>NC_141272.1:9178750-9875000 GCF_054856545.1 Hippocampus guttulatus | reverse complement strand
AGGCTAAAAGAGCAGTCAAGTTAGGCATTGTTGTGGGGGAAAACAAAAGGTATACCGGTATATATATATATATATAAATATTGAGAATGACCTCAAGTAAGGGACCATGATCTCATCTTCATGACCTCAAAATGAAGTCACTCAGTCCTAGCCCAGAGGCGGCAGTGCTCATTTGGAGGCTAATCCAAAATAAAGTCCCTGATCCACTGGTGAAAGGACACTTTGATCCTCTCCTTTTTCATCTATAACTGCTTCAAATACCAAAGAGTATGCAGAAAAAGTGGTTAAGATTGAATGACTGCCTGTGTCTTATGTGTTGTGTTGTATTATTTTGTGATTATCTTTATATGACTTCAAAATGGCGCCGCAAGAGTGTCTGTCTTGATCGCAGCTCCTATCCTTTTTGTTCTTCTACTTTCTTCCTTTCATAACTTTGCTGCTGTGAATTGGGAATGTCTCCATTGTGAGACGAATAAAAGGTTTTCTTATTCTTATTCATATAAAACCCAAATGCGAGTGTCAGTCGCTAATAATTAAGGATTCAGAATATCAAATATAATTTTCAGGGTGTTTTTTTTTTTTTTAAGCCGAATGATCATGAGAGCACACCCATTGTTATTTTATTTTGAAATGTTGACTGGGAGAGGCACGGTACACTGTGGATTTATGTACATAACAATGAAAAAGAAATTTAAAAAAAGAAAAATAACCACACCGTGACACAATTAAACCACAACACTGCGTCCCAACTGGGTGGCCTTTCTCATGAGATATGATTTCATGATGTCAAAATTTCACACAAATTCAAATTATTTTTATCCTGTTTTGTTTTGTTTTTTCCAGTCTTATTTAATTCCCCAATAATCTTTGCATACCACTACTTGGTCCTAAACAATATTTCTGTCAGCACATACACAAAAAAAGTGATAAACCAAAATCATAAATGTCGACATCAAACAGGATAAAAAAACAAAACATTCTGCATGAGCTACTATATGGATAGTCACAAAACACAGTGTTATAAAGGCAATAACGGTGCAAGAAAGAAATGTCCCTCAATCTACTCGAGCCTATTCTATCTCTTACCAAGGGTTGCACAACTTTAAAAGGTGCTTTGAAGACATCTCCTCAAAATACCGGTTCTGCATAGGCTTTGTCCTTGGCTGGAATTGTACAATGTAAAGAAAAAGGATTCTGAAGTGCATGACAACATCTATTTTCTACAACTTATCTGGTTCAGTGTCATGGGTGATTTTGACCCTATCTCGGCTGACCTCGGGAAACCCTTAATACACAATCTCTGTTCCCTTTGTCTGGAAATCTGATTGATAAAAATCTGCAACCTGGTTTTAGAACTGCAACAAAAAACTTACGGAGTTGGTGACACCTGTGCCACGAAGTAGACTCACCCAGTCTCTTCGTGGAGAACACAATGGAAAGGAATTCAGAGACCTCTGGCACTCAGAACTCAGGAAGCTATTGCAGCAGAGGTCACTTTACCTGAACCCGAACAACTACACGGACAATTGAAAAGTCTACCGGGCACCCACTACTGACCGTAAAAAAAAAAAAAAAAATCCCAAACAAAAACACAATTATATCAAAGCGTAGCCAAAGCTGAGATATGAGAAGCACAATTCCACGATGTCAGCTTGTGTTGTGGAGAAAGGCGAGATAGCGGTTCATGAGCCTGGACGCAAGCTTGGAGCAGGCATCGACATAGCCACACCTAAACACAAGGGATGGGCTACATCATCTTTATCTGCCGGTGGAATCTTATCCTTTTTTTCTTTTAATAATAATTCCTTTTAGAACAGCAAATCATCCCATAGAAATATTAAAGGCCATAGCTGCCATAATATAGCATTTGCAAGGTAATTATACAGAAATGGAAGTGACATTGAATGGGGGAACCCAAAATTCTGCTAGCCAGAAAGTTGGAACAGGGGTGGGAACACCTGACCCTCTCGCCACCCTATTTTGCAATACTGTATTTGTGTTGCCCCCAAACCAGACGGGCTTTGGCTTGGTTACAGTTCTGTCCTCTATTTACATATGAAAGGAAACCAGATTCCACCCCCCGCCCCTCCTGCAGCATTTTTGATCTCAAGATTAAGTTTCCAACTGTAGTCTGAGATGGGGAACATCCGAAATATACCGTATATGTGTGCTTTGCAGTGTGCCCTTTATTTTTATTTTTTAGCTATAACACCAAACAAGCTAAAACAATTTCTGAAACGTTTCGTATGTACAGACCCCAAGTTCAATGAAGTTGGGATATTGAGAAAAACTCAACAACTTTATAACTCTCAGGTTATTTGTATTGCACTTTTACAACACCTGCAGCTGTAACAACTTTTTATTCCTTGATTCTGCCCTTGTTTTCGAGTCCGATTGATTTTGATTTGTTTTATTACTTCGACTCTGTCCCAGGTTCATGGTTTCTAAATTCTGTTCTGTTCAATTGTCTTTATGCACAGCACTTGGCTGCAGAGTTTAAATTGAGCTTATACTTGTTTCAGATATGGCTGAGAAATGGATTACATTTCACACCAACTCACTGCATTTTATGGAATCATCAAACCTTTTGAACACGACTCCATCTTGAATTAAAGATTTCCCACATGCACATTTCTGAATCAAGTCTACTTAAGCAGAACAAAAACGTATTCATGTTATATTTGATTTGCTGTTTCACAATGGGGCGGCCCGGTGGTCCAGTGGTTAGCACGTCGACTTCACAGTGCAGAGGTACCGGGTTCAATTCCAGCTCCGGCCTCCCTGTGTGGAGTTTGCATGTTCTCCCCGGGCCTGCGTGGGTTTTCTCCGGGTACTCCGGTTTCCTCCCACATTCCAAAAACATGCATGGCAGGCTGATTGAACGCTCTAAATTGTCCCTAGGTGTGAATGTGAGCGTGGATGGTTGTTTGTCTCTGTGTGCCCTGCGATTGGCTGGCAACCGATTCAGGGTGTCCCCCGCCTACTGCCCGAAGACAGCTGGGATAGGCTCCAGCACCCCCCGCGACCCTAGTGAGGATCAAGCGGTTCGGAAAATGGATGGATGGATGTTTCACAATGACTATAAGTGACCGCAAAGGAGATTGCATATTTGAACCTATTTAACCTCTGAACATATCTGAAATGGAATACAAATACAAATTAAAACAAAATAATAATTCAATTGTTAATATATGCTCTTAGAAGCTGAGAGGGTATCCAAAAATAGTTTTGTATTGTACAACATATTATATGTATAAATAATTCCGAATAGTCACCTTTGTCTGCTCAAATGTCTGACCCAATGTATTAAAATACGGAAAACAAGTTTTGAAACAAGCAATTTCAATTGGAAGAGAGACAGGAGCATTTTTTTTGGATGCATCTATCAGTTGATAGTAAAATGGAGGGTGCAGTGAAAAGAACATCTATGAAATCTATTGTAAACGTAAATTTAGGAAAAAAAAGTATTTTATGCCTTGCCCAATTTGAAAACTCAACACACCGTGAGCATTGATCCTAACAGGGATGTTGACCTTTATCTAACATGATTTCTTCTCCCTTAACCTTTCAACCCAATTCAATTTAAAATATTGATTGTAAGCCAGTCTGCATCTGCAGTGCCTTTGTGTCATTTGGCACTTGACATTACCTGCGGGATATGGTCAGCAACACATTTTCCTTCCATTTTTTTATTCAAAGGATATACCGTGAGATTGTGTTGATCTCTTATATTGGCCGGTAGGGATCGTGCTACTGCCTGCTGCCCTGTCGAGTGCTGCCAGCTTCGCCATTGGTCTCCTGCAAATGATTAATTACTATGTAGTGTATGTTCACTGTGATCTCAGGGCCTGCCTAAAGAAGCTTTTGACAGGGTAGGACAAGAGCGAGTGGGTGAACTGAATGTGAGGGGATGAAAGAGTATCAGGATATAGTATGAAGGCAGGGGTGCCCAACCTTTTTTAGACCGAAGATCGACTTTTGAAGCCAACCTCCAGCGATCGATACGATCGTGAGCTTGCAAGCATACATATACACACGTGCACGCACGCAACCATGCTCATGTCACGCACACGCATATGCGCGCCACGATGCTGTAACGGCCCCACAAATGTACAAAACCAAAACCTACAGACACACAAATCTCCCCCACCCCTCCTCCCATTTTCCTCTCGCGATCGATTTGGGACCAGTCCGCGGGTTAACGGTCAATCGAAGTATGACTTGAAAATGAGGCATTCATATTTTAATGTATTAAAAGTCAAAAGAAGGGAAGATGTTAAAAAATCTATTTCAGAAATAGATAAAAGCCATTCTTAAAGTGGATAAAGAATGAATAATGGACACTTCATCGACTGCGGTTGCACTTAGAATTGTTTTGAGGTGTGATTTTTTTTCCTCTTTTTCGGCTCAGAAAAGCTGGGGGAGGCAGCTTTATAGTCCATCTGTCATGCCATTACGCACTCTGAAGGTCAGATATGGGCTTCAAAGTTAGAATAAAACACAAGCAGTGCCGAAAAAGATGTTGATGTTCTGAGACAAACTGCTCTCTCCTGATGTTGTGGGAATGTCACGTAGCAATTGGCTTAGAATCATTTTGATGTGTGCCTTTGTGAAGCCTGGGGTGATGAATACCGGTAGCCCTATAAAACGTTCTTTAGAAACAGCACTGAACTGTATGGAATAATACACAATGGTGTATAATAGGCTTGTCTCTGTATCGAGGGCACCAAGGAATGGGAGGGATACACTGGACTTCATCTGGTAATATTCTATGTCGGTTCCCCTGTCATAGGGTGTGAAATGGTCGAGGAACAAAAACGCAGGAGAGGCAAAGAGTACTGAACAAAATGTATGAACAAAAACACTTGCATAGCGACACTGGACAAACTAAATCAATAACATCAACAAAGCCCTGGAAAACCCCCAAAACTCAAAGTAAGTAACAAACGAACAAGCAAGCAAACAAAAACCCCTCTCAGTAGCACATTGATCCAACGCAGAGTGGTAGGTGTGGCAGTCCTTATGAACAGAATAGAGCTGACGACAATATGAGAAACAGGTGCGCTTCTGGAGGAGAAGCGCTCTGATGCGCCCTGCTGGAGACAAACAAAACAGAGCCATGACATCCCGTCCATTACAAGATGCCGATGCCTGAGAAAGAGAGGACGGCCGTCAGACATGATTAAAAATTCATTTTCAACCTGGACTTAAATTAAAAAAAAAAAAAAACGGACATTAAGAGGTCTCAGTGTTAATTCAAATCCAAAGCACAAAATCTGTGAGCCAGACGTGCTACCACTTGTCTACCATGCTGCAGAGATCGATCGATCGATAGATCGATAGATAGATAGATCTCATGAGAAAAATTCATTTTGATAGCTTGATCAAGTTTCTCAAGACTTTCCACATGTACAGTGGTTGTTACAAGTGACAGGTTAAAAAAAGACGAGCTTGCTTCAATCGTCCTTGTCACATAGACACACACACACACACACACACACACACGTGTTCACACATGCGCACACATTCGTAATTTTATATGATAGTCAAGTCTACAGTGAAAAAACTTTAGCAAATTTAGTAGATGGTATTAGTAATATGGCATTTAAATAGTCGAGCTGTGATTGATTCGTGACGGGAATTAGCGAAATATTTACTTACAAGTTGCAGGGATTGTATTCGCCTGCTAGCTATTCATATGGTAACAAGCAGTCTGGATGAGTCTGACAGCACACACGTTTCTATATAAATGCTATTTCAAATGAATGAATAAGTCCTCCAGGGAAGAGGATCCAAAACTCACCAATCTGATTATGTGTTTTTTTCTGGAATGTAACGGAATGCAGTTAAAAAAAATTTGGTATCCTGATTACTGTACGAAATGTTATGTAATGTATGTAAACGTAAATGTATTCCATTACTCCCCAAGCCCGCTTCTACTCTGCATCTGATGATTTTGCCCAACCCCACTTTGATGAATTATTCTGTTCAATTCTTATTCCACGAACACAATATAGTAGCGCATTTGACTAGCGCCGGCAAATATGGTGTATTCATCAGCATCTGAAGTATTAACTCCACAAGTGTGTTTTTGATGATGCCCATACAAAAAAAAAATACAAAATAAACTGACCAAGCATGAAAACCACACAATACAGCGAAGCTGATTCTAATAAAACAAGAAGAATGTAATTCACATGGGAAAGGGAGCTGTATTCAGACGTTAAGGTGCCCTTAGTGGCTCTACGATTGCAGTTATTTTGTATCGCATTATTTAAACAAGGTGCAGTCTGACACATCAAGCAATGCTGACATTTAACTAGATTTATCTTCCCATAACAAACAAATCCATCTTCGCCTTCATGCCACTCGGTGCAATATCACGAACAAAAAGTTAGATCTCACGGCACCGATGGATGTGAGATTTAAAAGACAGTGTCACGTTTAATTCCAAATCATTCTTTTTCCATTCTCATTTGAACAGGTTTTGTTAGTGCATTTGAATACCCCAAAGTAAACTTTCTGACATTAATCATAGACCTGCACCTGTATTATTCCATTTGCCATGTGTCTGCATTGTTCCTGATATCTTTGAGACACAACCAGGACCCCCATCCTTCTTCCCAGAAGTTAATTATCCGTTTGCAACGCTGATATTTTTCATACTCACACGCATTTTGCTTACCACTTCCTAAGACAGGGGAGTTTTCCCCTTTTAGCGTCCAGAGGCTATTGTCGGCAATCTTTGGAATCACATACACTTTTGTCCCATGTTGTTAAGAACTAAAGAATTATACCTTGTCATCCGGGAGAACTAATTATTAACGCTGTCTAAAAACCAATGATCAAATGATCAATCTGAGATAACAGGAAAAGTATTGGAAAAGGCGACAGGAAAAGAAATTGTAAGATGGGCATCCCAGTTATCTGTGTGATGTGACTGAAAGAACCACGTTGCCGAATTACATTTTAATGGGCTTATAATGAAATGTTCAAAGGCATTTGCACCTTAGGGTGGCAATGGCCAAAGGTCTTGGTAACTTACGTCTGAATTAATTCATCAGTCAATTAAGGGCTGGGCTAAATTCTCTTTCAATCTTAATTTATAATTTTACATCTCTGATAGTTCTGGAATTTCAAATTATGCAAAGACCTTTTTCTGTTCCACAGAGACCCATAAATCCAGATACTCTAGAGACACGGAAATACTTGGAGGAGGTGGCGGTTGTTTAAAAAAAAAAATGCTTATGAACGTAGACTTAATGCAACCTTTAACCCAACTTTCATAGCAGTTACTCCTGACCAAACATTTTCCCAAAGAAAAGAAAACCTTATCCCTTTAGAGCAGCCGTATTAATAGCGACAGGGCACTGACTCCGCAAGGAAGCTTGAGCGTTTCACCCGAGATACTTACATCAGCAATACTCGCTGTCAAAAAGCGGGGTCATATTTATTTTAAACAGCTGTGTTTAAAGCTGTGTTTTCCTGTGTTCCAAAGGGAGCGCCTTTCCATGTCGCCTCGACCCAACGGCGTCTAAACTTTGACCACTTTTCCACAATATTTCAAGACAAGTGGTCAAAGTTTAGGAAAGTTGGTGTTCTGCTGAAGCCCAGAGTCCCCCAATCTGCTCTGCATTCTTAGCCGCAAAAGAAAACTCGTAATACTCTTAGAAATTGGACTGTGGTCTTTCCCATGACGGGATGATGCCATCCACAAGACTTTTCCTCTCGTTTGACTTATCCCATCATCAGGGTTTACCAAAGCCCATCACATTCATCACGTTACTTACCCTTCCAAACGTAACTTTTCCGGGTTTGGGATCTGGAGATCTTCGGTGCCTCTGTGCTGTCATCAGCCTGAACTCCAACATCGATCTGCTGCTTATTCCTTCCTTCCAAACATGTCTCAATGACACTCGGGACACTCCCAGTTCACAGGTTGCATTCTTAGCAACTCCTCCACAAAATAAAATAACAATGGAGAAATAACTTTGTATACGGTGCAGAAATCAATACCGGGGTAATAGCTTCTTTTCTTTTAACTCCCACTATCAGATTTCAGAACAGAAACACAATAGTGTGTCTGAATTTTGATACCTCCTGACCTTTCTGATACAACTCTCACATTTACCGATGTTGGTAGTTGTCAAGGAATGCTAGCACTCCCATCAGCCTCACTGCCCACTATACTATTAAGTCAAAGATTTACCTTTCATATCAAATGCCATACTGATGAATATTTTTCTCTGTTTGGGACTGAAGTTCACCGAGAAGATGCGTCACTGGCCGGTAACTACACACACGATAGAACAGTCAAAGCCCTCTCTGTCGATAATATCAACAATAAACTCAAATATTCTTACAAGCTTGTGGAAAGAGAGCATCCAGAATCACGGTTCGGGTGTACAAACTTAGGTTCCTTTGGTGGCGGAACACACTCTATTCATTTGCTTGCAAAAGACAAAGGGTTATGCTTTTTTTCCAGGGTTGAACCCACATACTAGTAACTTGATCTGCTTGCCTCATCGGAGTGTTCGCCTCAACTTCAATGAAATTTGGGCCTCAGTTTTTGCACTGTATATCTTTCCGAGTACAGTACAACTCTTTCATTTACCTGTGCTTAAGACTGGTCACCAAAAGTGACTTGGTTTTGGTTTGCCAATCGAGAATTGAATCTATACTGGTACTACCGGTGTCCACTTTCATAAAATGGGGCGGCGTGGCACAGCAGGTTAATTGGTCGTCTTGCAACCCGAAGGACGCTAAGCCCCTGTGACCATGCCAAAGTGTCCTTGAGCAAGATACTGAAACCCCAGTTGCTCCTGATTCTGTTGCATCAGTAGGTGGATGAGGAGACAATGGTTACTGTGCTTTGGAGTGTTTTGAAGATGAACGCTCATTTACCACTGAGAACATGGTGCCAACATTTCCACAGAGGTTTTCTCGAGACCGTAAAAGGTTGAACAACTTCAGCGCTGTTGTTCATGTGATATATTTTCAAACCTGAACACAGCTGGACCTGGTTTTGGGCATTTTCAGGCCGGCCTGGGGGGGGGGGGGACTTTTCTAGCGTCACAGTCATAGCTGGCCTCCCTTCATTTGAGTCAGATTTGGACAACCTTCACTTGCAGCCTGCTCCTTTTCTGCTTATCGAGGAGGACACTCTAGCCTCCAGGGACACAGAAAGGTCCAGCGCCAATTACACAGATCTTGTCCTTTACCAAAATAGTAGCAGCCAATTACATTAGTCAACACCCAGTGATGCAGTCAATCGCATTTGCTCTATACAGAGCACAGCTACTGTATATAGAGTAGACTGAATGTTGAGAAGTCACACGTCCCCCCTCATAAGTGGCACTGGTGCAGCAGTGAAATTTCACACATACGGTAATCACAAGAGGCCCAATTAACAATCTTTGAAACTCAACACCTTGACCAAAAATAAGAAAAGATCCTCCCTTCAAAGAGCAAACAAATCAAAACACTATGATTTTGACATTTGAGTTTGGTAGCTCAGTCATCCATCCATCCATCCATCTATTTTCCGATCCGCTGATCCTCACAAGAGTCGTGGGTGGAGGGGGAGCTGGAGCCTATCCCAGCCGTCTTCGAGGTGTAGGCGGGGGGACACCCTGAACCGGTTGCCAGCCAATCGCAGGGCACACGCAGACGAACAATCATCCACGCTCACACTCACACCTAGGGACAATTTAGAGTGTTCAATCAGCCTGGCGTGCGTGTTTTTGGAGCGTGGGAAGAAACTGGATTACCAGGAGAAAACCCACGCAGGCCCGGTCCCAATGATTATTATCTAATAAACAACCGCATGTGTGCAGGCATGTGCCACTCGGATTCAACAGTAAAACATCTCAAGATTCTTTGAAAAAAACCCATCTAATTAATCATGTCTGGCTTCAAACAGGACCTCTCTCAATTTATGATGTTGCTCAATGCAACAAAAACGTGTCGTGTTTGTTCACATATTTTTCTGTGACGATTTTTGCGAAGTGAGCATGACCAGCACAACACTTCACCCTGCTTCACTCTCTTTTCATCCAAAATACATTCGAATAATGAGGGATGATTTATTTTTAGGCTTGAAATCTGTCAAATTACGTTCGAAACTTTCACCTTGTGACACACTCGTTCCTCCCGCGCTCGGATTTGCAAGCATGAAATGAGGTTTGTGATTGGTTGACTTTCGCGTTGCATTCAAATGTACGTGTGGTTTCAAGCAGGGAAAACCTGTATTGTTGACTTTGAGATATACATATCTGAAATATTCCTATCTGGCTAAAGCTCCTATCATAATAAATCATTCAGCCACACAAAAAATATGAGCAGCTCTTGCAGGTGCAGTTTGACGGCGGACATCAGCAAGGGCACACAAACACACGCTTCGAACCTTCATTGCGGCGTGATCGGATGTTGAACATAAGATTCCGATCAATCAAACAAAACACCTTTGATTGATTATATATTTTTAAAGACTGAATCACAAACAACTCTACACTCAGCTTTTCTTAACATAAAAATACAAACCAAGATTATCGGGGAGTTCTGCTACTAATCACTGATTGAATCAATTAAGTGAGCTGTCTTCACATCACTGGAGAATGCTTTCCAATCATGCACAAGGCAAGTTTTTGTCTTTCCTTGTCCTTCTCCAGCTTTCCCTCATTCAATTCACTTCTATCTTCATACATTCGTACACAGTTGTGGGCTATGGCTATTTGCGTATGGATGCATGTACATGTATGTGGTTTTCCTAAAGAAAAATAGGCCAAAAAATGAGGTTAGGACACGTTCACTAAACAAGCCCTGTTAAACAAAGCGTGGTTAAGCTGCCTGGCAACAAATAAGTAGCACTTCTGGTTGGTGTTTTGAACTTGAAACTGAATCGGTGCCACGTCCGGTGTCTGACATCGCGACGTGACACCAACATCATGATAGCTTAAGGATGCCTAAACCATTCGAACAAAATATTTAAAATATTTTGGTTGAAGAGACGATGGCTAATTTTAAAAATGTGCTCACGGACACGTAAATAAGAATGAGACAAGTTACTGTTCACCAACGTACACTGCGAAACAAACTTGCAACACCATGCGCACGCTAGCCCCAAACTTCCTTCTGTGTCACAGACTTCTTGAGCCTCATGTGACACCGTGCACGTGAGCTTACTTTTTACATAAGGACATTATACATCCATTTTTGGATCCGCTAATCCTCACAACCGTTCTCCCCGGGCCTGTGTGTTTTTTCTCCAGGTATCCCGGTTTCCTCCCACATTCCAAAAACATGCATGGCAGGCTGATTGAACACTCTAAATTGTCCCTAGATGTGAGTGTGAGCGTGGATGGTTATTTGTCTGTGTGTGCCGGTTCAGAGTGTCCCCCACCTACTGCCTGAAGACAGCTGGGATAGGCTTCAGCACCCCCCGCCCCCCCCGAGCCTTGTGAGGCTAAAGCGGATCGGAAAATGGATGGCTGGATGGAAATATTGGACCTCATTCACTGTTTTTTCCTTAAATTGTACCGAAGAGAGTCTTGTATGATTCACAAAGAGTTTTAAAAAATGCAGAAAGTTCGGTGAACCCAATTCCTTGCAATATGTAGGCTTATAAATTGGACTGTGGTCCTATTAGCATTGAGAAACCTTCCGTGTTACCCTTAGACTTGAAAGTCCAATGTCATGGACATAAACACAAACTTCGGGGAGAAGTCCATGAGAGGAATTCAAATGTGTCCACACAAGGCTAAAGCCTATGGAAGAGCATAGACTCAAAGAAAAAAAACCTTCAGTTGGTGTGGCTGTGAATGTACAGTAATTCAGCAGGAAGTCAATGTATTATTTAGCGATGTCTTCATAGAACACAGAGCTCCAGACAAAAAATAAATAAACAAAAACAAAAAAAGACAAGTTGGAGGCCAGCCCAGAACTCGATGTTCACTTAAAAGCAACACTTAAAAGCATTAAATTTTCTCAAAAGCTGACAGTGTGCCTTGTAATCCGATGCGCCTTATATATGGATCAATATTCTGATTTATTGGACGTAGTATTTGAAATGTTTTATAGAGTGTTTTTTTTTTACAGCTGCAGCGGTGTGAAGGCTCGATATGAATAAAGGTGTATTTTATTGTATTTAGCGTAGCTTCATCTTGTGGATGCACAACGCAACTGCAGCCACTATTGAATCTTCTATTCTATGCGCCTTACAATGCAGTGTGTGCTATGTATGAAAACTGTTTTAAAACAGCGCCTTATACTCCGAAGCACCTTATAGTGCAAAAAATACGGTAATTAAAATCTAGATATTTATTCATTTTCTTTAACCACTCTCCCTAGTAGATAGTGTCATGGTTCCCCCTCCAGACTTCAGTGCAGGAAACATGGGTTCAGTTCCACTTCCTCCTCCTTGACGATGTGCACATGAGTATCAACGATTGCTTTTGGTTCCCACTGGCAAACAATCCAAAATTAGCTCCAGACCCCCCCTCCTCCCCCCAACCCCACACCAACAGGAGAAACAGTATATCGTACAAAATAGCTCAAAAAGTACTTTGAAATACTTTGGTATGATAATGTGAACGAATACCAATTTTCAACAAAAATGCCTTTCATACGTTCAAACAGTTTTCACTTCTTCCACTCACTTCAGGTAGTATACTTTGTAACTCTGCTCTAACCTTTGGATCAAAAAAAAAGTCTTTTACAACTACAAATGGTCCACAGAGAAGCAAAACAGGATTCCCAAAGAATAAACAAGCGAATCGACTAGTATTGCTTGCTACAGGGATAAATTTAGAACTTTTAGAAGATCATTGCTGAGTCAAAGACAGACCAATCATGTAGTGATTATTGTTGCTGAATGTACAGAAGATTTACAGAAGTAAATTGTGCAACAGCAGCAGACTGTAATAGAAGCTAAGCGGTCAGAGACAGATCCCGCCTTTGTACTTATGAAGACAAGAGAAGGATCAGATGATGGCGTGAGTGTCCCTCGGGATCTGTGTCTGGAGTGTTGCGTGCCTTTTGTGCATCTCATGTGGAACGCTATCAAAAGCTCAGACAAAAAGTTCTAATTAAACTTTTTAACTTTCTCAACTGAAATACTGAATGACTTGCTCACACATAACACTGACTTGCCTTCCAAGATGTTTGCACGCATGCTCTTCATAAAAATTGAGCACGGACATTTTTCGGCGTGTTAGTCACTCCTCTTTGCCCATGCTGCCCGAAATAGTCTTTCTTCATTCTGACACTGCGTGTGTCACAGTTGTCGCTCACGCCTGCAGTTTGGTTATGAAAAACAAATTCTCTTGTTGATTCTGAACGTTTGCCCTAGCGTGTCTGCCCCAATGAAAACCACTGGCTAAATCAATTATTCAGTTTGCTCTGTGTGATGCAGTCGACGGGCTCCCTCTTCACATGCCGACATTACTCTACTAGCAACAGTATTGCACACAAGTGGTGTTAAGCGCAGTGTTGGGGGTGTTTCTAAAATGTTCACTTGTCTTTATTTTATAAAGCCAAGAGCATGCTCCTTTAATGTTTCCCTTTTTCTTCTCTTTCACCATTATTCATGGTGAGTTTTTCACAGACAGCTGTGCTTTGGCGATACAAGATTCTTTTGCCCTGCGACTGCTCGTAACCTAAAACATTTTCAAATTGTCATATTACCATTGAATTGAATGGAAATGTCAATAATCCGTTCCAGACTCCCAATTTTTTTTCCACATTTTTTGCTTTATTTCAATGCTCCTTCTGGTGTTGTCACCACTTAGGGGGTGTTTTTGGTGAGGAATTAGGATGTTAACGTGGCTTATACTCCAAAAAAATATCTATTTTGCACGATATAGATCCTGGCGGCCCGGTGATCGAGTGGTTAGCCCATCGACCTCACAGTGCAGAGGTCGTGTGTTCGATTCCGGCTCCGGCCTTCCTGTGTCGAGTATGCATGTTCTCCCCGTGCATGCGTGGGTTTTCTCCGGGTACTCCGGTTTCCTCCCACATCCCAAAAACACGCACGGCAGGCTGATTGAACATTCTAAATTGTCCCTAGGTGTGAGTGTGAGCATGAATGGTTGTTCGTCTCTGTGTGCCCGGTGATTGGCTAGCAACCAGTTCAGGGTGTCCCCCGCCTACTACCCGAAGACGGCTGAGATAAGCTCCAGCACACCCGGCGACCCTTGTGAGGACAAAGCGGATGTATGATGATATAGATCCTTTCAATACTCGAGTAATACTCCTGTTTCATGTTCAGTTTGACAGTAAACTTCAACTGGGAGTGACAGTCAACAACTTGAAACTTCTGTTTTGATGATGTGTAAGCTCCCTGCCAAACTCCTGCTTGTTTTGAAGTCAGGCGAGTTGAATTTACTGCTACCGTACAACGCTTACCTCGAAAAAGCCGTAACTAGGGCAACTTGTTTCTCAAGCCACCATTGCGTCGTCCTTGTCCAGTACGCCCCGGACTTCAGGACCTACTTTTTTTGTTATGTTTCAAATGTGTTGCTGGAGAAATGCCGCTGCCCTTGAGCTATGCATTAAAGTCCCCATCTACCACATGAATGGTCTTCCTTTGATTGTCGTGTGGTAATGGGGAAAATTAATTTCCTGTGGGGATTAATTATAGAATTTTAATCGTCATAACTGATCTCTCCTCATTTAAAAAGTCATAAAATCGCCCCCTTGGACTAACAAAGACCCACCAAACTATGCACGGATAGGGAGGAGGCATCGCGATAACAATCTAGTATTTTTCCTGAAGGCTAATTATCAATTAACCGTGCAAACTGGCGTGAGACTAAGTGATGGCAAAACAGTACTTGTGTGTATTGGCGTACATATCAGACTGCAAGATTAAGTTTTCAACATCCTGCAAAAGCCCACCCACCCATCTGTCTCTCTTAAATATGGGGTGCGTGAGGAATCACTAATATTGATGTATACTCTAATGCATTATGGCGAATGTAATGATTACAGCATTCTCTCATTTTGATTCGTCTTGAGAAATACATGTGGCAAAATGTTAGCACTGGACACTGATCTCGTTCAAGCTTGTTTAAAACTCTTCAGAAAACCCTCAAGTGTTCGAGTGACTAGCATACTTCACGTATTCACTGTCACTGTGCTTCATTGCAGAAGGCAGTGTCTCTGTCGTGGCCACCACGCATCAATTTTGTTTAGGTCTCTTTTGGACCGTCAAAGCTGAAATAAAGCAAATTTTTGCTTGATTGGCCGCCTCACGACGTGCAGCTCACGTCAATGAAGATAGACTTCTTCTCCTCAGGTAATAATACATCAGGAGTCTGATAACGAGCGCTGGGCTTTCATTGGAACATCAATCCACGACTCTTTCTCACATAATTGCGTGAGTCGGTGGAGCATGAAACCGCGGCTGCCGGTGAATGTTAAATTCATCAACCGCAACACCTGCATACAGAGGTGGGATTGAACATTCCGAGGCACACTGTTCAAAAGTAGGAATTGGAGAAGAGAAAATTGTGTACAATGTAACCTCCAAGGTTGAACACAATCTGTTCTGCAAAGCTGGTTGTCCTCCATTTGGTTCAAATGTTTTCAAAAACTAATTTCACTACGAGTAAGAGCTGTCAGGACCTTTCTCTGCATTATCTTGAGTTGTTTACCATCCTGCTTTCTCTGATTTCATCCTCACGAGAAGCTCGAGAATCTTCCATCATGTTCCTATTGTCATCTGCCAATTAGCCTGTGCTCAACCTTTGTTTCTCTTCCTCTAACATGGGACCGACCGTGAAGCCCGTATTCTCCTGAGCGGCAAACGTTTCCAAGAATAGTGAAGATTGATTTCTTTCATCAGGATTCTTTCAAGGTCGTAGACATTCTCCAGACATTCACCAACAGTTTTAATTGTCGCGGATGCGTTGTTGTTGTTGTTGTTGTTGTTGTTGTTGCAAGGAAGTTATGAACATGCAACAAGAAAAGCCATTAAAACTGTTGGCGAACATTTGGCAAAAGTTGCGACCTTGAATGAACCCTGATGTAGTGAGCCAGTCCTCCCTCAAGCTTCTCGAGCTCGTCTCAAATGCAAAATGGTGCACATAAGAGGGAGCACATAATATATGTAGTTCAGGTCTCCCCTTACTGCCTCCCCGATCATCTTTGATTATCATTTTCTGAGCTCCTCCACCCCTACGCGCCTTCCCGGTGCCTCCAGTCTGCGGACCAGACGCTTGGGCTGGACGATTAATTGTAATTTAGATTTTGGCTTCTCTTGATCTTCAAAACCTTATCATCGGAGAAAAAAAAAATATGTGCAGAACGTTGACAAGTTCCCGATGTGAAAGTGAAGTACCCTGAATGCCCCTTGTTGCTTGCATAGCATATTTAGCTAGCTCACTGAACGTTACAACCTGCTTTATATCGAATGTCATGTAAATACTTTAAAGTGGACTTCCTGTGTTTGCATCAATAACGAGCGTAACTACTGGCTGATGACATGCTTTTTTGAAGTCAGACTTTTTTCTCTACGGTCGGTATCATCAGATAGAAGATGAATACAAGTAGGTCACGTTCTGATACATTTTGGATATGATATGAATACAACAACAAATGCTAAACATCACATATTGTCTATTTCGTGGATCTTGAAGACATCTTGTAGCAAACAAAGGACAGTGTAGCCATTTAATTCTTAATTTCTTTGTCCCGGTCACCTGAACCAGAAGTAAGTCTATCAATCTCTTTTGCTGAATGTACTGCATAACTCTTATTACGCTAGCTAAATACGAACCACTTTTGCAGTTACGCCATCCGTTAGTCTTCTTGTGTCTTCTCACATTTTGACGGCTCGCTCTATTTTACCAGAATGTGCATTGATGAGTGCCAGTACAATTAATCTGCAATCATATTTGTTCACCGTGCTTTTTGTGGACAGTATTAGACACGCCTGACGGTAAGTCATCTCACGTGTGAATCCCTCGTTGAGCACAGACCAGCAATGTGATCCCAAGACGAAGAGGAAGAGCAAGCTGAAGACAATAAATCACATTAGAGCAAAATTATTCATTATTTCAAGCTCGTCTTTAAATGAGAGTCATAAAGTATAACAGGAAGGATGGCAGGAATCAAACCCGTCACTCCCCCCTCTCATAAGACACGATCTGTCTGCCAAAATCACAGTGAATCACTTTTACAACAAAGCGGAAATAACTATTTCCCAGCGAGGGTTGCTCTCGAATGTGAGTGTCACAGCAGCACATGTGCTTCATGCTCACAGCAGGAGTCACGCGGAATCAAAATGCGCTCTAGATGACAAACCCCACGGGAAGTGACCCAAATGCTTATGTGATTGAAAGTGTCCCATTGTAACTTGTTGAATACATGCGCACTATTTCTTGTATGTGCGTCATTTTAAATGAATGTGCACGTGTGAACCTGTCTCAGGCTACAAAACACCTTTGGTTCACTGGAAATTATGCAAAAAGAATGGTGGTGGAATACAAGTGATGAACCCGATAAACCCAACAGCAGGTGGGAAGAGAAACAGAGGTGGCAAAGAAAATCTCAGTATTGATGCATTTTAACGAGTTCCACCAATCCGGTCTCAGAAGCTATGCAGTTTAAAACATCCATCCATACATTTTCTATTCAGCGTATCCCGTTTAGGGAAACTGGAGCCTTTTCCCAGCTGACTGGGCGAAAGCACTCTGGATCGGTCATTCACTCCCAGGGCACAGACTGCCAGTTGCACTGAAACCACCGGCACTAAAACCACGCTGCCAGCATGCAAGTCAGATGAATTGACCTTGACACCATCAGGGTAGGGTAGGCAAAGGAGGCAGTGCAAGTCCGCAACAAGCTCTTCCATTCATTTGTATTGAGGCAACTGTATTTGATGCCTGTAAAGTCAACTTAAATTGTCCAATTCTTCACTGACTTTTAGGCAGATTGGTTTGTCACAAATATCTGACATGCGGTTATGATACCAGACACCAAGGTCATTTTATGCTTGGTGCCAACTTTATCACGTTCAATTCCAAATTCTTTTTAGATTTAAAAAAGACTGATCTGCAAAAAACAACAACCCAACAACTTAAATACTCATTCATTTTCTTCTTGATAATATTTTATTGAACAGTTTGAAATAGAACATAATTCAAAGTTTTGAAAACAAATGTTAAAAAATATGCTTCAAAGAAGTTCAGAGGTGAAATATGAGCTAATTTTTTATTTTGAGTTCATCATTTTATATCTGACTCAAGTGGCATTCGTTTTCTTTATTGAATTGATATCCTTGTGAGACTGCAAGTGTACTCTTTAAATTATTACACTTAAAAGACTTCCATACATTTTCGAATCCACGGGTGTGCTGTCTTGAGGAAGTAGGCCACGTAGTACACCCTGAACTGATTGCCAGCCAGTCGCTGGGCAAACAGACAAAGAACTATCCACTTCCACAATTACACCTAAGGACAATCGAGAGTGTTCGATTAACCTGCCATGCATGTCTTTGGAATGTGGGAGGCAACCGCGGTACTCGGAGAAAAGCCACACAGTCACAGGTAGAACATGCAAACTCTGCACAGGAATGCCGGGAGCCGGAATCGAACCCCGCACCTCTGCACTGTGAGGCTGACGTGCTAACCAGTCAACCACTATGCCACCACATTTAAAATCTTTCTGAAATATTTTGGGGGGAATCATTTCCTGCAACTCCTGTGTGTTCTGTTCCCAAGTTGTCAAGGAAATGTCACACATTGTATGAATGTATGCTGTATGTTGACATCATTAAGAGGCCATCTTGCTGGCTCAGGAGTACAAAATTATAATCTGATTGGTGAAAGAAATATTCCCGTTGCTAATATAGTTTGAAATAAGTGAGTCAGCACTGCTGATTCTGAAGGCTCTCGGCAGACTAAGTTGAAATCGTCACACAGATGCTATAATCTGATTGGACAAAAAAAAAACAAAAAAAAAAACGTAACTGCATATTGAGGTACTGCTAGCAGTGCATAAAAAAGGAGAAATATTTTTCTGTGACTTTTAGTTATGAATTGTAATAAAAACATTAAAAACACATGACTCAATAAAAGATAACTATTGTCACAAAGTGATTGGGGTCACACGATACCACTTTTAAATACCATTAAATCTGAATCATTTGTTGCTACGTCCCAGGACAGCAACGTAGCTCTGCAGTGTTGTTTGTTAGAAACCGGCTTTGCGACATTCAGCGCAAACCGGTTTTCAAGACTGGGCTTTTCCCATATATCAACGGGTGACTCAACGTGCCTTTCAGCCACACACTTGATTGCGAATCCATGTTGTGCATTTCGCAAACATCCCCGGGCGACGCCGATCGACGGGATTGCGAGGAAAAATCCCGTTGATGGTTGGGATTCAAAAGCGAGTGCCTTCACGGGGTTTGTGTGAAGTGCAAGACAGCACTCATGGATTCTCTGGACGCTTCCCGTGGTCAGCTGAGGAGCTTTAAGAAGAACGACTTTGAGACGGACTGGACTAAAGTGGCAGAGGGCAAATTTGGCCAAATCTACCAAGTCAAGATTAAGCTGTGGCGGGAAATTTGCGCCTTGAAAGTCTTTGACACAACCGTGGGTATGAAAAGGTGCGTAGCACAGTATAATTATGTTGCAAAGAGGCTCTGTGTGTTGTTTTTCTTAATACAAGTTTTTATATTTTATATATTTGTGTTTTAGTTCAATGCCCTCTTTGAAGACCGTTGTTTTGTTACAGGAACCTAATGGAGGATGCGTCCAATTTAGCCAAAGTGAAATTCAAGTACCTCGTGTCAGTCTATGGACTGTGCAATGATGTGCCAGCCATTGTAATGGAGTACATGAGTAATGGATCCCTGAACAATCTCCTAAACAGTCACAATCTGATGTGGCCCAAGAAGTTCCAAATCATTCATGAGGCCTCCATGGGCATGAATTTCCTCCACAGCCTGCAACCCCCGCAACTCCATCTCAACCTGAAGCCATCCAACATCCTAATAGATGACCATCTCCATGTCAAGGTCAGTGACGTGCCGAGGTAACAGCATTACATTTGCGCTCAGATCAGCTCATTCCTCAACAGTGTTGAGCAGCACCCACATCTTTTGAATCAAAACTGATTTTCTGATCCAAATCCTTTTTTTGGGTGACACGCTATGTCTTAAGCAGCGGCGGGCTGTGATTTCATGACCCGGGCCTTCAGTGTGGAGTTAACAGAGTTTTAGTTGATTCCTGAAGTTATATGGACAGCTTGAACAAATATGAACAAAATCCCAGTAAACCCAGTAAGGGGGTTACACCCCTGCAATGAGAGAAATCTGCAGTACAGAAATACTCCTTGAACACATTGAAAAATCACCCCTTAATGTGTGCATATTGCTACAAATGTGTGGGTCTAGTCAAACTTGGCTTGTTCTGATGAAAATAATTAGAGGACAGAAAAATCAGGACATCATTCAGGGGCATCTTGTTGCCCCTGCGAGGATGAAACAGAAATCTGATTGTTTTCAAGAAACAGTCCCATTTACTGTAAGTGACACAACTGAAGCTGTTCAGTAGATTACATTGACATGGCAAGACATTGAGGCTGGAATTGGATGGGACCAAAAAAAAAAATCAACCCCCCCCCCCCCCCCCCCCAAAAAAAGCCTCCATACATGCATTGGAAGCAATGCAGCCGATAGAATTGCTGTAAATTAAGAGGCTAGACTGTTGGGAAGCAATTGATACAAGTTCATGATTAAAAAGTACTGAAACATGAATCTGGAAGCTCAGCAGACAAATAAACTGCCTGGCATAAGCAGTGAAGATTTGGCACACCTTTTTCTTCACATCAGTGCCGTGTACTTTGTACTTTGATGCAAAGTATTGGCAAGGTGCGTTGTTCCCACAGAGACCTTTCCTAATATTTTCATGTATTTTTAGATTTCAGACTTTGGTTTAATTCACTGGGAAGAAGGGACAAACAAGAAGTTGTTCGTGGAGCATCTGACAGCACGAGGGAACATCAGCTACATTCCTCCTGAGATCTTCTCTCAGTCCTGTGATCCTCCTGGATTTACCTTCGATGTTTATAGGTGATTTACAACAGCATTCATCAAGTACTCTTTTACAGACTGGAATTAATTTCATATTTCGCTGTAATGTATCCTAATTGACCTCACATGGCATTTGAGTTGTATGACATGAAAATCAGATGAAGGCAGTAATTTCAAACTCAATTTTGTCTCACTCCTTTCATGTACAGCTTTGGAATCGTAATCTGGGAGATTCTGACACAACAGAAACCTTACGCAGGTACGAATTGATTCAAGTGATAGATTGCAGAAACAAAAATAACAGATAAGGACATGAACGTCCTCATTTTTTATCATTTCAAACGAGTAGGCTGTGCCTTATTGTTATTGTCTTCATAGAAATTGAATCCTTTACAAACAGTCAATGGATTTCATTGCATATGCATGGCTTATTTTTCGAAAAGGAGGCAGCATCTCTCATGAACACCATGTAAATTGGATTCTCCGCCAAAAAGGCAATCCCATTTTGAAATGGTGCTGCCTTCAACTGTCACACGAATGTATTTTCCTGAGAATTCGGTTAGCGTGGACCTGCATAACCAATTACTTTTGCACTCTCTTGGCTGACATTTATTTTGTGGATGCAGGGTGCAGCATGACTACCGTGCTCTTAAATGTGTCGCATGGTAGGAGACCCTGCATGGAGATCATGCCTGAGCAGAGGCCATGTGAGTGCGATCAGATGATCAGCATCATGAAGCAGTGCTGGGATCAGGAACAAAACAAGAGGCCACTGTTCTCAGGTTGAACCCCCCCCCCCCCCCCCCAAAAAAACTGTCCATTTTACACAAAAGTATTTGTATTTCAATAATATGCCCATTCAGAAGCACACACACACTGGGCCCTATTTTGATGGACAGCCGCTTGTGCGCTCAATGTAAAAGCTGGGGTTTCTTCATTTTCATGCCAGGCCTTGTCATAGTTCAATGTGTTTCATAGTACATTATTGAAATAAATAGTTACGATTAAATTTAGCATGATTGAAATAAATTGTAACTACTAAATTTAGCATTAAACTATTTTTCACCTTCTCAGTTGTCCAGAATTTTGCGGTTTTGCTGGAACGGGGCCCAGCCACAGACTTGTGCCTCTAGCATGTGTCGGCACTTCCCCACTATATTTTTAAATTTCATCTGCATGTATCCATCACTATTGCAAGTTACTTATCACGAATAACTTGGGCCATTGCTACTGTTACAGCATGCTGTTAGCTAGGGAGCTATGCTAAAAGCCGAAGCTTCACCGAAATGTTGTATTTTGTGTTATTTGGGCTGCGGTGTTTGTTGTGTAGACACACACACACTGCACATGGAGCGAGACGGTGGAGAATTGGAAGACCCCGCTGCCGTCCGCGAACCAGCTAGCTCGATAGATGAGCGCAGCTACTAGCGGGCTATCTTGTTTGCTGACTTGCAGACCAGCAGCGGGACGGTCCAATTCTCCACCGCCTCGTTCCGTGCGCCACGTCTGGGTGGACACAACAGACACGTTTCAGGGAAAGGTTTAATGATTATTACATGAGCTGGCGTTTCGCTTACAGCGTCACAGGAATTCGGAACTGGTAGTGGGGGATTATGCAATACCTCAGTGCCTCGCTCAGTGTTGTGTTGGTGTGTAAATCCACAGAACAGAGACGTTGAGGGAAACACAGAGGCACATATTGCAATTGCGGCTCACGCAACAAAACCTCTATCTGCTGAGAGATATTTGAGCACATACTGTACTGTCAGAACATATTTGAGTGGCAGGAAAACGTTGAGAAGAATGTGTTTCCAGTCTATTCAGTGGCAACGTGCACAGCGTCTGAGAATTGAGGAAGAGTCTCAAGTTTTCATAATTTTGAAGCCTTGGTTACACATCCTTGCTGTTTTGTTTTTTTAATTATTCAAATTTGGCAACAATTCGGCTGCGATAGGCTCCAGCACGCCCCACGACTCTTGTAAGGATAAAGCAGATCAGAAAATGGATGGATGGATGTGTACATTCACTTGACAGGGGTTTTAATACAAACTACGCAATATCAAATTGATGTATCAAATTGATGAAAATCATTAGTATCCATGCATGACATTTAAAAAGGTGTTGACAGGTTTGTGCAAGCCAGCCATAACATCTATTTGTATTATCAGCAGTCAGTTTCCAAGCTGTAACAAAAGACTCTGAGAAGCGCTAATATGATGCACTTGGCTACAACACAGACATGTCATGTGTTTAATTGCTTTTCTCTAAGCAGAGTTGTTGTTTTTTTTCTCAGTGCATGTTATGCATGATTGAAATGGGTGATTTAAAAAGGGGATCAGGTAGTACAACGATGCCCAACTTTGCTCAAACAAGCTCGTACACCTTCCGAAGTGATGTGTATTCATGAACAAGTAGCTAATAACAGATGCAGATACTATGGGAACATTAACCTGCAAGCCATGCGTGAAGGTATAGTGCATAATATTGCTGCATTGATGATGAGATTCCACTGGGGTTTTAGAGTCAATTGAACCGGATTCAATTAGGCAAATTCATGCCAGTCCTTGACTGCTTTTATGTTGTTGCAGAAACTGTGAGGAAAACCGAGGCCCTAAGTGAAGTCTTGAAGATCCCTGGACCACTTGATTGTCAAAACAGCAGAAAAAATGGACACAGTTTGGAACCTCGAGGCCCATTTTTCCCCATCTATGAAGTTAATTCAGTTTGATAAGTATAAACACATCGCAGGTCACGCTGTCTAGTGGAATGTTTCCAAGTTTTATTGCGCAAAGGCACCTATTTTACATTCGAAAATTCGTATGGCAACAAACTGAAATGCGACAAATAAAATCAATATTGACATAATGACAATGTAGTCTTCATTTACTCACAAATGGATTGGCTGTAATTTCTTGCGAATAATACACACTCGAATATGAAATGAATCCAGATTTAAAACTAAAATCGGATATAAACCAATTCAAAAATCCGTGATTGGTTTTGAACAAGACATTTTCACGAATTAATACTATGCATGAGCCAAAATCCATTCAGATGACCTTTGAACAACTGGGCCCCAATGATCTATGATGACACTCTGGTCAGTCGGGAACCACTGGTCAATATATAGAAGCACAACTCCCAAATTTGTGTTCGCCCGAAACGTGACTCGCTACTCATTTGATTATCTTGGTTCTGATACACCCGGCGATCGGCTGGCAACCAGGTCTACCTCACCAACTGCCCGACAACAGCTGGGCTAGGCTCCAGCACACCCGCGAACCTCGTGAGGAAAAGCGGATTAGAAAATGGATGGATGGGTTCACATATACTTTGGAGCCAGTCTAGTTATTGGACATTGTGGAGCTATAAACAAGTCAAATGTTAACTGCAATAAAGACTTCTAGGTCGACCAGCAACCAGGGAGAGAGTGGTGTTTGGTGTGTGTCGGTGCTAGGATTAATGAGTAGCTAAAATGCACAACCACAGGCAAAATGTTGTTTTTGATGTTTTCCCTTCTTTGTCATTTCCCCTCTTAGATTTCTTCACCTCAATGGCCTGACCTTCCTGCAGGTAAATAGAATAGAGCATGAGGGATCCACAGCCAGCAGGACTGCTATTTGAAAAGGGTTTCATCATGTTAATATTACTGCACTGCAGAACAACTTGAATGGAATGACATGCCTGCAACCACCATGTCCTTTGCTCTCATTTGACAGAAGAACAATCCAGCAAGGACAGCGTTCTCTCCCACCTCTTTAAGAAAGACTTTGGTAGTTTCCGTTTATCTGTGAAACGGGAGCACGTTAGCACACAGTTTACCGGGAAAAAGAGTCTCCTGCACTACACAGTGGCCAGCGGGGATGTAAAGAGCGTGGAGCACGTCCTGAGTCTGGGCGCTGAAGTCGACTGTGTCATGCCCAAAGGGTACACGCCGTTGATTGTGGCTGTCCTCAACAGGTCTGTAGTGAGACACGTTAATACATACTGTAATATTTGGGATTCGTTAAAGAATAAAAAAAAAACTGTTTGGAAAAGGTCAGCAGTCAAATCTGGGAGTAAATCACAGAATTCTGAGAATATGACCTCGCCTTGCATTCTCACAGGTGCAACTGTCTCCCAATGTTATTCAATGCAATGCAGGAATACCAACGTGAATGGATGCCAAGTCTGAAAAATAATGACAGTAAATGTGTTTTCCCTGTCATCTCACTATATGTCTAATGGTTAGATGGGCGTGGTGGCGCTTCATCAACTATACACTGTGCAGTAGGACTTGTGGTTGCAGGGGATTTTTTTTTGTTGTTGTTAAGTAATTGAGGTTGCTTAGACAGATTACCTTGAAGTGTCTGTTTACAGATGGCATGAGGTGTGCAGCGAGGTAGGACCAAACCGACACATACACACTCATTTCACGCTCACATTCACACCTCAGACTATTTGAGTTGGAACAATTTTGGGGGGGGGGGGGGGGTAGGAGGGGAGCAAAGCACACTCTCATTGGAACCACAGCAAAATAATTGCTCACGTTCAGGCTCATCCAATCACAATCCGACCCCTTCACTGCCGCGCGGACAGTTGGAAATTATAAAACACAAATTCGACCGAACTCCAGGTTTGCTCCTTGCCACAATAGATCATTGTATGAAAAAAATACAAGGAGGAGGACTATTTTGCAATAATATATTGCAGATGCGCCATGTGAGTTTTTGCAAGACTTCTATAAATTCTGACTGTGACACCCTGAACGAGTCTCATTTGTTGAAGGAGAAAGAGGATTTGGAGCACGTCTGACGGATGAAGGCCGTTGAAAGAGCTAATTGGATTTTTTTTTTTTGGCAACATCAAACGATTTTTACATTAAGGAGGTGATTGATAGACCACCACTCATCTTCATCTCGTCGTCACGGACCACCTGTTGATTTCAGTCAAATATTCATGTTGTGAATGTCAAAACACACGATTGGCGACTGACTGATTTCAAGCTATTCATTGAGGCGAGGTGATGTCGACTAGTAGACGATTCAGGCGAGCCCCTATTAAAGGGCACTGAATTGTTGATTAGATGTCATTGATGTCTTGTTTCCTGGTCTGTGACGGGTTCGTTTGGCCAAAGACAGTAGATCATTCATACTCATATTCACACCCCTGGGCAAGTTAGTATTCAATGGACCAAATATTTTGGAATCTGAGGTGTTGGTTTGGTCTCACAGCGTGTTGGAAAGAGGCTGTTTCGATACTAATGCTTATCGATCCAGGAAATGTACGGGTATAAGTTAATTCACGGATTCCAGTTTGGTTTTGGGTCCTGTTTGTGCCGTTCGGGTTGCGCTATGAGCGCATCGAAACAAGTTCTGGACTCAACCTGTATACTCAAGACATACAAATGTCACACAGAAATGCCCGATTCAAAGTTGGAGAATTTTACTTTTGAGGCAGCCATAATAATTACTTCATAACTCTGCTGCCACCTAAAAAAAAACAACAACTCATGTTTAAAAATGTTGGGCATGAGCAATTTGTTGATCCGGATCTTTCACAGTATTTATGCTCATTACTTCACTGGGCTTGGCAAGATTGTTGTCACGGGCCATATATATTTTAAATTTAGTTTTGACTGCATTGTGAAAGTTAATTAATTTAAGCACTGGTCTTAAATATTGCTTCAACTCACAGGAGACAAATTTCTGCACTGGTCTTAATTTCTGCAGGCTTCACGATATCATCTCTTTGCTGCTGGCCCACGGCGCCGATCCCACGCGGGGAGATGAGGACCAGTGGACGGGCGTTCATTTCGCAGCGCAGAACGGTGATGACAGAGCCGTCCGCCTACTGTTGGACAACGGGGCGATGGCGGATCCCCGTGAAAAGTCTGGATGGATGCCGCTGCACTTGGCCTGCCAGAATGGCCACGAAACGGTCGTCCGCTTGCTGCTGACGCGCCTGTCCGTCAAGGCGATCGGGGAGCGGGAGGACGTCCAGAAGAGGACGCCGCTTCACCTGGCTGCGGCTTACGGTCACATGAATATAACCAAACTGCTAATCTCCCAGGGAGCCGATCTCAACGCGACCGATATCTCCCTGTTCACTCCTCTTCACTTGTCCGCCGAGGCAGGGCATAATAGAATAGTACGGCAGCTGGTGAAGAATGGGGCTGTGGTTGACTGTGTGGACAAGAGAGGACACACTCCGCTTCACCTGGCGGCTCTCAATGGCCATAAAGGCATATGCAGACAGCTGCTGACGAACGGGGCCAGCGCAGATGTCAGGACCCACCAGGGCTGGACCGCCATGCACCTGGCCGTCATCAAGCGACACGAAACCACCATGGTGGAACTGAAACAACTGGGCGCAAGTGTCAACGCTCCTGGTGAGAACAATTGGAGTCCGCTGCACCTGGCCTGCCACCAGAGCGAGGCCGAAATGGTGGCCAAGCTTCTGGCCGCGCATGCCGACCCAAATGTGACTGAGGACAGTGAACGGTGGACGCCGTTACACGTCGCCTGTGCCAGTCTCAGTTTCCCCAGTGTCCTGCACTTGATTTCTCATCATGCAGATGTGAATGCCGCAAGCGCAGAGAAAGCTACGCCTTTGCACATTGCTGCACAGCACGGTCACACGCCCATTGTGAAGGCACTACTGCTCAACGGTGCAGACAGAATGCGACCAGACTCCTCCGGATCGACACCTGTCGACGTGGCAAAGAGGCACGGAAAATGTGAAATAGTCCAATTACTGCAGAATTGATTTGCATTTTTTTTTATTCTGTCTTTTTTTAACCTCTCTTATTCCATCCACTTAGTCATACAATATTGGTCGATTTGTATGCCTTTAAACTGCACTGGAAGTGCAGCGTTATGTCTACTTCCTCTATTCTTATTTTTAACTAGATGGATATTTATTGGAGTTGGCAGTTGGGCAGAATTAAGCTTAAGAGTGGACAAAAATGAGAGCTGCACTTCACATTTACAGTTACATTTTCATTATGCATAAAAGTGATGAACGACGGGTTAGCACTTCCGTCTCAAAGTGCAGAGCTCATGGATTCAATTCTGGGCTCCGGCCTTCTGTCTTGAAGTTTGCATATTCTCCCCGTGCCTGGGTGGGTTTTCTCCGAGTACCTGTACTTTACTTTCCTCCCGCTTTCCAAAAACATCCGTGGTAGTTCCATTGATCACTTTAAAATTGTCCTTTGGAGTGATTGTGAGTGTGGATGGTTGTTTCTCAATTTGTGCCCTGCAATTGGCTGGCAACTAGTTCAAGGTGTACCCTGCTTATTGCCCGGAGTTAGCTGGGATAGGCTCCAGCACACCCAAGACCCTCATGAAGATAAAACGGGTTCAGATATGAATGGCTGGGTAGTGCATTTTATATATATATATATATATATATATATATATATATATATATATCTCAACCGGTATGTATCAGGGGTTCACTATATATTTGTAGTCTGAAGAAGGGACCCAACTGTCTTATACTAACTATCTTACCACGATCTCCCGGATCCCGCTGCCGTTGATAAAACAAGTTCCTACTGTATTTGGAAATTCAACATCATATTATCTGTTTGGATAGGATCTTATTGTTCATCACAAACACTGACAGAGCAGCAACCACTGAACTGCTCCGTCAGACCGATTTAATGAAACGTGATATGCCCAAAAAATGAATTCAATAAAAAAAATAATTCAATCCAGGTTCGCCGTTATTTGTGCCACTCTCAATCTTTCGACAGTAATTAATGAATTGAAGCGCACCGATGGACTGTGACAAGGTAAAAGTAGTGCTGCAAGATAATTACAATGATGAAGTCCATCCCCGGAGAGAAAAGCGCGTCGCCACATGCGCGTGGGTCGCTTACCACAGTGACACCTTATTAAGTTGAAATGAAATGCATGACGTCTGGAGCTGGGTCGACCCACATGTTCCATTTTTTTTTTTGGTTCAATACTTAAGCATCCACTTGCGAGTCAGACTGAGCGATGAAGGCTTGTGAGTGAGACAGCATCAAATGACTCCATGAACAGTCAAAATGATTTTTAAAATTTCCAAATGAGTGACTGTTGTGTTGTGCTTAAATTCAGAATTCAATTGCACAATTACTTTTGTGTGTGTGTGTGTGTGTTCTTCCATAACTGCTTTACCACTGCTGAAACAATTCTCTGGAAAAAAAAAAATACTTCAGTTGAACACTGGTTTCCAATCATCTTAGTGCATATTTCTTTCTTTTTTTCAGAGTCAACACCCATTTTTTGTAGAAAATGTAATCTGGTTGTATCTCGTTGCGAAATTAAAGATTTGTTTTTGGTTAAAAAAAATCAATAAAAACTATATTTTTTATACAGTTGTAATGGTCATCAATTATACATGGATTTTTGCTATTTTCTCCTCATTCCCTGAAAATAGCGGGCATACGCATACTATACTTGTTTTCATCACAGGCCACAATGTAGTCATGCTTGCCCTCAGGGGGACCAGTTATAACAGAGTAATTTCATGTTTATTCCCTTCAGGTAAGAGCAAACAAAATGTATCTTTTGTGTGTACGTGAACAGATTTAGTGCCATTTAAAATGAATAATAACATCTTAATCTCCTCTCTTAGGAATGTCGTTTGACTTTCGGCTTAGACCTCTTCAGTCAGGGCTCCTAAAATATATTAATGACAAACAGATTTACAGACTTTGACGAGGGATTTCCATATCTGTAATAGTTTTGCCACGAATGGCAAAAATGTCAGTAAACAAACTTCAAACCACAGAGTGGTTTTTACTAAGATCAATGTACAACGCGTCCCTACTTAAATGTGTTGACTTTTTCTCCCCGCAGCGATCCCTACACTCAAGAACTAAATCCCCTCCCTTCCTTTCTAATCCTTTTGGACAGCTGTCAAGAAGCACTTTCAAAAGCTGCCTCTGATTTAGATGAGCGACATGCTGATTTATGTTTTCATCATAGAGAAAAATCAGTCGACCTTGAATTGGCCTTCGTTCATCCACTGGACTTTGAGATGTGTCCGTGCTGCGCTGAAATGTTATTGCCTGATTTATGGAAACAAGCTTACCTTTGGTGACAGTTTGATAATGATAACACACTCGGTATCTTAAAAGTTAAATGTAAACCACGTTTTGTTTGTTGTGCAAAGCAAAGTGTGTAAATTGACACACGCTTCTGGAATCCAAGCGGGCGGCGTCGGACGCGTATTACGACATTTTTCTACTTCTACCTGCCAAACACACTTTCTGTGGACGTCGCTGTCATTCCAGGCACTCGGCAAATAAACTCTCTTTTGAAACAACGTCAGCTCAATCAATGGTGCTGCTGCAACCTTTGAACAAATAGGGTGACACATTGCATCCCCTCTATTAGCTGCTAATTGTGTTAAGGCACCTCAGCTAATTTTATTTTGCAGCAAGGCGGCAGGCTGAAAGAAGATTCCTCCTCCAGATTGATGCACGCTTGCAGCAACACAAGGCGAACAATGTTATGTCTTTAAATTATTTGGTGGCGCGTCTTGCAATATGATGCAATAACTTCCTTCATGATCTGTGTCTAATGAGCAGTTTGACAAAGCTGCAGTAAGTTTGATTGATGATTGCGTAAAGAGATGCTTAATTGCTTTGATTATGGAGTCGAATTTCAATGGCGAGCAGTTTTTTTGACTTTGAATGTTTGCATTGAAAGACTTTTACTTCATCCCTTTCGTCTCCTGACTGCTTTTTTTGTCCAATTCTGCTCCTCATGTAACAGAAAAGCTGTGAAAACACTGATAAACACTCAATATATATTTTCCACAGAAAACAGATGCTAAGTTTTAATAAGTAAGTTTTGTGCTCCCTTTTACGAGGACAGGTCAAGAGGCGAGCAGCAGCATTCTGGACCAACTGGAGACGCTTAATGGAGGATTGACTGACTCCAAAGTAAAGTGTATTGCAGTAATCCAGCTGGGATGTGACGAAGGCATGAATTACGGTTTCAAAGTGTTCATGATAAAATAATTCAATGATCGCTTGACAAAACGATACTTCCAAAACCAAAATCTATCGAGACAAAAAGCAACTATGAGCGAGAGCATGAGGTCTAGAAAATGGCATGAACAGCAGACAAGGTCAATAATCTGACAAGGAGAAACAGAAGTCAGAGTCCTTAAATACATTGAAGCTTGATTGCATGACGAGACACAGGTGCAAGGCCGAAGGGTCACGCCCAACACCCCAGCTGGTAAAACAAGGCCGAGCAGAACATGACATCAAGAGCATGTACATAAGTATGTATTTTGTCAATATCTAAGAGAGCATTTTTGTCATACATTTGGTCAGGAATTATGTGGTCCAACGTGGTCCTCGGAAGCAGTGCTGAAAAGTTATGGCCCACTCCAGCATTTTAGTTGCCTCGTCATTAGAGAGTTTTACAAACCTGAATTTTACAGACGTTCACCCTCGCATCCTAAGGCACCGCTTTATTTAGAAACAATTCTATGAGCTTATTTCACAGGGTCTTTGGGTTCGTTCTAATGTTTCAAATGGCTCTAAACTGATGTGTTTGAGGCCAGCCGACGTCATCTGGTGGGTTGCGTCTCCTTTAAGCTTCTCATAGCGGGAGAGCCATAACATGTTCTGTGCAGAACCCCACTTCCTGTAACTACATCGTGGCGGGTGTGCTGTAGCCTTCGGTCTGCGTGTGCCATTGTAGCCAGGCCTTCTCAGCAGTGATTTCTGGTTGACCATCTCTCCCGGGGTGGTTATTGTCATCTCTTGGTTACCTCTTCCTTTGACAAAAAAAACAAACAAACCACACACAAAAGCAGTTTGCTCTCCCCAAGTGTCAAAGGCTCATGCTGACTGTTATCCTCTTGACAGATTCTCACAGGCGACCGTGAAAAGAGGTGTTTTAGCAAAGAAAGTCACACAAAGGACTCCAAGATGAACAACACACACACACACAGCGAGTTAAAAAGAAAGTCCCTTCGAAGCTGACTTTATTCTCTGCGCTATTAAAGTGTAGCCTCTGAAGGGACTTGTAGTCTCCAGTATATTTTTACTATCACTTCATGCAGATTTTTCTTGCTCTTGTCATGCTCCTCCGCAATGATTAATGGTGAATGCCGCAGCTATCGCATAGGCACAGAACACAGCCCCCAACACTTTCCACAATAGAGTATTTGAATGCAATGCACTCACTCTCCACAGAGCACCACTTCTCCACAGAAATGCTTCTACCCGCATTGGAACGCGGTCTTTCTAAGAAGCCTCCCAGTGTGAGTTCATATGCTCATTTGATCTGCGCCGCCAGCTATCACATCTTACGTACAACTTTGATCATACTTGTAAAACCGTTACAAGAAAAAGCCTGCTTGAATTTGTAAAACTTCAGAAATTGATAAAGATTTGCTTGAAATGGCGATCAAAGGTGAAATCAAGAAAAATTTCAGAGAGCAATACAGGAATGTGTGTGCAATTCTCCTTAATAAACACTTGAACGAATGCATCATGCAAATGACTTATCATTATCGGGTGCAATTTGATGGCTTTCATCCGAGCAAACGTATCAATTAAGGATGCGTTTAACTTCACAATAGTCACAAAATGTTCTCACCACTCAAAATTTGCAATCAAAAGCGAGTGTGTAGTATTTTTGCCGTAATAAAAAAAGTTCACAAAAGAATATTAATATTCTGCTTGGAGAAAAATATGAATATTACAACTGCACTTCATGTTTCAGTTTAACCCAGGGCAATGATTGCTTTTTGTGTATCTAGCGCTTGAATGCATTCGAATAAATAGTATTCAGGGGAGTGTGTGTTTATCATACATGAGAGCTGCAATGAATTGCCATTGTCACTTTTCGCTTTTTTTTTTTGTTGATAATTTATCAGAAACTAGGGAAGGGGGTTCCAAATGTGTGCAGAGAGTGCCTGAGATCACAGTATCAAAACAGCCGAACACGTCCTTGCTGTCGGTTGCCAGCACGACCGAACCCACGGTGAATTAAAGCCCACTCAGATATGCATCTCTTTCATTTCCTCTCCACTCTCCTCCTTCCCCTCCGCGTTATATCCATCCACCCTCCACATTTTGTTTTTCCTTATGAGCCGTTATCGCCCATTGGAAAAACACTTGTGTAAAACTCCCATCAGTGTTGTCACCCCCCCCCCCCCCCCCGTCCCCCAAAAAGACAAATAAGCACAAAGTGTAGTTTTGAGTCAAAATGAGCATTTCCTGCTTTATCAAATGGCGTCTTTAAGTGTTTCTATAATTTAGATGACATTACTAACTGTTAGGTTTTTCATTCCCTGGAGGAAGAAAAAAAAAGAAAAGAAAAAGAGTTACGGCACATTGTACTGACATCACAGCCAGCCTGCGAGCTTCAGAGTTTTCATTGAAGCCACCATGGCCCAAGCCCCTGACTGACTGCCACCAAAACTAAATCGATAGATAAAAATGCAATTATCAGAGCCTGAAAATAATAATCATGAAACTCGCAATATTTTTTCAATCTTTTCATGTTAACTCGTACATTCTGTCACCTATTGGCGAAAAAACAACAACAACAATCTCCCATCACCCAGAGATAGATCAAATATAATACTCACATTCTAATAATTTTAGAACAAAACCACACTATTTTTTTTAATTTATTATTGATCTCAATAACTTGTCTCGTACAGTGGACGCATTGCGTCATCTATTGAAAAAAAAGGAAAAAAATGTGACCGATTCACACCAATCATGGCTTGACTGGCCTAAATGCATGTCTGGATACGGTTTGGGGTTTTCAACAGTCCTCTACTAGGAGAACCTCAATAAATGCAGCTGTCATTTTGCTGGCGGAGACGTTCAGGTCTTTGAATGGATTTGCTTGCTCCTAACTGGTTTTCCGGCGTGCTGACAGATCGAAGCGCTTATCTCACTCAAAGTAGAATTACAGCTATTGCTGAGGCCATAAACCATTTGAATTGAAGAAGTCCCTCTTGGATAACATTGAGGCTGTGATACAAATAGTGCGATTCAGCAAACAAGAATCGTGGCATCCGCCTCGGACCATCTTCTCAGAGGAAGGCTATTCCGGTGAGTTATGGTCACGTATTCCAAAGGGCCTCCCTCGGCAGCCTATCGAGTCCTTTGAATTACTAAGATTTGACTTTTTTCTTGAACGCGATTCATGAGCCTTTGAAAGTACTTTTTATTTCTAGCAGTACGTGATTTTGGGCAAATCTCGGAATAGGACAAATCACACCTCACACAACATGAACCCATTTCCTGCCTTTTTCCGTACTTGTATTCAGAACGTAAATGATTGTCACGACCTTACCATCCTCACAACCAACGTACGGTAGCATAAATATGCACTTCCTCAATTCTGATGTAATCCAAATGTAAGAGCTGTATGGACACCCCCCCCCCCCCCCCCCCCAACTCTCCATGATGTTGATGTCAAGATGCAGGGCTTTGTTCTTGTTGGACTTGTGAAAGAAGCTTCAATTTGCTCTCAAATTTCGCCAAATTCAGGATAAAGCTTTGAGAAGGATGTTGTTTCTGCCAAGTTTATACATGCTCTGTCTATTTGTGAACCCAGACGGGCTTGCGGGATGGGAGGGATGCACCTAGACAGCTGGCAGATCAATCCCTGCATGTAGAGAATGGAAGGAAGACATAAATTATTCCAACTGGATGGCGTTCTTCTCTATTTTGTGGAGGCTATTGGTGAACGCTTGCTAATTTGTTTTCTCTCATCGCAAGTTGGCTGTTCTTCATGAGGTTGATAAAAGCAGCGGTATGTGGCAGTCCAAATCTCTGGGCCGCGTCGGCTCCAAATTGATGATGAATTAATTCACTCAACAGGTCTTCTTTTAATTGTTTTCACAGTCCGCAGGCGTTTTCATGACATATCTCTGGAATGATTTTGTCAAACTACCCTAAGAAGGGAGAATTCTAGCTTACTTGCCATCTTGCTGAAATTAGCCCATTTGAGACGGAGGTCCTGTCTCCTAAAAGTGAGCGACTGGACGCCCGGCACCACGTACAGCATCAGATCGCGACACCACTGTCAATGGCATGGAATGACTCGCCAGCCCATCACTTCAAATGGAAAGTAACCTTGATGTGTTACATTTTCCACTGCATTTTCTCTCTTGTGTGAGCAGATGAGACTTCATTATTCGGCAGCTGGGATAGGCTGAAGCATGCCCGAGACCCTCGTGAGGATAAGCGGATTGGAAAATGGATGGAAATACATTTCCAAATTCTGCACACAGCTGCTTTTATCAGAACAAAATGTGGAACAACTGAAGCCCTGAGAATAGTAAATCAGCGGTCCCCAACCGAACAACTGAAGCCCTGAGAATAGTAAATCAGCGGTCTCCAACCTTTTTTGCCCCACGGACTGGTTTAATGTCAGACAATATTTTCAGAGACCGGCCTTTAAGGTGTCTCGGATAAATACAACAAAATCATATGATATGATCTGCATGAAAACTGTGGAATTTTCGAAACATAATAATAAACACGAATCGTGACACGAGGAACGTCCTCTCTGGCCGCAACACTCTCTGGTCGCTATGGTAACGTTTAAAAGTGCCTTCAAAATAAGATACAAAGTGCACGAAATATACGACTCACCATCACCGTATGTTATGCAGAGTGGGCTTGGTGCGTGGGAATCTCCCGTTGAGATAAATCCGTATTTTAAGTAGGACTCCGGATACTGTCTAAATGTAGCCTTCTTTTTCTTAAAAGTCGGAGGTTCCTCTTCTGTCTCCTGGCTCGGCCTTTTCCCTTCTCAAAGAAACTTTCCAAGGACGTTTGTTTTTCACTCATTTTGCAAGCTCCCGGATTTCAATTTAGCGGTAACCTATCATGTGACCGAAAAGCGCGCCTTGACCTGCGTCAAGAGTTACATACTGTAGAAGGATGTAACAGAGGATCCGGTAAATTTTCAATCTTTCAGATTCCACAATAAATAAAACGGAAGTAATGTAAGTTATTTATTCTTTCTGCGTGGCCCGCTACCAAATGACCAGGGACCGGTACCGGTCCATGGCCCAGGGGTTGGGGACCACTGTACTAAATGATCCGTCCTCATGTTTTCCTTTTGTAACAGTCTTGATTTTTCATTCATATAATGTACGTACCTAATTATTTAAGAGATTTAAATCATCCGTGCTTCAAAGGTTGAATTCATCAGCATGGACAGGTTGCACATGAGTGGACTACAATTTATACGATTAAAAAAAAAAGAATCCTGCAATTATGATTCAGACCTTTAGACACCAAAGCACACGCCGCTATAAAGCATAATTTTGATTTAAACACTCTCCTTGCGTGCAGCGAGAACTACTTGGGTTGCGATCACCACACTTGGATGCAGGCGCACGCAAAGTAAGACGGGAATGGCTGAGGAGAGGGCGCATTGCCTTGTCCGCGGGGGTCACTTCAGGTGAGGGGACTGCCGACTTAGAAAGTAGGCCGGGCGAAAGCAAGCAACGCAAAGTTTGGGAGTACAGATTTGGAGGTCAGGAGAGAAGCAAGCAGCTTCGTTGACAGGCATGCAGTGATTATGTTTAGACAGGTGCTCTATGATCAAATCACCGCTGGGGCCAAGCTAAGGTGACAAAACTGAGTCACACACTGGCTGAATTGCTGATGGCGACATGGAAAACGTGTTTAATATTCTTCACAGTTGATGAGATGATGGATGGCAGGTGTGCGGGCTGATCAGCAATCAATCAGATGGGTGAGCGCGACACTGGCGAGCAAGCGCACAAGGCCCCAAATGGGATTCCAGTCACAATGTGATTTTCATGGAAAATATAGCTGAGATTGAAACGTGCAACGCCGACAATCAATCACTTTTATTGCAAGATCTATTTCTAGTTTGACAAATTATATTGCGCTTATTCATGTTGCGTTTGGAGGCTTCCTCTCAATGGGATAAAAAGCAAGCTTTAAATATATGACACCAATTGAATGAAGTGGGGGGGGGGGGAAGGACGTTAAGTACAGCTGAGCCTTGCTTTCCGATTGCCCCTGTTACAAGTTGGGAACAAATTTTGTTTACGCACAGAATTTTGGGGCAACTTTTGCTTCGGTTGACAAAATTTGCTTCACTTCCAAACAGTCACTGCATCCAAGATATTTTTTTCCCACACAACGTAGACATGATTCATTTTGTGTGTCATGCATATCAATGCCAATGTCAATTTTATTTATGTGGCACATTTCATTACACTTTACACGAGGGAGTTGTGTTTAAAGGGGACTGATGTAAAACATAGACCAAGTGGAGTCACTGAACAGCTAAGTCATCGAAGAATGTGATTACGACGAGCTGCTCCGGGAAAGCACTCACAAATTGCTCACACTGACTGCTGGCTCAATTAACATCAAATCAGACTTCCCTTATTCGTCTTTGCGGACCTCCAAAGAAGTGAGTGAGAGAAAGCTAGGAGAGATGATAAAGCGGGGTACACGCACATACCGATTTTTACCATCCAAACTGATTTTTTTTTTGTATTGTGTAGTGAAATTGAGATAACAAGCACATGACCAAACACGCAACCTATAACAATGTCTCCATTGACATTTGCCAGTCGACTCCAAGACTGAACGTTTTCTTACCAGAAAATACCAATTGGTGGATATAGAAAAGAACAATAGCGAATTACGAGGTGACCTGATGCATGCTCGGTTGCCAAACACAACAGGCAAAGCAATTCACTACAAAAAAAATTACGAAAAAAGTATAAACAATAAAAGAGTTTGCAAGGACAGCACATTTCTCTCTCTCTCTGATATAAAGAACAACCTAATACCTCAATCATTACAATTTTGAGTGAGTTGATTTTTGTGAAAGACGCGCACAAAATTAGTTCTTGCACTTAATGTTGGTTTGCCGTTGAGCAAAAAGTTGCCGTCCTTGAATGGTAATTTTTATGCGAGGGAGCCCTTTACACTGGGGTGTAAAATGTTTATTTTGTTGTTTGTTTCAAAATCTCAGTTTTTAGGTTAGGTAATGGATCTTTTCTACATGGTTTCAGTAATGCATTATGAAAACTGACATTAATTGAGAGCATGAGAGTAAGAGCAAGAGTGTGCACTTTTTTGGAAACAAAATTTGCATTTTTGTTATACATCTGGCCAGGAAGTACGTGGTCCTATGTGGTTCCGGAAGCGCAAGAATGAAAAAAAGCATTGACGTTTCCCCATCCTGATCTAGACTAGCTGCTTGCTTATCTGGATTATGCAGATGCAAACTCTTCTCCTTGTCATTTTTATTGCAGTTAATTGCTTGCCTGTTGTGTGTGGCAACAGGCCATGCTTCCGGTCACCTTGTAATTAGCTATTGTTCTCTTCCGCTTCGCAATCACAAAGTCCATGGCTCAGCCAAACTTTGTGATCATATATATTCAAAAGGGTTTAACATCTTTCCGAGCTGATCCGGGCGGAAAAACAACGATGAACTTAACAAACATAATTGACTCGAGATAATCTTTTCGAAGGAATAGACACAGGGCTGCTCCCTGCTGAACTTTGATCATTTGTTTTCAGCAACACGCCGCGATGCAAATCAACTCAAGTGTGCTGAATAGAAGAATACAAATATGCCATACATATTAAGTAGCCAAAACCTGGTAGTTTTCATGCCGAACACTGACTGATCCATCCCTCAGGCTCTTTTATTAACAAGGGAAGAAGATGCCGCTTTTGAAGCTGCACTTTTTCCTGCTTTTACACCTCTCCATGCACTTGATTTACTGGAGCCACAGTGGAAGAAAACGGGCCACTTCCCCCTTAATGGTACCATCATTAATGCTGTGTTCCCCCCCCCCCCCCCCCTCCAGAAATCAAGATTAACATTTGGTCCTTGGTAGGTAACCATTCAAACTGATGTGTTTAGTGCTTCGCTCTCCGCTGATTATCTACGGCAAGTTTAAAACTGTATTTTAAATGGCTCATGATTGGATACAGACAGCCCGTCGAGTATTTTTCATTTATCCATTAATGTTGAGGTTGACATTGTGCGGAAGATAGTTTACATCTTGGACAGGTGGCCAGCCAGTCATGGTCCATCCATCCAGCCGAACCCCAAAATTGGACTTTTCTTGTAAACACAAACTTAAATCTTACATGAGCTTCCGTGGCCGAAATGGCGGAAATTATGACAACTTACTTACTTGTTGTGCTGCTAACTCTTGCAAAGGTTGCTTTGCTTGCTAGCTTTAATGAGGGCTCAAGTCAGCAACTGGCTTCTCTCCCTATTAAAATGAAAATGAAAACCCAATTTTTATAAAGTGTACCGGTAATCTGAGTATGCATTTTTTTTCCTCCTGTAACAGTAACGGAACTCAGCTACTGTATTTTCCGCACTATAGGGCGCTTTGGAGCAGCTGTAACAAAGCGCTTTACAGAAAATTTAAAATACTACGTCCAAGAAATCTGAATATTTATCCATATATAAGGCATATCGGATTATAAAGCGCACTGTCGGCTTTTGCGAAAATTGAATGCGGCTTATAGTGAGGAAAATACGGTACCTTTTTTTGATGTTCTAATTACATAAAGGTGTTATATGTATTCCATTACTCCACTTTTGCTCTCCTCCTGTGAAACCTGCAACTATTTTGGGAGCTGCTTGTCACCAAGCTGCGGAGTGCTCAGAGGTGACAAGAGAAAACACTTTGAGGAGAATGAGACGGACACACTCAATTTAGACAGCCATTACAGGATCACAGGAAGGTTTTTCGACACAGCCTCGGAAATTCCTCAAAGCATAAATCAATGATCGTGAGTGCTTACTCATAAATCACAGCTCAGTACCGGCGCATGGTCATGTGCCATTTTTAGGATGTCTTGGTTAGAGACAAGGCCGCAAGATTGACGAGAACATTCTGTGAGCGGCTCATGTCAAAGTGTCCGGATTAAAATGACCTGAGGTGCAGGCGTGTGGGTTGCCAACAAGGAAGAAATCGCATCTGATGGAATCAGAAAAAGAATGAGTCTATCCCTCCAGCAACAATGGTGAAATAATAATCAAATTCATAACCTACAAAACAATCAGGCCTGATTGGATTACAAACGAAGCAAATCACTGTGCCGTGTTTGTGCGCACATGCCTGGCACAGTGTGTGTGTCACTGAATCGGAGCTGAGCATGCACCCTGCAATTATTCATGAATGCAGATGTGACTCTGTTGTTATTTCCCAGTCACTTTTTACCACCGAAATCATGTAATCAAATGTAGCATGTACATATCAAAACAGCACATTCTATGCACTGTCACTTGTATAGCGCTTTTCTACCTCAGGTATTCAAACATACTCAAACATACTAATGCTGTAATCCACACTCTTAGGGAAAGGGGGGGGGGGAAGTACAACACAATATGGTTGGTGACAGAAATAATGATTTTTTGGGAAAAAGTAACATGAAAATCATCTGCCTGTAATTGCAAGAAACCTCGCTCGAAGAAAATAGCCAATCAGAGACAGAAGTCAGAACTGACGAGGTGGCACATATTTATCAGGCACCGTACCGACGGGCACATGTCTACTCAATTAAAATTTCTTGTCAAAATGATCACTGCTTCCAACCAATAATTTTTCTTTTTGCTATAATCATCACATTTAAATCTGAATATACATACATACACACACATATATATATATATATATATATATGTGTACGTACGTACGTACAATGGCTTTACGATATGGCCAAAAATTAATATCTCAATATTTTTGCCAGATGTTTTTATAATGGAATATACATACATATACTTTCTCTGTCACACACACACACGCACGCACGCATGCAAACACATCCTTGCAATGTCTGTGAGGAAATGCAATAGAAAACAGATGTTAATACATTTCCTGTTCTGCAATTATCAAAAAATCATTCTTTCAAAGCTCCTATAGAGTTGTTATTTAATGCATGCATTACTGATTACCCAACAAAAGAGCCTCACTTCTAAGCTTGTATGCCACTAATTCCGAATCTTTCCTTTGTAATGCTTTAAAATCATATTGGAATTTTATGCAAACAGGCACTAATTCATTCATCAAACAAGACCTTAAGAAATGTATCAAATGTGGTGCTAATTAAATTGATAACATGGTAATTATGACAACAGAAGGAGTGCAGTGAAAGAAATATGTGTCAGATGTGACTAAAGTGGGTCCTGTGCATTCCTGCGGCAAATTATCTGCTGGAATTTTAATGGAGAAATTCCGTATCGCAGACATGGATCACGTTCGGTTCTTTTAGCAGCAATACAACATGGTTCATGCACACGAGCATGTCAAATATTTCGTGTATTTATCCCAATGCTTTTTCATTTTCCTTCCCAGTTGGACCATAACCACTTTTCCTCCGCTTACGTTCGCCAAGTGGCCAACCTGAACCCGAATGTCCTTCGAGATGCTCTAAGTCCATTAAACTGAGTCGCCAAGAACATCACATCAGTCGTTCGGTGCCTCAAGGAAAGGAGTGGAAATGACACGGCACCTTCTCTGCTGAATTTGTTTGAGCCTCCGGGCGAAGGTCGGAATTCACCTTCGACTGCGCAACCCCCCCATGAAACATGCACAAGCCAACCACACCGCAGCACAGAAAGCAGTCCGACGCTTACCAGTCACTCACTCTTTGTTTCTCCAAAAATACATGAATGACTGGAGAGCATCGATTAATCATAGATTAATCAACTGTTTGGGGAATATACTTTATTCATGGCATACTCTTTCAAGGCGATGCCACACCGTATTAAGCTTTGAGAGAAGAACTTGATTCTCTCTGAGACTTTGGAAAGAAGAGCTTTCGGATACAATGAGCATATTTACACAACAGACACACAATAAATCCTCAATCTCAAGATGAACTAATGATTGGGCAGACTGCCGGTCAAACGACCAAATCAGGTATTATCTATTATGTAGTTATTTATTCAGTAACTTAATGATCTGCTGTGACCCACCGTCTATTTTATAAGGCAACCGTCGAATACGTAGCTGCCCGCCACGTATTTTTTTTCCACCGAAAGCACTGTGTGTAGCTGTACCTAAGAAGCGTCTGATGATATGTATGCGTTATAAACGACTCCAGTTTGAGTGGTCAAGACACTTGGAAGGTGACATATCAGACTCCTTGAGCATTTAAGAGGTAATTAAGGTAAGGGCGGGGGGGTGGATTTTGAGTCATGCGTTGGATGCTGAGGGCATAAGTGAAAGCAAACACTGCTGAATGATGACAGGACAATTTCGGATAAAACAATAAACCCCAAATATTAATTCTGTTAATCAAATGGCACTTGACGGTGTCTCATCATTTATTGGACATCTTTTTTGTCTGTTTGAGATAACATATTTCATGGGAAGCCAAGTAGAGAAACTGTGGAGCATGCATGACATTTCAGTCGCAGGCATATCATATAAACACAATAAATGTGGTTAGTAAAACATATTCACAGCAAATTAGAGCAATGATCAATAAGGAAATAAGACATTCCAATTTATAAAATTGCAATCATGTGGGTATTGGCCTCGCTGTGAGGATATGCGGATTAGAAAATGGATGGATGGATGGATGGGTTGTCATAGCCACACTGTACAGCAAGTACCATAAAGAGTCTTTTTGCCATGGAAACACATTCTACATAGGTTTTCAGAATATAGAGCTCACATATCTGATTGAACACTGAAAAGAAGACTAATATTTATACACACACACACACACGTGTGTGTGTGTATATATATATATATATACATATATATATATATATATATATACACACACACACACCTGTATAAACAAGAAATACACAGAATAGCAATTTTTGTGTGCGATGTTTACATTAAATGGTGACAAGCACAATGTTTTTCTTTTTCAGAGAACAAGGTACATTTGTATTTTCTGAAGAAACCGTTGCTACAGACATTTTTTTTTTGTTTTACATTCAGCGTTTCGCAGAGAAAAAAATATACTCGCAAATAGGTTCGAACGTACTTGTAGGCTAAATGCTAAAGAAACAGCTTTCTTTTACTTGTGAATGCGTAATTCAATACGCCCATTGCATTATGGTAAAATGCAACAATTGTAGCAATTAGCATACAAGCTCGTTTGAACGTACTCGCAAGTATATCTGAACGCATTTGCCAGTCAAAATATTTTTTCTTACACCACATCAGCAGCTCCGAACTTCTGTAACTTTGCTCCCTGACTTTGAAAAGTACATTTCAGTTAGCCCCTGTGGTGCATTCTCCTTTCCAAGATGAGGTATTTGCCTGGCGACACGCTTGTGTTCATCCTTCAGTCTTAAAAAGCCTCGCTGCGTTTCAGCAGTGCAAAATCTTCATGAATGCCTTTCGGAACTCGATGTTAAAAGTGGTGTAGATGATGGGATTCACAGCGCTATTGACATAGCCCAGCCATGTGAAAGCATTGTACACTTCGGCAGGAACCTTGCATTTTGTGCAGTGGGTGTTCAAGATGTGTGTAATGAAAAACGGCAGCCAGCATATGATGAATACACCTGAGGACAGAGGAGAAAATGGACGACAGATTAATGAATGGTAAGGACGTCAGCCTCCAAGTTCCATGTGGACATGTCCAACTATTTCCTGCCTTTTTTCATTGTATTACTGCCTCGGTAGTTTGAAGCCTTTCCATTTCTTTTTCTTTTTTTTTTTTGTTAAAGAATTATTCAGAAGCAACCGAAATCCGTAGTGGGTGAGTAAATTGTAAGATTGTAAAATTGTACTGCACAGCATACATTGAATACTGTCCCAAATTTGTTTTGCATAACTATCAATTCCAATGCTGATGTTCCAGTAGTCATAATTACAATCAATGTTTTTTCGAAAAACACTCCTAAGCCATCAACAACCCCAACCCCCTCTAAGTAAAAAAGAAACTGCTTGTGCCTTTCGGTACCATGTGACTGCTCCTCTTCTTTCTTGTTCTTATGCGCAGATTAATTCATTGAAATTTTGAAACTTCGCATCTAAACCAAAGTTGTTCAATAAAATAGTAACGTTGTCATATCCACTGTTAAACATCTGAATAATCAAAATTATAGAAGCAAATGCAGTTCTGGGAGTTACAATCTCAAGAACTGCAAAAAACAAAACTGTGATGTGTGTAGGAATTTTTTATTTTCCCTAAGTTGCATCCAATAAAACATAAAAACAAAGAAGAACATCTATCGGAATAGAATTGGTAAAATGACAAGATGAAATTGAAATCCGTACACACACACACACACAGATCTATGACTGAAGCAGAACAGTTTTGTCTAATTGAATTGTTTCATCTTAAGGAGGAGGTTTAGATTTTTTTCATTGGAATTAATTAATTGGATCATCAGCATTTTCCTTTTTCTGCAATCTAATTGCGAGGTCAACTTCTGTGAGCAAACTTACCGAGGACAATGGCTAACATCTGCGTGGCCTTCTTCTCCTTTTGCTGGGAAATCTTCCTCTTGCTCATGCTTTTCAAAGATGTCTGCGTCTTGCCGTTCGGCAGGGTTTGCGTCTGGAAAACTTTAGTCACCATTTGCGTGGAATCTCCCAGGGCTTCCTTGCTGGGGTCGCCGTTCTCATCCACTCTCTGGCTTTCGTCCGGGGGTGTCGGGGGCGAGGAAGTGGGGGTAGCATTGGCCTTAGCTGGCATCAGCCGCTGGTGGCTGGTGGCTGGAGTGCCTCCCAGTTTGCATTGTGGCTTCTGTTTATGGCCGCTGCTTCCGCTGTTGAGCTCTTCCAGTTCCACATCCTCACCCTTGGTAGCGATGTCTTTAATAAATAACTGAGAAGTGTCAAAAGCAGCAAAAATATGGAGATGGATCATTATTGTTTCAAGCTCATCCAAGCATTAATGTCTCGAAGAGCTAATAAAAGGCTTTTTGAAGAGAAGGGATCTTTTATCTTAAGAGGAACATAAATCTCCCCATCATCACTATAGCAGTGGTCCTAGAATGAACCCTTCTGCAAACCCGGAAGACAGTGGAGCCGTTCGGCTGCTTCTTAGAAAGAATAAAACATTTCCTTTTGCTGGTCAAAAACAAACATCCTCACTGGTTATTCTTAATGCAGGCCTTCAAAACCATTTTTGGTCGACTGGTTAGCACGTCCGCCTCACAATGCAAAAAGGTGCAGGGTTCGATTTCGGGCTCTGGCCTCCCCGTGTGGAGTTTGCACGTTCTCCCTGTAATTGTGTGGGTTTTCTTCGGGTACTCCATCTTCCTTCCATATTCCATCAACGTGCACATTAGGTTTTATTGAACACTTCAGAACTCAGAAACAGATGTGCTAACCACTATCTTACATTCTCACAAGTCAAACAATTAAAAAAACAACAACAACATTTTAACTACAGAGGTTATTTTTCAATTAGATGGCATCCCGGTAGCATTTAACAAATAGACAGCGGACCATTATCTCTGCAGTGGAAATGCTTCACGCCTTGCCATGCATCTGGTCCATTAATTTAAAACGCAACAAATCTGTTCTCGACAATTGACTAATGAATTACTGCATTCTGCCTGTCCGTAGTTTAACATAGTGGATGGGATGTCACATCTCAAGGTGACATCTTGCTCAATCTCCTCGTGAGTCCATCATTTTCACTTTCCATCACACTCAAGAAGAAAAAGAAGAGGAAGAAGGACAGCATAATGATAACGTACCACCTTCTTCTTGTTGGCGGGGAAACTCCCGTTTGACTTGACAATCACCGTGCACAGCCTCACATCTTCTGGGTGAGTGCACGCCTGCAATTTCACACCGCAAAAAAAAACCAAAAAAAAAACTGTCAAGCAAGCAGCAGTTACAACGTCAGCTCACGAGTGACAAAAAAGGGTAAAAGGGGGCTGTCATAGTGCAGATACGGCACCCTGGAAGGTCAAAGCAGACTACGTGAGTGCTGGCACATACCAAGACAGCTGCTGCTAAAAGTCTGGCCATTAACTTGACAGCTTCATATAATAGACAGCGAGGTTAAATCACTACAGACAAACAAGTGCAGTTAGCCAGCCGGTAGCTGTATTGAAATGTGATTAGTCTACTCCAAAATGATTATTTTCTCATCATAACCATTATCTGCTCGTTAGTCGAGATGCGACCGTGTATCACAGGCCATTAGATTATATTGGAACAGTAAAGCTATGAAACTCCTTCTCTGTGTCATTACACACACACACACACACACACACACACACACAAACGCAAACATACTTTTTTTTGCTGCAATGTGTGTCTGAAATAAACACCAGAAATACAAACATGCCATTAAAGAGCCAAAGATCATATCATGGGGCAGGTTTTAGCAACCAAATTAATGCAGGGATTTAAAATTTCCCGGCCCGGGAAGTGTTGCGACAAGATGCAGCCCGAAATGTGATGTAGCCAAGAGAAAAATTAATTCTTATGTAACCCAATCTGCGAACATTCAAAGCATGAGGTATAGTTGGCTCCAAAAATCACTGGTGAGGTTTGTTTGTTCTTGACGGTTTTGATTTTGTTTTCTTCGTTTTCTCGTACCTTGAAGTTGCCCTGAAGTTGGACAACTTGGAGCACATCACAAGACCTCAGCATCAAAGCTTTAACTCGTGTGTGTTTTGCATTTTCCTTTGGCTTTTTTGGGGGGGGGGGGGGGTCAGATGACAGTGAATATCCACCAGAAGTTAATGACTGTTTCACTTTCATAAGAGTTAAAAATGTCTGCCATGTGGCTGACTAAGCAGTCATATTATTTTGTTTTTTTGATGTTTCGCACTTATTCTGGTTTTGTTTATTGATTCGTTTTCTACTTCCAGGTTTTGTCACGGTGTCATTTGCAAAATAGGATCCTAAGTCAGGGCAGCATGGTGTTCGACTGGGCAGCACGCTGGCCTCACAGTGCAGAGGTCCAGGGTTCGATTCCGGCGTTCCTGTGTGGAGTTTGCCTGTTCTCCCCCGTGCCTGCGTGGGTTTTCTCCGGGTACTCCGGTTTCCTCCCACTTTCCAAAAACATGCATGGCAAGTTAATGAAATTATATTACATACATAAGTAAGTGTTATTTGATTTTACTGAACTTCACTGGATGGATTCACCATGATTAGTAATCAATGATGACATCTGTTTCATTCTTCAAAAACAATCTGAGTTGTGCCAAATGACATCAGCTGTGCATCCGTAGCAGATTGCTTTTCCTCCTTGCTCCTGTTGAATGCTCACAAGGCTTTCTACCACAAAGAGCAGATGTTCTCTCTACCCCACAAGGCATCACATTTGGTATATGCAGATCGAGACAGCCTCTTTCAAGCTCCAAGTGGGGCTCTTGTTGGCTGAAATGCCAACCTTATAGACAGGCACAAAGATTTTTGGGTAGCGTTTCCATTTATTTTATATATTGCTTATCCTCACCCAGGAGCAAGGTGACATGAATTGCCAAACGTGAAAATGATTCGGAGTATAATGCACATCTTCAACGAACGCCCTATTTTAAAACTGTTTTCATATACTGTATAGGGCACATCACATTATAAGGTGCGTAGAATAGAAGCTAAAGTAGTGGCTGAGGTTACGTTATACATCCACTAGATGGAGCTGCGCTAAAGGAATATAATACAATACAGCTTTATTTATATTGCACTTTCACAACTGCTGCAGCTGTACCAAAACGCTTTAAAGAATATTTAAAGTACTACTCCCAAGAAATCTGAATATTAATCCATATAAAAGGTGCATCTGATTATAAGGTACACTGTCGGCTTTTGAGAAAATTGAATGCTTTTAGGTGCGCCTTATAGTGCGGAAAATACTGTAGTTTGACTGGGGCGGTCACTTCGACCTGAGTATAGTGCAGCAAGAATTTTGAAAATCGAACAATGGATTCTGGGCAAATTGGGATTTATGGGTCGGAAAAAAATGCCTTGCACTTTATGTAATATTGCCTCTTGAAAATTTGATCCAAAATTAAATTTGAGTAAAACCGTACAAGTGAATCATCCATCCATCCATCCATTTTCCGAACCGCTTGATCCTCACTAGGGTCGCGGGGGGTGCTGGAGCCTATCCCAGCCGTCTTCGGGCAGTAGGCGGGGACACCCTGAATCAGTTGCCAGCCAATCGCAGGGCACACAGAGACGAACAACCATTCACGCCCACACTCACACCTAGGGACAATTTAGAGCGTCCAATCAGCCTGCCATGCATGTTTTTGGAATGTGGGAGGAAACCGGAGCACCCGGAGAAAACCCACGCAGGCCCGGGGAGAACATGCAAACTCCACACAGGGAGGCCGGAGCTGGAATTGAACCCGGTACCTCTGCACTGTGAAGCCGACGTGCTAACCACTGGACTACCGGGCCACCACAAGTGAATCATTTCTTATCATATCTTTTCAAGTGCTCCGATTCGCTGAATTTGAGTTAAAAATATCTATCAATGGATTTGTAATAGAGGATTTTCGAGGCATCTGGAATGCTCTTTCCATGTTTTCTTCTTTTAGAAAATTCTCGAAAATGGCGGCCACTTGTCATGTTGCTAGTCACAGGTGATATGAAGCCTATCAGTTAGGTACTTTTTTTTTGTGCCATGTTTAATGTACATGAGTCCCTTGAAAATGTTGCTTCTGTGTGGTGACTGTGCAAGGTCATGTGACGACCTGACTGTCTGATTTGTCAAAATAAGTGAAACGTCACCGTGGTTGGTGAAACAGTATTGACACACTAAAATAGATTACACAACCAATAATCCAGACCTGCAAGGCCTAAATACAAGATGAAAATAAAATACAGCCCAATGCGAAATGTTATTTTGAAGAACCGCAGTTTGACAAGTGTCATGGAACAGATTGCGGTCAAACTTGGGAGTACTCTTGTACTGTTTATACAGACTGTCAAAAACTTACCTTTAGTGACGTGGCCACGCCAGGGACGGCGGCCTGACCCTGTCGCTGCTTGGGTTTGGTGTTCACACGCTTCCTGCGCTTCCTCAGAACCACGTAGATTTGCACGTAAACCAGCAGCGTGATGATGAAGGGGACATAAAAGGACACGATGGAGGAGTACACCACAAAGGCCGGGTTGGCGATCACACAAAGCGACGCTTCCCGAGTTGCTGTGAGGAGAAAGGAGAAGAATCAAATAAAATGAAAAAAAAAAGGGGGGATTTGTGTTTTGCCCCTTTTGATGACTGGTGTGGAGATTCATCCCATATTGCAAAAGGCTTCATTGGCGCCTAACATGTCCTTCCTTGAAATTGCATTTGCGGCAACAACTGAGTGATTGCATGTTACGTTCAATTTCTTGAAAATACATCAGAAAATGTCACTTCGCCTCAACTGGGGGTTATTTACGCAATTCCGTTTGTTTGGCTCCTTTCCCCATTGCTCGGAACATGACAATCCTTTTTATTGCCACCTTCTTGGGGACTCAAACAAGTGAGTCATTCCGGTCCCAAACACCTCTGAGTCCAAGCGCCTGATCTCCTACTGTCGTCAAACTCACCGTCACAGGCAAAGTTAGTCAACTTAAACTTTTTTCATTTCCAGACGGATGGTGGCTCATGTCAAAGGTCAGAACGCTGCAATTTATTTATTTATTTGGTCTCATTGCAGCTTAGTGATGCTTTCACAGGGAGCAGTCTGCTCTAGCCAGCAAATATCATAATCAAGTTTGACCCTTAATGATGAACAAGTCCCAATGTACTATCAAGTGTGAAACCACAAAACGGATGCATAGGCAACACAAGCACAATGTGAACATCACATGAGGCCTTTTTTTTTTTAACTTCTTCTTTTTGGTTTTAAAAAATTGCGTGCAAGTACATACTGTGCCATCTCTTACCTGTGTTATTCAGCCCAAAAAGAAGAGGACAGGATATGGCGAAAGAGAGGACCCACACCACTGAGATCATGATCGTCACCCTTCTTCTAGAACTGTAGCGGGTGTTGTACAACATCGGCATTGCAACTGCTGTGTAACTGAGACGGAGGGGAAAAGCAATTTCGTTTCAATTGACATAAACAGTATAATACGGATGACTAAATTATCACCCTTAAAAATGAAAAAAACAAAAAAAACAATCAACTCACACAGGCACTATCAAGTAATTGTTGTACAGGTTCAGGCCAGGGCATTTTCTGACAAATTTTTGACTTTCTGTTTTCCATTTTTTCCCCATCTCCTCCAGGATGACTCATTCATACATGCTGGAGACCCCGGGTGTCCAAACTGTCCCATGTTTCAATTCCAAGCGGAGACTCTCAGTCCCAAATCCGCCTCTGGGCCGACGCTCCTCCCTTCTCACCCACAGTTCCACAAGCCATCCATCCAGCCACACCAGCGCAGACTGTCCAACAGCGCCGTCATCCCCGCTGAAGAAAACGGCGCTGTGAAAAATGCTACCCATTACAGGTGCAAAAAACACAGCCGCCACGGAGCTGTCCGCACGAATTGACGAATGTTGTGGCCAAAAAATGAACAAGCCATTGAGAGAGAACAAACTGCGGGTGCAAATGAATTGCAATGTAAAGTGCAATCAGCAGGTGCATTTCATTTTTTATGGACTCAGCCCTTAGAGTGTTGCAGGGACCGCTTTGCCTTAAACCATAGCATTTTAGTTGACCTTGTTATAGCAACCAGGAGAGTGGAGTGGCCTTAATCACCAGGAAATGCATAGTTTCCTGTAGTGGATTGTACATTGATTTTTTTTTCTCATGTCTTATTTTGTTTGAAGGGCTTCTGAATGCGTCTCTTGACACCAATTGAGAAAATTGCATGGTGGCAAAATACATCAGTTGACATAATTGGGCAGTGAAGACTTTCATTTTCTGATGGCAAAATTAACGAACTGTTTTTCCGTTTATTTTATTTTTGCTTTAACTCCCTTTGATTTTATGTCGGAATTTTTACTTGAGGTACACAGAACTGTGGTTGCTTTGAAAGTGAATAAAATTGAATTGAGTTTGAGTATGAATTAGTCCTCAAGAGCATCTGCCCTTCAGGAAAAATAATGTTCATTGATTTTGCTAACAGAAAGTCAGATAGACTGCTTATATTTTATATTTATAGCAGAGGTCCCAAAACTATGGCCCACGGGCTGGATACGGCCCACCTTCCCATTTGGTCCGGCCTCCCAAACAATACCAGAGACGCATTATGCATTTTTTGTTGTTGTTGTTGGTGTTTTTTTTTTTAAATATTATTTTATAATCTGGCCACGCAATCAAGACTAATACATACATAAAATATGAAAGTCTACGATGATCCTAACATGCAGAAAATAGGACGCTACCTCCAGTGGTTCAAGTGAATGACACATTTCATCCAAGGCTCTTGGAAAATAATTATCCTTTAGATGGACACTTACAAGTTCTCAAGCAAGAGCAAGGGAGTCCTGGAAATCACCCCAGTCATTCCTCGAGGATCAGCAAGCGCACACCCGGAGTCTTATGAATAACATCTCAATGCAACTCGTGGTGCCGCTTACCATTGGGAAATCTATAGACATCCATTTCAAATACAAATGATGATGTATCAGGCGATTATACGGGATGACGTGATTGGTATGTCTCTGGAAAAATGTGAGAAATACATGTCCTATAAGTGAGAGGTGTGAGCATTTGTTTTGTTCTGTGCAACCAAGCAGAACATGTAAAATCAATATTTTCTCTCTCTCGCTCTATCTTGATACACATACTGTATATATCCATCCATCCATATATCCACTCTCCGAGTCACTTATCCTCTCAAGGAGCCTATCCCAGCCGTCTTCGGGCAGCAGGCGAGGCTGAAGAACCATCCGCGCTCACATTCACACCTAGGGATAATTTAGAGTGCTCGATCAGCCTGCCATGCATGTTTTCGGAATGCGAGAGGAAACCGGAGTACCCCGGAGAAAACCCACACAGGCACGAGGAGAACATGCAAACTCCACATGTGAAGGCCGTAGCTGGGATCGAACCCATGACTTCTGCACTGTGAGGTCGACGCGCTAACCACTTGACATGATTTGTATCGCTTTTTTGTCATTGTGTTAAACTCTATGTTTTCCTCAGATCAGGTTATTGGATTTTCCTTGTCCTTTTAGTGCCAATTGATTTACATTTGTCTTTTGTCCTTGCCTCTTCAAAGCGATTTTGTTTACTCTCGGTTTTATCCTGGTTCTTTGTTACCAGCGTGTTTTGTTATACTTTGCCGGTCTTGTGTTTTCTTTGATAAACATTTGTTACAAAATCCAATTCGGAACCGTGACAGCGCAGAGCATGCAAACTCCACACAAAAAGGCTTGGGCCAGAGTTTAACCCACAACCTCCGCACTGGCGGAAGTGCTAACCAGTTCACAACCGTGCGTGCCGCCCTCAAACATATGCATAAATGATATTATTCAGATTTGAAGCTGTATAGCTGTATCTGTAATTCAAAGCCTCCTACACAAGTAATTAGTTGTTTGTCTGACCACAGCGAAGGTTGTGATCCACTTCTAAAAATCAACAGCTCCTAATTAATTCTCTGCTTTGCTTCCCCTTGTGAAAAGTTAACAAGTAAAAACATAATTCCAGCCACAGTCATAAACTAGAAAGGCTGCGGTAGAGCGCACACCTTTCCCAACGAGACTCATTTCAGTACTTCATATCTTGTCTTATTAATTGGTTCCTGCTGGTTGCAGCTTTGAATACTGATGTTAATAAACCTTTTCACTTTATTGAAGAATGGAATTAAGTTTCGGGACTAACTTCACATGTCCTTCCTATTTTCTTATGCAGTTGCATATCAACCTGTACGCATGTTACATGTTCAGAATGGAATTATGAATCAGACATAAATGTATGCATTTTTGTGAACGTGTTAGTTCATAATCTTGATTCAGTCTCGATCCAAGCACACACGGTCTTCTGCGGATGGAGTTTTTATGTACAAATATTCATTTTAGTCAAATCATTATCGAAGCAACTTACTCTCCATATTATGTGGAAAAAGCTCAATTGCACAAGTACTGACTTGTCACTTTGTATACGTGAGATGGTGTGTTGTAAAAGTGAGTGTTTTTTTTCTTTTTCTGTGATTGATGGTGATGGGCATGAACTGAGCAAAAGGTTGCCACAGCTCTGCTGTCATTCATAAAGAAAAATATTACCTTCAAAAAAAAAAAATCATGCAAATTTGCCAGGAAGGAAAGATCTATGTGATCATTGGGCGACTCACCGATCAATGCTGATGGCACACAGATTGAGGATGCTGGCTGTACACATCATCACATCTAGGGTGACAAAGATGTCACAATGGATCTTGCTAAAGCGCCACTCCCTGACGACCTGCAAGAAAAAAAGAAAAAAAAAAGAGAAAAACACCAAGTGGAAGTTTAGTGCAACCATCAATAAAAATAAAGCAAAGGTACTCAGGAAAAGCTCAGCTGAAATTGTTTGCGGAACGAACACAATTTTGGGGGGATTTACACATCAGACGCAAGTGAGCAATTGCAATAGAATGCTTGGATGTGATATTTCTCTTTTCATGTTCTTGTGGAGTTCTCCTATTTTTTTTTACATGCCTGCGTTTCCACTCTTCTTATCTATGCATAATTCCCTTGTTCAGACTTCAAACACACCCACCACACCGGGAATGAGCACAGAAACATGAGTGATGGGATTCACTGACAACGGAGGCTGCGTGGCCGTGAAAATGAACGCAACATTGTCCAATCCAGAGGCTTGTGAATAATTTGTCTATAAACGTGATACAAGTATAGCTCTGCATAACATTTTATCCTTATTAACAAAAAATAAACAAATATTTTTGTGTTGAAGAGCTTTATTTATGTTGTTTATACTCCCTGTGCACACTCAAACAATGAGACTGCAACTGCCACCTACTGTGGTGGAAGTGGAATTACACTTTTATTCTTGTGTGATACAAAAAAACAAACCCTCAACACCCCCAACATCCCACCGTATGCCCTAGGATGAACCGCTCCACTATTTGAGAAGAGCTGGTGTATGCCACTGTTGGCATTCGTCTTATGACTGCATTAAAAAAAAAAGACTACAACAAAACTTTGTGACTGCATGCTTCAATTCAAACCAAAGCCCTTGATGATTTATGGCCTCTGAAGTGCAAAAAACAAGTGCTTAAGTCGAAGGGAAAATTTGTGCAGCACCAAAGAATGCCCATATTTTAGTATTGCCACCGAGTTTTCTAGTGTGTCAGGAAAACGTTTCATATCTATCATAATGTTCAAGCTCTGATAAAAGTGCTGCGATCTCAAAAAAACAAACAAACAAAAAAAAAGCGATGTCTATTCCTTGGTTGGTTACCTTTGTTTACGAGTGTTTTTACCTGTCCTTGTAGCCCGCCTGTGGCTTTCAATTAAAGACGACACATTTATAAGCTCGGGGTTACTCCAAGCACCCCATTATGAACGTAACATGACAGGCCACACGTCTTGCCTGACACGAAGCATAGCTCTGAAAAGGGTATTGGATATATGCATCAGCGGGTCCATTAATCTTTGTCCCTGAGGCTTTGTCATCCCAAAAATTAAGCATCAAACCGTTTTGCTCTCATTGACAGTGATTGCACAAAGATTAGACATCCTGATGACCGGCCCTATTTCAAGTGCCAACCTCTCCCCTTTTGTCCTCCTGTGCATTTTTCACCCTTTAGAACCTGATGAGTTTCTTGGCGCACTCGTTTTACTTTCCATCCCTGCTATCACTTCTTCATCTCAAACTCCGTGGACTTAATCTAAAGCACAAACACAAGTCGGATCACATCGGTGCAGGCAGGACAATCCTTTGCAGTAACGGGAAAGCGCTACTCGCTTTGTCACTTTTTGACAGCGACACCCAAACAAAAGTGCTGCACACTAAAACTGGAGCCAGCAAATATTCTTTCACAAGACTTTCCGATTCAAATTGTGTCAGCATTCTGGCATCGTATATGCTAAGGTGTTGAGATGAGAAATTGAAAATGCAGTCAAAGAGGCCGGGGAGCCGACAACGGTGGCGGAGGGAGTCATTTCGGATGCCAGTTGAAATTAAAGTGAAAGGAAAATGGGGAGGGGTGTGTGTGTGCATACATAATACATGTCAATATAATCTGCTAAGGGAATTTAGAATCAGTTGTGCTGTTCTATGTAATGTGTATTTGTATTTATTTATTTTTTTCCACGATTCCTATTTCAAGTTGGCAGTGGACCAAAATATCATCAGTTTTCTTCTCTCTTCTAATTGGTTAGTCAGAGCAAAACTTTTTTTCAGCCAAATTTGATCAGCAGCACAGAGCGATGTGCACGGTTACTATATTTGATGAGAAGTATCTCCAGTCAGCAAGTTGTTGTTTTTTTTAAATTGAGATTTTTTATGTTTTCATCATTTTTTCTTACAGAAATATCGACTCTGAACTGCTCTGAACTAGAGCCTTTGAGTGATAATTTCAGATGGTTTCAATGTAGTGTACAAAGTACGCTGTATCACAACAACTATTTCTTGTTAATTTGTTGATTCGGATGTTTTACTTTTGAATAGGCATCATTGTTTTTGTCTTCGTCCAAAGGATGACAGCCACTAACTCGAGACTTCAATAATCCATAATAAGAGACACAATCTGCGACAATTCTGCTTTAACTAATTTGATTTACTGTCACCATGATATTTCTTGAACAACGTATTTATCATTGCGGCCCCACAGTTGCTTGATGGTGCCTAATTAGGCACTAGTATAACCATGAAAAGTTTACAGTCACAGTGCAGGAGAAGGTTTTGAGCCCCGTCCCCGTACTGCACCCGTTCACACAGTACATGTGTTTGGAAAAAAAAAAACAACAAAAAAAAAAAACACCACATGACACAGTTTTGACCAAGAACGTAATTAGTGCATTTTTAGAGAATGGAAATTTCGAGCAGCCTCACTTGAGCAATTCACAATCCCCAAGTGATCATGCTATATTGTACTCTATTTTGGAGATATTTCTTTTTGTTCAATCATTTTTCACCTTTTTAATCATTTCTTTTTTTGGCTGTGGCTCAATTTTTTGCAATAATCTTTCCTAAAATGTTGTTATTGCGGGACACCTTTCTGCCATATGTACAGAAAAAAACATGCACCACCGCCACCATGACATATAGATTTAAGCTCTGTAATCGGATCAGAGTGCTAATTCTCATGATTTACTATACAGTGAGACAGTATATTACATGTCATGACTTCAAGCCCGGTGGTCAAAAAGGACCCCCATTACTCCTCCGCCACCACCAGAGAAACGGAACAAGCTCGGGAGTGAGGTACCACTGCAAGGCAGCCGTGTTTCAATTTTTACGTACCTCAAGGTAGACGACCCAGGGCATGACCAGCGTGGCCACAAGAAGGTCAGCGACCGCCAGGCTGACGATCAAGTAGTTGGTGGTGGTCTGCAGGGCTTTCTCCCGCGACACCGCCATGCACACCAACACATTACCGAAGACGATGACGAAGATGAGCAGCGTGAGCAGCATGGCGTAGTAGTTGTATGCATGCTTCTGCTCTTGATCGGTCTCGTTGAAGCCCCAAGTTCCATTGTCATAGAAACTGTCATTGTAAGCATAGTGGGTAAAGACATCCATTAGCTGTGAGTGATGCAGGCCACCAACCGGCCCTGGAAACACAAGAAAGAAAACACAAGTTAGACGAAGGATTTGGTGTTGGGGGGGTAAAAGAAAAAGAAAAAAAAATCCCTGGGAAACAGACACAGTTCCGCCTTGTGTGAAAATATTCGAATGCAGGTTGCAAGAGCGCTGGAGATGTTTAGACAGGGAGACAAAAATGGCACACGCCTGCACGCTTCTTGACTCAATCTGTCTTCATGTTGCTTCATTCTTTTCATTCATGTGAAAAACAATTGTTAATAGCACTGCGATTTATCAATTTTGTATTTATATTGCACTTAATTGAACGGTGTTTGTTTTTTTCTTCTTTCTTCTTTCTACCCACATTCTTGCTCCTGGAGGCTGTAAATTTCCCCAGTGTGGGACAAATAAAGGATATCTTATCTTATCTTATCTTCCGAACTACAAATGATGACTGTAGATAGTATTAGTCTGAAGTATCAGGCCTGATTCAGATTCAGATTCAGAAAACTTTATTCATCCCCGTGGGACAATTAGAGTTGTGCGGGGCATAGATGTATGGCTGTGGTGTGACTTTATCATAATACAAAGTTGAAAAATAGTCTATAAACATATACATGTACACACTGTATTTTCCACACTATAAGGCGCACCTTCAATGACTGGCCTATTTTAAAACTCGTTTCATATATAGGGCGCACCACCGCATTGTAAGGCATATAGAATCGAGTCTTTTATAGTGGTTGCGGTTGCGTCTTGCATCCACTACATGGAGCTACGCTAAAGGAAATACAATACAATACAGGTTTATTTGTATAGAGCTTTCACAGCCACTGCAGCTGGAACAAAGCGCTTCACAGAGAATTTAAAATACTACATCCAAGAAATGAGAATATTGATCCATATGTAAGGATTATAAGGCGCACTGTCGGCTTTTGAGAAAATTGAATGCTTTTATATGGGCCTTATAGTGCTTAAAATCCGGTATATGTGTGTGTATATGTGTTAAGCATGCTATACAAACTTTGTGAATGAGGTGAACGATTTCTTCAAGTAAATCCCCACAGTGGGATGAATAAAATTCATAGGTGTCTCAAAGTAAATTGGAACAAATTTATTTTTGTATGTCCGGAACGGTACTTAAGAGCTCAACGTGGGACCAAAAATGGCATCTTTTTCTTCCAATTGAATTTTTTATTTTTTTTGTAATAAATCCAATGGTAGTGAAAAAAAAATTGCAACTGCAATTGCAATCTATTTATTTTATCGTACAACTTATAAAGTATGAAAGAGAATGAAGGGAATATTCACAAATGAACAAATGCTTGGGTCTCCTGAAAAGGCCAAGAGTAAGTATATGACTGTTTCGTTTCTAGATTAGACGAGAGTGAGGTTCCAGGCAATGTTGATGCGGCTGAGAATGAAGAGACAGACAGTGTAGTGACAGAGGATGACAGTGTTATGGCAAGTGCAGACAGCGGGATATCATAGTAAGCAGGAAGAAAGAAATGGAGTAGTGTCACAGACGGGTCATTTCCATTAGGGGATTGGGAGCGAGCAGACGCGCGATAGCGTAAATCCGTGTACAATTGATGTCCATTGAAATGCACTGAGGAATAAAAAAAAAGTCTTGAACCATGAAAAAAATATGCAATTCACACAAAAAAATGGGGGGAGGGTTGATTAGGGGAACTCCCTCAACCCCCCCCCCCCCCTCCAAAGAAATACTAAATATTGAAATCAACTTGATACCCTTTTGGAGATAAAATGCAATTCTGTGGGTGTCCTGAGTAGATGGGGGTCAACTGTTCAAATACTAAGCTTATAAACAAAAAATAGGTGTGTAATAGGTGGGTTTGGAATTCTTGATCCTTGATGAAAGCACGTACCAGATATCTGATTAACAGTCTCATTTTAAATGGAGAAAATGTATTCTTAAAGTTGCTATGCTTAATAAAGTGACAGCAAAGTACATTTTTAAACACCGAGAAGCATTTCACATGGCAACCATTGTAATATTCATGACACAACCACATTTTGGAAAATGGCCCGAAGTTTCTGAGCAACAACACTTTTCATAGTGTGAAATTATGAAGGGTGATGTTCCAAAGACAAAAACAAAAGCATTCGCTCTCCTTCATAAACACCATATAGTGATATCATTTTCACATCATAAAACTATTATGATGCCTCAAGGATCAACAACAGAAGCCTGCCGTGGTTGGGGAGGATATCGCAAAAGCCCGAGGCGAACCTGCAGCAATGTGGTGCACAAAACTTTACAATACACACGAAAAGAGTGTTAACATCACTAGCGGGTCAAGGGCAAACAGTGTTGTAACAACAGCAAAAGCTAATAAAGTATTATGGAATCAGTAAAGTCAACAAAAGCAAAGTAGGTGAAAAACTGACACAATAAGATGACATGGACTGAAATTTGATTGCTCGGGGGATACGTTTCAACTGCCCACTCGCAGCAGTGGATGTATTAAATCAATGATGACACACTTATTCAAGCTTCACAAAGGTATTTTCTGTTTTTTCTGACCAGGTTTGTGGACCCACTGCTCCGTTCACATACTGTCTGTCCAGCTCTTAAATGATTTGGCGCTGTCGCAGAGAAATGTGGAATTTCAGCTCTGTCTGATCAATATCAATAAAGTGCCTTCAATAAAAATAAATAAATAAATAAATACATAAGGAAGGACAATGCATTCCGTTGACTGAGGCTACAAGCACATAAAAGGAAATTTTACCTGTCAAGTGCCCACACAAAGAAGCCGCTTGAACCAAAGAGTGCGCAAACAGGCGTATGGCTACGCGGCAAATGAAATTATATTTTAAACTTGTTCCAATAAATGACTTGTCGCATCAGTGCAACTCTTGCACTGAGATTACATTGTGCAAACTACACTTCGGGATGGATATGTAGCATAGAGGTTCAGGATTTCCCTGGTAATAATGAACCCGCTAACAAGTACAAGAAGACCTAAGATAGTTGTTCAACTGTAATTCAACTGCATGTACTCCAAAAAAGTAGTTCGCTACACTTATATTGTATGAACAAGGAATGAGATTCATGTACATGTGGTGTATTTTGTCTTCCGCAAGAAAGTATTTATGGCACAATTTGAGCAAGGAGCATGGATTTTAAACAACATTTCACATTACACTCCATTACAATGTACAGAAAAACATTATTTGAGGAAAAGCCAGTGAAGTGATTCCATCCATCTGTTCATCCATTTTCCGATCCGCTTTATCCTCTCAAGGGTGCTGGAGCCTATCCCAGTTGTCTTCGGGCAGGAGGCGGGGGACACCCTGAACCGGTTGCCAGCCAATCGCAGGGCGCACAGAGACGAACAACCATCCGCGCTCATACTCACACCTCGGGACAATTTTGAGTGTTCAATCAGCCTGCCATGCATGTTTTTGGAATATGGGAGGAAATTGGAGTACCCGGAGAAAACCCACGCAGGCACGGGGAAAACATGCAAACTCCACAGAGGAAGGCCGGAGCTGGAATTGAAACCACGACCTCCGCTTGGAGAGATTCCATAGCTTATAAATAACTGGCCGCAACTGACATATTAATTTAACAGTCTGGGGATTTTTTATTTTATTTTTTGCTTTTGTAATCCTAAGGGGTCTTTCTAATATGTTGACACTCATGCAGCTAAATGAAGTGACAAGAATGCTATGTAAATCGGTATAACGCATTTGACCTCAATAATTAAGATATTCACGACCTCAAAGTATAAATACATGTGCAACTAATGTTGCGTTCGAACTGTCTTATTTTTTCAACTTCTCAGTGACTGCAAATGCAGGATAGGGTAGATAATCGTATCATCCTCTCTCACATGCTAGATGTAAATATGCCTACATAATGAAGTGATGTCCATACTTTGCAAAAGCATGCTGTGTGTGTGTGTGTGTGTGTGTGTGCGCGCGCGTGTGGATGAGAGCATGTGCAACTGCATTTTTCCAACCACGTAATCAGCCTATTTAATAAGAGAAAATGCCAGTGGAGGCTGCCTCGGTGCATTGAGAGATAGTATAATTACCACAGAGAAACAATAAGAAAGTCGAAGTGAGTGAGTTGACTGAAGCAAGAATAATGTGCTCCAGGGGAGAGGTTTTTGGATTTCGCATCCAGATGCCCTGCGCCGTCGATTCTTCTTTAGCTGCTCCGTTTACGTACGTGTGAAACTGCTGGCTTCATAGCGACTGTTTTTATTCTTGGATACGAGAATTCAGTCTTAACTAGTTTGTGGCCTGCAGAACAGCAGCTATGGAAGTTAAACGATAAAACACCCACGTCTGCAATGATCAACCATCCCTCGTCTCCACTCTGATAAAGAGATTGAATGGTGGATGACCGGACGGACTAATAGACAGAGAATTTGCGTTTTTTTTCTAAACAGAAATAAAATTGAAGTCATAATTTGAGTGCAGACTGAGGGTCAGGAAGTAGGTACATGCTCTGCTCCACTGACAGACTTAAGAAAGTCTTCCTCACCCATACCATGTGGCTTTTTCCACTGTGGGAAGGAAACTAATATCACATTACCTTTTCAGTGATCTGTGTGTTTTTGTTCATTTTGGCAGGGGTGGCAGAGTAACTATAATACTATTAAATATTTGCTATTGCGAACAAAGATCCGATCCTCGCTTCAGTCCTGTTCTTGGCAAAAATACACCAACGAGCTGGTATGCTGACAGACTTCAACTCTGAAAGAAGAAAGAATAAGACAAACATGAATTAAGAAGTGTGTGTGTGGGGGGGGGGTACCACTGTGATTGGCTAAAGTGTGAAAAGAGGCGGGTCTTTTGGTCGAAAAGGCTTATTGGTGCAATATCCCCACTATCCTCACAAGAAGGGGTTCCTAAAATGCGGGTAGAATGAGCATCAATTATACAAGGATTTTGGAGATTCGTGGACCGCCCCAGTCTCTAAAATTTTAGCTCAGGGACCATCTGGTCCTGGTTAAAAAAAGTCTGTCTGTTATCCTGTCTAGCCAACAGCTTGTTTTGCCAGAACCCAAAGTAATTTGGGGGAATATGCAATAAACCCAAGACTGAACAACGAGACACACGGAGACACCAGAGTCTGATCATTCTAAATTGCGAAATTGCAACACTGATTTCAATACAATGTCAGCATCGTGTTTGGTGTTCCTGAAGCCAGGGATGTCAAACTCAATTTCGTCGCAGGACAAATTTTAGTGACCGTTTCCCTTGGAGGGCTGTTCTAACTGAAATCATATAAAGAAGTCAAGAATAACGCTTTATTCAACTATTGTTTAAGTTACTGCAATGAGGGGTTTGGCCATGTTATGCGGCGAAACAGCAGGCCAGGTGAAAAAAAGAATAAAAAGGCAATTCAGCAAGGAGATTTTCCAGTTTTCTTAAATTCCAGGAGTGACAGTTGACCAGTTTTGAGCAGCCCACGTGTAGCACTGCTCTCCAAGTTGTCCGGCCGCAGTGACTTCCTCATTCCTCTTATAAAGGGAGTTCACTTGAGCTTCAGGCCAATCAGGTCCAAGCAACAATTGGCCCTTCCCAGGTGGTTGCAATTACCTCATCTGAAACAATTAGTGTTCTACAAGGTGCATTAAGTATCACAGTTTTGGATGGAAAGAAATGTGCACCTTTCTTCCATCCAAAATACACACAAAAAAAACCCAACAGAATTTTTAATATGTCTTTCGTCATCATGACAGACCACAAGAAATGCTTAAAATATCTCTTATTTATTACATAAGAGATTCATAAATGTTGGTCGAGAATCATCATGGAAGTTGACATGTTCGATTTACCACTTAAAATGATGTGGCGGGCCAGATCTGGGCCCCGAGCCTTGATTTTGACACCAGTGATTTATGTCATTACTAATTCTGTTTGTATAGGACTGATTGGGCCAGCATCTTCATTTGCGCACTGAATATTAAAGTACTCTTGTATGCAACACGTCCTTGGAAGGAAGCAAGAAAATTGATGGGAGTAGCTCATGAAATAAAACTAATCCTTGAAGGTACCCTTCAAGGATTAGTTTGCAGGTTTCGGTGGTTCAACAGGTTGTGCCTTTAGTCACTCAATACTGAAAATGATATGTTGAATTGACCCAATTTAATTTCATCAAGTGGGTGCGCACAATTGAATCATCTGGATTTAGACAGAGAGGATTTTATTTCATGCAACAACTGGCTAAAATACAATTGCGTCAATTCAACACATAATCTTTTCAGTGCAAGCAACACACCCCTTAATTGCTGCTTCAGGTTTTTTGACAGCTTTAAACCTCCTACATGCCTGACTCTGAAACATTTAATGTGTTTCTATTCATTTGATGCGATTGTTTGAGAGCCACCCCACGCACCGCTGTTGCTTTCTCCCATGTGACCTACAATGCAATTACATGTCACTTGACGGCGTGATTTAGTCTGTCAATCACGTTCTTTCCGGGCATAGTCGCATCCCCTGTTCTTTGCGCTATTGTTGCAGATGCAGAGGCTCCGCCCACACCGCTGAATCATCATTGACATGATTGCTTTGATTGGAGAAACAATGAAACCAGTCGGCATCTGTTTCCGTACCGGTGTAAATCGCTTGCTCCTCAGCCAGTTTACAAATACACATGCACACCACAAAGCAATGTGGTTGTGTGGCCCCTACCCGCCTTCTTGTAAACATTTATTCAAGCAGTACGGGAGGGTGTTACGAAGTAGGCTGAGAGTGTTCTAGCCACTTGGCAAACACTAACAATGGAAATTTAACGATTGAACTCTTTTTCCTGCAATATCACCAACACAATTAGGCACGAGGCCCACATGAATACACGACAACATACCTGTATCTACTCTAATCCACTGCCAACCTACATTCTGTCGGAAATGGAATTACGGCCAACACATCCATCACCGGGATTTGTTTTGGCGAACAGCGAATGCGTTCTGTCAAATCTGCATCGTTTCTTGTCACAGGACAAACCGTGCGCTTAGTTTTGGCAATTGTAAGCAAGCACAACGGCCAATAAAATTGTTCCAATCCCCTCTTTGCAATCGACTGCTTGTTTGTTTTACTAGTGAGCTGATTTGAAACTCTTCCCACTTGCAAATTCGAGTCATCTCCTGCTTTGACAGCACAACATGAGAACAGGTTCACAAGGCACTTCGCTGTCCAAAGTGACTCTGAAAGTTGTCACCTGCCAAAGAGTGACACTCTCCTGACATAAATCAATGAATATTTTACATCAATGCAATTTCTGAAAAAAATTACTGCTTAGAATGGAAAAAAACCCCGAACATACTATTAGTGCCCGGTGTACTGAAAAAAAAATGGTTTGTCAATTCCATGTAACTGGCCGATTGGAGGCTTGTATCTTGAAAAACGTATCTGGTCAGTGGTCTCTCAAGGCACCACTGTTTTGTCAAGTTATGGTAAATGAAACTGGATTTTAAAACAAAAACTGAAAAAATGATTTATTTTTTCTTTGGATGAAGTTGAAGTAAATTTAATCCAACATTCTTAGAAAATGTTGATAGTAAAATTCACGTTACATTGAACCACAGCTGTACATATAATCTAGTAACACATTTCTTGATTTCTTTCATTCAAAACAAGCACATTAGTTGACAACATTGTGGACCAGTCACAGAGTGAACTTGATTGCCAATCATTGCACCTTGAAAATCATCTTTATTACTGTGCAAGGAATTCCACAAGCAGCAGGACTTCAAATTTATTTGTCTGACTGTTTATTTGCGTCCGCGCTGCCGTTCTGGTTAGCATCATTTTCAGTTGACTTTGCAGTTTCCTTTAATGTCTGGGTGTTAAGTGTGACGATGTCCATGAGCTGAGATTGTTCAATTTATCCCCAAAAGGAGGTGTGTATTTGAACCAGGCATTCAAGTTAAATGGATGCTATGCCAATCACAAGTCAGATTTTTTTTAAAAATCATAACAATTCTCACTCCTACCCAACTTTGGAGAAAGTGGAAAAGTGGACAATAATTCCCTACAAACGATACCTTGAATTTCTTATGTGACGTTTTCTTTTTTTAAAACAATTGATGCAATGCAGGCTGAAAGGTTGCAACCCTTGATAAAGGCCAACGTGGTTCTGTTTTGGGCGGCAGCTTTTATCCTCCCGTCTCCCGAGTGCCCCTGTCTGGTGTGAAGCGCAGATGATGAGGACAGTCGATAAACTGGCGTATGAAAGCTTTCTCTAGCAAACCTCCATGACAACATGAAATGGCCTCAAAACAGGTACAATTCGAATCTTCGATTGGTCTTGAGTTGGAGGCCCTCAATAACTCTGTGGCCAAGACAAATCCACGAAAAGAAAAACAAAATCTGAAACTGTATGACATTTATGGTGAAAGTTAACAAAAAATGAAAACGAGAGTGGACATTCATTGGATTGGCTTCAACCGCTGAAGTTGTGAAACCATAAAGATTTAAACCATAAAGAGTTACACTCCTAAATGAAGACTACCAATCGCAAACATGGAACTATACATCCGAATACCTGGACCATTTGAATCGCAAATCAACTCAACTCAATCCAAATGATTTTATTCATAGGAATATGTTTGTTTTCTACCATTACTGACACCGTTGAGAAAATGGCATTATAACAAAGTAAGCACATAGAGACAATTCAGCTGTATCGTTTAAATGCTAATTCCTCGACCACAAAACGGGAACAACAATTATTCAATACAAATATCTGCAAAATAAATGGAATTGTAGTTCAAAAGCAGCGGCGTCACACATCCGTGGACTGTGTCAATAACAAAAGTGTGTACACACAGTAGTGAATGCGGTGCTCAGTTCAAAAGAGATCCAATAAGTGGCGGTTCCAACTTGAATGGAAATTTGAATATATTGCTCCAAAGCATCGAGAGTGCTCTTGATGTTACAAACACAATTTCCTTTTCATATGAAACATGCATCCATCAAGCAAGTAAGTAAACTAACATGTTATTCATTCAACAATCAGTCCATCAATAAACAGTAAAACAAAGGGCCCCATCTAAATGCATGTTTCGTGTTATTGTTAAACTTTAAGTAGATTTAAACGCCACCGCGGACAATGTCCAAGTAATACTAACTTGCTCTTTTGCTCTTACGTTTCATTAATGTCAATCAATTTAAAAAGAAAACAAAACAAGGGATAGTACCTTGTTTTTTTTTTCTAGTGAATTTCACAACGAGAAGAAAAAGTCATTTTGAATAACGGACACTCAGACAAAAAAAGATTCTGTAATATTCAAAATTGGATGCCGCTGCCAATAAACCAAAGTAACAAACAAAACTACGTGACAGGCAGCAACGGAAACACAAACCCATGACATTAACACAAAATCCGACAAATACTGAGAGAACCCAGAAAACTAAATACAAGCAAAGTAACGAGACAACAAGGAACACCTGGACAAGACACAAAGGGTTGAGGTAGGTGATTGGTTGACACAAGGGACCCGGATGACAACAGATGGACACAAAACCGAACGAGGAAGACAAAAGCACATGAGGAAACAAAGCCAAAAACATAATCTCGACAACAACCAAAAAAAGAATCATGACAGCTGTTTGAATTCTGCACCGGTGGAATATATCCTCGGAGGCGCCGCCACGGACATTTCTGCATTGACCAGCCATGCTGGATTTTGTCCAGGACCCACTTCTGTGACGATGTCTTCCTGCAGCATTTCATCTTATTAAATGGACTCCCACGCGATTTTAACTAACATTGTATAGCACCATAATGTGTTAAAAGTTGCCTACTCTGCATCCATTGCAGGCTGGTCATCTGGGAAGAGGGGCTGCCCCATCTGCGGCCCCTTCTCAAGGTTTCTCCTTTTTTCCCCGTATGGAGTCATTTTAGTTTTACTTTGCCCTTCTGTGGTGTTAAAATCAGGAGATGTCACTTATATTTAACAACTGTGGACTTGTCGTCTTTTGAGAGTGTTTTGAAATAAAGTGCTATTTAAACACTTGAGTTGACTTGACTCCAACAATAGTTATTGCTGAACTAACTGTACAATGAACTACAAGAGAAATATTTTTTTTAACAAGGCGTGTAAATAGGAGGGGGGGGGGGGGGTTAAATCATTAAATTTTATTTTAAGAAAAAAAGTTCAGGGTGGATGGTACTTGAACTTTGAAAATGCATTTCACAGATGACCAATCTGAACTAACAATTTCTTCTGTGCATTTGCTACCATAATTAGAAAACTGAAGGAAACTCTGCTATTGAAATTATAAGCATTAACCATACAAATATAATTCCTGGAGGTCTGGCTCCTTATAGAAAGGTGGCTCTCAAATCCGACGATTGAGGGGACCTGTGAACCTTTGTACTACCAATGTGAATAAATGCAACAACGGGTTTTCAGAAAAGAAAAAAACTTTCTTTATTGCACATAAGGGTGCAGGTGAAGGATAAGCTGTACATACATGATTCAATGTTTGCGGTTCTTGAGAATGAATTTTATTTTAAGAAAAAAAGTTCAGGGTGGATGGTACTTGAACTTTGAAAATGCATTTCACAGATGACCAATCTGAACTAACAATTTCTTCTGTGCATTTGCTACCATTATTAGAAAACTGAAGGAAACTCTGCTATTGAAATTATAAGCATTAACCATACAAATATAATTCCTGGAGGTCTGGCTCCTTATAGAAAGGTGGCTCTCAAATCCGACGATTGAGGGGACCTGTGAACCTTTGTACTACCAATGTGAATAAATGCAACAACAGGTTTTCAGAAAAGAAAAAAACTTTCTTTATTGCACATAAGGGCGCAGGTGAAGGATAAGCTGTAAATACATGATTCAATGTTTGCGGTTCTTGAGAATGACTTCAGCTGATTGCAGACTGGAAACCAGAGCAGACAATGATTTTTCTAAGAAATACAGCCGAAGGCCAAATAGCTACTTTATAAAAGTCAACAAGTCAAGTCAAGTCAACAGTATTTATAGAGCACTTTCAAACAGCCATCGCTGCATACAAAGTGCTGTACATGGAGCAATTTAACATGCACAATATACAGTAAGACAAATCGGTAATAAAGGCGGTAGAAAGCACCAAACAGTAAAACCAAGAACAAATCTAAGTCATGCTGAGTCGAATGCCAAAGAATACAAGTGAGTTTTGAGGAGGGTTTTGAAGATGGGCAGCGAGGAGGCTTGCCGAATGTTCAGTGGGAGGTCATTCCAGAGAGAGGGACCAGCAACAGAAAAGGCTCGATCCCCTCTGAGCCTGAGTTTAGTTCTTGGTACTTCTAATAATGTCTGGTCCACAGACCTACACACCTGTGTGTAGGGGCGGATGAGCTCAGAGAGGTAAGGTGGCGCGAGATTATTCAGAGATTTGAAAACAAATAAGAGGATCTTGAAAATAACTCTAAAATGAATGGGGAGCCAGTGAAGGGATGCCAGAGTAGGAGTTATGTGCTCCCTCTTACGAGTACCAGTCAAGAGGCGAGCGGCGGCATTCTGGACCAGCTGAAGGCGCTTAATGGAGGACTGGCTGACTCCAAAGTAAAGGGCATTGCAGTAATCGAGCCGGGATGTGACAAAGGCATGAATTACTGTCTCAAAGTGTTCATGTGAGAGGAGAGGTTTTATTTTGGCCAGCTGTCTAAGGTGAAAGAAGCTGGATTTAACAACGGCACCAATTTGCCGATCGAGTTTGAAATCACTGTCCAGTTTAAGGCCCAAGTTTGAGACTGTTGATTTAAGATAAGGAGACAGGGGGCCCAAGTCTACAGGATGGAATGTACAAGGGCCACTGGGACCAAACAATATCACCTCTGTCTTCTTATGAAAAAAGACACTTATGAGTCAGGTGGCACATTTTTAAAAGCCTTGAGCTCTTAGCATGGGCAATACAAATCACTTTGTGAGTGGGGATGGACATTGTATTCTGTTTAATCTACACAATTCGTTTGGTGAAAAAAAAAAATCTGATGGCACCATTTCACCTTTGTAACTTCTGTACAGCAGCACAATCTATCTAATAGTGCTCATTTATTCTTCATTACAAAGATTAATAAACGATGATGACTGTAGAATGAAGCTAGTTTTAATTTTTACTCCCTGCAGCAACTCGGGCACAAGATGGGCTGCAATTAGAGAGCAATCCGGTCGATATTTGTGTCGCATTCGAAATGCATCAACGAAAGCAAATACTATATATTTATAATGTGCCACTGCAATATATAAAGTAATTTCACCCCAGATTATATAATTGTCAGTTTTGACTGATACCGTCTGCAAATGGCGGGCATCCAGGGTGTTCTCCGCCTCTCGCCGAAAGTCAGCTGAGATAATCACCAGCTCATCCGTGTCCTTAATGAGGTCAATTTAACCAGACAAAGCGCAGCATTTTGTGTCATGGGACTTGAAGTTCAATTTTCAATGAGAAGGCGAGGAGGAAGGTCTCGCCAAACGTGTCCGTTAATATCAAATTTGTGAACAACTAAAATGATGAAGAGATCTTTACAGATGATGATGTTGCAGTGCTTTGGATTGGGTCCGAGCACAACCTTTGAGAAGAAGATAAAGGTTAGGGGATACATTATGATGGAGCTAAATCCCAATATGTGTAAGCACCTTATACTCGGACAGAGTCCATTGTAAATTCTAACGACCGTATTCTTTGGGATTTTACATTGCCCCGTAGTACAAGACCAGTCAAAAAATATATACCTGTATACCATATATATATATTCTATTTGGTGAACGTCCAGACATTCCACGTTTTACCCCTTATAAAGTTCTTAGTTGTGTTGGTAATTTGTTTTGTGTCATTGTCTTGTTGCATGATGAAGCCACCTACCGATTAGTCCGGATGCATTTTTCTGCGAATGTGTCACAGAACACAAAATTCTGTGGGTCTTCAAAGCTCATTCGGTGTCATGTGGTTCCCGATAGTGTAGTGCAGGGGTGCCCATTACGGTGATCCTGATCTACCGGTAGATCTAAGACAGGTCCCAAGTAGATCCGAGGAGTGTCGAGGAGAAAAACAAACAAACAACCATTTGTGTGTCTTTGTACATGTTCGTAATATATATTTTTGTGTTAATGTACGCTGCACCCTAATCATCCTATCAGTCTTCTTTTCACAAAAAAAAATCAAGTAAAATAAAATAAAGCGGGTAAATCTTGAATTTACGGTGGCGCGTGATGACGTCACCGGAAGTTGTTCGTGCTCAGCAGTCTGCAATTGCAGCTTGTGATCAGAGCTGTTGTGCTCTATCTTTTATCGTCATTATTCTCATTCAGAGTTTGCTTCGTGTACAATTCACCGAGGGCACGGGCAAAGAATAGGAATCTAGGAGGGCTCAGGGAAGCACTTTAAAACGGTACATGTGAGCTACAATAGTTAACAGGCTGCAAAAGTGCATCGCATGCCTCAGTTTCAGGCTGTTTCTCATCATGGCGTGCGTGTGTGTGTGTGTGTGTGTGTGTGTGCACGCGCGCGTGCCGGTAAGGGTAGATCTCGGGAGGTTAGTTGATCGAAAAGTAGATCTTCGGTCCAAAAAGTTAGGGCACCCCTGGTGTAGTGGCTCACTCGTGTGAGGCACTCAGTGACAGTGTGCATATGAGCGTTGATGGTTAGTGGATGTGCCTTGCAAATAACTGGCAACCAGTGCAGGTTGTGTGTCGGACCTTCGCTCACAGTCAGATGGGACTGGCTCCTGCTCCCTCTGACCCTGAACAGGATAAGAAATGGACAAAATGGATACTTTAGAGCATCCTTCTGTCAGATCCAATCTGTCGTAAATAGACCTTATAAGCGTCCATTCCGCACACCCTCCACCGACCTCAATTCAAAAAGTGTAAATTGGCAGACTCGAACTGTTGAAAGAGACAAAAACCGTAAAGATACTGAGATGAAATGACACACATGCACGAACTGTACAATGAGCCACTTGCATGCTTATTAGTAACGTATATTGCTATAAAGAGCGACATAAAAAAACTGTAATCAACTTTTTAATGCAACAACTGCGAGCTACGCGTGGTGCTTTGGAGAGCCCGCCGTGGGCAGAAAATTAAAAAAAAACAAATGACTTTGCAATATGGAGTAAGTGCGCCTTATAAAGTGCTGTAAATTGTGCTTTGTCAGGTTTTAAAACAAGAGCATCACCCTGAGCGATGTGAAGGGATGGATCAATTTGATGACCTTACATCAAGCAATAACATGGATACGGCCTCCATTATGACCTGCCAGCATAGTTGTGCTGGGCCGTTCTTCAAAATAAGAGCCATCGAAATAGCCACATTTTATACAAAAGGAAACCCGGTGCAGATATTATGGTGCATGCATCTCATTCTATTAGCAAGTTAAATAGTGCCTCAGCCAACCAGGTAACCTCTACATTGTGAGCAATTGACCCGACCTGGATAGAATCCTGAAATAGCCCAACCTCACCTTTGATCCCAAATCTTTTGTCTCGCATCTGAGCACATCCACTTTTTCCCCAGTGACCCCTGGCAGTGATCTATGAAAGCAGGAGGCATTATCTGACTCTCCTGCACTTGCACATTACAGTGACTACACTCCCTTTCTCCACAGAGCACCCAACCTTAAAATAAGAAGTATAAGAAAGGATGTTTGTCGTGTACACATTAACAGCTTTTTTTTCCTCCTTTTTGTTTCATCAGATAAAGTGGAGAAATGAAATGTTCACTTTCCAAAAGGTAATGGAAATTGGTTGCAACATCTTGGCAGGAAGCGAAGAATGAAGATGTTATTGCAACTTTTCTTTTCGACACTGAAGTGTGTTGCAGTGGGCAAACTGTGAAACTTTTTACAACAGTCAATTGGGGGTGCGGGCGAGGGTGTCACAAAAAGTCACAAAGATAACAATAATGAACCAATTTGGTCATTAAAAGAATTGACATTATTATAAATAATTTGGTCAGTGATAGGCAATTGGTTGTTTTCCGACATCTTGTCTTGAAGAACCTGATGCAAAATGTTGGGGCAGTCGAGACATATCTACGCAAACCTCCGCTATGTATAGTCCTCCATTCAGCATTAAACAACCACATGCAACCCTGACATAGAAGTTCAGAACAAAGTACCATCGAAAACTTCAAAAGAAGCTCTTCAATGACACGTTTGCATTGTTCTACACGCGTAGAAAGTAGGACACAGTATGGCTCTTGTTCCCATGACGACGCAAGCTTGCCTCAATGACTATTTTTGAAGCCATGAATAAAAATATCTGGTGAACTTTTTGTGATGCCACTGGAGACTTTGTCACAGTAGATGTTTATTTATTTATTATTTTCTTAAACTGCCGGTACTATAATAGCGATGACGAAATGTAATTTAGCGATTTAGTCAAAATAACTGATGGACTGGGCCTGCCTGAAACAATGATGGACTGATCATGACGGACTTCTGGCTCAGCTAAGAGCAAATAACGGAAATTCACTGACTCGCCCACAACTGTCCCTTTGTTTTATATTTAGTTTGACCGGTAACTTGTTTGTTTATAATTTCTGACAGTGTCAATCAAAACTGAGCATTGCTATTTTTGATAGCTCTTGTTTGGCATCTTATTAGCTTTGAGAGGACCTCATATCGTGAGCCGCGAGTGTAATTCATTAAGATGTACGGTAATTGTGTGCACTGCAGAGTGCTAGAATTTATTGCAGCAGCAAATTATACCTTACCCTCTGCTACAATAACACAATAATGGTGTCATAACTTAAAATGAGCTGCTGTGCTACAATGCATCAACGATAGAAACGATCTCTAATTGCAGTGCATTTATTGTCTGAAATCGTAATTTCGGTGGGGGGAAATCTGCAGATTTTTTGTTCTTATTCCAACAGTGACCCCTTTTTTTTCTTTTGAAATAAGCTTATCAAAAATCTGGTCTGCTCTTCTTATAAGAAATTCAATGTAAAATTCAATGCAACCGTTTGACATGCAGACTATTTACTTGTTGTTCTGCATTATAAAAGTATTCTGTCCAGTTTTTCCCGTGTTTAAAACGTATCTATGCAAACCTGAAGGTCAAGTTTATTTTTATGTCCAGCTGCATCATGCCAGTTTTTCACGCCCCATTTTCTTGCTAAACTGTTGATGCAATAAGATTTGATGCTAAGAGTTGCTCCAAAGCTCCTTCAGCATAAAATGTGGTCCTGAGTTCAAGAATTTGACAAAGAAATAAATGTCAAAACCACTGGCTGATACCATTTTGTCAATACTGTCAACATGTTGATTTAGCCCTGCGATAGCCTTCTGCCTAATTGGTTTTCTTTCAGCTGCAAGCTTTTTAGTCACCGGGTCAAAAGTCATTGATGCTGGGAAGGTCCGTGGCTATCTTGAAAAATCACATTTTTTCACTGAAATACTCGCTTTTGTGGCTGTACGTGTGAAGAGTTACAATTATGTTGCCAATATTCTACAGGCTGGCGAGGGAGGTGGAGGCTGCGGTGACATTAACTGAGGCTCAAAATAAACCTGTGTATTGTGGTTGGAGCAATTACCGTGTCACCATCCAGGCAGTGCAATTACACACCCCTTCTCTGTGCGCTTGTCATGACCAAAGATTTCCGTGTCACTAAACATGCGTTTCGTTTGGTTTCTCTTTTCAGGGAAAGAATTTAATTTGAAATCAAAGGGAGAGGATTAAAAAACTTATGATTGAAGGAAGAAAAAATATTGACAACAAAAATAGATTACTTTTTTGAAGCACAATATGGAACAAATTGGCCTCAAAATGTCACTCTCGAATGGGATGGTGCACTGACTGACTGTTGACGTTACCATGGCAAGCTAGAATCACCTGCTTTAAATGTACAGTTTGTGTGTGAATATATATATATATATATATCAGTGGTTCTTAACCTTGTTCGAGGTACCGAACCCAGCCAATTCATATGCACGTTCACCGAACCCTTCATTTCTGAAAAATAAAAATCTGTTCCTTCAGTTTTGCCGGTGCGAGACTAGAGTTGCTCAACTCTAGTGAATCCGTGTGATACATATTCTTCCGACCACTTTGGGCTTTTTTGCTCGACAGTTAGACTGTATTTAAACATTCTATAAAAAAAACACACACACACACAAAACGTACTATCACAACAGTCACACGTTGACAACTGAGCGAACAAAATTTCCTGCAGCACTGATTGGACAAGCAATGTAATGTGATTATCTGTAGCCAGTGATGGCCAAGCGGGCGTGTCATAACTAATTGACATGCTGAGTCGAGTGTGTTTTAACCTCCATTGCAGAGGCTCGATTAAACCCAGGTTAAGAATCACTGATATATATAAATAAAACACACACACACACATACATACACTTTTGTGTCCATGGACTTCCCTTGTTCTCAGCTCGAGCATAAATGCTAATGTTATGGTTCAAATAAAGGTCAATAGCATTCCTGTTGTTGCCGTGATGAAACATTTATTTTTGGGATTCATAAAACATCGAACCTCAGAAACCTCACCTTCGCTTTAACTTACTGTATAATAACGGGCAAACTTTGACTGACTCATCTGATTTTCCCAAGATCAAAAAACGGTTCACGTTGAAATACATGAGATGATTTATCAAGGATTCGTTTGTCCTCATTCTGTCACAGAAAAGCTAAGGCAAATATGTCAATAGAATAATGGCTTCTCATAACCAGGTACTAAAGTCGGATACTTTCTGATTGTACAGGTTCCTCTCAACATCAGACTTGCTTCTGCCCAAAACAAACAGTTTGTTGACAGTTGGTTAACTGACCCATAATCTTCCCTCCCCTCCAATACAAATGAAATGTCAGGGGTACTGGAGTACTTCGGAACACACACACATTCCAAAAGCGTAGACATAGAATAAATAAAAACAAAACAAGACCGACGAAGTGCAACGAAAGATGCTGGTCACAAAGAACCAGGCTGACACGGGTCAGACCAAAAAGCTTGCATAAGGCATGTCAAATATAAAATTAACTGGCTTGTCACAAAGGGACAAGGAAATCCAATACACGTATAATACATTGAGAATATTATGTACAAAAACTCTAATTGCCCCATGGGGATCAATAAAGTTTTCTGAATCTGAAAAACTACTGTCAAGAAAATAGTGGAAAAAACAATGAGAGAACTACAAGGCAAAATTCATCAACGTCTAGAAAGGACAGGCACTTGGAATCGTAAGCAAGGCTGAATAATCTGACAGCAGGTTGTTGGTGTGTCTGATCTTTTAAAGGCAGGTGGATAACAATGTGATTCAAGACAGGTGCGGCTCTGGAGGGAACGCCCTCTAATTTCGCCGTAGACTGCAACACAAAGAAGAGGGAAGCTGTGGTTTGAAGAGCATGTCGAGTGAATATAAGAAGTGTGCACGCACCAGTTCAAATGCTGTTTTTTGTCACATAAAAAAAGACTATGATTGTCACGATGCGTGGTGGTGGTGGACCCCAAAAAGCAGGCAGGAGGAAGGAGCAGGGTGTACTTGAAGAAGTTTATTGATAAAACAAAGAAAACTAAATCCAAAACAAAGTCCTAAGAACAAAACAAATTCAAAGTAGCAAACAAAAACCATAGAAGCTAAAAACTCTCAATAACAGAAACATGACCAAAAAACATGACAGGAACAAGCATGACAGCATCAAAGAAACAAACAATGACCCGACACCGAGTGGCCGTGCCGGGAGTCCTTTTAAAGCAATAATTAGATAATGACCAACAGGTGTGCGTGCAGCTGCAGAGAGAGCCCTACAGTGCCACCTGTTGGTCACAAACAGAATCATGACAATGATAAATCATTTCAATTCTTTTATTTTTTATTTTTTCAGCATTAATACAGTCTGTAGCCTGTCCATCTAAATTTAATTTTACTTTTTTTCTTTTTGGCCGGGGAATCAAATATAAATAACAGAAATGATGTGGTTGCGGCCCGGTAGTCCAGTGGTTAGCACGTCGGCTTCACAGTGCAGAGGTACCGGGTTCGATTCCAGCTCCGGCCTCCCTGTGTGGAGTTTACATGTTCTCCCCGGGCCTGCGTGGGTTTTCTCCGGGTGCTCCGGTTTCCTCCCACATTCCAAAAACATGCATGTCAGGCTGATTGGACGCTCTAAATTGTCCCTAGGTGTGAGTGTGGGCGTGGATGGTTGTTCGTCTCTGTGTGCCCTGCGATTGGCTGGCAACTGATTCAGGGTGTCCCCCGCCTACTGCCCGGAGATGGCTGGGATAGGCTCCAGCACCCCCCGCGACCCTAGTGAGGATCAAGCGGTTCGGAAAATGGATGGATGGATGGATGTGGTTGCACATCATAGAACGCCAGACTTTCAAGAAAGCATGGCAGTGGATGTCCCCCCCCCCCCCCCTTTACCTGGACCAATCGTGAACAGTTCCAAATTCCCATCTATGTTTGCACAAAACCACCAGGCTTTTTTTGTGAGAAAACAAACAACAAAAAAAGGCAGGAGAAACCTACAACAACATCTGAAATTTATTTAGGGTTAATCAGAAGCGCTGTAAACAATGATGGGTGTGTGCGGACCTCCATTCAACATTGAAGTCTTTGAATGCGATTGATATATCACTGAATGTAGTCACATCCAAGTTATAAGAAGGTGTGGAAAGGTTTGGGGAACTTATTGGTCTTGGTCTTCATGATGTTAAATAGAAGGTGGAGATCCAAGAAAAAAAATGTCTGGAGCCACTCAGTCATGTGTTTGACTGACATATGCAATAACTTGTGTTGGCAGAAATGCCACTCAATAAAAATGATTTTCCAGCTGGCAGGCAACACTTCTCTACGGCGGACAGTGTCACAAAGTGATGAAAGCGAACGAAACACCGGAGAAATTCTTGGAGGTGTCACAAGAGGTTGCATGAATAAATAAATAAATAACAAAAAAGGACGCGCAACATAACAGGTTAGACGTGAGGTGCGAGGATGCCATATCTCGGAGATCGTCTACTTAACAGTAGCCAGAGGGTAAAAATGTTGAGTGGTCTCACTGAGGTGGGGGAGAGGAGTTGCTTTAAAGCCCCCATCAGCCTTGTTGTGATTAGGGAAGCTCCAGGGTAACAACCATTCATGTCTCATGTGAGTCTGCGTGGCACACACACACACTCACACACACACACACACACACACACACACACACACACACACACACACACACACACACACACACACACACACACACACACACACACACACAGGCCTGCTTTTCCATTACACTTGTTGAGGCAAATACAAAAGAGAGGCAGGGCACAATCATAGCCCAAGGTAAATCTCATGTAGTGTTGTTCAACATCTAAATGTCTTCATTATCAGTCAAATGAGGCATGTCTATTTGTTTGTGCAATTTGAGAGATGAATAACGGAAAAAAAAGAATTGTAGCTGCTTGAAAAGGTTTTTAAAGTTTGCGATGCACTGACGACAGATGTGATGAGTGAATCCAAATTTCAAGTGCAATATTATGAGTCACCTTGACGGGGGTATTTACTACAGCCTCTGGAAAACCGTTTCAGTGAAAGGGAGAACCCGCGGAAAGGAATGCCCGCATTTTTCCACCCAGAGTGCGCATCTGACATAAAGGTGGGGCAATGGCAACTACACACCACTTCTGACTTGATCACATAGGAGAATCTGGCCTTAAATCATTTCACCAGGGGCCTCGTGTACAAAGATATTTGCCTGGTTTTCATACTAAAACACAGTGTATGGCCAAAACCAGAAAATGTTGCATGCAGAAAAAAAAAAAACAGATGCATGAATCTCTGCATACACAAGAAGACATGCTCGTTCCTTTCCTACATCTCAATCAATGCGGAAATGTTGTCATACCAGACTCCTCTCGCTCCACGCCATTATATAAATATGCAAATTGGTATAAACAGTGCCTGTCAGTGGGAATAATAACTCTTTTAGGGAATTGAACAAAATGTATGGTGGAGACGCTGGTAAACGAAATAGAGACCTGAAAAACGTATCTTTGGCCCGCTGTCCTCTGGAGTCAGCACCTTCTAATATGTTGCCGCCGAGAAGCTAGGGCGCCCTGGACTTTTAGCTCAGCACTGAGCGTTGTTCGCTCGCAACCTGGAGACATCGTAACTGCATTAGTTCGACCGTGAGTTCCAACCCCGAGTTTAGTGGACGCTGCAATAGTAATATCGTCCCTTCCCTCTAATCCTTTGACAAAAAAAATTGTATTAAATTAAAATTGGCAAAATACCATCCCACGGGCCACAATTGGCCCGGGGCCACATGTTTGAGACCGATCTACCATATTTTGGCGAGCAAGGAACCTTTTTCCTTTTTCGTGTTTTTTATTGTTCGCATGAAGTGAGCTCCTCAGATCCAGCAGATGGAGTTCTGTTTAAATATCCTGTGTGGCACCTGATACCATCTTTGTAATGTAATGTTTGTGCATGACATTGGTGTGTGCGAAGTGCGTTTATACAATTAAACTGCAAGATCTCCCTTTGCCGACATCAGCCACGCATGTGACATCGGCAATTGTAGGCTGCCTTGCACCCGCAATCATCCATCCATGTTTTATCAGTTGCGTCGGGGACGTGGCAGCCAATTTTAATTCCGAGCGCACGGGTGCCTTTCAACCATGATAGGGCCAAAAGTGTCAGGATCAAATGGAATTTTAATATCTTGCTCAGGGACACACTGAAGATCAAACTCACAACCTTTGTGTTGTAAACAACCGCTCTACCAACTCAGCCATTGAAAGGTGTGAACATTGTTCTATCAGAACGTAGTGAAATAAAGGTCATCCAGGTCAGTTTTTAAGATGGCTTTGTTCGCCAAAGACTCCAACCCTCTTCAGTAAAATGTCAAAGAAGTCGCCAGTAAAAATGCCGATTAGTAGCACACAAGCAATAGTTGGCACTTGGCACACAGGGAATTAGAAAATAATTGACGAAGCGGGGCGTGCACCGCCGAGCACGGCGGGTTGACCCATCACCTTCTTTTATGTCGACTCCACCTTTTTCAAAATTGACCTTTTCCGTGACTTGCGTTGGGAGCGGAACCAAGTGATTCACTCAGCGGTTCTGAGCCTCCGAAGAAATAAATGTTGCCTGTGTGTCAGGTTTCATGTGCCTGCAACCAGCCTGACTGAATTAACAACCTTCCTCCTCAAGTGGACTGCACATTCATGTTCCACGTTTGCACACCTTCCCAGGGACAAACAGCTGGCAGAGAAAGTGTTGCAAAATCAAAAAATGAAATAAAAGGATCCTCCGACAAGCAGTGGAAGCATTGCACTGAAAACAATGACAATGCCGGCGTGCCAAGACCAAAATATGCGTGAAGGCGATTTATAACGAGTTCTAAAAATAATGACAATTCTGTGAAAAATCACAGTGCATGAAACAAAAGACTTGCCAAAATGCAGTTTACACCATACTGTTCATATGATGCATGTGCCTCAAGAAGCAACCGAGAAACCCCAAGCAGCAGACATACTGTAACTTTAACTGCTAACCTGGAGCTCATCCAGATTTTTTATTTTTTTTGAGCTAACTGATCTTCCTCCTTGATTTAAGTGATGCTGCTGGTCCATAGTCAAGCTGATCTATTTGAAAACAATCGACCATGCTGAAATAGAGGGGGAGAGAGAGGGAATGCAGGCCACTGGGATGTATTCAGTGGACTCCAATACAGTTCAATGATGTACAGTAATTGTCAAGAGACACAAAAGCCTGAGAATCACCACCACGCTGCAGGACGAACAAACACAACCAGCAACAGCGTTACGCAGCTGGCTTAGCTGACACTTATGAAATGTGTTTGAAATACCCACAAAGTCCGCTGTTTGGGGGAGGCGGTGGGTGTTCCACACTGTTATTTTGGGCTCAGTCCCAGTATCCAGTTCGTAGTAGTGGGGGTATTTATTTATGTACTTCATTCTGTGTCCTGATGATCCTGATAGAAGCACACACGCAAAGGTCAGAGAGCTCCTGTCTACATCCCTTTGCCTCTTTTTGGGGTCATCCTGGGCCAAATGAAATCTTCCCGTTCAGCCTTTTTGGAAAGGGGAGTTGGGGGGTTAACTGGCTCACGCTGAATGAAGCGCAGTTACAGATCCTTTGACATTATGGTGAATACTGTACATGATATTAATGTTCTTGTACAGTATGGCATGGTGTAGTACATTATTGTAATGTATACTATAATGTAATGCAGTGTTCATGAATATGGTATATTTTAATATTGGAGTGCGTAATATGATATGGTTCAATGTGGCATAATCTAAATTGGTGTTGTACGATCTGGATTAAAATATTATTGTTTATATTATACTTTGGTGTGTCATTGTATGGTATGTATATGTTATAGTATAATGCAGTGCAGCATAGTATACCATGATATAGGTTAACTAGCATGATTGCTATATAGCATACACTGTATGTATACACTGCAGTATAGTAATGTATAGTGTTGTTTATTGTAATGTAGTATAGTGTAGTATCGTAACGATACTATTCTATATGATACTATACTATACGATAATACCGTGTACGATAGTATCGTATAGTAAGGTATGCAGGGGGTGGGCAATTCCAGTCCTAGAGGGTCCGTATCCTGCATGTTTTATATGTCTCCCTGCTTCAACATGAGTCCACACTCGAGCATTACAGCTCTGCTTCTAAGATACGCGTGTGAGCAATTACGCGCTGCTTTCACCCTCTCCGCGCACAGCAAATGTATGCAGTATATAAAATAAATAAATAAAGATCGATTTTTAAAAATTTCAATCTTAGCTCTATTTACATTTTGCATTTTTATATTGGCATATCAAGAAATTGAAAAGTTTATTTGGCACATGTGGTTGACGGAGCGGGAAAGAAAAAGCAACACAAAAAAAAAGGACTGCAAAGCAAGGCGAGCACACGTGTTGTAATCATTGTCACATATGAACACATTGCTCTTCGGTAAAAGCCAGCCAATCAAGCACATGCCAGAGTTGTCCAGCATTCACGCTGTCCACTCGTCACCTCACCAAATCGACCGGGGAGGAAAGGTGCCCCGATGCTTCGTGAGTATGTTGATGGTCATGTGGTTACAATTCACATGAGTTCTGGCAACTCGACCTTCTTTTGTCACCAATGCCATGAGCAGCAAATGTTCACCCTTTGGTTGGCTCAGTCAAACATAAGTCAAAGCCTCCTCCCTCCGCTACTCCAGATCAATGTTTACAAAAGGTGAGTTTGGATACTCTATGCAAATGATGACGATACTGTATGAAAACTCACATCTTGTTAACATTACTATTATTGGGGGGGGGGGGGGGGGAGCACGATATTGTGTTTGGTGCCGAACAGCTGTGACAAAGAAAGAAGATTGGCCAGTCATTTTAGTGTCAAGCGCTACTCGAGTATCGTGGTCATAACACATTATATTGAGACACTTACTTGCTAGTGTGTCACACATTGTGAATCAAGTCAATGTGTGGAGAATTATGGTCGATCTTAAAACATAGGTGGCCAAAACCTGCCTCATTCAAATTAAACAGCACTAATAAACTAACCACTAGAGGGTGCTGGAACATGACAAATGGAAAATAACTTGGCCTAATGAACAGATGTGGTGCTTTTAATATAATAATACATTTTTTAATTTATTTTTATATCGTATTATTATAATATGACATGACAACAACGATATTTGTGGCAATTTTAATTTCGCGGTAACGCAGATACAGTTCCTAATGAACAGGTCTCGAAATACAGTACAAACTGCAAAGTTTAATACGCATTGGCTCTACTATCATTTTAATTTAACTGTCTCATTTTAATTAATACATACCTTAAAGAATTGTAGCGTAAAATAATGACAGTAATACAAGAGCAGCTGCTGGCTGGTGCAATATGCTTTGATTTACGTATTAGTCAACTAATCACAACTACTATCGGTGACTAATAGACACAATAATCACTAAACACAATACAACAATTATATGAGATCCAACCTAAGTATGAGAAATTCTCATCAATCTCTTACATGTCACGGGGGCAAAAAAAAAATCAATGCAGAGGAGCAGAACTAAAGATAATTCATTTTGATATGCAGAGTGTTACTTCAAATATGTGTATATTTTTGTGGTTCGAGTTTGCAGTGGAGTACAACCGCAATGAATCATGTTTAGAGTTCTTTCTCACATTTTGGACACATTGTTTGACTCACATGAGCGGGTAAACATTATGTTCTGCACCACTGCCACCTCATACATATTTTAAGGTGCATTAAGATTCTTTCTAAATGCATTGTCACATTCACATTATAACATTAATATTTACACAGTGATATAAACTTTTGGACACAATACTGGGGACACTTCCTCAATCTAATGCAAGAGTTCCATCAAAAATTCTGGCTTTACGCTATTTGTGTCTGACGTTATGATGGGACGACTAATAAAACAGCATGTTTGCTATTGTTTGGGTTTTTTTCTGTTCTTTGGGCAGTATTGTACAACTGCACTATACAAGATTGATATGTGCCCCAAATAAAATTAAATGATTCGATAAAGTAGGCAACTCAGATCTGGACGCAATGACACTCTTGTTGAAAATTTTACATTTTACAATAAAAATAACTTTTCAGTACTGTAAATGTGTGGCATCTATTTATCCAGCTATCTAATAGGAGTATCTTTCCAATAAAAGGCGATCCGATATCGCTATTTTGGGGTGCGGTACAATTACAGGACTGATTCATTCGTTTGTGTACCGATGGATGCACTCATATCTTTGAAATCAAAACTCATTGCCCGATTCGCATTGGGTTTTCATAACACACAGTCTTGTCTGTTTGCTTGTTTCTGTTTTTATCAAAAACATCATCCCACCACGAGCGCAATGTGCTAGCTCGCCGCGACAGCGCTCAGATGTTTGCTAGTCACGAGTGGTGTTCTATTTTGATTTTAGGAAAGAAGGACGGCGAGACACTCATGTTGAACTGAACTGAAGCCTCCCTTGAGAGTGGTTTGTTCAATTCAAATGTCAGCATTGATTGACCAGCCGCATGAAGTGATATCGCTTTCAACCCACTCCCTAACCCCCCTCTTCAACTGTGATATGCCTTCATTCACTGAAAGACAGCATGCTCCCCTCATGGAAAAAAAAAATGGTTTCTGTTATCATTCGACGATTGCAATCGAATGCAGCTGAGCTGGACATGCCTTTCAGACAGACCCCTTCTCCGAATCCCTCCAGGAGATTTGACTCACTGGAGCTATTTTTGTCAAACAGTCTGCATGACTTGATAAGTGCTCAGGAAAAGCTGAATCAGACGTGAGGGATGTGCCGGATCCATATGGAGTCATATGCAGAGCATCCTTTCTCATATACAATGCACTGTTACCAAATGGACCTCGTTTGGTTGCTACAGGATGCTCTTAGAGTAAGTGCTTGTGTGGTTTTTACCTTATTTTGCCAAACATAACTGTCTTTTTTTTTTAATGACAGTTACAATTTGGGAGCCATTTGTTCAGAACAGAACAGCTGCTCACTAGTCATATCAATGATGTTTGTTACAATGCAGTGTTTGCTCTTTCCCGTTCCACTCCCAAAATAGAATAAATCGGATCTGTCTCTGTCTCTCTCTCTCTCTAAATCTAAACAAAACCGTGCGTCATTAGAAAAAAAAAGAAAGAAAGAAAAATGTAAAAGACTCAAAAATCGCCTCACTGTTAACTCTATGAACTTCTTTTTCAGCAGCATCACGTGCCGTTAATTCTGACACACTGCAAAGGACGCCGCACACCTTTTTGCACATCAACTTTCTGCGAGGCTTGAAACGGGTGCGAAGCATTTCAGTTGCACAAGCAAATATGCAAATACTATGCAAATACTAAGTCAATACTATAAACCAGGGGTGGGCTACCTACGGGCAGTGGGTCAATATAATAATCATAATACAGCATAAGAATCAGATCTTCCTAAGAGTCACCTTTTCAGAAGACACAACAAAAGTAAACTAAATCATGAATGAATACATCTTTAATTTCAGGGGTAGAACTGCCTGACGTGTTGAACTGAGGATGTGAACAGTTTTAGCAAAGGTGGGTCAGCATCATAACGAGATGATTTAGACCAAAAAACATTTTTATCATTTATGGGAGGTGAGGTGAAGATGTTTGATGTTTTTTTTCCCGTGCATTTCGTACGCACCCTGAGAGGAAAAAGGCTGCCCACAGCGATACAGCTATGAACACACACTGTGATGAATGCGCCTTTAAAGTTAACATCAGAAGAGTTCACCCCAATAAATCAATTGCCTCGGCCCAAAACACGAGAACATGACCCAAAAGCTCCAATTGAGCGAAACATGGGGATAGGAAGGCAAAGTTTGGACATCTTACCTTCACGCCATAAGTTTGAGCGGTTCTCTGTCGTTGCTTGCGTTCTGTTGGCTCCGTTTAAATCCAGCATTGGCAATTAGCTCCCCACTTTATTCGTCTTCATTTGCTTTGCACCTTGCGGACTGGTCTCACGCAGCAGCGAGCGGGTGCATCGACTCGTACGGGGAGGCATGGGGGGGGGGGGGGGCACGCTTGGAACAACGCCGCAATAACACTTCAGACAGAAAGAACATTGAAATGACCAGAAGAGTAATAGCTCGGCCCGCTTTAAATCACCAATGGTTGGTCAATAAAAGCGCATTTCTAGGAATACTTTGCGCGAGAGGCAGTGCGGATCCAAGGAGCGGCTTTTACGCACGGAGTTACCTTCCCGTACTGACGAAGTGAGGAGGCGCACGCCGACTACAAGAAGTGAGCAAGAGGAGGAAAGCAAAGGCGGGGTTTACATCTGCCCGAGTGCTCAACGTGCACACTTTGCCGGAAGAGCGCCCAATAAGCACACTGCGCCTTGGCCGCTTCTCTATGGCAAGCCATTTGAGCATTTATTCCAAATCCCTGATATCAAACATAAGTGTGTTACACTAGTTCGATCTCTTTCAGCACTAGTTCGACACTTGGCCACACTAGTGACACCGAATGTCGAACTAGTTGCACAGAAATCCTCACTAGCCACTCATTTTTGGCAACTAGTGCCACTTTTGTCCAACTAGTGCTGACAAAATTCTAACTAGTGACACCTGGAAGCACACAAGCAGAGGGAACTTCCCAGCTAGTCAGCTTTTTTATGCCCTAGTGGCCCACTAGCTCGCTGAAAGAGATCGAACTAGTGTAACACACTTATGTTTGATATCAGGGATTTGGAATAAATGCTCAAATGGCTTGCCATACTTCTCCGTTCTTGGAATTTCTCCGCCTGTCCGCTCAAACGTGCGTAACATACGCGTCGTTTTGAGATGGCGTCAGCTGGGAGCAACGTGAACACGTTTTCATGCGGTTGACCAGTGCATGAGTGGAGGTGGTAACGTAGCGGGAAATTAAAAGGGTATTAAATGGAAAATTAAATTTGGAAGGATGTGCTTTAAACAGTGGAAAGGTGACTGATGCTCGAGGCGTGGTATTAGGGCGCATCAAGAGACACTCTATCCTCAAAGGGCTTGTTCCTTTTTAGCATTTACACAAACAGAAGTACGGCAAGTTTGGAGCACCGTTTGCAAAACAAAGGGAGCAAACTCCTTCAAGGAACTAGATCATGATTTAAACTTGATTCATTTGTGCGATTGAAGAGCCTTATTTTTAACCCTGGAGAACACACTGGGTCAAATTTGACTCCTATAAATTCTGCTACTCAAATGCTACCCTTAAATCCCAAAGGGTCAAATTTGGCCCTAATCCTAAATTAGGATTAAAGCATTAAATATTTGAAAAAACATATATTTTGGTGTTCAGTGAACATATAGTAATCATTTAATGTAAAATTCATAATTTTCCAAAGAAGAAAAGGGTTCTTGGGTTCTCCAGGGTTAAATGGGGATATCACGGAATTGAAGCTCTCCGATCAATTCACAATTTAATAAGAACCAAAAAAAACAAGAACTGTGTCAAAAATATTTCACAGTGACGATTGAAATATTATACACAGTATAATGCAGCGCCATTAAGTGTTATTCTAGGGCACAGGTGTCAAAGTCAAGGCCCAGGGGCCAGATCTGGCCCACCACACTATTTATGTGGCCCGCGAGAGCAAATCAATTATTTCAAGTTCTATGATGCTTGCTAAAGTCTGAACCAACATTTCAAATTGTCATATGTAATCCACAATAACAGTCATTATTCTTGACTTCTGATTGTAAACCTCATTATTGATCAGTTTGTTTTGCGCTGTGTATGTAATATGAGGACGGGATTAAACATTTATATGGTTTCCCAAAATTCATAACGGCTCTCCAAGGGAAACCGTAACTACAATGTGGCCCGTGACACAAATGATTTTGACACCCCTGTTATCTTGGGCTTTGATGAACTTGTTGAATTATTTCACAATCTCTATATTACAAAGTAAAATATATTCAGAAAACCATTCTACAGTCTGTCACCATCATGCTGGGATCAAGTCAAGGGAAGATCCTGTCGCTCAAGTGTCTGCTTGTTTCAGAAAAGCAAAGCACACCAAGTGCCAGCACAGCAGACCTGCATCGACTCAAAATGATGCACCCTCAAAATGCATGCGCAGTTTCGGAGTGGGAATACACCAACACACCTCAGTGATGAGACTTTACAGCCTGCTGTCACCTGATATGGCCTCTATTAACTTGAGTTGATGAGGGGGATCGCAACAACATCGTTCTTTTTTTTATGCACCGCTACTTGTCACTTTAAGGTTTAGGCCCATGAAAAATCACGAATACACACATTGCCTGTGAATACAGTGTGAACTTTTTGGAGTACTCGGCCATATCACTTTTTTTTTAAACTTCTTCCTAGCTATCCACTGAAAATGTCGGTTTTTATGTTTCTATTATTTTGTGCTCTTGTTATAATTTCTTTTGTGCTCTTGTTATCATGTGTCGGGATGCCACAAGATGGTACAACAGCTCTGGCTAAAAGGGAAAGTAGTAAATGTTGTCGACGCTAAAGTTCATCCCCGATGCATCCCCTCTGCATCATAGTGGGTGCACCTTCCATTTTTTGATACAATTAAGCGCTAAATATATCCAAGATTTTTGATGACACACATTTTGTATCTCCTCATGCACTTCAAAGCCAACTATAGGCAGCTGAGTTTGTGTTTACATGTGGTGAATTGTGGAGCAGTTTCATAGTTGACCTGAAAGATAACGTTATCTCAGTTATTAATTGAAAATACAGTGAAATACATTTGCATTTAATCTTTAAGGACTGTTGAGCATTAATTGGGGTACAGTTCATATTTAATGGATGGGTAATACATTTTAATTAGTTTTTTTAATGACAGTGTTGGTTTTTTTTAACCATACTTCAGTGCAGTGTGAATGTTCAAATGTGCATAATTTAACGGGGTCTGACAAAAAGATGAAATATGCTGATTAGGAATTAAACCTGAATTCTTGGTCCTACTGTCCCTAATGTTTATGGTGGCAGCATTTGATGGTAAAAAATAATGCATTCAAATTAAGAAATTTCACACTAAAGTATGAATGAACTCCAGGGCGAATACAATGTAAAATATTCAAACGCAACATTCTTCATCACAAGTGACAAGCATTTGGCATCTAGTGTGAGACTCAAATGCACATCCTGTTTACATCTCGACATCTTCATTCCATGCTCGTTGTTATCAAACAGCCATAAAACATCAAATACTCAAATACACAATGCCAGTTTAAAAGATTTGTATCAAAGCCCACTGTTCCAAAAAAAGGTGATCAATCGTCAAGCCTCCCTTGGGAAGCCAACAGGAAACAGGAACGAAAACAGAAAGTGGAAACCTACCGAAATATAAGCGGTAACATCAGCGACACCTTTGCTCAGTCATCCAACTATCACGGCCCTGAAACATTCGATATGCTGGCCAAGCAGGACTTGCACACAGTCAGAGTCCTCTGTGCTTTCAAAGAGATTGCTTACTTCACGGCAACTTTTACTTCTTCCCGTTTTACATTGTTCATCTTCTTCCCTGACTTCTTTCTTTTTTTCACAAAGTGCAATGAAAGGAAAGTGCAACCATGTGCAGAGTTCATCCTTTGGCCCTACCAGAAATCTGGCGACTGAGATGTGATGGTGATTCATGTGATATTCTGATGCCATGGATTAGGACAAATCAAAAGGGGTGACTGACACCTACTTAGCTACCTAGCAACCTACCAATCAACCTACCTACAGTTCATACGATGAACTGAGGCAATTGAGTAAATAATTTGAAATAATATGCCTATTTTTAAAACTATAACTTTGAGATGGAAAAAGTGTCTGGCAGAAAGTCTGGGCTGCCCTGCTGAAGCTGCTGCCCCCGCAACCTGATCCTGGATACACGGAAATTGGATGGATGGATGGGATCTGTGAGCGAGCTAATGTGTCCTTTTTCAGCAAAATGGTCACCCTTGAGATGGCTAAAAACGTGTGGATGTTGCTGCTTAACTCATTTTTCACAAATGCAAGATTCATGAGAAGGCTTTGTTCAACATAGTGCGGCCCCAGACAACATATTGTAAAGAACATTTCGGGGTTGACTTCCCCTTTAATATTCATGTCTTATGGATGTCTTGATAAATTGATTGATGGATTGAGTCAAATTATTGCTTCAGACATCCGTGCTAGTGCTCTTGTTCAATAAAAGAAGAAAAAGTAATTTTTCTTCCAGCAGAAAAAAAGCCTGCAGACAGCGTTTATTGATTTCAAAAGAATTCACTAAAACGCAAAGAGAGTGAGAATGGCAGACAGAAACCATTAAACTAGAAAACTGGAAAAAGCCTGAAGGGATCGGTATGGGAAGCGGTGAATCTAAAAAAAGTGAAACTAGAATAGAAATAGGTAAAATAATTGATTTCCCACGGTAAAGACAGTTAAAAGCAATGTTTCTCACTTAATTGGGGGAGGGGGGGTGACAAATCCAGAGAGCAACAACAGAGCGCTGTCACTTTTTCTTCATTTAAAGCCAATAATTATCTCATTGAGCTGGCTCGGCCAAAGCAATTATGCACTTAAATGAATATAAAGGAAGAAAGATGTCGACGCTCAATTCAACATCCGGATGCTGCCTTCAAATGGAGGGGTGATGGCCCTTTTTTCCTGAGTGACCCTTTTTTTTGTCCTGTGCAGTGTTTGACAGCAGAGAAAAAAAGATAAAAGACAAAGACAGAGCGATGTCCTGAGTGAAATCCAAGCGCAGGAGGAGGCAAATAAATAATTAATGCTGAATGATGTGTTGTTTTTTTTTAATTGAAAGAAAAAGAAATATTGTCTACTTCACGGAATCAATGGACAATGGTCATCAGAAGCAGATCCAACTTGAAGCTCCTTTTTGATGGCAGGAGCAGACCCTGGAGTGCAGATAGATTAGCTTGAGGTCATTCAGCGCCTTCGCCAACACGCTCAGTAGCCTTCTGCCGACGCATGTGACTGTGGACCACGAGGATGAATTGGTTAAGATGCTCTCTGCTTGCACGTCATAGGATTTATTGCAGACGATGGCAACTTCAAAAAGATTTTCTCCCCGGCGAGTGAATGAGTGTGAAGTGATTAAATGCGCTTTCTCGAGGACAGTAAACAGTGAAGGACTTGCTCACCCGAGTTGGACTCATTTGGGCATCAGTAAATCTGCAGAAATACTTCAGAGAAGCGAGCAGTTAAACGGGCATTATGTGGACAACTGTACAGCGGAAAGCAACTGCTCTCTCATGTGTGGCTAATTAGTCCTCTGAAAAGCCACGGCGCTGCTGATGAAAGCTTTAATGGAGAAAATTGTTTTCCTGCCTCTAGTATATTACATCCACCAAAAGAGTTAAATGATTTATGGATGAAGTCAAGGACGCAGGCAGAAACAGTACAGCGGAGTCTTTCGGTTTAAGTGGGAGTTCGGTTCCTTCACACCTAGATTTAATGGAACATTCTAATAAAACATTGGTGGTGGCCGGATGGGTCAGCGGGGAACAGTGCTGAGTTTGGGCATGGGGATTGAGGTTTAAATCCCGGTCATGATAAATGATAACATCCGTTTGGGTTGCTAGGTAAAAAAAAAAAAAAAAAATACCTCGGCCACAAACATTATGCAAGTGACTCGGTGTTGCAGAATGTTGCATCTTCTTTGTCGAAAATATTAGTAGGACAATATGTGTTGTAACCTGGTAATCGATTTTCTCCCTTATCTGTATGATTCGTTTTTAAATCCTGTTGGATGAAAATCTTGACCCAACATGTCAGGTCAAATCCTCAACATAATGCACTGGGTATAAAATAACCCAGCATTCCCTGGGTTGGCTATTTCACCCGCTTAAGGTTAGATTTAACCCAGCAGTTTTCTGAGTGTGCAAAGATAAGATTTGTTTTGAATATGTTTGTACGCAATAATGAAGTCATAATTAGAGTGCTCGTCGATGCGTACCGTGCAATTGGCTGGCAAGTAGTTCAGGCTGTACCCCACCTTCTGCCAAAAGTCAACTGCGATCGGCGCCCCCGACCCTCGTGAGGATAAGCGGATCAGATAATGGATGGATGGATGGAAGTACAACAGTAAATGAGCATGCTTCCTTGCGCCGCATGAAGACAAATCCTTATGCCGCTCATCAACACGAAATGTCAACTACAGGGATGGTCATAAACCGAGGATGTTATGTTGTCGGGATATCGCGAATGAGGACAACCTTGCTGTTGTTTCTGTGTAAAACTGGAGAGATCTATGTCAAGCAATCCTGAAATATTGATAGAATTGTCCCAATGAAGATGCTTGCTAAAATTTGTGTTTTTGGTTTTCCCAAAAAGTTCAGATATGTTTTAGTCATCTATGCTATTAGGCAAAGAAAATGTGGCCCCTTGAGCTTAAACATTTGCCCACCACTACACAAGTTCATCGATCTCCCCCATGGCTAAAATGTTAACAACTGTCAATTTAAAACAGACCGTTTTTAATGAGTTGACGATGTAAAAAATAAACATTCGAAAGGTGCACGATTGATTCATTTTATCATTTTATTTAATTATATTTAGAATAGTTTTCACTTTGTATGTGATTTATAATTAAGTTAGTTATGAAAAACAGATTTTTTAAATCAAAGATTTCCAAAGTGTATGAATAAAGGTTTCAGTTTGATCATTAAAAAAAAAAAATTACAATAACAAATGAACAAATAATTTAATAGGTTCACTTAATAAATACATTTTAATCAACCAATGTAGAAAGAAACTGTTCAATTAATGCAACAAATATTACAGGATTTTAGCTCATGTCACTGTTCGGTGGGCCAGATTAAATAACAGAGCAAGCCATACATAGCCATACTTTTCCTACCCCTGCTCTAGTCTGTTGGATTTTAGGTTTTAATGACCAAATCCTAGTTACCTCCTAGTTGCCTCAAATATGAATTCGCAGATTGTTTTTGTAATGCTGCATCAGTAGGAAGTGGGTGTTTTTAAACCTCTGGAACGGCACTCAAAGTGCGAGGTCCAAGTCACAAAGTCGGAGAAAAAATATCTACCCCAAAACATCATTTACAAGGTTATAAAACAATATTTACCAATCTTTCTGGAGTCTTACGTTCATGTGCAATGGCCACAACTGTTACAGTTTGAGTGGGTGTAATCCGACTTCCCACTTTTCTATAATGCAGCATGAGTGAGGTCGCATGACCTGAGAAATACTGCCGTGCTAATTAGCATGATTAGGCAAAAACTACTTTACTACTTTCCACATACCAATTTCGATACTGCATCTGGAAATGCTAAAGCTTCTGTTGCCACACACACACACACACACCCACGCACACCAGTGCTTGCAGAACAAACAAACGCACACAGAGTGCTTGTTGTCTCACCTTCTAACTGACCTCCATGCGAGAACAAACCACAGTTTGCTCTTGCTGAAGTCGCAACGTGCTTCCCGGACAAACAATGAAGCATTTCGTTTGACCCCTTGGTTCAAAGAGGAGCCTGCGGGACAGAGTGAAAAGCCCGCAGATGGATGCAGTGAGTCGCGGCACGAAAAAACAGATCATATGCGGCAACATTCGATTTTGTTTTGTCTCTTCTTTGTGTTTGAGTTTCACCACATCGCGGCATCCACCTTTTATGTTTTTGTTTTTGTTTTGTGCTTTTGCAAATGCCAACCTAGGGCTCGTTAAGTATTCAAGGAGGAAATATGTGTCACTTTTACAGCCTCAAATGTAGCACATCTGCTGGGGATAACGCTCGAGGGGGGAGAGTGGCTGTGAGTCTCTTTGAGAATGTAGAAATTCAGATGCAGTACATTTGTGTCATTTTGTCGGCAAACGTGGACTCATGCACCATTTCCCCCTTGAATATTTAATAGGGGCATGCTAATGGGTGATAGAAGACACGCTAATGCAAATTAGCCGACAACGAGAGAGACAGACTCATTTTCTTTGGTAGCTGTAATGACCGAAGGACAAATTTGGCGACACCGTATGACGCATCTTAACCCGCAAGCCTGAACTTTTATTCAAATGCCTTTTATCGTGTAATATTTGTTCAAAAAGTTTCATCTTGCTCATGGCAGCAGAACTTTTTCACTTGACCTCGGATTCCGTCTCTTCCGTGAAGATCTCTTAACTTCTGCTACTTGACTATTTTGCGTGAATTAAATATTTATACAGTATATCTCCATTCTTGCAACATTGGTCTGTGTTCCTACTGTCAGCAGCTAGTTGTGCGCTTGTCCCCAGGACCTGTGAAACTTTACGATGGCATTTGTTCCTTCTTTGCTGGTAATCTGACGCTAAGAGGAACTTGGAATACATCAGGAAGACTCAAGAGGCAGGCATGGTTGTATTTCTTGCACGGAGAGTGCGCTGAGACATGTCTCGGTTTACAATCTCGGAGCAGCTCTTGCAGCTGGCTAAGATGTGTAAACTGGGACAGTCCCTGAACGGCTCTGAGGAAACCACATTTGTCTCCTTGCATTTATTGGAAGGATGTGCCTGACACACGATCTTCTAAGCGGGTGTTGGGGAGTTTTTCACACGTTTCAGAACAGCAATGAATTCTCCAAATAGTTCATTCAATCAGAACACAGTTCATTCCTGAAGTGGTTAGAGGGGTCATGCTCGGGGTCAGTGGTCCTTGATTGCAGCCATTGACGTCCCACAATGCGTCGTCCTGGGGTTGATGTGAACCTTCATAAGCAGCAGTTGACTTTTATAAGCCGTTAACTCCCTCAAAGGGTGTTAACTTCAAAGCAAGAACAGGAACCTACTGGCCTCTCCCAGACAAACAAATCACCGTATAATAAATAAATTAGGTTTTTGCAAGGTCGCAGTTTGGAACAAATGTTTTGCAGTTACACTGAGAGTACCGTATTTTTTGGATTATATGTCACTCCGGATTATAAATCGCACCAGCCAAAAAAATGCATAATTAAGAAGGAAAAATACGTATAAGTCGCACTGGAGTATAAGTCGCATTTTGGGGGGAAATTTATCCAACACCAAGAACATACATGCCATCTTGAAAGGCATTTTAAAATAAAAATAAAATAGGAAACAATACGCTGAATAAGTGTACGATATGCTAACGTTACATGACGCATAAACAACGAACTGAGAACATGACTGGTATGTTCAAATAACATATTAAGAGTTATTCAGATAACCATAGCATAAAGAACATGCTAACAAGTTCACCAAACCATCAATGTCACTCCAAATCACTAAATCCAATGGAATCTTGATCCTCTGTGTCACTTTAAAGCAACTCCACCAACTCCGGAGGTAGAAGATGCAGCGCTTCCTCTTCTACGTCGCTTACGTCGGACTCATCGTGGTTTCATCAATACAGGTCTAGAGCAGCGTCTTGTGGTTTCATGTGAAAATAACATGTGAAATGATATACTGTAATAATGTGTTAATAATTTCATCCATAAATCGCTCCAGAGTATAAGTCGCACCTCCAGCCAAACTATGAAAAAAACTGCGACTTATAGTCCGGAAAATACGGTAAATATGCGTTAACTTATGAACATTTATTCTAACGGTATTACTCCCATCTTGAATAAAACGGCGAGTGAAGATAAGGCCTGACTTTGTGTGAAAAAGGTGAGAGCACGAAGATCCTTAACCTCCAACGACCCGTTGGAGGTTAAGGATCTTTATTTTAAAGGAGAACTCTTGAGCATAATTGGAAGCCAGTGAGTGCTGTGAAAGACGCTCTATGATGTGAGCATTAGCCCGAGTGTGGATCTTTTTTTCCCCTGAGTAAGGTGTAAACGAGAGCGGGAAGGACAATGAGCCGACATGGCAAACCAGGGCAAAAGGGGAGGAAAAAGGTTCCAGGTGGGATGGCAGGATGGCGTAAAATAATGGGTGGGGATTCAAGAGGAGTGTGCGCCAAGAATATTTCAATGCACCCTGGGATCCCTCTGACACATCAGCCGGAGTCAACTTACTGTTTTAATTTATCAACGTCAAGGAGAACAGTTGGGAGTACGTTGTGCCGGAATATATAGCGGCGTGAGAAATGAGCTGGGGAGGAGTGTGAGCACAGCCGAACACTTTTAATAAGTGCAATATATAAATGAGGTAGAAAATAATGAGGAAACCTGGATCCAGCTCAAAGTAATACGCCAAACACGCAGGAGCACCAATGTTGTGATTGTGTCAAAGTCAAGTGGCCCCATATCCAAATTGCCCCAGAGCTTGTTTTTGATTGATTGATTGATTGATTGATTGATTGATTTTATAGGTGTTGGATTTCACCCCAAAACTACTGTGAAAGATAAATATTTTTGGTCTCTATGGGGCATTCTCTATGGTTGCCAAGTGTAATTTAATTTGAAGCCACGTCAGAGAATATAAATCTACACTGGTAAAAAACGAGTACTCGTTGACAAGTTGAATGAGGTGAAGTGAGTTGAATATGAATAAGTGGCACCATTTTTATTTTTTTACTCTTCTGCCAAGTGACACCATAAAAGTGAGAATAAGATAAGATAAGATAAGATATCCTTTATTTGTCCCACACTGGGGAAATTTACAGCCTCCAGCAGCAAGAATGTAGGCAGAAAGAATATTGCCAAACTTATTTTTTTTTTCTTCATTGGCCCTAATCCTCTTCCGTAGAAATCAGTTAGATGTTTCATGGCAAAAAAACAAAGGGGGGAGGGGGGGAACGAACAAAAACATCTTTGATAAATAAAAACTAAGCATTCACTCTGACCTAAAAACGGTTCATGATAAATGAGGTCCTCTTGTTGCATTGTTTTCTTTGATAATAAATCCAGGAAGAAAATACCCCAAGTTGGAGTTTATTCCTTGCGAGAAAGAATAGAAATTATCCGGGATGGATGAGAAATGCAGTACTGTACACAGGGTCCACAAATAACAATCTGCATAATTATTCATTTTATTTTCATTTAACTATTATTTATGTAGATAAAGCATCTCAAAGCAAATTCCTCATTTGTGATGTCAACCTGGTAGCAGACAGCAGAGCAAAAAAAAAACAAAAACAGGCAAATAAATGCAAGGACAAATACAGCAAAGTGTGCAGTGTGATATAGTCACATTGTTACCCTACCTCCCAAACACACAATTGTTTACAATGGCTTGGAGATTGAGCCAAATGATGCTTCACCAAGTCTAAATTCGCGGATTTGATTTGTAACCCATTATTTGCATGATAATAATAATAGGAATAATAATAATGTCGTTCTTGTATGAAAACATAATGACCCACGTTGTAAAATAGCAACCTGCCTCCATTTTGAAGTGTTATACCTGTGCTTCATTACCTTCCCTTTGCCATTTTGAGCGTTAACCACACTGTTTAAAAGTTAGCAGCGGCGTGTGTCAATTTTAACACCAGGTTAACAGCTGGTAAAAGTTGAAGTTTTGAACAACAAAATAAGTTCAGGTTAACAGTCTGTTAAATCTACTTTATCAGGGGTTAAAAAAAAAGGCAACTCAATTTTAGAAAGAACCAGGCTCTGGAGTCACTGTCTTTAGAAACCAAAGACAAGGCCGAAATATTGGGATGCTGATAGACTGAAACCTGACTTTGAGGAATCATATGACTTGCATGCTCCGAGCTGATCAGGAGAAACATATCCATGCTTTGATCTCCAGTAGACTTGATTGATGTAACCGTCTTCTGACTGGACACCCTCAAAAGAGCATCAACCAGCTGCAGCTCATTTAGAGCCCCCGCGATGGAAAAAAATAAAATAATCGGATGGATTTTGCTGCTTAATTCAAATGCCCCAAGCACAATATTGATCATAATACCGTGCTTGCATTTGTGGTGCCGCATAGAAAATCAATGTGAAGAAAATTTTTGACTTGTCTTCGCTTTTATGTAAAATATATTTTACATTTAATCATTGTTTCTTTTCAAACGTGTATTTAATTGAATCATAAAGTACCTTCTCTTGTTTTCCCTCAAAATAGGCAAGAAATTGTGATCCAATTAGACTTATTGAATTGTGAAAAGATTCATACCATGTCTCCTAATTTCACAGATAGGCCAGCTCGGTCGCCATGGCAAATTTTCTTGACAGTGTTTACACATTACAATTGCAGCGCTGGTTTTGCTGAGATGAATCGTCCTTGCCAACACGACCACTCATCAACATATCCCGGATTGTCGGTGAACCGAAACGGAAGCTTATTAACATACATAGCATTGCCAAGACAAGAAGTCTCCTTGCCGATGGGTTAACGTGTGTGTGTGTGTGTGTTTTGAGGTTCCTGAGTGATCGTTGCACACCCTTCGGGCTTCTTTTGGACCGCAGTGTTTTTCCACAGCGCCGTCAACTACAAGACACACGTCACACGGCCTCCAGCATCTCCTCTCCCCTCTCACCGTGTCCGTCCTTTGCCCACTTTCATCCTATCATGTGTGCCCTTCGCATGCTGTCAACAGGAAGAACAAAGTCACCCCTTCGCTCTCATCCCATATTTCTGACTCCTGTGCTCTCGTCATCACGATATTGTGATTAATATATAGATAAAAACCAGGGTCAATATCACTACAAAGTGCCTTTGGTGTCCTCGTCTGAATCACTCAGTCATCATGAAAAGGTAGCGGCATAATGAAACTCTGAGGTCTTGTTATAAGTGGCCAAATATTTGGAAACAAGCAAGTACAATGAATGGTAAGTCTCTAAAAATATGTTTTGTTCATTTTATTCCTTTTTTTTTACTATTAGCATGAACCAAACACTCATCTGCTAACAAGTGGCTAAACAAGACTCAATAAAAAATAATATCTTTTATTAAAATAATAATTTTGTCCACAAAAAGTTATTTGATAAAATTCATCATTTTGATTGCGTATGTTCCATTTTAATAAATGTTTTCCTCTGATTAGAAGCTCCCATTATGTGTACATCTGGTGGCCACCATTTTTCTTCATTGTGTTGGCTGCGTTAAAATTCAACTGGCCATCGGCAGAATTGCGTCTGGCCCCGGTGCATCCTGAGGCGACCATGGCAGCACAATGGCTCATTCGCCCTGGAGGAAAATTTGTCCTTCTTTTTTTTTCTCTTCCATGGTGATGCTCGGACTGACCAGCATGAAGCCGCGGTTGCCCACTGTTTTTTTTTTTTTTCTTCTTTTACAAAATCCACTTTCATGGGTGTATAGGTACGGCTGTCAATTAAAGCCTATAAATGTAGTTGTGGCGTGATTGAAATTGATGTTTCTGAAGCTAGCCAATCACAGCACAATTCTGTTTCCGAAATGCTTACGAGTGCCTCCAAAATCAAATTGAAGCAGTTCATTCCTCAACTCCACTGACTTCTAGCTTAGCACAAGATGCAGACGCCATCAATCATTTTGCAGCAGTTGAGTGGGCGTGTAGGAGTCACTAAGTGGGCGCATGCCATCTAATTCAGATCTGCTCATTTTTGCAGATCTTTCTCTCTTACCTTTCAAAGCTAATTGCAGGCCAATGACAAACTGCATGGATGTCAAACATAAACCGTGACACAGACTCAGTTTGACATACAGTATGTTCCACATTAAAAGGTGGGGGACAAAAAAACTTTCATGGAATGGGATCTTGAATGTGTCCACTCTATCACAGTCAAATATCAGTTTATAAAGAAACCTCTGAGAAATTCCAAATACAGTTCTTTTTTTTTTTTTTTTGTCTGTAGACCAGGGTTTATTCTCGTCCAACTGGGAAAGGCTCCAGCTCACCCCCAAACAGAATGAAGACGAGCCATACACAGGATGGATTTCTGTCTGGAGTTTGAATTGACAATATTCACTCGGCTCTAAATCAAACATTCAAATTGGCTCCATTCAAGCTTATAAAAAACATGCTTTTGTATTTTTAAAGCACTTTCGGTATCTTTGCCAATGTTATACAATGCTGTCATGAAACCGCATGTGTGCTCTCAAATCAGTAAAATAGCTTTCATGACTTTTCTCCATCAGTGGCCTTGTAAAAACAAAGTGAAAATTTTGTTCAGACAAAAGTGTGAGTTGATTGGAATTGACTGCAAAAACATTCCATGGATTACAAATGACTACACAAAGAAAATCTGTTTGTTGTTTTGTATTGGATGCGCCCGCCGAAAATGGATTTGTTGTATGCAATGTTGATTTGCAGCAGATGTCATTTTGTACAGCACATGCTTCTGATTTGTCTTTTTTTTCTTCTAAAGCATTTTGAGCAACAATTTATTTTGCATTTCCACTATTCCCCAACTGAATTGACTTTGAAAAGAAAAAGAGAAAAATATACTGTCACATCCGTTGGCCATTTTCCCATCTGGTAAATCTTGCATACAAAAAAAAAAGCTAAATTGTTCTCCCTGCTCACACGCTGGGCATCTGTGGATTTCCAGCAAATGGGGTTACTTTTACCCAAGGTCGCGTTAATCATTTTGATCCGGTAGATTGGGTTAAAGCTTTTGTCAGGCTGACGATCTGAAGCCAGTTACCATATTCGACAGCTTGGTTGTGTTGTGAAATTAAAGTAAATTTAATGTACTGTAACATTGTGAGAAAACGTTGGTGACTGGATGGCTCAGTGGGTAACACCGCTGTATCTGGACCCAGGGATCGGGTGCAAATTCCGCCCACACCCGCCCACCTAGAGAAAATGGCTGGGTTGAACCAGTGCTCTCCTGATCACCTGGTAACCAATTTCTTGGTAGCTTTGACTCATCGGTATCAGTATGGGTAGTTTTGAAGCCCTTGTTGGATCAAAATCGTGACTCAAAGTGCTGGGTCAAATCCTTCACCCAATGTGGTGCAGTCCTTTTGGGATGCTGTACTTGGTTGTTCACCAAATTTGGCTTACCGTATTTTCCACAATATAAGGCGCACCATAAATGAATTGCATATTTTAAAACTGTTTTCATATCTAGGGTGCACCGCACCGCATTATAATATAGCATAGAATATAGGCTACAACAGTGTCTGCAGTTGAGTTATGAATCCACTAAATGGAGCTAGGCTAAAGGGAAAACAATACAATATAATCCATCTTTATTTATCCAGAGCTTTCACAACCACTGCAACTGTAACAAAGCGCTTTACAGAACATTGAAAATACTACGTCCAAGAAATCAGAATATTGATCCGTATATAAGGCGCATCGGGTTATAAGGAGCACAGTCGGCTTTTGAGAAAATTGAATGCTTTTACGTGCGCTTTATAGTACGGAAAATACGGTACTTTTAACGGAGCGTTTTTTAGAGTGTGGTAGGTGCTGGAGCCTATCCCAGCCGTCTTCGGGCAGTATACGGGGGGCACCCTGAACCAGTTGCCAGCCAATCGCAGGGCACACAGAGACAAACAAACATCCACGATCACACTCACATCTACGGACAATTTTGAGTGCTCAATCAGCCTGCCATGCATGTCTTTGAAATGTGGGAGGAAACCGGAGTACCCGGAGAAAACCCACGCAGGCACGTGATGTTGAGAAAGGTGCTCGTAAATCAAGTCGCGCCTCGGGTCTTGATTGGGCTTTTGCATCCGTTTTGATCGGGGCACCGTGGTTGGTTTTCTTCCCCAAGGAGATGATGGGAGGATGAGGAGTGAAGATTCAAAGAGTTGAGAGAGGTAAAACAGAGATGCAAAGATGGCCCTGGAATAAAGAAGAGTTGATTGTAGAGGCTGGCGTGGGGCCATGAATAAAACCGAACGAGCACAAACGACGAATCCTACTGTCAAACAAGCGGCAGGGGAGCAGCGCGAGTATAAATCGGTTCATTTATTTGGACATTTTCTCAATTGCAAACACTGTGCGTGACGCTCTGCTGGTATGTGTGATACCAGACAACATTGTGGCTCCAAACCATGTTTTGTTATGAAAACAAATTTCACAGAGTGCATTCGGTGCTTCTAAAATATTTATTGTTGTGGTATTTTTTTTTTTTTTTTTTTTTGAAAGAGGACCGCAGGCCACCAGTAGATCATCTGTGGCTTTGGCTGCTGTCTGACCTCGCCGTCCTGCAAAACAGTAGCACACAACTGGCTTGTGTTTGTATCTATCCGTTAGGGAGTATTGCAGGAAACGTTTGTGTGTGTGTGTGCGTGTGTCTGTGTGTGTGTGTGTGTGTGTGTGTGTGTGTGTGTGTGTGTGTGTGTGTGTGTGTGTGTGTGGCGAAATGATTGGCAAGTCCTCTCAACTCAAGGTGCTGTTCACTGTCACATTGTGGAACCTTCACGAACCTTCACAATCAATTAATGTCTTGATTTGGAGCCAGGAGGTGAGGAGGAGCGTCTCTGAAGGCTTCAAGGGCACATGGTGGACCAGAGCAGGATTTTAAACATTCATTACCTCTATTTGCCATTGACTATGCATTTCACAAGAGAATCCAATTTGGTACATGATATATTTTTTCTGGTCCAAGTGTTGTATTTGTTTTCTTCATCCTTTTATCTATTTTTTTGTCTTTTAATATATGTTTAAACGCATACATATGTCTCTAAAAAAAAGGTGAAGAGAATCCTGCATTCCAAAAAAAAAATGAAGTGAACCTCAGTGTTACCCACACTCGCGGTGGGCTTCGATTAATTTTTGAAACACTCTAGTGGAGCAGTTATACGTTAGGTAATAACAGTGTTCAGTGCGAGACTGCAGGCATTGCTTAAGAAGACTTCCAACCCCAAGACTTTACTTTTCCTCTCAAGAAGAAGAGCGAGCATGTCTGGCAAAAAGCCAGGACCCATTTTGCTCAAGACCTTCGGGTAAAATAAAGGCAGGACGGAGATTATATGCTCACCAATTTTCAACATAAACCTGATTGCCTGTTTTGTCGAGTCAGCCACGAAAGATTAAAACCCAAGTCACCATTATAACATGGACCTCAAAAGCACACAAAGAACTGACAGTTTGAAGCGCATGACGAGTTATTACATTTATGTCCTCCGAAAACACGGCTAGATTCAACGCTGAATAGTGTTTACATTGAATCTAGTCTTTTTCTTTCTTATGGATTTTTTTTTTTTTTCTGTGACTACACCACCTGACACTGCAGCCTCTTGTTCCTGTTGGACTGTGACTTTTTCAACTAATAGTTAAGAACTTAAATTAAGATGTTGGACATGGAGGACATTACTTTATCTGGCCCAGAACTAGGATCCCCGTGAGCCGGAACTCACCCTACCCGGCAAGCTGAAGTTTATCCCAAGTTTATAACTTCAGGCTGGAGCTAATACCTGATGTGAATTTGCCATTTCACTCGTGGTTAGAGAACAGCAAAAAATATATATAAAGTGCGAAATCACTTACGCATTGAAAAAGTTGAATTTTTAAAAGTTGAGAGGTCACCCGTACCACCCATTTTTGGTTCATCCTGAAATGTCACTTGAAAGCCGATTACATAACTTTTTTGTAAAATTGTGTAATTTAGGATCGGGTTTTTCCTAAATTAAAAAGTCACAAAAGGTTTATGGGCTCTACTTTGGCAAACTTTTTCGTAAAGGACATTTCCTGTTTTGACAAAATTACAAAAATTATGAACGGATTATGGTCGAGTCAAACCTCGGTTTTTGAACGTCTCCGTTCTCGACCAAATCAGTTTTTTCGACCAGATTTTCGATTTTTACACCTCGGATGATGACCGAAAACCGGTTTTCGACCAAACCGTGCAAACCCGAATACGCCACTCGATTCCTCTCGGCTTGACGCTTCCTCGTGTAGCGTTCATTGTGAGCAGACGTGTTTGTTGTGATTTATGCAAATCTGACTATTATTATGTTATTTCTGCATAGTGTGTTCGCCCCTAATCATGGGCTAATAAAATGGTTTCAGATTTCGAACAAATTGCTTTTCGAACAGCCTTCTGGAACGGATTATGGTCGAAAACCGAGGTTTTCACTGCCTGAGTGTATTATTATCCAAGGCAGATTTTCTTCTATAAGTTATCTCATGTATGAGGACTGAATTGTCCTATGAGTTTCTGTGAAGCACTATAGGGGAAGTACAGAAACATTATATGAGCTGAAGCCACGCAAGCCAGGCAAATGATAATCATCGAGAGGGATGGAAAAGTAGCTTTCTGCTGTTCATTTTAAGTGCGTTGAATGAGCGGCTGCAGGTGTCTACCGAGTCTAGACATAATGATTGCTTGTTAGTTCTTCTTCCTCGGTGCACAAAAGCACTGATTCCAGCTAATTATTTTCGAGAGGCAGACGCGCAGGCAACCTTAAAGGTTTCATTCCATCACAATGAATGTGCCCACGTTGGTGATGTATCTGTCCCATTTTACAGCTGACTGTTATTCTTGTGTAGGAATCGAGATGCAAAAGAAAACAGCCATTTCAAAAAGGGCCGATAAAGTTTGACTTTTCACAAAACTCGACCGGCTGGCGAAATCAAGGTAATTGGTGTGCTTTGAATGGGCATTTGCTTTGCTCTCTCCATTGTGAGAATGTATGGAAATTCTCTGTCTGCACGTTTGTCACGTGTCATATTACATCGTGAATTGTTTTGGTGACATTTGGTAATTTCCTTGAAAGACTGTCAAGGGTCTTCAATTTTAAGAAAAAAAAATAACTTTACAGCGTTATTATCCATGGAAAGAAATGGAATCAACCTGCAAGAGCAACATATCACAAAATGGGGCGAAACTATTTCAATCGCAGTCTAAATGTTACCCATCCAAACATAAAAAAAAGATGCAATAATGGTTAAAAAATATTTTGTGTCACTCATAAAAGCAATTAAAAACTAAAAAAATAAATAAAAGAGGGTTCAAAGCAGGGCAAACTTTTTCTGCTAAAGGGCTGAATTTAGAATGGAGCATGAATGGGCTCAGAACACCATGAGATGAATCATACATCCGAAACACAAAAGTACAATGTGTACAATAAAAGTTTAAATGGATCACTCAGCCTTTAAAATGTCAGCTGAAATGTGGCGAACAGTGATATAAGTGAGGCTGTTGCAGAATGTCAAACAGACATTTGTCGCATGGCAACCACGAGATATAAGCGTCACCTCAGACCTTCACCCCTCTGCTCAATCCTGCCGGGATGTTGAACCCGGCCGCTCGGCCATGTTGCGCACCCACTCGCTGAGCCCCTCTGTTGACTCTGCGGGACTTGTCAGCAGTCAGACAGCTCGCTTAGGAACACGGACGGACAGGCAGATGAAATGCACTTTTATTTTCACTAGCGTTTGCTCATATGAGAACTCCTTTATCCGGTTAAGTCTAAATCCTTGGGACGGTATCTGGGCTTAATATTGCCATTTTCACTTTCTTTTTAAGGAGGTGTTTTGACGTCCATGCTACGAGCATGAGGACAAAACGCCGTTGGCCAGTTCATTTGTCGGGGGGACTTACTGACACAATGGCGAAGAATGGACACTGTGGACAAATTCGATTTCCTGTTTTGAATGGCGCTACTATTTGTGCTTTCAATAGACTTGTAGAAAATGCGCCGCGCTCATTTTGTTTTGTGTTCACTGGATTCTGAGCTGATTACATCTTTTTGCCACATATAATTAATGTACTTCTCATTTAAATTACCCCAATGTCGGCACACTTCAATTTTATGCTGGATAGGCGCTCAGGTTTTCACTCTGGTTTTGTGTTCTATGTGCTTGACTACTCCGCGGGAGCCGTGTGTTGTTAACATTCAAGGCCAGGTAATGAGTTCCACTTCCAACATCATATTCTCATTCAAGGCCCCATTCTTCAATCAGAATATTTTTCGACCTCCCAGTGCCGCACAACAACAAACAAGATTTCGTTCATGTGAGATCAAATTCACTTGCTGAAATGATTTTTATGGTGCAGTGCATATCAAATCTAGTGAGTGAAGAAAATTTGATCTGCACCGCGTTGGGGTGCGACACAAAGGCCTGTTAGCCGGAATGTGGTGCTTGTTCGGACAGACTGGGTTCATCTGTGAGGTCTTTTCCCCGATGTCATGAAGTGAAAAGAGGTGTTACTAACTTATTATAAACAAGAAGAATTTTCTATTTTCCCATGATTTTTTTTTGTATGTACATTATAGCTTTTGTTTGGATTTCCTGATATTGAATTTATATTTTTGATGTTTTGGATATGTTTGTCGATTTTTTAATTTGTGTTCATTTTTTTTTTTTTACATTTTTCAAGTATTGATTTAGACTTTAAAAAATACATATTAAATCATTAATCAGCAAATCAATTAATCGGGGTATCTTAGATTTCATTGTTTATTTTTTTAATTGTTATTATGCGATCTTGAATATGTTTGTTATTATTTGCCTGATTCTCAAACATTTTACATCAAGAAATTGTGTCATGTGTTTTATTGGAGGGAAAGATACATGGGTTTCTCCACACAGTGTAGTGTTGCCATGAACACTCATGAGTGTTGATTTTAAAGTGCTTTTATTCGTTTTTAAATGTCTGAACGGTCTAGGGCCCATCTTACTTATCCGACCTGCTTTTTATCATTACAACCATCGCGGATCCTGAGGCTTTTTGATTATTCCTAGGGTGAGGACCAAAACGCATGGTGAGGCTGCATTCAGCCGTTACGGTCACCAGCTATGGAATAGCCTGCCAGAGGACATGAGGTCCACAGAGACTGTTGATGTTTGAAAGAGGAGGCTTTAGGCAAATCTTTTAAGCGTGGCTATTATAACTTATTTTGGTACTTATTTTAATTCAAGCATTTATATTTTTTATTTATTTTGTGTTTGTTGGAAGCACCAGCGGCAACCACGCTGTGGGGGTGGAGGCTGTCACTCAACGTGGATTAGCTCCCTTTAGGCCCTTTTTTCCACATATGGTTTCTCTGTGCCTTTAATATCAGGGTCATAAGGTGTGTGTGTGTGTGTGTGTGTGTGTGAGAGAGAGAGCATAGGCATGCTTGTGAGGATGTATATCTGTGTATGTTGCAGGGAGGGGGGGGCAGTCATTATTTTATGTTGTAATTTTGAAGTTTTAATTGCACAGCACTCTGAGTTGCATTTTTATGTATAGAAAGTGCTATATAATTAATTTGATTGATTGATTGACAGTGTTAATCTAAAGTTTAGATTAGCTCTGTCAATCAATCAATGTACACGATGGAGGGCTTAGATTCTAAACCCTGTATCGTGTACACTCCATATTGTTGCTGTTCCCATGTTTGGGTGTTGAACATTAACACTTTTGTAAATGGTACTTTAACACTGGGTAGCGTGGACGCATATAGAGACTTTGATGGTGTTAAAATTAGCAGAGTTGAATTAATACCAGTCACTGTGCAGTCAATTACTACCACTACAACTACTACTTCGGTACTACTACTACTACTACGACTACAATACTACTATTAATAATAATAATAAAATTATACAAGCGAGAGAGGGAGAGAGAGAGACTAATGTTCGAATATTGCAACAACTAATGTGGAGTTATAGTATGATGAATGATAATTGTTAATACACTGAAAAAGACTGTATCATGCTCTCGAGGGGATGGACAGTGCCGGTTTGTTGGAAGGGTGAGACGGTTTAGCCGTTCTCACGGGTGTCCATGCAAAAAAAAAGAATTGTCCAGGCTGTTGTTTAGCGATTGATCCAGTGAGGTCATTATGAGGCACTCCAAATGATCAGTTAAGTCACAGATGACGCTCACATTCATCTTTGCCACAGTGTGAAGGCTTAATCAAAACAAGGAAGGTGTTACGTATGCAAAGCAAAGCAAGCACAGAAATAATCTGGGATTTCAAACAAAGGAAGGATTAAAAACTCAGACAGGTGGCATTTGCTCGTGTTTGATTGAGCCCGTGGGCATTTCTCAGTCGGTGAGTTTTGGTTTCTTCAAAGACTTTATGGTTGAATTTGTCAATTGAAATTGAGGTCTCCCTCGCTCATCTGTTGTAAAACGCTTCGCACACTGATGAGGAAACTGAAGTTTCATTACTTTGTTGTTTAAATCCTTCTTCTGAAGACTCAGAACTGTGAAAGGCTGCGGTTAGTGTCATTATATTAGTCTTCAAACGTCAAACTGTTCCATGAAGCTGGTTGGAAGTGATGAGAATTGCTAAGGATTTATAGATTAATATTCTTGATATCGTTTGATTCCTTGTCCTTTATTTCTCTTGAAGAAATAAATGAGAAATGCATGCGCACGAGTAAATCTTACTTTGCCGCCACTTCTCATGATTCTGTTGTTGTTTCGGTTACATTTGATTATGTTTCCTCGTGTGCCTTTTTTGTCTTCCAAGTGTTTTTTTTTGTGAGTACGTTTTGGTCAGTACTCCCTTGGTTCTCCTCCTTGCTTTTTTTTTTTTGAGTCCACTACCATCACGCTCTGTGTCTGGGTCGAAATTCTGCTCCTCATGTGACAGTACGTTCTGACCTGTGATGAAGCCAGCAGACTCGATTTCAGACAGATTTCTCAAGCAGCGCATGCTCAGGGACTGGTGCTCGGCAGATATGAGCAACTCCTGAGGGAGGTGATGGAATCTATTCAGAACTTTTTTCACAACCGTCAACATGATGGCCGTCTAGCCAATCTGCAGCATTTTGCCGCAGATGTCACCACCTGCTCTAAGCCATCCCTTCACTTTGAATCGGGCAACGATTGTCTCACCGGCTGCTGCTTCGCTCTCTCACTGGGAACCGAACATTCTGTCACACGTCCATTATTCGATATAGGGAGGCGCTTGTGGATGATTCCTGCTGCAGCAATCCTGTGTTTATTTCAGGGGTCTTCTATCCTGTTCCTCGAGGGCCGGTTTTCCCGGATTTTTTCCATCCCTCTCTGCTGCGGTACACCCGAATCAAATGAACAGATAATCAGCAAAGTCTGCAGAAGCTGGATAAGAATCCAGATCATTTGAATCAGTTGTGTGGCAGCCGGGAGTGATTGAAAACATCCAGGAAACCATCCATCAAGGAAAAGGATTGAAGACCGTCGAAGTAATACAAAAAGTTTTAAAATGAGATTGAAAAAGAAGTCAAAGGTGAGCTTCTAACTTTCACCATCACCAGATTATCAGATCTCTTTTAATCCACCAGGTATAGATTTGTTTTCACTGCACCACACAAAAAATGTTGGGTTATTTTCATAACCCATTTGCTGCGTCGCTATGGATTTTGAGCAGATTGGGTTATTTTTACACAAGCGTGTGTTAATATTGTTGATCCACCAAATTGGGCTGAGGCTTGTTCCCATTTTTCAGTTTTGTGTTGTGTGTTATGGTTTGTGAGAAGGTGAGGACAATTGAATGTAACATTGTTAGGTAACGTTGGTGGCGTATGTGCGGGCACTCGGATTACGGTTCAAATCCCGGCCTGCGGCAACCGCTTGCTCATCCCTGCTCTCGTCTATCGGTGCTCCTTGTGTATTCTTATGAAAAAGGTCATTGAAATAAGAATTCTAGTGGTGGACTAAGATTTTTGCACAGAGTACTGAATATTAGTACTTTATTTCCAACCTTGGGCATGCACACGCCAATAAGTATGGGATTGCATTTAGAGCCAGCTAATGTCAAAATACATTATCGGCCCTACTGCTGCTTTGGCTGCTGCAAAAAAGCAGTGAATCTTTTCCAAATATCTGGCAAAAGGCTCTTTAAAATGCTCCTTTCACTTTCTTTTTATAACACTCAAATCCACAAGATAATTATTTAAAATTCACAGGGCACCTCTATCACAGTCTTCACTAAGAATGATGTTTCGTCATCACTTTTCCCTCTCCAATGGAAACCACTTGGCAATTGGTATGAGAAAGGTTCCTCTAATCAACAAGCTTCTTGTTAATGGGAAAAAAAAAAAAAACAGAGCGAGTTGCGTGAAAGTGGGATGAATCCAGCCATTGCGATGCCATGTTGCGTACTGTGTCATCTTATTGTTTGCAGTGCATCAGGTGCGGTTTAACACTTGCCTGGCAGCCAGGTGTTCATTTCATTAACAATAGAGCGAGCACGTCATTGTGGTACACATGGCGCCAGCTTCACCCTCATGACAAATGAGAGCACAGTCTGACTTGTAAATGCTCTTCTTATTTAAGGCAGGCTCTTTGTCTCGCTAATCAAAGATGCCTCTAATTTGAAACGCGAGAGAGCATGAATTAAGAGAGGTGGGAGAGGCGGACGGAGGAGGTAGCAGAGGTTACGGTTCGCCAGTGGTTGAAAGGGCCCCCTTTAATCTAGATTTTATAAGAAGCGCGGCTTTGGGTGCACTTTAGTGCCAGGGGCATTATCGAAACAGATTTGAATCAGAAAAGTGTGTGTGTGTACATATATATATATACGACTGCCAAATAATGTGAGGCATACAGAATAGAATCAAATAACGGAGCCACGGAGTGGGACGAATTACACAAGAGATGCCAGAAATAAGTTTCAAGAAAAATATTGTTTTCAAGTTGTATCATTTACAATGAGCTAATTATAATTCAAAGTCTAAAGAGCTGTCAATGTTGGATTTGTGGTAAAAAGAAATAATCAGATATAACTGCCAAAAAAAAAAAAAGAAAAACAATAAATTGCAATAAAGAGTTCACATTCGAAGACAAAAGGTCAAAAATACTGAAGGAGTCAAGGTCAAGTGTAAGTACACTAAAATCAAATAGTTTGTTCAAAGCTAAGTTCAAGTAAATCCACGATAATATTCGAAGATGATGTTGCGTAACAGGATTTTGAAATCACCAGCCTTAATGCCAAATAAATAAATAAAACCTTTATGCAAATGAAGCCATGTGACAACTCTATCAGAGGTTGTTTAATGATATTCCGCAGAACTCTCTGCAGTAATTGCATACATTGAACCCTCGCAAAGGTCGTGTGGGGGGGTTTCAAAGTTGAAGCAGGTGTCGGAATGGTTTGTGTCGTGCCGTCAGGATCGTGATTCCATCATGAAGCGCTTTGATTCTGAATAATGCATAAGTCAAAACAAAAAGGAGAAAAATAGAGCAGATAATTCCATGTAAATATTTGCGCAGTTAATTAGTCTGAAATGTAACAATATGAAACATGCACCTTTCCGTTTGGTTGGCAAGAAAGAAGATGCTGCTTTTTTTTCAAGGCATTTGAGATGTTGGAATTCATGCTCCGTTCAAAGGGTTAATTCGAATATGGTCGGTCGTTAAGTGGACTTTTGATGTAAAATGAAATGCATGAGGATGAGCAATTTATCCGTCATCAAATTTTGACAACTATGGCACAACCACTTTCGTAGTTCACGAGAGAGCAATGTGTGTTTGGGGGAAATAATTCAGTTGTATGTGAGAGCAATTCACTTGTGTGAGCAAAAAAAAACTGCTGAATGTGAGCGCATTTTAGTAGTGCACGCGAGCGTTTCAACTCCGTGTCAATGAAACAACTTTTAGCGTGAGCATTTCAGTTATGTGCGGAAGTGAAAAAAATGAGTAGTGTCTGAGCATGTTTTAGTAGTGTGTGTGAGAAAATATTTCAGTGGGGCTTTTAGGAGAAAAAAAATCTGTAGTGTCTCCGAGACTGTTTCAGTAGTGTGTGCGAGACACAATGTGTAGGAAAATATTTCAGGAGTGCTTTTAGGAGAAAAAAAAATCTGTAGTGTGTACACTATATGAGCATTTCAGTAGTTTTGAGTGATTGTTTCAGTAATGTGTGAGAGCGTTTAAATACTGCATGAGCAAAACGGGTTTGTTTGTTTTTAATCAGTGGCAGTGAGAGCATTTCAGAAGTGTGCATCACAGCGTTTGAATAGTGTGTACGAGAGTGATACAAACAGCAAACTGTTGTGAATGTGAGAGGAAATCCTTAATGATGCCCCTGCCAGTGTGCACACCACTGCATCATTACGTTGACTGACACTGCACTTTGATGTCCTGCACCCACTTCAATATGAATTAAAAACTGACATTTGCGGCAGGGAGTCAGAAAAAAAAAAAAAAACTTTGACGAGGGAGAGAGGCAAATAAGATGGTCATTAGGGAGCATTGTCGGGAGCGCAAACACACCAGCGAGACACAGTAACAGTCTTCGGAAAGAGCAATGACTTCGTCTCTTTTTGCCTCTTTGAGTTTGAATCTAAATCTTTGATTGGTTGATGAGTTGCAGTCAGCTGATTCCTCTTAAATTTAGTGCACTGGGCAGAGATAAGCTTTCGATTGCATTAGGTTAAATAGGGAGCTTGAAACGGTTAATCACACACTTTGTATTTTATCCATACGCCTATCATAGCACTTAGATGCTACGAAAGATAGACCCCGGCACCAGGAAAGTGACTATTGATCCGCAATCACTAAGGCGTGTCTGGCTGCATACAGCATTCCACATCATCTCGGCTCCGGCATCCTGCGCCGAATTTTTCTTATCAGTGTGGCTCCCAAAGAGTCAGGACTCAATAAATCAATGGCAGCAAACACGTGAAATGACGGTGCAATCATCAGGAGAAAAACAACTGAGGAAAAATAACAACTCTTTGATGATATCTTTGATGTCACTTTGCACTAGAGGGAGACAAAGACCCTTCGTGGACGGACATCACGCGTGACATAAATATTTAAAAAAAAAAAAAAAACTAAACTAAAACCGCTCTCGGTTATCTTCGTGGCTGCGATTTTAGCTTTTTTTATCTGTGTGATATTGATTTAGGCGCATGTTGCACGATTACACATCTGCTCCATGAGGGGGAAAAAAAAGGTCCAAATGAAGCCGTTTGTAGGCAAGGGTTCTCTGAGTGGCTGATGTGATGTGACTTCCAAATGTTTGCCAGCAGCAGGAGGCCGTCTGCTTTAATTGAAATGTATTTTGGTACGTATGTGGGGCACATTACTGGGCTGTATCCTCGGGGAGATAAACGGTAACGCGAGAGGGAAGCGGCATGTTGGGAGAAAAGGACAGACAAGGACTCTGAACGGCCACTTCATGGGAAGCGTTGCACAATAACCAATTTATATGAACCTGATGGATGGATAATGTTTACACGTGCGACATTACCCATTGACGACTCTGACAATATAATATCCGACCTTGGGAGCTTTGCAGGAAATTTTAACCAGGCGATTCTGCCTTGGTAAAGGAATCGCCGGGTCGCCATGACAACCACTGTTGCTGTATGTTTCTGTCCTTCGTGTCACAGACTTTGTAAAGCGCAACCTGCATCATATCATCATGTCTTTCCTGCAGTTGATCCTCTTTATACTTTCTTTTCACTTCACTATCCTGCAAGCTTTCGCCTGCCTTGGTCAGTTTGATCAATCCAAAAAGTCAGACTTGCTCAGCTTGACCTCACCTCGAGAGCTTTGGTGGGGGTTATTGTGCAGGCTTGTGGAATCGTTGCTCAAATGCCAGCATACGTGAAAAGTACAAAAACGGCTAGGGCATGAAGATAAGAAAATCTTTATTTGTCTCACGATGGAGAAATTCCCAATTTACAGCAGCAAAATTAAGAGAGGGAGAAAGTAGAAGGCCAAAGCGACGATGAAGCATTGTGTTTCAGATTTTACACAGTACACCTCCTTTCGACGTAAACACTGTGCAGAGGAATGTCTGAAAATACAATGCTTGAAGAGAAAAACACGCCTCCTCAAATCGCGTTTTGCTTTTCCTTCCAGGCAAAAGCAGTAATCCTCTTGTGAGTGTGTGCTAACAGATGTCACTTGTCATCAAATTTGAGGGCGATTCTACTATTCATTGTTTGTAACATTTGACTCCTGCCAGCGGTTAATATTGTCAAAGTAGGAATTGCAGTTTCAGACAAAATACACGCTTGAATTATGTTAAATATGTTTAATATTCTCCTCTCAAAAATAAAATAGCCCAACCATACAAGTAGACAATTCAAGCATGAAAAGAAAGAATTGAACAATTTCCAGAACTAAACCAGGGTGGCATATTAGATGCCGTCAGGCAGCTGAGTGGATTCAGAACAGATGCAAAATTAGCAACTGCTTGACAGGTATGTTTATCACCTCTTTTTGATTGTCAATTGATCGTAGATTCCAAAAAAAGCCATACATCAAAAGATAACATTTTGTGTGACAGTAACACTTTATTATGGAAAAGCATCAAATGTAGCAACCATGGCTAACATCGGCTTTTGTACATTGCTAATGCTAGCTTAGTTTTGCTAATGGTGCTAATTTGTCGGTCAGTTTTTAGAACATTTCAGAGGACCGCGGTTGTGTGTGTGATTCAGTGGCATTTACGTAAACATTGGCAGAACAGGAGCCGTGTTACATGACTTGAAGTGCAAAAGATGTATAAGCATCACCAAGTAGAGATGAAACCTTTCCTGAATGTAGAACACCAGCAAGACCTCATTGCTGCGTACGGATTAAAGATTAATACACGCAGAGAATAGCAACAGAAATGCAGCAGCGAAAAGATAATAGTCGTATATTTCTGAGAAATAGCAGCAATGCACGTTATTACAATAAAACTGGATTGTCATTCTTCTTACAAAGGTATTAGCCCAGTGGTTCTGAACCTGGGTTCGATCGAACCCTAGGGGTTCGGTGAATCGGTCTCAGGGCTTCGATGGAGCCTCGATGGGGCTTCGATGGAGGTAAAGACACACCCGACTCACTCAATTAGTTATGACACGCCCACTTGACCATCACTGGCTGCAGATGATCACATGACATTGCTTGTCCAATCAGTGCTACGGGAAATTTAGTTCGCTCAGTGATCACCGTATGACCGTCGTGATCGTACGTCATACAATTTTAAAAAAACAAAAAAACAAAACTATACTTAGGCCATGTCATTTTATTTTTATTTTTCTGTTTTAAAAAAATGTGTTTTTTTAATGTCTTAAATGTATTTGAAAAAATCACATTTTTATTTTTCACTCATGAAGGGTACGGTGAACGTGCATATGAACTGGTTGGGTTTGGTACAGGGTTAAGAATCACTGTTTTAGCCAATACTAATAAATCAGGCTCTTTGTATATCTACAGCCCAAAAAAAACAAAACAAAACAAAAAGCTGCGACAGCAGTAGGATCGCGTGTGGACTCGATTGTATCTATTTATAAAGGGTCCACATGACAGAGGCACAACATGGCATGAATAAGAGGCCAGGTTCACATGAAGTGCAGCCGCTTTGTATGTGACATTAGACATTTGATCTTGAACTCATGTTACTACTGAGGGCACTTGAGTTTAGCACAGAAAGGTAAGAAACTGACATTTGTGGCTCTTCACAGGAAAACGGCATCGGGGGCGGGGGGAGCACGGGGAAGGAATTCGGTTGGCAGGACTCTGAGAGCGCTGATCTTTATTGTCCCTTCATGGTCCTTCAATACCTGGCAAAGCAGAACACATTCCTCCCCTCAATAAGCAACTCATAGCTGCAGGTTTGTAAAAATGCGGTACTTATAACCATTGTCAAGGAATACGTATCATTTTGACATTTGACGTTCAAATGACATGAACATCGGAAAAACCTTTCTCTCTTTTTTTGTCCGTGAATTCCCCCATGGCCTATTGGCCTTCTTTTATTTAATACAATAGATGTGCAGTCTGCCTTGTTTAGTATTGTAGATAAGCAATGATATTCACACCTAAGGGCAAGTTAGAATCTTCAATGAAGCCAACATGCACGTTTGGGGGAGGTGGGGGAGGGGTGGGGGAGCTGGAGTACCAGTGAAGCAGACGTGCTAACGCCACAAGTTGCGCTGTGCTTCCCATACAACCACAATAAACAGCTTATTAATATGCAGTGGATCGAATACTGTCTACAAATCCAGGCAAGTTGAAACAAATAATTCTTTGAGAGGGGAAATACAAACAAACAAGTGAGGAAGTGTGGTTGCATAAGTATACGTCCCTTGATAACTTTGGATGTGGTTGAGTTCAGAATGAGCCAGTCACATTCAAACTCATGTTAAATGGGAGTCAGCACACATCTGTGCCTCTGATTAACCCCGAATAAAGTTCAGCTGTTCTAGGGGGTTGTAGGAGTACTTTTTTTTCAGTTGGCTTGGTGGTTTCAAATCTGTTTCGCTTGATCTCATTTTTTTATTTCACAAGAACCTGGCATTTGAACAAAATTGTTAACATCTAACTGTAATAAAATGAACATTATTATCTTTATAACACCAAGTCTCGCACTGCATCGCATTACACCGTGCATGCACTATAGACTGTATGACAGGGAGGCTAAATGGCAAGAAAGAGACTCGTGATCGGAGGACATTTTCAAAGAGGGCAAGAGTGAGGATGCAACACGACACAGTCTACAGACACGACAGCTAGAAAGCAACAAAACAATGGTTTGCAAGTGCATGACTTCAATGTTGATGCCACTGACGACCGCTTTCACCCCGAAGTGTGAACTGAAACCAGATTGTCTTTATGCTCAGAGCAAAGCGGGTTGTCCTGCAATAACATTGGTCAGAGAAACAAGAGCGTCTGGGATTCCTCTTCTGCCCCATTCTCACCGTGGGTCCACTGTAAACATGCAAGGAGACATTCTTGCCCTGTGGTATGGTTTAGCGTCACGGGCAATTGCCACAGTCACTGCATTTCATTTCAGAAATGGCATCCATAAAAAGACAACCCATGCATTTCTCTAATGATGCACACTTTTGAATCTTTCTTTGCATTGGTGAGAAGTAATTTTACATCTTGATGATAATGGCCCAATCAGCACTTTTTACTGCAGTTTAAAAGGAAAATGAAAAAAAACCTGCTTTGGGGATGATGAGAAAATGGAGGCTATTCTTGATGGTAAGGTCATTTTCCCTGCACTTACGCAAGAGATGATGATTGCGTAGTCGCGTTTTGTAATTTATTCGACGACCCGTTAATGCGATCGGCTCCGAACGGATAATCATTTAGTCTCTGGCCGGGAACTTAAAGAGATTGTGGGCACCAGATACCCGTTCCGAGTGTCAGAATTGACAGAGAGACTAGCGTACCGAGTCTGTATCCTTCCAATGTAAGATCCCTGGTGCATAGAGATCTTGCAAAGGAGAGATGACAGCTTGTCACTTGTAAGGTGATTGCAAATGGTACATTCAATTGGTATTGGTTTCTATTTTATAGGACTGAGTAACCGAGAAGTCCTTTGGCCATATTGGGAATTTCAGTCATGACACAGGCTACAGCCCATTAACTGTCTCAACTGCAGCAAAAGGTGAAGTTAACCTGTCGTAAACCTTCGGAGACTTTGTGCGGAACAGTGAGTCATTCGTGCATCACCGAGCATTGGTCAATAAGCCAATTATGGCTTCATTGCACCAGCAAATGTGGCAAGGCCAAGATGCCGATATCAGGAGATGTGTTTGTGACGCCAGTCCAGTAACTTTTCTGACAGCCGTCTGAAAGCAGATAGGTGAGGGCAAAGTGTGCACGTAGGCACGGATGTTAATTAATTAAAAGTAAGTAGGGAGGTCGGTTGGCAAGCAGACCGTTTGTTTTTACTCATGCAAGCAAGAAAATTGATGTTTTCCTTGTTCAAAAATGTTGTCAAGAGAAACGTTTTCAATGGTGTGCACTTCATCCTTTGAATCGTCACTTTTCAAACACAGGAAATGCATCGTGCAATAAATTGCACGCACATGCACACACGTCTGGAAAAAAAAAGCCTGAATTTTCAACAAAAACACAGCGAGGCTCCCATCAGTGTGGCAGCATTGTTCCGTTGCACACATCAATTGCAATTGCCTCTTTAAATGCCGTCAGTCTGGATCGACGGGCCCCGTCAACACAATGGCCATCCAGCGGGAACTGACTACGCAGCTGCCTTTGGGTCTTTGTCGGTGCTGACAACACTCCGCCGCATTGGTAAGACAGCGTTTCCAAGGGAAAAAAAAGGGAGCATTCGGGAGAGATTTATGCGAGACTATAAGATGCGTTTGGTGAAAAGGCAAGATACTGTTACGCGAGTGTTACAAACAGATGCGGCGCGGACTCAATTACTCAGCTCTGTCCTGTTCTCGCTCTTCTCTTTGATTGCTTGAAAATTCCTCACTCCCTAAGTGTTTGAAATGACTTATGCAATCTGCCGTCAGGCAACACTGACAACACCGATCATTGTGATTATTCGCACGAAATAAGTTCCATGTGATACAACCAACTCCATCCAGGCCTGGAGTGGGTAATCTTGACAACCAGGCAATTTCCCGGTGGGCCAGGCTGCCTTACATGCTGCTTGGGGCCACTATTATAGCCCATACATTAATGTCTTCCGTTCCGTGGGTCCATTTTGATCACAGCAAATAAAGTGCGCTTTCTGTATTATTGGCTTCTCATACGAATGTACGAGGAACACGAATTGTTATTGATAGGTCTTTTTTTTTTTAATATATAGCTCTGACAGCAATGCCTTTGTTTGTAAAGGTGTGGCAGAAATTTAACACCAAACATTGCAAAATGTTAACACAAAACTAGAAATAGCGGACTAGTGTCAGTCCGCTGAATAGAGCCCCGGACGTGGTGTGAATAGGTTTCAAATAAGAGCGTGAGCTGCCGAAATGTTGCTGGCTTAACAGCATTTGATAAATCTTTTCTTATTAAGTGTCTTATCCATGTTATGTGCAGTTGCCTATTGGTCCCTTTTTGTCTTCCAATTCAATTATTCATGTTCTCACATTTGTTCAAACAAACACCGATTGTGATCTTGATGTTATGTTTCTGTTTGGTTACTTTTGGTTTTGTTCCCTCATGTGCCCTTTTTGTCGCCACCTGTTCTCGTCATCAGTGTCCCTTGCATTTAACTAATCAGCTCCCTCAACCCTTTGTGTCTGTCCCGATGTGGGGGTGGTGAAGGACCCCAAAAAGCAGGCAAGAGGGAGGCGCAGGGTGAACTTGACAAACTGTATGAAGAAAATACTGAGAAATCAAAATCCAGAACAAAGTCCTGGAAACAACAAGAATCCAACGTAACAAACAAAAACCCATGGCAGAGGCAAAACACTAACAGGAACAGAGTCAGCAATAGTGACAGCAACAATGACCGCACACCGAGTGGTCGAGCCGGGAGTCCTTTTAACAGAAAACCTCCTAATGACATGATGACCAACAGGTGTGCCGCTGTAGGAGGAGCCCGACAGTGCCACACCTGTTGGTCCCAACCAAATCAACCGTGACACTTGGAAGCCCATTCAATTTTAATTTTGATTTTTTCATTAAACACAATATGAATATCGATGTCAGGAATTGGTAAGCTACTTTAGATTGACACACTAGTCGGGATACAAATTGTAAATGTTGAATAAAATGTTGTGGGCCGGTCTAAGCCATAAAACTTCAGGGCTGAAAATGAGTCCCACTCCTGTCCGACATCTATCTATCCATTTTATATACCTGTCCTCATTAAGTTGCGGATGAGATTGAGCCGCCTACTGCAGCTGGCTTTGGGCGAGAGATGGGGACAGGTCACCAGCTAATTCCAAAACACATATGGACAAATAACCACTCACGCGAACATTCACACCTCTGGATAATTTAGAAGTTTCAATGAAGCAAGTGCCTTTTTTTTTTTAAGTTTGACGGGAAGACATTTAAATTCCAGACAGGAAGGCCAAAGCCTAAAACTGACCCGCAGATTCAGAGCTGGGAGGTGGATGTACTAACCAATCGGACACTGTGCCATGAAACCAAGGAGTATTCAAGAATTTCCTCAATAAATCCTAAAAATTCCAAAGACATGCCTACATTGCTTTGTGTGTGTTCGTTAACAGTTTTAGGGACTCTTTTTTTTTTTCTTAACTGACCCACCACCACCACCACCAAAAAAAAACAAAAAAACTGAGAACAGTGGATGCATACTCTTCTAGGGTGTCACAACCAAAATTGCACGATTACTGCACCACTAATATGTCCAGTGGAGTCATATGACTTGTTTAGATTCCCCCATGAGGATAAGCAGATTACAAAACGGATAGATGGGTGGACAGAGTGTCGTTGCCAAATCTTGGCCTGACATTAAAACTACAGCATTATCACACTGTGTCGTAAGATTTGCTTTTAAAACGTTGCGTTCTCTCCCGAAACTTTTTCTACGACCAATATTGATGGCTGTCATTTAAATTCAGCCCTCATTTATGGCTCCCTCCCACTCACTGCTTGCCATTTGTCCCAGTGACACTCACCCTGTGTCCTGCACCAGGTCGTCAGACTTGGAGATCTTGCGGTAGCAGTAAACCATCTCGATCAACAGCCAGAAGGTCAAGAAGACCAGCAGCAAGTACATCATGATCTCTGAGTAGATGGCTGTGGTGTCTGGGCTGGCTGCAATAGCACAAACAGCAGCAAGAAACATGTTTTATTCAAGACCTTTTTTTTTTTTTTTTTTTTTTGCAGTGAATAAAGCAATACTTTTTATTCACAGGTTGAAAGAGGATGTGCGCAACCAACAAAAAACAATCAGGCATCATAAAGAAGACCACACTTGCTCCCAACAGGATGAATTCAAATGCTTATGAGATGCATCGCAGCATTACATCATGATTTTGATTGGCATTTGATCTTTTTTTTTCTCAATAATACACGACCATGGACTCCATTCATTGGCTAATTCATTAGATACACCTCCACGATGTCAATACAAGAGATGTTCGAAAAATGCTGCCCATACATCGATTTTTTTTTTTACTTTGCTATATATGAAATCAGTTAACTAAAATGATTACTTTTAAAAAGCAGATTTTTTTTAAACATGTCTTGTACCAATTGTGCTACTGAAAAAAATTAATAAATACAGCCTGTGAAGTTAAAGGTCACTTGTGAAGATTTGAATGATCTCCGTTAAAGCTTTGCAGGGACCACAATGGCCGATTATCGTAATGGTAAAAATCACTCCATTACAAAACAAAACAACACAAAAAAAAACTCCGCAATTTAGCCTTTAAACAGTGAAATAAGATGAATTGTGTAAAATCACAGGAGCGTTCGGACTCGGGTAAGATTTAAACTTCCCGTAGTTCATAAATGGTTGGATTTGTCGCATTAGATCATCTTCTTATTCCTATTTAAACTCGCTGCAGTAAATAAGGCTGCAAGTGTACACAAGATGCCAAATTCCAGAAAACGATGTGAATCTGCAGCCTCGGCAAATAGAGCCTATTATTGTAATATAATCCCTTACAAGCATATGTACACACTCACACAAACACACACACACACACATACACACAGGTTTGCAGTGGGCTATGTAATCCATTTGACAACAATGAACATAATACTACACTGTCCTGTGGAGAACATCAGGGAGATTCTTTGTGACATTTGATAGCGCCGAAGTGGGACATGAAGGAGGAAAAAAAACATCTTCCAGGCAAAACAGAAAAAGGACGCCTATTCCGTGTGGGCACAACAAACACATTTGCCTCGACTGTTACGCAACAACTAATTACTCACAGTACATACGAAACGTAAGCAATGGAGGCAGGTGTCATGAAGGAAAACAGGTCAAAATATTCAGACACATTATTAGGTACTTGTGTACAAGCAAATGAGATCCAAGACAAGTGCCGTCAGTTCAAGTCTGCTTTCAACAAAAATAATGCACGATTAAGAATGTTCGGTTCGTTGTTAGAACGGCAACCTTGAAAATATGTCGTGACTGTAATCTTGACGGTGGATCTTATTTGGTTGTGCAGGTGTATCTTATGTTATCGCGAGCGCATGTATTATTAATGTATGGACTCATGAAAGCATTCAGATGCAAGTCCAAGATGCAGGAAGCATGAATACATTACCCCTTGTGAAAAGAGAGCAGACACAGGGCAGATAGGACAAAACAAAACACACAATTAATCCTTCAGTTGTCAACGTCACCACGAGAGGATGAGGAGGAGGAAAAGAGCGATACTCGTGTCGGATCTTCACACAAATGCTACTTGCCAATCAAATTGAAATATTGTGAGATGGAGAAGTATAATGCAAGGGAAGTGCACTGCCCGCAAAATCCAGATTTGTGAAGATCACATGATTGGTTTGGCTTTTCGGATGATTGGATTTGGTGGAATTTTAAAAGAAATTTAAAAAGTCATAATAAAGAGCAACTGATACAAAAATAGGTTCCACATTAATACTCATTCACTCCCAAAGACGTTTTTAAATGACTTTTCAGACTTGGTCTAGAATTGGCTCGTTCTGAATGAGCTAAGGAGAGATTTAGCTAACTAAGATATGTATACATTTACATTTTTACCACAACCAAGTGGGAGAAGCACAAAGGCGAGAGCTAATAAGCTGTACTTTCTTTTCTATTTTTGCCTTTTTTTGTCATGTGAGAATCATTCATCCACCCCAGTGTGGAAAAAAAACGTGAAAGACCCGTGTGCTGTCATATTCTGAATTTGCTGTGAAGTTGGGAGATTCCTAATTAGAAATTTCTGAGGTTCGAAAGAGTTGTATCCATCTGTTTTCTGTAGCGCTCATCCTCATTAGAGCTCATCCCAGCAGACTTTGGGCGAGAGGCTTGCTACATCCTGGCCTGAACGCTAGCCAACTGCAAGGCACATTTAGATAGACAACCATTCACACTCACATTCACACCTACGGACAGTTTCGCAATGTGTGCAGCCGGCTTGACTATGACTTCATCAGCTACATCCCAAATAACCGAGAACGAGATTTGAGTCGCGCATCTCTTGGGGCTGCTGACACTGATTTGCCACATCACTGACACATGAAAGAGGCAGATAACACAATCCCTAAAATCTGAATTCTAATTTTAAATTCAACTCACTAATCTGATCCCGTGCCATCGCACGGGGGAAAGTGTTGCGCAACCAAACCCACCTTCCTCTTTCACTTTTAGCGTGATGTTCTTCAAGACGAAGGCTGACGGGGTGAAGGCGTCAAACTCAAACTCGCGAAGCACGTGGCACTCGTAGACGCCGCTGTCGTTGTAGGTGACGTTCACGATGCTGATGGAGAGATCTTGCAGGTCCTGGCTGCCGTCCCACACCAGGCGGCCCTTGAATGGTCCATCCATCTCCATCGGAAAGTTCCCCTCGTACTTGTATATCTAGGAGAGCGATGCTCTCGTTAGCATCTACCATCATTTTTGCAAAAAAATAAAAATAATAATGCTAGGGAAGCAACTTACAAGGGTTTTATCTGGTGTGACGCCTTGTTCCACCTTGGTCATGTAGTACCAGTCCACATGGGTTTTGACTTTCACCTCCTCACGCTTCATACATGAGATACACGTCAACTTCATCATCTTTCCCAGAACCGCCTCCGTCCCCGAGGGGACGTCCACACATACTGGCTGACTCAGATGCACTGGAATATAAAAAGAGTACGTGATTAGCTTACCTGCTAACACTGCAGCACACGGAAGGAAATGAACTACAAATCAACAGTTGTGTAAAATAAATAAATAAATAAATAAAATCGGAAAAAAGGTAGCGAGGGAGGCGCTGTTGTGTCGCTTGCCGACAAAAACCCGATAAACAAAAAATTAAAAATTACGATAATTATTTGCCCCAGAGTTGCTTGGTTTACCAATACATGACCTCGGTAATGCATTCAGGGAGGAAAAAAAACTGAGGACATCTAAATTATCTTCTACTTGAATAAAAGTAGCCTAATTTGACACCTTTTTTTTGTAGCTATATAGTGCAGCAGTGGTTCAAACAGGTCAACAAAATCTTTTTTGAGCATATCACTGGTGCAGCACAAAATAAGGCTGCAAACAAATTACAGTGAAATAGCCTATAAAATATTGTCATTCTATGAGGAAAATAACATTTCCAAAAAAAAAAAAAAAAAAGCAATGATATATTAAAGATCCAATTTTTTTCACCGAACCCTGATCACCTGAAAAATGATTGACCAAATAAAAATCAGAAAACTGGGCCAATCATGTGATCGAATCAGAGCAACCCTACAAGCAACCATTCACATTTATGGGCAACTACAGTTATAAATCAACCTATAGTGGTTTTGTGATTTACCAATAAAATCCTGTAAAATGAAACAATACATTTCTCATGATTTACTCTCTAACTGGGGAAACATGTATCCCTTAGAAAGCAAATAAAACGTTCATGGTTCACTATTGAAATAAGCAATTACACAATGTTTTCTTATGATTTATTCATAAAATAATATCACATTAAGGTCCAGTCTGGCCTACACTAGGATCGATTATTACAGCCCGTCAGTCTACACTGAATCCAATTTGGAGCAAATGGCAAAGCTCAGGAAGCATTAAAGTGACGTCCACTCAATTTAACAGCTCTGTGAGCATCGGGAAAGGGCTTGACTCTCAGTACTTGATCACAAATCCAAGCTCATCCAAGCCAGTAAGCGCTAAGGATGGCCTCTGCCCATTCGTATATGATTCAAGGGGGAGGACAATTGAGTTGAAGGAATAGAAGAAGAAGAAGAAAAGAAATGACAGGACAGTCAAATTATAGAAGACAGAATCAATTGAAAATTATGTATTGTAAAGAAGAGAAGGGATTAGAAAGACAAAGACAGATGTGGCAGTCCATCCTGTGACCGGGTACAGTTCTCTTATATAACGCAAAGCTTCCCCCAAAGGCAGACTGTGACAACATTGATTCCATTATTTCTCATGCAGCGTAGGAAATGAGTGAAGAGCAGCACATAAAGCGGTAAATTAAACAGAGCATTTGAACAGGATTTGTTTCAAGCTTGGTCTCACAATCTCTCAACCATACAAAGGTTTTTTTTTAGTCCTTTATTACATTTTCATTGAGGTTAAGTGACAGAAAATCTATTTTGCATATTTCCAAATATGGGAGTGAGTCTAAGATAATGTAGGTATTTCTTTTTGTTAGTTTTTTGATATATATCTTTATCATTTTCCTTCTTTTATTTTAACACTTGCATCTTAACCCTTTCATGCACCTGATAATATGATAATCTGTCCACTGTCGTAACCGCTGTCCCTGAAAGGGTTAAGGATAAATTCCGTAAATGCAGAAGGTCCGTATCGATGAGCTTGCGCCAAACATCTGAGCCCTATTGAGAACTTGAGTGGTTCATGATGCATTAAATGTAGGCGGGCTTTTTTGTCTGATAGTTGCTAATGCTCACATGGTTGAGAATTCAAAGTGATACAGATGAGGGCGGAAATGGATCAAATTATTGAAGACAATGACCATCGTTGTAGTCAAGTAACACAACGTTTTAATTTCAGTATTTCAGTAAAGTTTTAAAATGGTCTACGTTTAAGTCTGCTACTGTATTTTAATTTTCGTAATGGTGGTACTTGGAGAGCTAAGTATTAAAGCAAGCAAATAAAAAACAATAGCTGAGGGAATTGAGCGTTTTATAAAAAAAAGCGTGTTTGTGACTGTTATAAAAACCGGTATTTGATTTATGGATCATTGTTTTTTAAATGTTTTTCAAATATTTGTTGATGGTTTTTTTCATCTTGCACACACAAAAAAATAGATAAAATTAAAAAACTAAAAACACACAAAAAAATCTAATGAACTATTTTTGAAAAAACTAAAACTAAACAAAAAATAATCAAAACGAAAAAAAATCTCAGGAAGTTAATTTAATTTAATAAATAACCCAATATGAAATAAAAATGACAGCTAGCCTGGGGAAGCTGATTCAGCTTTCAATTCACTTGACATCATCTTTTTGACTAGGGTTGGGAATTGCAAACCAGTTATGTTGAGAACCGCTTCTCAGACTTTCACTTCCTTGGCATCATTTCTCGTTTTTGGAGAGTATTCCCTTATCAATTCCTGCCGGGACGAATGACGTCATCACGTACATTGTGTAGTGACATTATTTTACAAGCTAGCAAGAAACGTGGTGCCTAAGGATCCAAAGTTTGTTTCCATTTTACAAGAAAGGTAACGTCATGGTCAAAAATTGTTTAGCTAAGAATCTCCACCAATACTCAACTAATCAAGCATAATAACAACTGTAGTTTTATACTTACCCAAACAAAGCAAAAGGATTGCAGTTTGTAGACTAACTCTGCCTGGAATTGGCATATTTAGCGCTTTCTGTCGATGCTGCTTAAGGTTGACTTTTTGAGGGGGAGAACTTCCACACCTAATGAGGTCAGGAGTTCAGTGTCCCCTGGAGGACTCCAGGACCGAGGACAGCGCTTCTCCTCGGGGATGCTGCGCGCGCAGCTCACTTGCGTCCTCGAGACTGACAATCACGGCCTTAAAGTTGACTACAGGAACTAAAAAAAACAAAACAAAACACAACAATAAATACATTTGAGACGTGAATTGGAAACGAATCCGGGACTTTAATATGTCTGTGCAATCGCGACTCCAAATACGGAGCAACTCGAGCTAACTAACTTTCTCATTTTCCTCCTATCGGCGACATGGTTAGTTGAAATGCGCTCACCTGACAGGCTCAATCGGTCGACATTGTCCCAAAAACAAACAGTGACAAGACGGTGTGGGGTGGGAAAGCGAAGGACCTGTGGATTCTCTCTGAGCTTTGTACTCCGCTCAACAAAAAACAACGACGTCACCTCTCTTTTGGCAGCCCTCGAAGAATAGCAACGACGCTTGAAGTCGTTTAAAGTCTAATTGCGCCATTTAAGGATGAATATTGACATTTGCCTGTCCGTCTGTCTCGCCCCCGACTCCCTTTTGTTTTCCAGTAGTCGCTCAATGGCACTGGCGCGCATGCGCAAAGACTCGCACTTCCACCAATAAACGCGAACGTTCATGCAGACTGTGTTGCCTTTTTAAGTGAGCTGTTTGCATGAGCGGGCAGAACGGTTGCACAACAGGAGGGTGGGATATTCCTCACAAAATATAATACGTGGAATGGACCGGTTGTTGAAACGTTCTTAAAACTGAGCATTAAAGGGATGTTTTCTATTGGCGATCAAACATGACGTCAACTGGGTCAATACAGTACCCCGAAAATGCCTTACGGTGTCATCATCGATCACTCGGACATCATTAAAAATGTGAAACTCTGAGGTCTGGATATAACTACGGTGATATTAAATCAGCTGCAAAGAAGTACAAAAGCGAGAGGCTGCATCTGTCAACTTATATTCATAACTATATGTTAACAATACGCTTCGTGTTATTTTGTGCATCATGTTCATTGAAGCCATCTTACCTGGTAAAGAACCATACTCTATGTTGTGTTTTTGCCTTGTGTTTTTTATTTTATTTTTTTGCCTTGCGCCAGGTCCACAACAGCTGTGTTAGGAGCCACCATCAGTCACGGTCCATGACAGTATAGTTTTGGCCAAATATGTCTGTGCTGTCTTCTGTTGCATCTTCAGTGTCTTCCTCAGGAGACCATTGAAATCAAATCGCCTCATCTGCGGGTAATGCTGTTGTTCCTGGCAGTAGTCCCACTTGTACACTGAAACTTTAAGTTTTTCATTTTCCTTTGGAAGTGTAGCGTAGAATATAGAGTATAAAGCAGGGGTCATAAACATGGTGCCCGCTGGTCAGCTCGAGAAATAGCTCACCAGTGAAGGAGAATCACAGGTAGTTCCGTTTGCTTTTGCCCAGAACAGTGCTCGTCTACTCGAATGCTTTCATTTCCGGAATACAACTCTGAACTCAATAATGCCACTAAGTAGAATGATGATTAGACATTAACCAGACATTGTATTATGGAGGGTGGCCCGGTAGTCCGGTGGTTAGCGCGTCGACTTCACAGTGCAGAGGTACCGGGTTCAATTCCAGCTCCGGCCTCCCTGTGTGGAGTTTGCATGTTCTCCCCGGGCCTGCGTGGGTTTTCTCCGGGTGCTCCGGTTTCCTCCCACCTTCCAAAAACATGCATGGCAGGCTGATTGAATGCTCTAAATTGTCCCTAGGTGTGAATGTGGGCGTGGATGGTTGTTTGTCTCTGTGTGCCCTGCGATTGGCTGGCAACCGATTCAGGGTGTCCCCTGCCTACTGCCCGAAGACAGCTGGGATAGGCTCCAGCACCCCCCGCGACCCTAGTGAGGATCAAGCGGTTCGGAAAATGGAAATGTATTATGGAGATCTACAATAAATATCATTGAAAATTTCGTGGGGTTTTTTTCTGTGCCGTTATTTTGACATAAAATGCTTTGGTATGTTATAAGGATTTTTTGCTCTTTATAAGGATTTTTTTGGTAGTTTATACAGGTTGGCGCTCCGAAAAGTTGACAGGTATGAGTTTCACAGAATTGAAGTGTTGCATAGTATTGCTTATCTGTTATCTTTTGTATTTTTTTTTTTTATTAAATTCAAACATGTAATTAACCGGGCGGCCCGGTAGTCGAGTGGTTAGCACGTCGACTTCACAGTGCAGAGGTTCATTTCCAGCTCCGGCCTTCCTGTGGAGTTTACATGTTCTCCCCGGGCCTGCGTGGGTTTTTTCTCCGGGTCCTCCGGTTTCCTCCCACAACATGGCAGGCTGATTGAACACTCACAATTGTGATTGAACACTCAAAATAGGTGTGAGTGTGAGCGCGAATGGTTGTTTGTTTCTGTGTGCCCTGCGATTGGCTGGCAACCTGTTCGGTTCCGTATCTTGCTCAAGGACACTTCAACAATGGCCTTGGATTGAAACACCAACCTTCGGGTTGGGAAACGACCACTCTACCACTAAGCCATGCCGCCCTCCCCCCATAGCCATACGTAGGTGTGAAAATGACTGAAAATGCAATTCGAAGTGAATCCTGCTCACTGTATTCGCTGTTGTATGTTCACTCCAGCCTACCCGTGACCCCAAAAATGAATGGGGCGCGCAGAAAATCAATGCCTAATGAGTGTTTGTGTCCAAAACAAGAGTATTCATTTCATCCTTGATGACCCAGAGACAGCAGACGTGGATTAGAGTGGTGTGTAATATCAACTGAGAGAGGGAGAAGAAGGAGCCACAGTGTAGTATTCTCCGCAGCCACAATAGGCTCATTGCTTGATGCGCATTGTTGAATTTGTCTGATAATAGTGTGAAATAATGTGAGGATTAGAAGCGGATCGGTGAACAAATATTGAGAATGGGCTCAATGTGTGTATCTATTTCTATCCTTCATCTTAAAGAAAGGAGACACCACTCCTGGGTTAAATCAGCGACATCAGCAGCACACTTATAAGACTAAATAAGACCGGCCTGCTGTGAGCCATATCCTGGTGATAAGGAAACCATAGCAACAGTGATGCGGAGCCATGGTGACCATAAGTAGAGGCCTGCTTGGTGACAGCGCGCACACTGGGAGGGTTCAAACGGCACCGGTGCTCGGCAAAAGAATAAAGCAGGACGGTTTTAGTTTTGGGAGCAACGGCTAACTTATGTGACAAGTGTTTGAATGACACTTGTCACATAAGTTAGCCGAATCACACACAATGAACTGCGACGGAGAATGTGTTTAAGAGTGGATGCGCAAGATGTGCGGCAGGGAGCAGATTTCTAGGGATTTGGCAGGATTTCAAGATTATAACATGACTTCAGCACACCGCCACGAATGGAACATGTCGGATGAAGATTGGCATTTAAATCTCTTGCACAGCTGGTAATGCTGGGAATGTGGGTTGTTAAGTACAGACTGGGCGAGAAAGCATGCAGGGCTTTATTCATCAATCGAGTAGTTACCACATGGATTCCATCTTGATTTCTCGAATACAAAACACAACATGAGAGGTGTCCAGGCTGGTCCACTGACATAAATACAGATCAATAATCTGCAGCAGAAATCTGCTCCGGTTCCTCTAGAGCCCTACCCTGCCTGCTTTCGAGCTCTTCACTCATCCAACACACCTGATTCAATTGATCATGAACATGTCAGGCTTCGACAGAGCTTGCTGATGAGCTGATTGTTTCAATCAGGTGTGTTGCTCTCGGGAGGGATCAATAACAGGCAGGATACGGCTCTCGAGCAACAGTGAGTGATTTGGGTTCACAATTAGAGATGCGAAAAAAGTATTATGGCTTTTCTTGACGTGTTGATTCGAATAATTTAACTTGATTTTGTTAAAATAACCCTACTTAAGATATGACATCATCAATTATTCTCTTTAAATTCATAAATTATGTTATTCACCTAAATGTAGTTTTTCCACACAATATTTAATTTGATAACTGATTGTAGAAAAATTGTCTTGCTGTTATTAGTCCCAAAAACATTTTCTACTGACATTTTTTCCTAAAAATAACTTTGTATATATAAGACAAGATAACAAAACCTTTATATGTCTCACAAAAAAAATTCTACTGACATTTTTTCCTAAAAATAACTTTTTGCTTTTTTTGTTTTTGCTAAAATGTTCAGACTTTTTCGTTTCCTACCAAATATTAAGGCGCTGTTCGCTTCTAAAAAAAAATCTTCACAATATAACTTTTCTTGAAAATATACCACTTTTGCCTCAAAAATTTTAAATGTATTCTTCCAAAATGATTTTCGTAATCACTCAAAATATAAAAGGGATTCTGGAAAAATGTCCATATTTATTAGTATGGTTATTATTCTTCTGTTGAAATGACTTTATTCTGACTTTCCATAAAAAAACAAATATATAGAGAGAGAGAGAGAGAGAGAGAGAGAGAGAGAGACCGAGAGAGAGCGAGAGAGAGAGAGAGAGAGAGAGAGAATGACCCTAATACATAAATACAAAAACCTAACGATAAGGACGATATCAATCAGTACATTCCTGTGTATATATAATTACTTATACATGAGGGTGAGCATTTAGCTTTTATGTGTGGCTGAATAAATAGAGCAAGCATAATTAGTGTACCATACAACAAAAGCTTTACGCACACGTTAAGCTCCAGTCTCATGAAGTGTGGATGTGTGATGTGGCAAACTGCAACTAATCTGATTGATAAGGCTAACTCGCGCGCACACACACAACACACACACACACACACACACGCGCACCGTAGGCTAGCGCCAGTTTCCACTCAGGGGGGATTTGGCACCGTGCAGCAAACACACACTGATAGTAAGTGAAGACTCGCTCTGTCTGACCTTGTGATTTGGCACATAGACACCTTTGTTCTATTATGAGAAGCCATCCTGGGGAACACACGTCACCAGAAAAATATACCGTACCCGCTTAGATAACGTATTGGTGCCAATGAGGGCTCCTTACAACAAGGAGAAGGAATGATCGGTTACGGTAATTATATTTGAACACATAATGGGAGGCACGCGACACAAAGGCAGCTCAGATGATTTATTTATTATATTTATTGTCTTAATTCGAGGATACTAATGAAGGGCTTGTCAAACAAGTCGACATCAACGATTTGAACAACACACAAGAAATACAGAAGTATTGATTTGCAGTGTGCCCAGTCCACATGTTTACATATCGGTTTCATGAAACGTTGAAGTGCTAAAGCCACAGATGTGTTTGCATTATTGCACTGTACTCTGATTTAGTGACTTCCACTATCTTTCCGCCTGACTTGTCTAGTACAATTTTGTGAAGTTGTAGTGAACGCTGAAACAATACTGCCAAAGTGTCAAGTCAAAGAGTTAAGTTAACTCCAAGTAAAGAAAACAGTCTTTCATGTTCATTCCTGGTTCATTCTTTGTTTTTTCAACCTAACCTGTAAATTATGCGATTGTTTATTGTAATACAGATACATTTATAGACTGTGTCTCTTGAAAAATACAAGGGTGGAGGACCATGGAAAAAAATTAATCGCCTATTAGATCGCAATCGCCATATTGAGGGGGAAAAAATGTGAACAGGACTATTGTTTGAAATAATTCAGTAGTTCTGATTTCCCTTTATTAGGTCTTTTCAGTGTGCGTAAAACGGATTGAGCAGATGTAACTAAAATTGAGGCCAGTCCAAAAGGAAAACTATATTTTGTCCGAATCACAAGCTGGTCATGCGTCTTTATGTTGCTTTTATTTTAAACTAAGATGTCAATGATTCAGCATGTGTGGACTCTGTGGTGTGTGTGAGCCCGGTAGCGTGTCAAAGTTTCAACTCTGGACTCAACTCTCTTGTGCTGAAATGCGACTCTCAAGGTCACTCTTATCAAGACCTCTGTCTCCGCTGGTTGCTGGCCTCAACTGCGGCCAGTTGGAATACCGCAGGAGGAATCACAAATGTTCCGTGCCAGCACAGCTCGCTGCCGGCGCCTGCTGAGCGGCGTTGCTGCACGTGTTTGTCCCGGCGCTGGACTTGCTTCTTCGCTGCTGCTGCTGCTGCCCGATGCGCTCCAATGTGATTTGGAGCTCATCGAGGCGCTGAGATATATAACGTCTCTTCAAATCCAGTAGGATTGTTCCATTACGACTGAGGCTTGGTGGAGCTGCCTTCTGCCACAAAACACGCCGCATAGTGTGTGTTACTGATTATGTGATTTTTTTTTTTGTTTATTTGTTTGTTTGCGATGTGACTTTAATCAGTGTTCTGGAAAAAGAATGAGTGTGGGAAACAAAGACCGACATTCGCAAGCATTAACTCTAGGTACAAATGAATAATCGAATGAGATTCAATACAAGGGCTCGAAAAAGATGAAACATGCCGAAGAAAGTCAGAAGAACACAGTTTTCGAGACAACTGCAAAATGCAAACACAAAAATACATTCAACATCGTGTTAAATACCTGCAAAACTGAACATTATTAAGGGCCTGACCAACACTACGTTGAGCGAACATGTCGATCAAGAAAGGAAACATTGATCATTTTCCGATCCGCTTAATCCTCACAAGGATCGCGGGGGGGTCCTGGAGCCCATCCCAACCGTCTTCAGGCAGTAGGCGGGGGACACTGTGAACCGGTTGCCAGCCAATCGCAAGGCAGACACAGACGAACAACCATCCGCGCTCACACTCACACCTAGAAACAATCTGGAGTGTTCAATCAGTCTGCCATGCATGTTTTTGGAATGTGGGAGGAAACCAAAGGACCCGGAGAAAACCCACACAGGCCGGTGGAGAACATGCAAACTCCACACAGGGAGGCCGAAGCTGGAATTGAACCTGGTACTTCTGCACTGTGAGGTAACCACTCCACCACCGGGCCGCCGAAAAGAAATGTGAAAAATTCAAAAGGATCAACACCCAAAATTGAAGAAGACAATTTTGGTTTGAAACAGCCATTTTGGGCTAATTCCAGGGCTATTGCTTTGACAAATTCCTACAAATGAATGGGTGAGCGCGGATGGTTGCTTAATATGTTTGACCTGCAATTGGCTGGCAACACACTGAACTGTGTGTCCCCTGCCCACTGCCCAGAGACAGCTGGGATAGGCTCCAGCATGCCCCGCGACCCTTGTGAGCATCAGCGGATCAGAAAATGTGTGTATATATATATATATACACACACACACATACATGGCAGAGTCGGCATACATATGAGCAGTGTGTAATTATCCAGCTTTTTACCACAGATTGGTCTTCTTCCTCTTTCATCATGCTCCCACGAGCTCTCATCTGCAGCTGTCTGCTGAGCTCCAAGAAGCCTTCGTTCATGCGGTCTATCTCCTCTTGCACACAGGACATCTTGAAAAGAGCTATTCTTAATGGGCTTCGAGAATGAAGATCATTTTGTCAGTAAAATACGTACCTCCATTGGAGTCCCGTGTTCTGGTAAAGCTGTAAAAATAGCCACAAAAAAAAGGAACGTGAGAAGGCCGAAGCAAGCAGGAAACAATGACTTCAGGGTCATTTCCTCCCCTGAACATCCACTGGGGTCGCACCTCCATTGACAATCGCAAATGGATGTGTGTATTTGTTTGAAAGGGTCCATTGTATTTATCCAATGCTGGGGATTACAGTTTTTTTTTCTCCACCTTGGTCTTCCGTCTTTGTCGCCCTGACGAGAGCCCAAGCATGGCTGAGGACAGAGGTGCTTTCAGCAGCCTCACCAGTGTCGGAGTCCCATTTTCTTTTTTTCTTTTTTTAATCCAAGAGGAATTGATAAAAATGAATTATAAGGCAAGCAAACAAACGATTGACAGGAATTAAATTACTTGGAACTGACTTTTTTTTTCATTTCACATCCCAAGTGGGCAAAGACTCCAACTCACCCACAACCCAATGCGGATAAGGGCAATAGAAAACAGAGGAATGGATCATAAATGTCTTGTAGGGGTGACATTTTTTAATTCATGGGCTGAAACAAGTGCCATTTAAAGGTTTCTTGCATCCTTTTATGATGAAAATGAAAGACACTCCATCACTGGATGTCTTGATTTAAAATGGTCACCCAGTAAAGAGGGGCGAAAAGTCATAATTTCTTCGAAATGTATTTATTTCAAAGTAATTTCATTCAATTAAGTATTATCATGAAAGCCAACCCATTGTTCTGTACCGCTTCAATAACGTGAGTGTGCTTCACGCAGCCGATGCACATTCTTCGTTCCACAGAGGAGAAGAGCCGTCCACCATATCTCACTGAAGGCTCATTAAAGAATTAGTTGTTTTTCTTTTAATGGCGGCTTGTCAGGGCTGTTTTGTGTCAATTTCCATCAGTTGTTCATTTTTTTTCATGGTTGAGTGCAAACATGCGTTATTTACAAGGGAAACAATCCTCCTACCCCAATACAAAACCAATTGATTTCAGCTAATGAACCAAGTGGATGTGAAGTACTTTTATGTTTATCACTGACTCAGTGTGCATGTGCGTCCGCGTACTGCAAGCCAATTCCCCGGCGGATACAATTAATGCATCCATTGGAAATTCAAGCAGCTGAAAAGTTGACATTGCCGCCTGCTGTGAGCCTTGAAAAAGTCCAGAGGCCTGGAAGCGAGGACGCTTGGTTTGCTTGACTAATAACTGCGGGACAATTTTTTTGCTGATGGAAACAGTTTTATGAGATCAACATCCTGTTTAGAAACTCCTAATTGCTCATTCATTATGTTGTGATCATTGAGTCTGTTTAAAGACGACAAGTGAGCCTGCCTCAGCAAATACTCAAGCACCAAAAATAACCCAACGCATGAAATCAATGATTCTCAAAGTGTGGAGTGTGTAACATTGGTGGTACATGGGCTCCCTCTTGTGGCATGTGAAAGAATCATTGAATTAAATATTCAAACTGTGCACGATATGACAGTGATTTTAACTTATTTTTTTCTTTTTAAATCTAATACCTACTGTATGTCAAGTAAAATTTCAGTGGCATTGATCTTTTAAGTATAATACATTTGCATTTCATATTTCAGAATTAGTTGTTTTTAAACATCCATTAAGATATAAATTTTAAGATATATTTTTACTTTTTTTTTAGGAATCAAAAACACAATTGGCATATTGGACAGTTAATGTAGACATCATGGTGGTGGTTAGATGGCTAAGTATTTTTTGTGGTGGTTCCTGGTTTGAAAAGTTTGAAAATCACTTGCTTAAACTGTTAAGCGAATTAAAAAAGAATATTTTAGAAACAAATGTCAGAATGTTACCTGAAACTGCCTTTTTAATAAAGGTAATCTTATGGCCACAAATTCAATGGCTGATTTGTAATTCCATCATTTAAGCCCCTATCGAGTGTTTTAGAAGTTAGCGAATGTTGCGTTCACGTCGGAGTTCGTGAGGGAAACTTCATTCAAGGTCGCAGATGTTTGCCAAACGATTGCCAGACCTTAGTCTGCATCCTTCTTGTCGGAAGGAAATTTTGAACGTGTTCAAAATTTTTTAAAAAACAAATGCAAAAAACGTCGGCAAACATATGCCAAACGTTTTACAAACATTTGTGACCTTGAACCAACACTGATGAACTCTGACGTGGATATGCATTTTTCTATTCGCAATTGTTCCCCCCTCAGTGGCTTAAATAGAGAGTCGACAAGCATTCCTGAACAGATGGGATTGGGGTTTTTTTTCACCATTCTGGGTGTTCCCGTTGTTTTTGTGTGGAGGCTCTCACCTGTCTGAATCTCCTCAGTTGTACTTTGTGAGAGATTTGCAAAGAGCTGCTCTAACATACAATGCTTGTATTGCTCCACTCTGAAAGGGAAAAGCTCATCGCGTTAGTTCCGCACCATTTGGAAACTCGACTCTACTTTTACTTTTGAATTTTCGAGCTCACCTTGCATCGAATAGACGATCAGTGAAGTGCGCTCCTTTGGGGAATCTGATGTTGGTAAATTCCTCACTCAGTGCACCCTGAGGCCAGAGCGATTCAAACAAATGACGCCAAATGAATATCAGCCATGACATTGAAATGCCAAATACGCACCTCTGCTGTGCTCTGTTTGAAAGACATGCTGAATAGTTGGAGACTCAGAGCCGAGACAGCCTCATGAAGAGCCAGCATGAAGCTCTGGGCATCATTTCCTGGATTAAAAACATAATTGAATCCATAGAGCACCAGAGCGGGGTAACACTATTTTTGTCATTTGAAATTGAAGTGGGAGTAATAAATCGAGAAAAAAAGTTTTACAATGAGGTTAAATTGCTTCCAAAGATGACTGGCAGAATTTTTCAGACGGTGCAGCGTTATCTTAACAATCACCTGACGCTATGTGAGCCATGGATTGAAGAATGGTGGCGATAAAATGCCCCACGTGCTCGAGCTTAGCCTCGGACAGATAAAGAACTTGATGGCCGGCGTCAAAATAAAAGTCCGCCCTGCAGTGTGCCAGCAGGCTGTTATCAGAGCACGATGGCGAAAGTGGGAGAGACTTGGCCAGCGTGAGGAGCACGGAGGAGGGGAACAAGGGGCATTTTTCAAGCACTTCCATCACCCGGCAGCCAAATAGGAAAACAGCGGAGTGCTGGGGCGAGAGGCTGTCCAGCGCAGTTGGAATGAGTGGCACTTTAGGCGTCGCTTGGGATGAATTACAGATCACTGTGAGAGGAGAGGAAAATATTGTTTATTTTGGAAAACCTGCTGGTTGGTTTTTATGATTTTTTTTTTTTACCAGTGAGATATTTTTAGTGTTTGTTTACCATTGGGGAGAAGCTGAACGGGATCAGCTGGGTTGAGATTTTGCAGGGATTGCTGGATCTCTTGTAAAGTCTTATACAAGGGAGATATGCTGACTAGCTTGGATAAATCCACATCATCGAGACAAGGAGCAGGCTTCTGTAAATGGACTAAGGAAAAGAAAAGAAAATTCAGTGATTTGAAGTAGGACAAAAGCTTACAAAAAAAGAATAAGCATGATATTTTTTAAAAACACAGTACATCACTTCATACTGCTGTGACACGTTCCACAAGAGGACAAGAAAAGCATTGAATCTTAAGTCAAGTCAAGTATAACTTTATTGTCAAATGTGCACATACAGCACAGATGAAATTTCTTCCCTCTCACAACATACAACAAGAGGAGCCGCTGCGGGTGCCCGCGCCACCATCTAAAAAAACTCTCCCACTGAATACCATCTTTCTTCTAAATTTCTTTTTAAAAAAAAGCGGTGAGTGGCGCCCAACAGCTTTTAGCCTTTTGAAGATTTGTCGACTATGCCAAACGGCTGCTTGCTGTGATGTGAGCCGAGTTGTGCTAATCACACCAAATTAGCATGAGAAAGGGCTTTGGAGTGACAAATCAGCTACTTTGAAGGTTTGTTACTTACGTGCATCGTGGGGAAGTGCTTCCGTTTGGGTCGAATTTATAGATGAAACCTAGGGATGAACATTTGGAACGAATACATTGATTCATGACATCTTCAGTTGTTAAGTTATATGGTACAAAGTGAACAGGAGTGTTGTACCGGCGTTGTCTTGATGTTACTGGTCTGAGTTTGTCGTTCAGATTCCATGGCATCAGGGGGCTGGCTGTGGATGTGTGAGAGAGAGGGCTGCCAAGTCTCTTGGTTTAGCTTCCATAAGAGTGCCTCCACAGATTTGAGAACAGCTTCCAGTAATGCCGAGGATTCACCAACTGGCAAATGCCGGTGTTGAAATGCAATTCCAGATTTGAAACAATAAACAAAACAATTATTTTTTGTGACATTAGCACTATGACATTGTGAAATAAAAAAGAAAAAAAACAATGAACATATGAGAAAGAAATAATACTAATCAAAATGCAGTGTAATACAATATTCATGATCAGTGTTAAAATCAGATTATGGTATCTTTTTTTTCTACCTTCATCATTGATCTTTTTAACAGACTTGTTGTATGGTTTCGAGCTCGTCGAATTCTGAGATGCTAGCAGTCGATTTAGGAAACTCAGATTTTTACCATCCATTTCCTCAAATACATTCTGAAAGAAAAGACACAAATTATCTTTTGAGAACACCAGACCAAATTTTTAAAGAGACGTCACGATCTAGTGTCACCTGTAGGGCGTCAATCTGTTGAATAATGTTCCGGTAAAACTGCTGCGTATCTTTGCGATGTCGCGCCAGCTGCGAGGCCACGTGAAGGTTTTGATCTTCCAGTTTGTCATACAACGTCTTCACATTGAACTCCTCCAAATCGCAGAACGCCGATACAATTCCTGCATGAGAAACAGTGCTTATTGCGACTCAGTCACCTTATCTGCACTTCGATAATAACTCTCACATTCGACAGGACAAGACGTTCATGTAATGAATGATAACTACCGCGCTTAAAATCACAGAAGGGTAACTGAGAGATAGAAATACTACCACAGTTCAACGTGATAACGGCCGTTATGTTCGCTATCAATCAAACAGGGGAAGGCTCTTAAATGCTGCCTGGTCACGCTCGATGGACTTTTAATGTAGCCATTGGAGACCGAAATGTGCTATCAAGCTGCATGAATAATCCAAAAGAGCACAGTGAAGAGACCTGAAGCTTTCACATAATATCAATACGAGCTTGCTGAAGTGGAACTGTCTTGGGGGGCTTCATTATACATTTGTTGTTTTAGCCATGCTTTGATGAACGGCTATAGTTCAAGGGGGGGGGGGGGGGGGAGTTTGCAACCCAAAAAAGAAAAAAATCCCTTTCTGTCACATTTGTTAAAACTTTCTGTATAACATACGAGGGGTGTCACAAAAACTTCCGGCATCACTTTGAAAACGAATAAGCGTCGCTGCTTTCTTCATACTGTTGTGGTTCTGTTTGTGACCAAAACAGGTGGCACTGTAGGGCTCCGCCTGAAGCTGCACACCTGTTGGTCATCATGTCATTAGTTCATTTGTCAATACAATTTGCCGAGTTCACCCTGCTCCTCCTTCCTGCCTGCTTGCTTTTTGGGATCCACCACCACACACCGTGACAGTCGTGACACATACAGCAGTTAAATCAACTCTGTGCGACTAACAAGGTGCTATTCAATTCGCCAGTACTTTCAAACGCCACGGGGAACTTGGATGTAGTGTTTAGTTTGCCTGTCCTTCATTTGTCATCAAGTGGGCATAAGACTAGCAAACGGAAGCAGAGCGAAGGGACAACATTTCTGTTCAAAAGGTATGTTTAATCACTTTTTAAAAAATTGTTTATACATAAAAAAAAAAAGTCAAACTTACCACACTTAGCATTATAGCAACACTACATAATGAATATATCATGATACCAATGGAGCAAACGTGGCCAAGGTTGGCTTGTCTACAGTGAACGCATTGTGGACGATAGTGAAGGATGTGGTTTTGGTCAGACTAGAGGACGGACGGATGAGTGACGAGAGGCTACATTCAAATCTTACACTTTATGTTTTTGGGTGCAAAATCCTTCTTTAACAATATAATTAACCCTTCCATGGACAGTGGTTACTACAGTGGACAGTTTATCATGCTATCAGGATATAGAGTGCATGAAAGGGCTAAAAAGGAAAAAAGTTATAGAAAGGCTCGCAGCATAAACAAAGACGGTTACAAAATGTGGTCTTTGGATGAGATTCTGTGTCACAAATTCCAGGAATCTACCCACTCAGCATACAACACTTTACACCTCCAACTCATTTAAAAGTGAGTTTACCACCTTTAGAGATATTGGGCTCCTCAGCTTCGGCCCCCTCTCCTACACCTCGACTGCCTGGAGAGCCACATAAACTAAGGGAGACACACACATACACAAAAAACCTACAGTATTTTTATATTGGTTAAATAAAGCAAAAAAGACGGTTTGATTTGTGACCAAAAAGACAATTTAATTATCTGTTTCTAAAATAGCATATTATACCCGTCTCCACTGCATGGGCACTCTACAGGACGCGGGGGGTCTCCAAGGCTGCGCCACCTGGGCTTTGTCCTCCACTGGGACACCACCTTGGATTTGCTGGGCCAAAGAACCACAAATGTTGTGGTCACGGCCACTACGACGACTAAGAGCAGACTCAGGAGGCCTGAACACAGATAGCGTCGTCTCATTTTATAGAGCCAACAATAAGAGCCAAAACAGTCACTTTTAGAAACATGCTTGGTTTGTCGTGTGAGAATAAATATTGATGTATTCTTGAAGGTTACAAGGCCCATTTCTCTCAAATATTGTTCACAAATCCGTCGGAATCTGTGTTAGTGAGTTCGTTCCCCTTTACCCAGATACATACCTGTCAACTTTTCGGAGCGCTAACCTGTATAAACTACCAAAAAAATCCTTATAAAGAGTAAAAAATCCTTATAACATACCAAAGCATTTTATATGTCAAAATAACAGCAGAAAAAAACCCACGAAATTCAACTAGGAACCACGTGATTTACTGGAAAGTTACCGGAAATGAAAGCATTCGAGTAGACTAGCACCATTCTGGGCAAAAGCAAACGGAACTACCTGTTAGGGGGGAAAAAAAACAAAAACGGAAATTTTCAGAATCCGTATGATTTGTGCAATACGGCCATATATGTAAGATTCACCACAAAATCCGTATGAACTATGGCTAAGCCGTATGAGTTGACAGGTATGCAGATACTGTAATTCATTCACCTCACAGATATGCCATATCAAGATACCGATTAGACAGTGTAATTATTGCACAGGTGTGCCTTAGGCTGCATCCATCCACTCATCTATAACCCCAAAAAAACGGTTTCAATGATTGAATATTTCTGAAAGGGATGATTTTTTTGGGAACAGCTTTTACAAAGAAATACAATGCATTGCCCAGGTGTATGGCCACTGATTGGATATCGTTTTGTGAGAAATTGCTGCATAAACAGCAGGATACCTGAAATTGTTCTCCAATCCGGTAAAAGGTTTAGTTGGTGCTGCTTGATGACTCCATAACTGACAAGCTGTGCTGGGGTCATTGCCTGGAAGGCCGAGGCCCAGCGATCACATTCGGTCCCATCCTCACTTACCACGACCACCAAACTCCAATCTGGGACCGCGCTGTCCAGAAAGACATATTTCCCCGTTTCCAAAAAAGCATGGGCAAACCTGACAGGAGATCAAACAAAATATTCATCAAAAAATATTAAGCACTGCACTCAGAAGTCATTCCTGCAGTGCCTTACCATGTGTTATTCAGATTTGACTGCTTGATGAGTGTCTGCACACGCCTGAAGACTCCAAAGTCCCAGCTGGGGTTATTGTTAAACAAGTGGTCTTTCTCATAGAACGGGAAGTGGCTCAGACTGCGATCTTATCGGTATGGGATGAATTAGTACAGTCAACACTTTAAAAAAAAAACCCAAACAAACAATGAAATAAGTTTGTTTACCTGTGTGGTTAATGGTTAGATGGAAAATTAGCATATCACCAGTGGAGAGACAAGCAACAGGGTTTGGAATACGAGGAAGGACAGGCAAGTCCCACTCATGGTCTTCTGCACTTCTCCTCTTTCTCCGTGTGGGAGCCCGGGCATCTACTCATGAGATAAATCAAGTCAGTCTCAGAATGATTTGCCCATTTTTTGGGGGATATGATATTGCATTGAAGTAAGCTTATTGCTATCAGAAAGACAATTCACCGGAAAGAAACATTTCAATGTCCTCTCTTTGTTTGGGAATCCAACCAAACACTCCTTGAGAGTCAAACTCAACCAAATGGATTTTGCCAATATTCTTTGGAAGGGGATCTGGTCCTAAAACATCCACTAAAGTCTGCAAAAAACACAAGACAAAGAAACGATCAAGGAGAACAACGATTGCAAACCCGAATACCAAAATGTGACGAGGCATCTTGTTTGGGTGTCTTAAAAATTATAAAACAAAGGACAGGTTTGGCATATAAAAATCCAGTCAAAGTAAAATAATGTGTTTATGGTGAGCAGTTTGGGCAGCAGTGTTTGTCATGTTTTTTTAAGAGTGAACAGTCACAAAATTCATCCGGACATCCTCAAACAGTCTCACCCACAAATTCAAGGTAAATCAGAAGACTTTTATTCCACTTTCACACAATATTTTATATTCGGATAAAGGACGCAATTAACTTATACCTAGTGCATTTCAGTCACTCGATGCACCAAGGCCACACTGGGAAAAAAAGTTACCATTTAACTCTGCAAAGCATAAGAGCACAAGAAATGCTTTAAAAAAAAAAATATATATATATATATATATATATATATATATACGGGTATATATATATTTCTTTGTCGACAATTCTATTCCACTCAACCAGTTTCCACAGTCGGGCTTCATTCGGCTCTACGGAGCCACAATACTTCGCCTAAAGCTATAACCCCTCCACATTTGAGCTGTCGAAATCCTTGACAGAATATAAGAGATGTGAGTGATTCCACCTAACGTGATGCGTTGGGAGGGAACGTACTGGCATCCGTGATAAACCGCGAGCAGAAATGGAGTGAGGATAAGCGCTTTTGAAAATGGACACTGAAACATGCTTTGCTCTGAACAAGAGTAAAAGAAATCTGATTACCTCCAGAAAGTGCGACAACAAGAGCTATCATTTCGATCATCATTGAAACTCATTCAATCCCAAAGACGTTTTACATGTCTTTTCAGACTTGGTTTAGAATTGGCTGGTACTGAATGAGTTAAATGACATAAAAAAAATGTGAGCTCAAGGTCTTCCTTCGCCTACCCAACACTGCTTCTCAAAGTTTCAGGGAAATCAGTTTAAGCATTTTTTTAGCATAAATCTTATACACACATGCACACATTTGCAATTGTTACAGTATTATGCTCAACAGGTATAGCTTCAAGTTTTACTTTGACCCAGAGTGTGCTGTCATTTTCTTTGATGCTGAGGAACAAATGTCCGTCCGGAGAGAAACGGGCCGAGAGTTGAGGCATTTTGGAGAGGCAGGAAGTGTTGCACAGTTCCTCAGCAGATACGTATCGCTTACAGTGGCAGCTGGGGAAACAGAATCAGGTGGATAAAGCAAGAACACACCGGACTGCCACTGAATGTACGGTTATCGATTTGTAGCATATGTAACTTTTTCATATCACACTTTTACAAACTATGGAATGAAATGCAACACAAATGCAAAGCATGAGTGATACTCACATGCCCATCTCCACATCAAGAGTTCCTCCATTTGATCCACAGGTTACATTACAGGAGTAAAGGGAAGGTGATACACACTCTCTGGATGCAGCCAGCCTAACCTGCCCTGGACCGCACCTCATATACATCTAAAAAACACACACACGCATGCACACGCGCAGGTGAATATATGATGAGCAGAAGGTACCGTACTTCCTTTCAGTGTCTGTATCAGAAATACTACTGACTTCAGGCTGGCAGTCCAGCGCACTATCAGAAGTAGTGCTTTTGAAATCCAGCTCGTTATAAAAGATGAAGCCAGTCCTGCACAAGCACGCACCATCCGAGCGCTGAAAAGAGCGATTTTTGCCAATGCAGGTGCAAGACGAAGAACCTAAGCAGAGACAAAAAATATGACATATCATGGCTATTTGTCGACCGTAAAAATAAATAATAGAGGCAAACGTATTGGAACTCAGCTCTTTATCAAGTACCTTGAATGGGAAAAGATCCTGATATAAGATTTTAAAAGTCGGAAAAAGACTTCCTCTCTTCAGTATAAGCCAGTTGGAGTTTATGATTTTTTTCAGTCAAGAATAATAACGACACTAATGGAAAAGTTTTACTCAATACATGCAGGTCATATATGCAGGTCAAGCAATTAATCCATCCTAAATATGGGTTTCTTAGCTCAACACATTAGCTCAAGACATTAAGCATTCTATACTTCTAATTTTATGGAAGGCTCCAGTCTGTTCAAGTGCGATAACACCATGTCCTTAAAAAGCACGGTCGACTGAATTCAAATACATATGCAAGATTATGCTGTAAATTGTGAATTTCTCCATTGTGAGATGAATACAGGTTTTCTTATAATACCAATTCTAGAATGCATATGGCCATGTGACAAATTTCCATTGACAGCTGCAAATGAGGGCCAATTCCGTCCTTTCTTACATTTTCACTTCCTGCAATTGTAACGGTAAACTGACCAAATAATCTCCTCCATACGATCCATTTTGCCAGCCATATCGTTTGCAGTGCTTTAAAAGAGTTGACAGTTGGTACGGATCATTTTTATGGACGTGTGGGTATAACCTGGTGGCGAAGTGGAGGAGCTGCCACAAGGGAAGCAGGCTCTCTGTGCATCTAGGTGGTTGAAGGTGTCAGCCGGACATGGGTGACAGCTCGTGAGTGTCTGCGCTTTGCTCAGATTGCCAAAGGAGCCAGGGGGGCAAGGTGTCGGCCGTATGGATCCAGATGGACATACGTATCCCTCAGGGCAAGAATTGCGCTTGTAGTCGTCTGTGCCTGTGGCATGCAAACAATTGCCAGCTATTATGATGTGAACTGGAAGTGAAATATGGAGCATTTATGAAGCACATTAGACGGTCATAGAGAGTACTGCAGGTGCTTTTATTTTCAAACGTTATTTTTCTTTATGCGATGAAAGAAAGAAAGACAACATTGCCGCTTGTCTGAAGATTTTGATTTTTTTTTTTCACATACAAACACCAGCGACATTGACATGTCCTTTTATGGATGTTCACACCTGGTGGGCAGAAGTATCCTGGAGGGCACCGTAGACATTGTAAGACAGTTGATAGGTAAGGTCGATAGGTGCCACCCTCACATACACTGCAGCAGCACTTTTTGGATCCTCGAAGCTCGCTGGCGTTGACAGGCTTTGAGCCTCCATCGCAAGACTTCATTGAAGAGCTGTTGGCTGGGCAGTAGAAGGGAAAGGGGCAGCTGTCGAGGGCGGCCAACGAGGTTATTTGTAAAATATCTGCACAGTCAATTCTACTCTGTTATGGCACTCTTATCTAAATCACCTTTAGAAATATGCTTCCTATGCTAAGAAATGGAGTCGATTTGGGTATTGAAAGGTTAGGACACTCACAGTTGTTCGGGAAGATTGTAGGAATGTGACCCTGCTGTACAAACATAACCCGCTGGACAGATTTGAGACTCAGCAGTCTGTGGTCCACAGTATGAGCCAGCTCTGCACAACTTCTCTGAGGCTGACCCTGAAGAGTGAGCAAAAAGTATTGACTGAAAAACATCATCGTGGTTCAAACGCAGGTTTTATAAGTAAAGCCATGGACGGCAGTAAGGTCGACTTGTGGCTGGCACGACTACATTTGAATCTTGCCTCAGGCCCTCCTTTGAGGAGCGAGGTCATGTAATAGTTAATGAGATCTAAAGAAATAACGGATACATTTTAGATCGCAAAATATATTAAAAATGCGAGTGCTTTGAAAAAACGTAAACCGCAACTACATTTTGAGTTTGCAAAACGAACGAGTGAAAATGTCCATTTTTTTTTTTAATGACAATTTCATACAGAAGCTTTCGGGATTTATTTCAAAAGTATTTTTTTGGGTGTTACCGTCAAGCTGTACAGAAGAAGGAAGGTCAAACGAATGCGTTTTCAAATATTCACAATCATACAATTTTGTTGGTCTACTTTACATTAAATGGCAATATTATGAATGGTGTGCATCAACCTACCCATGGGGCATTCGTAAGAGGCCCTGCATGGGATGCCCTCCACATTGGGCTTCCCCGTAGCCTGAGGGTCTGGGCAATAGGTCCCCCCAGCACAAGGCTCACATTGGCTTGGGTCAGCAGCACCAGGAAACCTCCTCTTGGTGCCCGCTGGGCAGAAGATGGGCGCTCCAGACCCGCTACACCAGAATCCAGGTGGGCAAGGAGTGTTGGAATAGTCTGCAAGCCCTGATCGAAAGTTATAAAAATTACATATGTAATATACAAACAGGTATGTTATATCCCTTTCATCATTGATGCTGAGAAACAGGCGTGTTGATAAAGATTGCACTATGAAAAAAGAGCCTTTCACACGTTGCGTTCTATATCAGTCAAGCATTTCTGACTATAAAAGAATCAGAGGGAGTATCATTTCATAGATATGGCATCAATATGGCTTGATTATTTTTATTTTTTTGAATTTAGCATGTGTGTGCCAGATTAAAACAACGTTTTTCTCTTCCAAATTCTGTTCCTCAATCACCGCTGTCACCTCAGGTAAAATCGGTTTTAAATTCAGTGCTTTGAATCATATTAAAACTCCTCCAATCTTATTTCCGCCTCAGCTTCAGGCGGGAGGATAATAGCGTGCATACAAAGTGAATTTAATAAAACCCGGAAAGGCAGTTTACTTTGAATTGTGTTTGAGTAATGGCGGGCAGAAGAGAAGGATATTGTGGTGTAGCTCTCTGCATGCAACGTTTTCCACCTCATTATAAGATACAGCACATGTCACCTTTGCATTTGCTGTTTTAATTAAGACTATGAATAAGTCCACCGCCACTTTAATTAACATTTCGTGGAGTAGAGTGGTGCTCATTGTCTGGCATGCTTTGTGCGACACCTGTGCTGTTGCAGTGGGAACCGGGAGGACAGGGAAGGCATTCGCCCTTACTGCCCGCTCCGGGAGAGGCTCGATAGGTGTACACAGGACAAGGCTTGGGCCCGCTCCATCCATCACTGTCAGCTTCAGACAAACCGTTACAATAATGGCCAGCGGGGCACAGACGAGGACTCGGCTCTCCTGTAAACAAGCAAAAGTCTGTAATTTTAGGAAAGAGGTGAGTAAATGGTTTTCGATGGATGGATTAATGATGGATGGAGACTATTTCATTGAACATTTCATACATTCCTTGCACCCAGGTTGAAGAATCAATATCATTTTGTCATTGATCACTTGCGAGCACTGACTTGAATAGTCAAGTCTTGGTCATAGTTTCAAAACGGTGATCTGGTGGCGTTCTGTTATTTTTTGCCATTTTCAGTCCCATATCCTCCTGACTGCAATTAACCACATGGCAGGTAAGCAAAAAGGCTATTGTACTTTCCGACGATGTTCCCTCGAAGCTGCACGCGTGGGCAATTGCGCACCACTCTCACCCTCTCACCCGTGGGCATGTCTGATATTGCTCGCCGTGCTCCAAGGAATGCTCAGGGAGTTTGTGTGAATGCTCAGACTCATAGAAAATCAGGGGGAACATTGGTTTTCAGGCTAAAGGATTAAACCACAGGTGTCAAAGTCAAGGCCCCGGGGCCAGATCTGACCTTTCATTTCAGTGTTAACCAATTTAAAGCATTGCAATATTTTACAGTTGATAGAAAGCATAAATACCAGCTTGGCACCAGTGTCGAGTTGGACATGTTAAACAGTCCTGTGCGCTGGCACCGCCTGAGTAATTTCTGACGGTGTTTTCAGGACACATCACAGCCTTTTCAGTGCCCTCAGGACAGTAGAAGCCTAAAATAAAGTAAAGCAAAGTTACTTCGAACTTACCATTAGTTGCTAATATATATTTTGTGGTACTCACCTTACAACACATGAATAAAAATCTAACATCAAATAGGAAAGACATAAAAATAAAAGCCATGTGTGAAAGTCTGATAGAGCTTGCAGATTGAAAATGCTTGAGGACAGAATTTAAAATTGCGGCACTCGTTGGGACATAAAATTATGGAAAAAGTCAAGATCAGTGAGCGATTGTGGGCCTAAGTTCCATAGATGAAGGGCTGCAGGGGATGATTGAGGGCAGGTAAAACATTATCATAGGAAAACTAGATTGGAACATTCCACGACACTGGTTGACAGCCACAAAAGGAAGTCATGTCAAATGTACAGCAATTCGTTCCTTTCTCTGCTTGACGTAGTCACTCACAACAAAAAACAAGGTGCTCTAAAGTGCCAGTGGATGATCTGAAAGGAAGATGCATTTTTCGCTCAAATTAAATTAAGATAGGGAAGGGGCAACTCATGCCAGCTATCCAAATGTGTCAATCAACACCCAAATATTAGGAAAACTGGCATGGTGAAAAATGGTGTAACGTTATATCCCTATAATTAAGTACTCAGTCTTTGCAGGTTCTCAGCAATTATCTTCAGCAATCGATTTTGAAATAAATCTCAGAATTTACTTTCCGGGGCCTATGACTCAAGATTCTGAAAGAATGCACAAGTGGCGTACAAGTGTCAAGTGTTCATATTTCAAAGCCAATGCCTTATTCTTTTTATTATGGATTGAAGTTGTACCTTGTGGACATGGCCCAGCACACTGCACACCCCACCCACACTGGGTCAGGTCGGGTAATGATCCTTGAGGGGTGAAATCTGCACTCCCAGAGACGCAAAGATACCCTGCAGCACACATGCCTTGTATCTTACCAGCTCTGTTGGAAGGAAGACCATGCAGCAGTAAATACACACGCTAGATTTTCCCAATGTGGGACGAATAAAAGTTATCTTATCTTATCTTATAGATAGCTCAAGCATCACCAATAACTTCAGATCATTTCAGTCATGAATCATAGGCCGTACGAAATCACTTACTTCCATTTGTAAAGGCGATTCCTGAATTTTTGGATAAATGTATGCTGCCAATCTTGTGTAAAAAGCCTCATTTAATATACTTGATTTTATTTTTAATATGCCGTGACACATTGTTTGCACAGAATAGAGTAGATGAGCGAAACCAATTTTAAAGCCCTTATGCACAGCCGTCATTCAAACATTTTATTAATTCTCACTATTTTTACCTCCCATTTACCAAGCATACTAAGATGGCAAAATGCCTGTGAGGGGAGGTATTGGGCGCACATTCTGTTGGCAGCGAGTGAGGGCCAAGCAGAAACATGATTATTTCCCTCTGAGCAGGTGCGTCCTTGCATGCGTGCTAATGGTGCATCTGTGCTTATATCTGGCCAACGAGCACGGGCCACCTGACAGGAGGCCGTGTCACGTAAGTGTGTCAGGTGCACGCACACATGGCTGACTGCCTGGGCATGCAAAAGGGCCATCATGCATGAGCTGTACTAGCAGTTATCGTTGTTATTTACCTGCAGAATCGCCCTGGAGGACAGGGTAAACACTCCCGGGCCTCCTGTAGTCCTCCCTTGTTTGGTTCACTGTACGATCCATTCGGGCATGGATGAGGCACCATGGTACCTGAAAAGAAATGAGCCACTGAGGATGATTACCTTGTAATTACCATTTGGACTCCAAATTACGTTTTACAATTCTACATTACCATTCACAGTCGGACTTTTAATTTACCTGCTGGGCAGAAGAAATGTGGTGGGCAGATTTGAGGCTCTCCTACAATGGCCTCCTCACAAAAGAAGCCAGGCCGACAGGGGATGCAGTAGTCTGAGCCTGGATTTGGCTGGTACTCTCCACTGGGACATGGTAGGGGAAGGGGTGAACCTTGTGGGCAGTAGTGGCCCTTGGGGAGAACCATGCATTGCATTTAAAACAGTGTCAATATCAAAATTACACTTCCTGCAGAAATTGCTTATCAAGACTCACATAGCCAATATGACAATGAAACATTGCAACTGAAGACTGTGGCCCTGATTAATACAGTATAGTTGCTCATCTCTCCTAGGGTGAGCAGAAGACCTACATCACTGTAAGGTTGGCCACGGCATTGTTTTTGAGCAAATATATGCAAAAACTGTGAAAAATTATAGATCCTATGCTGACTTCCAGTGGTCAAACGAAGGAAAGCTCAAAGGCGGGCTGGCAGCCTTTGTACTATATGCAGATAATAATTGAAGTGTGACTCTGTAATTAGGTTTGTGTACATTCAGGCAAGATCATTATTTTCAGTATTTTTGTTTAGTGTTGGATGATGATATTTATCCAATATAAAATTCAGTGAAACACTATTGAAAGAGCAAAACACAAATTAAGGGGAGGACTGTAAAAAGTGGTATGTACAGTACTGACAAACCTTGGGGCACGGGAAGGCATATGGAGTGGTTGAAGAGAAGTCAAAAGGGCAGTAGAAACCAGCCGCACAGGGCCCACTCGGGCTGATGAGACCTTCGGCAGAGCAGTAGTGACCTGCAGGACAGGTCTCCATTGACACGCCTCCTACGGGAGAATCAATAAACACACTTTAACTTAACCCAATTAAAACAGTCACTTAATTTTTTTTACATCAATATACTGTAGAGGCTCGAACGATATTTAGTCAAAACTTCCTGATTACCAGTAGTGTTGCGGATGCTGCCAATAGGGCAAGGAATTGGAGAGAGGCACCCCGCCGGGCAGTAGCGACCTGCAGGGCAAGGCCCATTGTCAGGGAAGTTATCTGAGTTTTGTGGAGTTGGTCCCATGGCTCCACCCTGGCAAAAATAGCCTTGCAAACAAGAACCTTGACACAATTCAATAGGGCATTATAAACCAACCCATGCATCGAATTACATGTGCTACTTCTTTTGTAGACTCTGTGAATAATACAAAAGGAGGGTGTGGGCTAAAATAAGCACCTTGTGGTGATGAGGCCCCATATGTGCTGCAGTACAATCCAGGAGGACAGGTTGTGCAGAGTGTGGGGGAGTGTGCGCCTGTCTGATTGTTGAAAGTCCCTAAAGGGCAAGGTTGAGGCAGGGCTGTTCCAACGGGACAATAGTGACCTACAGAGTTGATATTGAGTCGATTTACCTGCCAAGACAAAATATTTAATGATCTGACTCATTCTCGACTCCTGCTCACCGAGTGGGCAGATGGCGGGCTCCAAGGTGGCTGAGGAGGAACACATCATTCCTCTGGGGCATACAATGCACTCGGTGGCTCCGGAAACTGGGCTGTAGGTGCCAGGCTCGCATGGCAGCGCTGTGGCTGACCCAACAGGACAGGCGTGGCCAGCAGGGCAACGGTAGCCATGGAAACCGTCAGATGGGGTGGGACTAGTATTGCCGCCAAGGCAAACATAACTTTTTGCAGAAGAGGAGATGGCAATGGTCAAGGTCAAAATGTGAAATGAACATTTTTTTATTAAGTAAAGTTTGCTGGAAAAGATTCTGAAATACAAACTTATATCACAGTTTCAACCTACATATCACTCTGCCCCACAGTTGTTCCAAACAATTAATTTGGCCAACATCAACAGTCACTGGCTGCCTGACATCGCTGGGGGTTGACACAAAGTCATTAGTAAATACTGTAAATGCCATTCACAGTACTTACTAATGTTCATCGGACGAGGACGAATGCAAGGAGAGAAGCCCAGAGATGTCGCCACAAATTGTCAGGTCCATTCATGTAATTTAATGATACATTACTGACACATTCATGACACATTAAGTATACAAACAATAGCAGCCACTTGGGCAGCTTGCTAATGCGTCTAACGAGTGCACAGCTGTCACAGCACTTAGCTTCATTTTACATTTCAGGACAACTTTGTGAAACTTTTGCTTGTCGTGGAGCGCCCACAAAATGATTAATTGTCCAACTCACTCCTTGAAAGTGGAACAGTCAAAGAAGTTTTTTTTTTTTGTCAGTGTTGAAGCTGAAATTCAGGCTAGTTAGCATGTTCCAGTGAAGGCTAACTCTGCAATTTAAAAAAAACTGCTGCTCTTTGTGTCGGTGGAGCTGAATAAATAAACAAACAAATCCGTTAATGAATACTTGTCACTTGTAGAACTGATGTATAAAATCAATATCAGGCAAAAGGCATTGGCCTTGAGCGCCTACGACTGAATCGCAGCTTTGCAGGAGCCTTATAACGATCCTGATCATTTGAATCAGGTGTGTTGGAGGGAAGAGACATCTAACACAGAGTGGGTGGGGGCTCCCGAAGACCAGACTCGGGCACCCCTGATTTACTCCATGACTTATTGTCAGTTTATAGCAACGTCCTGACATCTTCCCCAAAGATTGCTTCACTCTATGCCAGGGGTGTCCAAAGTCGGTCCTCAAGGGCCGCTGTCCTACCTGTTTTCCAGCTCTCCCAGGAGCAACACACCTGATTCAAATAATCAGGATTGTTCTAATGCTGCTTCAGAGCTGGCTGATGAGCCGATCATCTGAATCAGGTGTGTTGCAGCCCAGAGAGATGGAAATCAAGCAGGACAGTGGCCCTCCAGGACCGGAGCTGGACATGCCTGCTCTATGCTATAAGTTAAGTGGCCATGGCAGGCCATTTCCCCACCAAGTAACAAAAACAATATTAACATCACTCCCCATGTGCCCACCCGCAGGGGACACACACACACGACTGATATAAATGGGGGAACAAAAAAGAGGTTTGGAAAAAAGGGCAAACATCTTCAATAGCGAAGAAGAGTGCAGTTGCATCGATTCAACATTTGCGGGACGAAATCTGTACAGACATCGGAGCATTCATTTATGGTACCCTAGCTTTTGGATGTAATGGTGTTTTCTTGAATAGAATTAATGCTGTATATTTTGAATACTATCGTTTTAAACTGTTGTTTTTTTTTGTGGGCGGGAGGGGATTGCCATGAATTATTTAAATTTTTTTAGGTCTATCTTTGACAGAGTACCTTTCTGCAGAAATTTGCTTTGGTTCCCTCATTTGTATGTAATTGTACTTTTATGTCAGGTAGTCACATTATTTCAGGTTAAAGGACCAACTGAGAGCACTTTGCATGGACATTTGCATTTGCAATCTTTTTGAAGGGAATAGAAAAGAGCAAAACAATTTCCTCTCCTTAAGGTTAAATAGAGGTGAGAAAAACATTCTCTCCAAATAATATAGGAAGACCAAAAATATGTCAACATTCCTCCCCAAGTGACAAAGCTGGCAGAAAAGAGAGCATTTAAGAAATGTTTACCCGGCATGACATGGGAGAGCATCAGAGAGCTGTGTACTTGCAGGTCTATCACAAAACTGTCCAGGGGGGCAAAGAGGGCAGTCATCAACGACCTTTAGACCTCGGGAGATGGATAGAGAGCCTGCAGGGCACGGAATTGGATTTTTCGTTCCGCCGGGGCAATAGTAACCAGGAGGACAAAGATGGCTCCTGGTAGAATTACTCTGAAGAAGAGCAAAAGCAATTTAGCATGCATTGATGTATTGTAGCGCACAGAATGGGTGTGCTTATATCGAATAGTATGCACTGCCAGGATCACTTCCTGAAAATGCCTGATGATGGATGTATTCTAATAGTCATCTCGTGAAATTGACATTTCTTGTCAGACCGAAGTCATAATTCGATTTGAATACCCGGTTGTACAAACACAAAAAGAAAACCAAATTGTCTATAAATACTGTTATTTGTTCATGTGTTCATGTTCTGACATTTCATTTGACTGTGTGATTGGAGGAAAGGTAATAACTTTATAATAAAAGAGAAGGGGTCAGCACTGGGAAAAGTGGAAATAATATCTGGAGATTGGATGTGGGTATTTTTTTCCCCCCCTGAGGACACAGATTTTCATATTTAATGAAAGGGGATGCAACTATCAAGAATTATATTGGAGTTAGCGAAAGGAGACATATCTCATTGGAACACCATGTTACATTTTATATATTTTAAAAACAACAACAACAAGAACAATAACAACAACAACAACACCTGATATTCAGAAGAGAGATTGCTGGTGGATACACTTGGACAATAATATCCAGCCTCACACAATCCTGTGTGATGGGAAAGACCAGGCTGGGAACAAAACATTCCTAAGAAAAAGAGCAGCAAGTTGCTATTGGAAAACAAAAGTAGACGAATGCAATCTAATGAGACCAACGGAAAAGGAATTTTAAAATAAGGTCAGCAATATACTGTACACTCCTACCTTGACTTGCCTTGAATTGACGATAGCACAACTAACTCAAGCTTTTAGCTCGCTCGCGGCCCGATTGCGCCAGATGTTTTGTAGAAGAGTTCAACCTTATTATAAAGTTTATTACAAGCCGATTGCAGAGTAACATATGTTTAAGATATTGTAACCAACAGGGTTGTGTATGTTTTATTGCTGTGTGCAGCGGTTGTCGACAAAGTCATTTAATCATCGTCATCATTAATGGAAACGACAATGGTTTAAAACATCCACATAGCTCTGTTTTAGGAACGTCTTTTGAGCTAAATGCTAACGCAAAACACCATAACACATACAGTACATTTGACAATAAAGTTTAATCTAATCGAATCCAATCTAATGACATTGGCGTTGCGGCGTTATATCCATTTGAGCAAGATATCTGAACACTAATCGTGAAGCAACACATGTAAACAGATAATATAATGATACTTACAGGCATATATTCTTTATTTATTTTTGAATTGAAGCACTTTCTTTTTGGTGGTTTCGAGAGCGTTTTTTTCTTATTAAAAAAGAGTGATTTTGTTGGGGGGTTGTGGGAAGTGCTCGAACGGATTAATTGCATTTTTATTCCTTTGGATGAGGAAAGATGACTTGAGATTTTTTGAGTTATGAGCAGGGTCGCAGAACAAATTTAATTTATCTAAACGCAACACGGAGTTTGGAACAGCTTTAATATGACTACGACAAACTCCAACTCCAGAAATAAGCACGTTATGATCTTAGAACCTCCTTGATGATGTATAAGTATTGTTAATCAGACAATTACCAGCAGGGCAGGGAAGGCAAGCGTCAAGGCTTGAAGCTCCAAACTGGTTCTGAACGGTACCGATTGGACAGGGTAAGCCCATTCCTTGTGTCATTCCTGGTGGACAGTAATAGCCAGCGGGACACAGTTTGGGCTGCACAGTCCCTTCAACTGAAGTCACACAAAGCACAAAAAATGATGTACAATGGGGGCTGATGACACTTGATTAACTGACGTCTTTGAATAGATAAGGCTGCCTAATTTGTAAAACTTTACACTGCGTCATTGTGTCATAGTCAAATGCACTGTCAGTTAAGAAGAAGAGAGGCTTCATTTAAAAAAATGACTGTCTAATCTCTGTGTCTGAAGTACTAAAGATGTCTTCTGCATGGAGTGGCATCAACACGAGAGATGATGATGGGTATTTTTTTCCCTTGTTTCTGAGAGCACACTATATGGACTAAAGTATGAAAAGAGCACAGATGAAACTGAAAACATCAAACAATTGGGATTTCCCCTTTGCTGGGATTTCTCCTTTCACAAGATGGGTGGTACCCACCCTGTAAAAGTCAGTGTCTGTTCATTATGAAAAATGACAACAAGAAACTCATTGCCTCAGATCCTCTCGAACTGAGCCGTACCATAACGAATCAGATCGTAATCCCATGGAATCGAACCAAAACGTTCTACTTAAAAAATTGAACAGTGCTTGAATCATATTTCTGCCCATGTATCGAGAAATGTACAGTATTGAATCATCTTTTACTGGAGAAATGCACACCTTGTTGTACAATTAATGCAGATGGTTTTACGGTGGCAACTGTTTGAGTGTGGAACAATTTTTTACAAACACTTTACATTATTTCCCATTTGAATGGAGTGTGATTGACTTTGGATGTCCTGCTGTATTGGCAAAAATTGCTTCTCAATAAGGTAGTGTTTCAAAGGTGTGCCCCATGACTTCTATCTACATAGTGAGTATAGTATATCCCGCTGTTGGCATCATTTTACCAAAGGAAAAAAAAAAATGGACTATCCCCGATCTTTCCTACCTTCACAGTAGTATCCAGCAGTACATTGAGTACAGTTGCTCAGGTGTGAGTTGCCTGGAATAGAGCTAAATGTTCCTGCGGGACAGGGAATGGGGGCTGGTGTTCCACGAGGGCAAAAGAAACCAGCCGGACAAAGAGTCTGATCTGCCTTGCTCGAACCCCAGCCACAATAAAATCCAGACCAACAGTTTCCTACAACACAATGTGTTAATTTGAAAATAGTAATGCATGACAAGAAATTCAAAGTTTTTCAGTGTTCTGTACCCGCTTTAAGCCCCTCTTGGCAAAACCCGCCAGGTGGACAAAGAGACCCAGTCGTGTTGTCAGTGGGGTTTGGGAGCATGGCTCCAATCAGGCAAAGAAATCCATCCAGGCACCATCCAGAGGGTTCCGCTAAACCTTCAGATCCACAGAACAGACCTGCAGGACAGGCTAAGCACTCACCTGTAAACACAAGCAACTGAGATTTAGTCGCAGTCAGAAGCCAACCGCACATCGACGACCCTCGCGCACATTATCAACTCACTGCAACTCTTGGTGTTTTTCTCTGTGCCACACACACCACATGTAACCATAACAATATGGCACAATTGTCAATGATAAAGCGTATTGCGGTAACCACTGAAAAAATAACAACTACACCACACTAATACCCGGTAGTATAAATTCATGAAAATAATTCAAATGTATCAAATTATGACATAGGAGGCTTGAGCCCAACATGAGCAACCTGAAAGTATAAAGCTAGTTAACAATATGTTTGCCCGGCTGGCATTCGAAACAAGGTTTACCTTCAGAGGTGAGACCCTGACTGGGCCCATATGTGCCTTTGCGGCAGGGAACAGGCCTTCCATCCAGACTTTCCCTGGGACAAAAGAAACCAACAGGGCAGGGCAAAGGACTGGATAGTCCAGAAGAACTCCCCCTGGTTGAGCTAAGCCTGAGAGTCTCACAGTGGAATCCGGGAGGACAGCGTCTACACTCAGTCTGGCCTGAGAAATCTTGGTAGAAACCTGTCGAGAGACGTGTGGGAAGCTGGAAAATTAATGTGGAGGAAAGCAACATTCCAAACATATCAAGTTATGTAATTACCAGGAAGGCAAGGCTTGCAGTCGTCTTTTCCTTTTCCTCCGGTCTCATTTCGGAAGGAGCCAGTTGGGCAGGGTGAGGGGACAGTACTGCCTTCTGGACAGTAGTGGCCGGCTGGACAAATGCCTCCAGATACACTTGATATTGGTGCAGCCCTCTGTGATCCCTCGAGACAGTAAAACCCTGGGGAAAAGCGTGTTTCTCAAACGTTTTCTTCAGCACTACCGTCATATGATGTGAAATGTACATGTCCTAATGAAGGAATCTGTTGTTGATACCAGCTAGGCAGGGTCCAGACACTGCCGAGAGGCCCGTCTCTGAGCAGTAGAAGCCTGGGCTGCAACGACGACACTGCGATTCATCCGTCAACCTACTCTGGTCACTGCCGCAGAGAGAAGAAAACACAAAATGTGGCTTATTCAAGGATTTAAGATATATTTGATGATACCCGGCAAAATGTCTTTGGAAAGTTTATGCTCACTCGTGATTGAGGATTTTTAGCAAATAATTACCGGTTGTCTTGCAAAAAGTTCATTATTGTATTTACAAAGGTTGAAAATAACATTCCCTCAAATGTATTTTGCTACATGAAAATATCAAAAACAACTTTGCCTTTGCACTAGAATGTTGTCTATTAACCTCATCGAATTTTTCATTTTAGAATGAATCTAAGAAAGTAGATATTTTATATTTTGTTATGAATTTTAATAATTTATTACAGCTCACGAAAAGCCCAGATTGGTGAGGTCGGCATTGGCCTTCTGAAAACTACACCGCTGTATTTTGATTGAATTTGTTTAATATATGGGTTTCATTTTTTGAAAAGAACTACTGAAATAAATTAACTTTTCCATGAGAGTCTAATTTATTCAGATCCGCCTGTGCTTCATTAAAATTACGAGCAGACAGATGTTATATATGAGCCTGAAAGCCTTGCAAATATTGAATGCTAATACAGGAGCACTGCAAATTATGAACCTGAATGTTCCTTTGGGGCATGGCTGTGGTACCAAAGTCCCAGCAGAACAGAAGAAACCATGAGGGCACGGGAAGCCAGTCACGTTGTCCACTGGGGATGGTTGAGAGGCTCCCCCAACACAAACAAACCCTGCAGCGCACGAGCCACTTGGAAAAGACCTCCCTACAGAAAAAAACAGTAAATATATTAGTAATGCATTGCTTTTACAAATCATACTGTATATCAAGAAAGTTCCGGCAGAAGTGTCAGTCTGTAGACGCAGTGCACCTGATCCTCGGCAGTACATTCCAGGGTCGCACAAAGAGCACTGCCGTGCTTCAATCAAGCCTGTCAGATTTCCATAGGAGCCCGCTGGGCAGGGGCGTGGAGTTGCTGATTCACTCGGACAGTAAAAACCTCTCTCGCAGAGAAGTGCAGAGGAGGTTCCTGATTTGCACGGAAATGAAAAATAAGGCCTTTTTCCATTTAGATGATGGGAAAGGTGCCTGCTAACTCCCTTTAACCTAACCTTGGCAGTAGAACCCAGGAGAGCAATTCTCACAGCTTCCCCGGCCCTTTCTCAGCTGGTAGCTGCCCGGATGGCAAGGTGTTGGTTCCACACTGCCCTGAAATGACCGTTCAAGTGATTTCATTAGCCTTTATAGCGCCACTCCAGATCACAGGGCATAAACTCAGTGAAGATGAAACATGAAGAACGATTGAGTGCTGAGTTTTTAGTCGGGGTTCGTACAAAAGCTTGTGTGATTAGTAGAAAACGTTTGTAAAAGCACATTTGTCCAACAGTCGAGACGGTGGCCTGCTCTTGGAAAGGTTTTGGGACGGATTTTATTTTTGTCTCAGTTTGTGGGATCCCATCAACATTCAGTTCACCCTGGACGAACAGTGTCAATTTGCAGTGGCATCCCTGATGATCTCTCGCAGCACCCTGCTTGGGAATCATTGATCTATCTATGAATAGTGTACAATTACCCTTTAAGTTCTCATTAGTACACACCACATGAGGACAGCCTCCAGCAAGTTAATGGTCATGTGGTGTTCAGTGATGTAATTGACACGACAGAACACACGATTTCTCACACACTATTTAACAGTGGTGAGTGTCAAGAGCTGCAAGACTATCGTTAATAATAATAATGATTAATAATAATAATAATAATAATATCCATCCATTTTCTCATCTGCATATCCTCACGAGGGTCGCGGGCGTGCTGGAACCTATCCCTGCCGTCTTCGGGCAGTATGCGCGGTACTTCCTGAACTGGTTGCCAGCCAATCGCAGGGCAAACAAACAACCATCTGCGCTCACACATCGGGACAATTTAGAGTGTTCCATTATCATTATCTTCCACGCATGTTTTTCGGAATGTGGGAGGAAACCGGAGTACCCGGAGAAAACCCACGCAGGCACGGGAATAACATGCAAACTCCACACAGGAAGGCCAGAGCCGGAATCGAACCCTGCACTGTCTGGACTGTGAGGCAGACGTGCTAACCAGCCAACGACCGTGCCGCCATAATAATAATAATAATAATAATAATAATAATAATGCATCCCATTTAAATGGAGCCTTTCTGACCTTCTCACAGTAGTGTCCCACTGGGCAGACATGCTGTTGTGGTCTCTCTGAGCTCTGTCCCGGAGGACAGTAGTAGCCGTCTGCACACTGGCCACTTGGCTCACTCGAGCCGATCTGATGACAGTAATGACCCGCAGGACACGGCTGACATGACTCCGCTGAGAACCCACCAACAGAGTCTGGAAGGAATGTTGTTACACAGAGAAGAATTGTACATGTTTCAACAAATGTAATTGTCTTGCAGAACACACTGTCATGACTGAATGATGATGTATAGTAGTGATCTTTCGAACTGTGTAGCAATTTCTAATACATGACCATACAAAGGTTACATTTAATACATTTCCAGCAATTTGCCGCAAGACAAGATTAAAAATACTGTACATGATTAAACCTCTTTGTGAACGAAGTGATTCATAAGTGCCCGCAGGACAGAAAGTTTTCATTTTCTTTTGGATTACTGAGCTGTCAAAGACACACAGCAGCAGTTCACATCCGAATATCGCAAATGGAACTAAGAGGATTCGGTGTAGCATTTCATCTTAGCATTGTGTCTCGTTTCTCATGCATAAATAATTAACGGATTGATGGTGCACTCTGGGATTGCTTGCTTTCTTTGAAAGGAAGAGCAAAGAGATCGAATTGCATAATCATACGTGCACAATGAGAATAAAGCCAACTCCAAATTAGAAAACTATTGCTCCTGTGATGCTGCTTGCCTTCAAAGTTCTTCGATTTTAGAAAAAAACAGTTGACGAACAAAAAGAAAGAAAGGTAAACGTCATAATTCATTTGCTCTGGGCTGAACGTTTGCCAGCAAAAAACCTCTGTTAACCGTATGAGCAATGTTTTAAGTAACTAACATTTCTATAAACCGCCTACAAATGCAAAGTGATACTCAAAAATCAATGATAAGGCCAAGACCACAGACCACCTCATTGCCCGAGCTGCACCTATAAATTCTGTCCTTAAAGGTTATGACGATATCTGTCCCTTTCAAAAATTAAAACATGTCCCTTGAGAACCTCTAGCTCAGGGGTGTCCAAAGTCGGTCCGTAAGGGCCGCTGTCCTGCCTGTTTTCCAGCTTTCCCAGAAGCAACACACCTGATTCAAATAATCAGGATCGTTCTAATGCTGCTTCAGAGCTGGCTGATGAGCTGATCATCTGAATCAGGTGTGTTGCAGACCAGAGAGATGGAAAACAGGCAGGACAGTGGCCCTCCAGGACCGAAGCTGGACATGCCTGCTCTAGCTGGACCCTTTCTTATGTCATAGTAAGTTCCAGTACTGTTTCCATAGTTATCATTGCACAGTTCTTTTTTACCTGATTATTTTGCTTAAATTTCAACCGTAGCGCTTTTGGAGGTGCCACTGTTCACATCTTACTTTGTATTGTTCCAAGAGGGCAGGCAAGTGGAAAAGGTGTTCCAAGTGGGCAGTAGTGCCCTGCAGGGCAAAGGGAGGCATGGGGGTCTTCAGAACCTCTTGGGCAGTAGTATCCTGCAACACAGGGTCCAACTGGGGCTTCGAGGCCAGTTTGGTTACAGTAAGAGCCCCTCTCACAAAGCTGCGGGTAGGCAGAACCCACAGGACAATAAAAACCTGAAAAATATGGAGAATTATCTTTATCAAGAAGACTACACGTGTGAGACTTATCTGTGTCTGTACGTTTAATAGTTCGACTCGATTCCTACACAGTCCGAGCAGTATCACCACTTTTCTGTCAGAATTTTAAACTGCTCCTCATCTCAGTCAGTTTTATGAGCACTTCACCCCATCATCTCAATTCCTGGAAGGAAAGTAGAGGCTTTCTACCAATAATTTTATTTTCGGCAAAACAGGGCCCCATTTATTATTCACGGTTTATTTCTGAGAACAAATAAAAGCACGAGGAAGAGAATAGACACTCGAGTAGACCCAGGAGAAATCTGCCATATCATAGCAATTACAGTATGTGGGTCTACTGTCGTGCATAGGGAATGAAACATTTCTGTGTGGGTGTGTGTGCATGCGTGTACGTGTAGTAGTACATGCAGATATTTACTCACGCTTGGGGCATATATCTCCTCTAAATGTGGCACATTTCCCATAATGGGGACTCTTGAGGTGTAGCGGTGAATGGTGTGAATCTGACTGAGTATCCAGTTTGACCCACTTGGAGTCTCTCTCTGTAAACAAACATGCCAGCCAGCATGAAAAAATGTCTGAGTTAATGTGTTGTCTTCTCTCACAGGCAAGAAACCAAAGGCAAACCAGTCTTCTTCATATGATGAATTGAACTGTATTTTTTCTTTAATCGTCGATGACAACACATCATTTTACAATGTGGAAGCTACAGACACAAGAAGGTAACAATGGAATTGTTCCATTACAAAGAAGTCAAGCTGAAATGCCATCTCTTTGTGGCACATTCGTCGACTGAAATGCAGCAATCACAGCGGAACCCGACTGTGATTGAAGTCAAATTGCCGCGAGGCGTGCAGTAAAAATCAGAGCACAAAATCGTGCTACAATTGAGTTCAATCCACCATCATTTATGACGGCCCACGAGACTCCAGCTTACCTTCTGAAAACTAAGTTTTCAGTTTTTTGTGGCCTTTTTTGTGCTTAATTCAAAACAATGTGACGTTAAGTTGACAGAAATGCACAATGTAAGACTCCAGCATCACCAAACACAATTATTTATGGCGGTTGATACACTTGAAAATTAAAAATGTTGAAAAAAAAATGAGGCTCTTCTGCAATATAAATTATGCCAGTTGTTCGTTTGTATAGATTTATTATCAACAGTGTTTCACTTCTTTTTACACTTGGATGTGGCTCTCGAAGAACCGGAGTTCCCTACCCCTTCTGTAATATAACTTTTAAATGGTATTACATTTTTCCAACAGTTTAAACCTGGACCATATTATTTCCGTTTCCATTATTTCCGATGGAAAAATATTTTGGGGAGTAAAATTAGACAAATAGTGACCCGGACCTTACGTCCGATCTCATCACAGCGGTCGAAACTGAAGCGAGTCATCGTTTACCGGTATTGCAGGAGTTGTGGAAACATGACATGTTGTCCATCCAGGACACATTCTCCATCTTTGTGAGGTATATTTCCCGAAGTATTGCATGAAGACAGCTGAACTGAAAGGAGTTGGCTCGTGGTGTTGGACTGGCTGCACCTATGGCACAAAAGAATCCCGCAGAACACAAACCTACGACAGGGAGAGGTTATCTTGACACTCATTTCATAACGACCAGAAGAAAACCGAGGCAATTTATAAGCTTGGAACCAGGCTAGAGTGATGCATTGCTCCAAAAGTAGTTACAAACACAAGAGATAGTGAATGAATGTTGGGACAGCAGGTGCAATCCCCTCACCTGTAGGCTGTGAGGCTCCGGGACCAAGGCAGTATTTCCCAGGTGGGCAAGGGCGGCAGTGAGACATGGAGGAAGCACCTGGCTCAGGAAGGAAGCTGCCAACAAGACAGGGTTTGGGTGATTCACTACCTGGAAGGCAGAAGTGTCCAGGGGGGCAAATATCTCCATGAGGCTGGGAGACAGGAGACGGCTCAGTGGACCCAAGTAAACAAAAATATCCTGTGGTAGAAAGAGAAAATGTCCTTCGGCATCTCATTATGAGCAAAAAATTAGGCATCGGCAAAGGCAAGACCATAGTGCTTGAAAAACGACGGCTGACCAAATGGCACTTAGAGGTTTTTGTTTTGTTTTGTTTTGTTAAATTCAGATATATCTTCCAATGACAATGTTGAAAACTATGCAGATTTTTAAAAAAATGCATTTTAAAAGTTAGCAGATGGAGCCACATTATTCAACAGAAGTACTCTGCCACTTATTGTTATGCAGAGTACCTGTTGCTGATCTGCTCCGTTGCCTCCAGAGTCAGAACCAAACACGGAGAATCAACATTCAGTATGCTGAGTTGAAGCCCTTTAAAATCAAGCCTGAGGACACCTGATTACTGCCGCCTATGGCAAAAACACGATCACTTTTTAAAGGTCCTGTGTTAACTCCAAATGTGCCCCTGTAAGTTTTACTTTCAAGACCCTGTGACATGAATATGAGATTTGTTTTGAAATACATTCTAGATAGTTGAAGACATTTGCTGAGAACAAAAACTGAGAACTATGTACGACTGACTCGTGAATTTACAGATATAGTGTTGAACTCTTTTTCGGCATTTCAGATTTCCATTTTTTTGGGGGTGTGGCTAAAGTGGGAACCAGTGAAGTGCTTGAAGATCTTATACTCCTTTGTTCACATCAGCGGTTATCTGGCGCAATTATGACATGTGGTTAACTAGCTCTTCCCTTCGGATAGTTGGTAGACAGTTTCCATGGCCGCTTCAGAGCACCCCATTATTGGCCATGAGTGTGCGCATGTTAGAGAGAAAGACGAAAGAGTGATGAGGGGGAAAATATCTTAATTTTTATTATTATTATTATTTTTTTTTAATAAGTCCGACTTGACAGCCATCGTGAAGGCCAGAGCTTTGGCTGGTGTATGGCTAGTTCTGAGCACCTTGTTGCGGCGTGTAAGGACCCGTGATGACCTGGTTGGATATATTACAGCCACTGGAGACTTTAAGAGGATATACTGTACGTTTGCAATTCAATGTTGTTATTTTTTTAAACACACAACGTTTAGTTTGAAATGGGACTGATATTAAACATCTCGAGGTCTCTTTTTTTCAAGATTTGTTCACTATGCCAACCTACTGATTTTTATGAAGTGAGCTGAAAACAAAAACTAGTTGGTGGAGTGATGCTCATCAGCCTTTGACTAGTGCCAAGGTGTCCTTGAGGGGAAAAAAACCCCACCCCCGACTCCACTCTCGAAGTGCATCATAACTGTTTGACATCTCTCCTTTCCCACCCGCTTCAATATGATTTGGTTCGCTATAAGTGTACAATACAAAATATATACAGCAGAGTGTGACTTGGATTTCCTCTAAGAGATTACTCCAACAATAATAATAATAATATCGTGAAAATGTTACTTTTATTTTATATTTCATGCAGCGCAAAGACAGTCTGCTGTACACTCATCCATAGATATTCCCTGAATCTTCCTGTGGGGGGGTGAGGTGTCAAACCTGGGCTGCAGGCTCCAGACGGCTCAGTCAGAGCGGTGCTGTTGCAGAAGTTTCCTCGGGGGCAAGAAGTGCAGTCACTGAGGGACGTCATACCGGGTGACGGACCGACAGTGCCCCTCGGACACGGCGATGGCACCGATGCACCCTCCGTGCAGTAAAAACCTGGACGAGATGGTATCATTCCATAAAATGTACTTTGGTTTTCTCCAAAGGGAGAGCGCAGATGGTTTTTGTGATCTGCTCTACCTGGTGGGCAGCTGTTGCATGCAGATTGTCCAGATGATGATTGAAATGTTCCGGGGTCACAGATGGAAGGTTTAGCACTACCATATGGACACGCGTGGCCAGGCGGGCACTGATATCCTGTGGCCAAATCAGATCAAAAAGCTCATCTGGTCTTTTCTAGTTTCTGTAATGTGCTTTGTGATAAGTGGAACCGTCCTCATTCGCTAGCACGGGTCCTGTATGTCAACCCCACCCTGTGTGGTACCAAGGAAACGAAGCAATGGAGATGAAAAGGCTATTCTGTCTGCGAAATCCTGAGGGAGTCGAGGTGAGGATGCTCTGTGGCAGCCACCGTGTCAGCAATGAGCTGGCGTCTATTACCGGTAATAGTTTCTGGTTCAGTTGTATGCCCAAGTGAGAAAAACACTCTTGGGGGAAAAAAAGGTCGTGAGAAATCATTTTGAAGAATCGTGGGATGTCAGTGTGAACAACATCAATGGTCCACCTCCAGGCGCTAATGAGAATTCTAATATAAGCCGGCACCAAATTGTACCCCTTCAAAGATAAGCACCTCCGACATCGGTCTGAATGTCGTCATTAAGATTCTGTGATAAATGAAGGAAAATGTTGAGAAAATATACCTTTTGTACCTGTTGGGATTGTAGCCAAAAGTTCAATCTTAGTTTCATCAGACCAGAACTCATTTCCCACATGTGTGATAGAGGTTTTGTTACTGTCTGATGAAAACAAGATTGAACCTTTTTGACCAGATACAGAGCAGTAAAGTAGGAAGTAATTATATAAATATTTGAAATAGCAAACAGGGTTACCACAAAACTTTCAGCCATGTTGTAGAAAGCCCAAAAAACAAAAACTTCAGAAATCTATTTGGATGTTGGTCCCATTTTTTAGAGGCTGTCATTTGAACAGTGTGTAAACTTGTGATATCCAATGTACGGGTACGGAGGGGTTTCATAAATTCCAATTCAAGATATAGCCATCAATTGCCACCGGTTGTTAGTATTACTCTAAACACACCTTGGATGGGCAGTTTACAAGGTTGTAGAACAGCAATGCATCACACTTACATATATTTCTATGAATGTACTGCATTTCTCATTGGACTAGCCAAATTGGACACACATTCCACAATGATGCATTTGAGTTTGTAAAGCATCTACGACTCATTTTTTAAGGATAATGGGGCGAAAAAAAAAAGATTACAGTTGAAAAAGAAAAAAAATGCACAATGAGTGTGACTGCACATAATCAAACCCGATGTAAAAAGTGTAGGAACCAGTGGTGTGTACCTGGCTGATTTCCAGACACGGACCCCAATGGGCAGAACCAACCTGGAGGACAGAAGAGCTTGACAGAGGTCTGGGCCCAAGACGGGCAGTAGGACCCCGGGTAGCAGGCTTCACAGTCGTCTTCCGACTCAGCCCCCACCTTCCCTTGGAAAGTGCCTATCAGGCAAATGGTCATGTCCGGGAAGTCACGATATGTATAAATGTACACAACAACATTGCATTACATTGTATGGGTCTGCAAGATGGCCACACTGATTCACTCGATTAAGCAGCCCACCGACCATTGTGACGGTTTTATTGGACTGCCATTAGGTTTTACAGCCTGCTTTTAGGATTCTGAATACATTACGGTCTTCGGCTGTAGCTAAGGGGCTTTATGGCACTGTACATCACCTATGGAGCCAATGCAGATAAATGCAAGCTGTCATCCACAAACCAAAAGTCTATTGTAGAATTGACAAGGGCTTAGAAAAAAAAATCATTTGGAAGCAGCTTTTAGATCCCAGGTCAGAATAATTAGATTTATTAGCCACTTAGGTGAATGCCGGCTTGGTACCTGGGGGACAAGGACTTGGTTTCATGCTCCCTTCAACACAATAGTGGCCAGCAGGACACACAGCTCCACAGAACTGACCCGGAGTTGATTGATCAGGAATTGCAAATGGAGATACACCACCTCCTGTACACGAGACAATAAACCTTTGTCAGATGTCTTTATTCATTAGGTTAACTCAAAAAAAGCGAAAGCCCCTTGTATGTAATTCCAAGGGGAAACAGCTAAGTGAGAGGACGTAGTGTAGACTGGTCAATGCACCATGAAGATTTCCCTGATGCAATCAAGACAAAATCAATGTCCACTGGTTAAAAAAAAAATATATATATATATACAGGTATATACAGTGTATATATATACTGTACTGTATATCAAAAATAAAAGTGATATGAAAATGTTTAAATGCAATATTTGGATCTGCAATGTAAACATCAAATGCACAGCTCGATTTTGAAGATTATGTATGTTTGTTTCATGTGTATGCGACCGTATTTCGTAATTTGAGTTAAGACCCTTTAAAGCAAAATTGTTTCTAAATACTTTATAGCTCACATGTTTGCAACACAGTTAGCTCGATATGCCAACATGCCGAAAATGTATCCAGAATTTCCTCCAGGATAGTCTGCTGGTGTGTCTGCTTTAGAGTGGCCCGTTGCGTTGCGATGAGTGTTCGCACAGAAGAAGGCGAAGGTGTGACAGGAAAAAATAAAATGTTCCTCGATATCTCAGTGGGATACATTCTAGCCATTGGTGGCTTTAAGTGAATCATCATATTTTTGTGGCTCACACATGAAGTTATGTGTCGCCACAAGAAGGATGCTCGATTAAATTGCATGTACCGGTATATTTTTCCAGGTCTAATCATGGCGTTTGATTGACGATTTGGCAGTTGTGCTGGGCATGGTTTCTGCGCATTCAGCATGGGATGAAATATTGCCTAAAGTAAAATCCGGGCACGTAAGGCACACAGCCAGGATTGTGAACAACACTCTATGGTGTGTCAGATTTAGAAGATATTTATTTGAATTACACAGGGACTTTAAAACTGATTTACAAATTAAGGTACAGTTTGAGTCGTAACACCATCATCACATTTATATCGAGCCATAAATATCATTTACGAGGGACTTGTTTTTGAATTAAAAAATAAATGTCGTAATCTGAATACAACAGAATGGCCTACGGGTATAGCAGTTGTATTTTAAATGTAAATGGAAATAATGTTCCCGTGTTCACGTTGACATCTGTTACCTGTCATATTAAAAAAGGGTGTGGGAGTTGTGGACCCCTCCATGCAGTAAAATCCAGGCTTGCAGGGTCCAGATGGGGACGAGAGGCCAACTTGGGCACAGTAATGGCCAGGCAAACAAAGCTGACAGTCATCCACAGACACTGCGCCTTGAGCAAACAACATTTTACATGATCAAATTATTGTGCATGATTGCAGAAAGAGCAGCAGTGACTTGATTCAACTTTGTATTTTGGTTTGGTTCAATTGCAACATGAATGCCCTTATTTTGGAATGATTCAGTTGAGGAAAAAATGTTTATTATTTTATTATTGTCAATATATATATTTTTAGGATTAACTTCCTTAGTATGCATCCAAATATTCATCTTGGATCTTTGTCCGGATGCTATTAGCCCCGAGTTTGTCATTCAACTAGTGCATAGGTGTCAAACTCAGGTCCTGGAGGGCCGCTGCCCTGCATGTTTTCCAAGTCTCCCTGTTGCAACACACCTGATTCAAATGATCAGATCATCAGCAAGCTCTGCGCAAGCCTGACATTGAACCTATTCATTTGAATCAGGTGTGTTGCAACAGGGAGACTTGGAAAACATGCAGGGCAGCGGCCCTCCAGGACCTGAGTTTGACACTTATGAACGAGTGGATCCTAAAATTCTACACACGCCAGTTCAAATGTCAAGTTTTTGTACATGTGTGATTTCAAACCTTTCCCACCATGAATGTTCCCTCCAGTATATATCCTGTAGAAATACATTGAGTGCAAACATCATCTTATAACTCGGATGTAGCTGTGTTCATTATTAACCAATCACATTTGAACCCATGTGAGCAGCACACACCCCTTTTGAAATTCTCATGGATTTGTTTGTGACCAACAGGTGGAACTGACGGGCTCTTCCTGCAGCGGCACACCTGTTGATCGTTATGTAATCACTAGATTTTTATTTTTTTTTCGTTAAAAGGGATCCCTGCCCGACCACTCAGGGTTGGGTCATTGTTTTTTATTATTGCTTCTGTGCATTACTGCCATGGAGTTCTGTTTGTTACTTTGGGTTCTTGTTGTTTTCAGGACTTTATTTGTGTTGGATTTAATTTACCAGTGTTTGATGAATACATTTTGTCAAGTTCAGCCTGCTCCTCCCTCCAGCCTGCTCTTTTGGGTCCTCCACCACCACGCTCGTGACAGAAATGTCTCTGAGTAACACCTTATAAACGTCAGCTGTACCAGTAGGAGCTTCAAGCAGAAGCCTGAACATTTTGTGCAAACAACGAAGGCAATTCAGAACTGCTCAAAATGACGTCCCCATTATCTAAGGTCCAGCTCCATGCCCAAAGCATGATCCTGCCACCACCACGTTTCACTATGTACGGTTTTCTTTGAGTTGATGAGCAGTGTTGTGTTTGAGCTAAACGCAGGTTAACCTTGGTTTCATTGAAGACATTTTATCAAATGTGTCTGGGAGATTCATTCCTTTTATCATGTTACATATATCCAATATATTTACTACATTACCGTATTTTCCACACTAAAAGGTGCACTGGATTATGAAGTGCACCTTCAATCAATGCCGTATTTTGTCATTTTTTTTCATATATTGGACGCACCGCTTTATAAGACACAATCTACAATGCATCCACTAGATGGAGCTAAGCTCAAGGAAATGCCAACCGAACGATCAGATGTCAGTAAAACGTATTTAATAAAGCAGCAACACAGTTCACTTAACCAACAGCAAGTTATAACATTGACTCGTTAACGTTGAACTCTCTTGCCGCTGTTCTATTTCCGTGTTCAACTGCGAAACCGATCGCCTTAAATTTGAACTCTGCATTGGAAGCATGTGTCTAGCAGGGAGCCATTTTGGGGTTGACATATTACCGCAATGAACATACACAAGGCGCATCACATTTTAAGGCGCGCTGTGAGCTTTTAAAAAAATGGAAGTCTTTTAGGTGCGCCTTTTAGTGCGGAAAATACGGTACCATGAGTATAAGTTGTTTATAAAATGGACGGATGGATACTTGGTGCCTATATATGTAAATCTCACTATCACCATACCGATATCAGCCGACTAGGTACTCAAAGGTTTTGTCTTGTATTCACTGTGGCGATATTTATATATGTTATTGTAATAAACACTGGGGAAAAAAGAAAACCGTTGTCTTCCTTTCAAAACAAGGAGAACTTGCATATTGTACAACAGAAAACATTAGCTGCCATGTGCTGATAAGATCTAATAATTTATAATGGCTTAACAGTGTACAAGAATAGCCTTAGGTGCATATAGTTCATGCTGTTTCACAATGACAAAAAAATGCTTATCTAATCACATGTATCAGCGTATTCTGGCAAATATCGCACAAAATAATTGTGTCGAATGGGTCACCTTCTATGGAGCTAAAAGTGCCTGCAGGACATGCATCCATAATGCTGGCACCCTCTGGGCAGTAATACCCTGCAGGGCACCGCCCCCCAGTTGGTCCGTCCTCAGGCTGGGCAGAGACAGACCCGTGGATGCAGAGGTAACTAAAGCAGAGGTGGAGTGATGAGGACAAGAGCAGATGGAGTGGGTGATATGGGAAGTGATGGATGTGAAAGCACAAGAGACACTTAATTACACAGTGTCTCCACAAGGTCTTTTTTACAAGTTAGACACATTATTATGGAAGAAACTAATGAGATGTGATTTGTACTCAGTGGTTATTAAAGTTATTAACCATGTTGCATTTGTGTATTTCAGGCAGCCTGTTTGTAAGGAAAATATATATTTTTAAAAAAGGTACTCAAATAATGACTGTTACAATGGAGTGTACAAAAAAAATGTAATGATGTTAAAAGGTTATATGCACTCATCTCGAGAACACAGCAAAATCCAATACAAAGACGATTAAAAATGCCATTTCTACTAACGAATAATGCAGGGAGCATTTGATTGAATTTGTCAGGTGATTATAAAATAATTTTAAATCCTTGTAAAGTGAAAATTAAAGGTCTTCTAAAGTTTACATGAGTGTTGTTCACAATCATGCAAAATTTGAGTGATTAAAAGAATGGCCAATAATAAAATGAGGCTTCAAAATAATGAAAAGAAGCATATTGTTCTCTCCCCTCTCAAAGTCTTGTGAGCAATGAAATACACATCTTTCTTATGCCTACACATTCCTATGCGCTTCAGCTGCAAAAATATATCTGCTTTTGCATAGACGGCTGGAATATATCCCCCCTGGCGTGCATGCACTCACAGTCAACAACGAGGCATTATAAAATTGCCATGCCAGTGTGAAACAACGCTCATTGCCTCATTCTGTGTGACAGTTGTACACGAATGGTGCTTCGTCTATGTGTGCCTTGCGATTGGCTGGCAACCAGTTCAGGGTGTACCCCGCCTCCTGCCCAATGACAGCTGGGATAGGCTCCAGCACACCCGCATCCCTCGTGAGGATAAACGGATTAAAAAATGGAGGGATGGGTGGGTGGGTGAGAACAGGGTCTGGGTTGGATAAAGGGAGGTGTCCAAGGATTTGTCTTTGCACCTAGCTTTTCCAAACAAATGTGTTAAACCATGATGAGACTAAGTAGAGTGCAAATGTGTGCTCTGTCTTACCCAGCAGAGCAGAGCCCACTGGGGGCTACCAGTCCAGAGGAAGCACAGTACGCACCAGGAGGACAGAGTTCGCAGCCCCACTCAAAGGACAAACCCATATGGTCACTGAAGGTACCAACTGGGCATGGGAATGCTACACCAGACTGTGACCCTGTGGAGGAATAGCATGTCATATGTCCAGCTGCTCGCGGACCACACATCACAGAAGAGTTTGTTGTTATGATCATACTCCGATATACTGTAATGATTTGCCAAATAATGAGCTCATGACTGATACAACCACCTGTTTGGATGGAGAAAAAATATGCCCACCATAACACAAGCATTGCAAGTACTTCATGTTGTTAGAACTGAACCCGTGGTCATTAATTGTGTCCCACATAGTCTGGTAAGATGCTATTTTTGTCAAAATGGCTGGTGTCCTACCTGGTGGGCAATAGTGTCCTTTAGGGCACAGCGTGGGAGTTAAAATCCAGGACATATTGCCTGCGACATCCATGAAGCCGGCACAGTAAAATCCCGCTGGGCATGTAACACAGTCAGCCTGTGGAGAGGCAATTTGCAAATTCATATTCAGAGAAAATATTCCGACAAAGAGCAGATGTTTACTATAACCAACAGACGCGAAAACCTTGAGCCGCTTGTTTCGCAGGCAGAGTATGAACTATAAACTTTGTGGTGCACATGCAGATGCTCCAGCACTTAAATGTTACATTCTCCTGAATATGCAATTAAAACATCTAAGTACACTCAAAGGATTCTAAAAGGTTATATGCACTCATCTGGAGAACACAGCGAAATCCAATACAAAGACTGTATTAAAAATGCCACTCTTACTCACTAATAATGCTCCCTTTTGATTGAATCTGTCAGGTAATTATAATTTAACAAGGAGCTTTTATTATTGTGTTTTTAGGTCCTGCAATGGCGACACTAAGAAATAAAATGACTTGTCAACGTGATGTATTACAGTTCCTACACCATTGTAAACTATAGCCACAAGAATACGCAAATTGTTTCAAATGCACCTGTGGCAAATGGTCATAAAAAAAGGAGAAATGCATCACGGCATATCATAACAATCCCTCGATACAATGCTAACGCCCTGAAGGTGTTACAGGGTACTCTGATTGGACATGAAGGAAGTAAAAGATCCTCCAGCAACGCAGTAACATAATTGCTGTGTTACTTGTTGCATCCCAGAGCTAAAAAAAACCGTTTGGAATGAGAGAAAAATAACAACTGTCTGTACAGGCTGCATATTTTGTTGTTTTTATTACTATTATTATTGCACTGGAGCTGAACTTGTTAAAAAATATGTTTTTATATTTGTGTTTGTTCTCTCACTAACTCGCCTGCCATCAATTCCAGAGCGAGACACTATTTAAGCCCAAATAAAGTTCAGCTGTTATAGCAGTGTTTTCCCCGACGTGTTTATCGTCACATCATACAGCACAGGCCATGGCCTGTGGAGAATTTTCACAGGATCTGAGGGATCTTGTTCAAAGGTATCAGTCGGGAGAAGGGTATAAAAAAAAATTCTGAGGCATGTGCCATGGAGTACATGCGGTAAAGACAGTTATCAACAAATTAAGAAAATATGGCACAACAGTGACATTACCAATCATTCAAAGTTGATTAATTAAAAAAAGACCAGAAGATAAAGTAATTAGGGAGTCCGTCAAAAGGCCGACTTCATTCTCAACACTGCCACATCCCAGACATAAGAGAGTGTGCACACTTGTGCAACCTCATTATCACCGTTGTTAATTTGGACATTCCTTTTTAAAAAAAAAAAAATTTTTTTTTTAGCTGACTGATTACAAATTATTCTCATTAATGGTGGAAAAAGTTTTGTAATGACTGGGTCTCACATTTTTATACTACAAAAAAAGCTGTCATTTGAACAAGGGTAAGTAGACCTTTTAACATTAAACTTCATTCTCTCAATTTCTTTATAATATATGCGAATAGTCCATGTATTTAAAAAACATACATAAAAGAGAGAGAGAGAGAGATTTTTTTAAACTTCTCTTGGAGAAGGTCATCGCTTAATGACTATAGGAAAATGGGGGTTCAAGAGTGGAAACAGTTGAGAATTACTGCACTAGATTTTGCAGATATTACCTAATATTGTGAATCCTATATTATACGACATCTACGGTCTGACTTTGGAGTGTGTGTGTGTGTGTGTGTGTGTGTGTGTGTGTGTGCGTGTGTGTGTGTGTGTGTGTGTGCGTGTGTGTGTGTGTGTGTGTGTGTGTGTGTGTGTGTGTGTGTGTGTGTGTGTGTGTGTGTGTACGTGTGCGCGTGTGATTTTATTTCTTTGGAAGTCACAACAACTCGACAAGTATGAATATATTTCTTACTTGCCCAGGTTGATTTTGAAAGGTCCCTGGCAAACAGGGTACTGGTCTGTGAGATCCAGGTGGACACCTGTTTCCAGAAGGGCAAGGTATTGATGCATTGAAGCTCGGGCAGTAGAACCCTGCTGAGCACATGAGAGAAGGGAAAGAGAGCCCTCTGGTGGTACAGAGGAACCCTAAAAGGAGAGCAGACAGATCTGTCAACGAAAAGTCTAATTGTTGCAAAATGTGATTAATTAGCGCTGACCTGAAGGACACGGCAGGCAGTCCGATATTTGACTGTTCCTGGTTTGGTTGCTGTAACGTCCTATGGGACAAGCTAATGGAGCCGAGGAGCCCTGGGGGCAATAATGGCCCTCAGGACAGCGGTCTCCTGTCAACCCGTCATCGGCCGGTGTGGGCGACCAAGCCCCTGCAGTGCAGTAATAACCAGCCTTACACTGGCCTGATGCAACAGCCATCCCATGTGACGCACAGAATAAACCTGCATGGGCAGAACAAGTTCTAATATACAGGATACAGTAGATGCACAGAAACTTAAAAGACTCAACAATACGATAAGTATGAAACATTTTTAAAATGAATTATAATGATGATGACTGCACTGGAGAACAACAAATGCAAAAAAAAAAGAAAAATCATCTCTGGACAATGATTACATTGTGGTGCCAGGTTATCTTCTACCACTCAGTCAGTACCTTATCAACACGATAATACCAATCATTACCAGTGCTCAGCGTTGCTGACTTTAATTTTATATCATAGTTTATCTTGTAACGTAGGTTGTTGACTACAGTTGTACCGATCATGTGATCGGAAAACGGCGCAGATCACGTGGTATTTGGTTGATTGGTATCGGCCGAAAAAAAATCCGTTCTTTGAATTTTCTAATAATGAATAATACATATCATTTTTTCTTTACTTGTTTTGAACTACTGCTGACTTACAGCCCCCCAAAACGTTATCATGCTGTGATAACTTTATTCGAGAAAGAGAGGGAAAAGAACATTAAGACAATTTAGATGTCCTTTATAATTAATGCACTGCGGGGGTATTGGATTGAGACTCAGTATCAGCAGATACTTAAAAACAAATGACTCAGACTTGGGTACAAAAATATGTGATCAGGACATTTCTCTCGCTGACTATTTGTTTCTAGTTAAGAAAGGTTTCAGATAGTCAGAGACAACACCACTGTCCTCTGTTTAAGTTGAAATTTAGATGCGAGCTATGTCTTTCTTTTTTTAAATATTAAAGGCAACATGTTACTGACAAGCTAACTGATTGAATGCCCATGATGAAAGGGTGTTGTCGTTGGAAAATATGGAATGAAATTTTGTTCAAATGTCCCAAATGGAGTCTTGTCCAGATCTACTCTGGTTACAATTTTCAATTTCCAAGTCAACAAGTTCTCTACAGAGGTTTAATATGATGCCTGATTCATTTAGGAAGCTAAATGAAGTATCCCAAATAGAAACAACTCAAAGTATGATGCAGTGCAGTTCATCAAAAGGGTATACAACTTGTATATTGTGTGGTCCCTAGATACAAGGTACGAATAGCAAGCAATCTCTTATCTATCGATCTATCTTGCTAGCTGTCTTGCTAGCTATGTAGCTGGCTAATGAAGGTGATTTTATCATTCAAAACAAAACAAAAATGACGCTAAGGAAAGAGTGTGTGTTGACCTGGCGGGCATGGAAGGCAGTCCTGGGCCTTTGCCATCTGAGTGAAGGGATTGATGAACCCAGCTGGACATGGGTAGAGGAATTTGGACCATGTTCCAACTGGGCAGTAATGACCCAATGGACACTCATAGAATGAACCATTACTACTTCCAGGACAATAGAACCTATCCAAATAAATATTGAACGAATAAGTCATGTACAGCATAGTTTTGTTCCATCATTAAATGCGATCCTAGAATCCATTGCACACACGTGTATGTGTTTACAATGACTGTGCGTGTCTTGCATTTGCAGCTTTACCCCTGGGGACAGGCGCTGCAGCTGGCTCGGCCGTCCTCTGTGCTGATGGTTCCCCGAGGGCAGAGCTGAGGAGTCGCAGAGCCCTCGGAACAGTAATAACCTATTTGTGTGTCCACCAGAGTCATGAAAGAGACACACACTTGAGCACAAAAGCGCAGACACTTCGATTTCAATTGTCACCACAGCAGCTCTTCATGTTTAAGCCTATTTGATTGAAGAAGAGCTTTGTTTACGGGCTGAGAAGGATCACGCTGCCTATATGTACCTGTAAATTCTAAATGAAATTATTTTCCTGACAGTTTCCATTTGCTTTTGTTGCCTTTTGTGACATATGTGGAAAGCTTTGTTACGTGCTATTGTCTGTTACAATATTATCCCTAACTGACTTAGGTGGCTACACACAAACAAATTTTGAAAATGTGAGAGCCCATATGTGACACCATTTGTGTTACTAATCGTAATGTACTCAACAAGACCAACACAGCACACCACACGCTTATTTATATCTGTCATAGTACTGAAGCTCTGTTTACGCTATGTTCCAGGTGGCCATCACAAACTCGGTTGACTGAAACATTGTGTGCCATGGAATTTTCTCTCCATACTAAAGCATTGTTAAGTTTTGACATAATTGGTCGTGCGATCTGTAACAAAGCTTTGGGGGGGTAATAACTGATGAATCCCTCAGGATCAAAGGTTCAGTCCACTAGTACGTTCCCTGCTGCCTGTCACATTATGATGGCATTTCAACCAGGAAGAAGGAATAGAAGTTTTGGGGGTAAACAACTTGTAGTCATGTTGTATAAACTCTTTCTGTAAGAAATTGCCCCTATATATGTTTTCTGGCAACATGTTTCATGCGACAATCACAGAGTGCATTGATCAACAGTGTTGGCCACAAACATAACGACAAAGAAAGAAAAGCAGAAACCGGTTTATCATTTCCATCCATCCATTTTTCGATATGCTTTATCCTCGCAGGGGGTGCTGGAGCCTATCCCAGCCGTCTTTGGGCCGTAGGTGGGGGGCACTCTGAACCGGTTGCCAGCCATTCGCGGGGCACACATAGACAAACAACCATCTGTGCTCACACTCTCACATAGGGACAATTTAGACTGTTCAGTCAGCCTGCCACGCATGTTTTTGAAATGTGAGAGGATACCGGAGTACCCGGACAAAACCCACGCAGGCATGGGGAGAACATGCAAACTCCACACAGGGAGGCCGGAGCTGGAATTGAACCCGGTACCTCTGCACCATGAGGCCGACGCGCTAACCACTGGAACACCGGGCCGCGGTTTATCAATTCCCATTGGCGTCCCAGATGTATCATTAGTTTTGATCACCTTTTGGGCACAGTCCGCCACCGTCTTCTAGCGAACGTGGGTCGGGCCGAGCCGCACCCCCAGCGCAGAAGAAACCTTCCAAGCATTTTCCGGAAGGCGCGGAGAGGCCAGCAGCGTCACAGTAGTAACTAGGGAGACAAGGCTCACAATCCTCCTGAGAGGAGACAAGAGGCCCATAAAAAAGGATGAAGAGCAAAGACCTAATGAAAAAGTCAGTGTTCCTCATTTTAACATGAATACAGGATTAAATATTGATTGGCTGACACAATCAAAACCGTTAATTACTGTAAGTAATGTCCAGACGTGGCAAGGCACAGCTGGAGGATAGAAGCTATTGATTTCCTGTAACTAAAATGGACAAGCGTGTAATATCACACTGGGACATAATGTTTTCAATTGTAAATGAATACATGATGCAGTAATTGTGTTTTTTTTTTTGTATTTTGCTATCTATCTACAGGACAAAACCCGTATTAATGAAAGAAAAAAGTAAATCTATCAATCATGATGCATTTTGTACACAATACTATTACATTTTTATAGGAGAAGAAGCTGCTGACATAAGAGAGTGATTTTTAACAAAATTCACCTGGGAAGTTAATTTGGTGAAGTTAGAGAAAGTACCACGAGGACAGGGCAGAGGATGGATACTGGCCTGGGGACAGTAATGGCCAACAGGACAGGGCCCCCCCTCTCCTGGTGAGGCACACAAAGAAGAAAAAGGTTGCATTTTGACAAGCATCTCAAATCAAGCCCATTGATGGAGAATCTTCGTCATATAAGTGTCAGGCAAGTGGTCAGATTATAAACGAGGGGCACAGCCGGCGTGCTTGTTACCCGTAGCCCGCGAGAAGGGTCGAGGAGCGGTGTTTCCACGTAAGCAGTAATATCCTTCCTGACACGCTCCACTGACAGCTGTGCCATTTGTGGAGGAGCAGTAATGGCCACCATCACACTGTTTGCATTGAGAGACAGACCAATATCCTGGATCGGGACCATATGTTCCCTCTGGACATCTTCTCAAGTCAAGGCCAGTTCTTTCGGGACAGTAGAAGCCTGCAAAAAAAGATTGTAAGGACTTCAATTGGAGGGATACAAATTTAACAATTTAACCCAAGCTCAACCCATAGCTGTGACTAAAAATGTGTTGAACTGAGAGGTGTAATAGAAAATTGTTTAAGACAGACCATGTAATGTTTTGTCTTTTTTGTAAATGGACAATTTTGAAACATTCTCACATCTGCTCTGCAAAATTGACAAGCGCAATGTCTGGAGGGATCTGAGGTGTGCAGACTTGGATGAATTCATGGAGCCTAAGATTCAAAGCACACATGGTGAAGCAGCATTTAGCCGTTATGCTGCACGCAAATGGAACAACCTGCCAACAGAAGTGAAGTCAGCGCCGAGTGTAAATGCTTTTAAATCCATGTTAAAAACTAGGCTTGTGTCTTTCACTCCTTTGTTTGTCAACGCTCTTAAATGCTGCACTTATAATTATGTGAAGCACACTGCGTTACCTTGTATATGAAACGTTCTGAACTGTAAAGAAAGTTGCCTCTAGAGTAGAGTGGGTATGTTTACATGCTAACTGTGGATGAATAAATTCTGTGGAATTACAAAATTAGTTCCTGCACATGTTGGCTTGCTGTTTCATCTGTTTTGTGCCATCGTTCAATGGCCATTTTTATGCAAGAGAGCCCTTTGTACTAAACATCATTTTATTTGCCCGTCACTGATCTAATGTTTGTGGAATTTAGCACTCACTTTGAAATCTAAAAAATTGACACCTTGTAGTCAATCTGAATCACCTGGTGCTACATGATTTTTTTCAATTAAACAAAGCAGACACACACACTGTGTAGGCCTGTGCAATTGTTGTCTATAAATAATTTTGTGCATGCAATACTTTGTTTTTCTTTTCTACCCCCCCCCCCCCCTTCAATTTTATCGCTGTAGTTTGCAAATTTCCCCATTGTGGGACAAATAAAGGTTTTCTTATCTTATCTTATCTTAAACAGTCATCCTCCAGTAAGGACTGTTAAACGTATCAAACCTGGAGGGCACAGATGCAAGGTGCCATTCACACAGTACCAGCCTGGATGACAGGGCTGACACTGAGTGGCATGTGTAATGGCAACATATGTCCCCGGATCACAAGGTATTGGTTCAGCAGTCCCTTCGGGGCAGTAGGAGCCTTCAGGACAAGGCCCTCCTGTCATTCCATCGGTAGGAGTGGGTGTGACAGCTCCCCCAAGACAATAAAACCTACATAAAATGAGAACAATGATGAGTATTATGCAGGGTGTCCCTGAAGTCACAAAACATTTCCCTTTTTTTTTTTTAATTTCGTTTTAGATATCCTGCGATTGGCCGGCAACCAATTCGGGGTGTCCCCCGCCTACTGCCCGAAAGACAGCTGGGATAGGCTCCAGCACCCCTCGCGGCCCTTGTGAAGATAAGATAATCAGAAAATGGATGGATGGATTTTCTGTATCATCGTTACAGTCATGATGCCATCAGAATTTTGACAGATTAGGTTTTGGCATTTTTATAAGCATATCACCTTGCCCATGGCTTGCCAATTGACATTGGAGTGGCATTGCAAAATTGCTGCCTGGAAAAAACAAGTCCAACATTTTGGTAGGGGTTCGAGTGATTCCCCCAGATAGAGAATGCCTGCTGGAGTTCGGTGTTTTCATCAGTGGTGGTAGTAGCAAGACTTCCGTTGCATGGTTTGTCAAGAACAGAATCTCTTTTCAAGAAACTTGCAAGGGATAGTGTAAATTATACTTTGCACTGGAGCAGAGTGACACCCACAAAGCTTCTCAAACTGGCGCAGAATTGCAGTCATGGACAGAAAACAAAATCTTGCCAGGCAGCAATTTTGCAACACTGCTTCAATTTCAATTGGCAAGATATTAAAAAACTGATTTGCTTCCAAAGATTGTTAAATCTAAACTGCCATACGGTGATGGGCTCCAGTCTGTCTGAATGAAATCTGAGACAAAACAGAAAAAAGGAAGTGGACTGTATAGTGACATTTGGGCCACCCATTGTACAATGGAGAGTGTGTAGTTAGCACCCTTCAAGGCAGCGTCCAGTCGGGGAAGTCAGCCCAGTTCTGTCACAGTAAAATCCAGCAAGACAGGTTAAACAGTCCTCTTGTGTGTGCAGGCCTGTACTGTTTGACCAGCTGCCCATGGGACATTCCATAGGAGCAGTGTTACCTGTAAGAGAATATTTAGAAGATGACTTAAAACATAATTTGGTTTCACTAGTCACGATGATAAATGTACCCTAAATGTACTTTTGCTCTCTAAGGTGAAAATGTGTGGCAAAATCACTGACTTAGATGCCACAATCAGTAGTTAAGGACCAAAAAAAAAAAAGCCCTCATTTAAAAGTAAAGGGTCAGTGCCTCCGCTCCGAGTAAACACATTAATCTGAAGAAAGCAGTGTTAAAAGTTAGAAGATAAATGTTGTCAGAAAATCCTTTCGGCCACGAGATGGTAATTAGCATGAATAAAACAGGAGTGGCCTTCGACTAGAATGGAGCAGAATGTTAACTGCGAGCAGCATACATTTGGTGACATTAGCGAGTAAAATAAGCAGCATGTGTGCTCCATCAGTTAACCCTTGGAACTGTAAATAAAAATTGATGCTGTAACGGGGAACATGCTGCTTTTTGCCACATGAGAATAAAGTGTGATTGCACATCCACGACAGCAGGTGGCAGTGACACGCATTTCTAAAAGAATTTAAAAAAAGGGCAAATAGATGCGCTCCAAATCATCAATTTCAGACTAAAAAGCAAATCTTCAAGTTATTCTTTGCTGTATGTTGATATAGATTCCTTTCTTTGGTTGTTAATGAGGGCACAAAGCTATGCAGAGGTGTACTTATAACAATTTTATCGACAAATTATATCATTTATCATGGCGGCAGAGAGTTGAGGTCGCACAAAATGTTTTCTTCTTCTTATTGGAGCATAGCAGAAAATAATATTTCCAATGTTTTTATTTCTTATGCTTGATCTTATCTAATTAGCTAATATTTGTTTGTTTATTTGTGTCCAGCACTGTTTTTCAGATGTGGCATGTTGTTATTTATACATACATACAGTATGGTCTAGTCACCTGCTGGGCAGTAATGACCAAGAGGACATTTTGAACCAGAAAGTCCGTCCACAGGGGTCGGAGAGGATGCTCCACCTTTACACCAAAAACCAGCAAGGCATGATCCTATGTTTGGTAAAAACAAAAACAACAACAACAACAAAAAGCATCATGAATATACATCAATAAAGATGTACAAATCACATCATAACAACGTGATCAAACCTGCCGGCTCTGAAAGTCCAAGCGAAGGGCAGTAATGTCCACTAGGACATGGCATGCAGCCTGAAAGGCTGTCCACATGCTCTCTTGGGTTGAATGAGCCTATGGGGCACGGGTACTCCTTGGACATGCTTGTGCCTGCAGGGCAGTAATATCCTTTCGGACAGAGTCTCGGGAAAGATCCATTGGCTGGACTCAGCCTGAGATCGCAGTAGTAACCTTGTGAAAAGAGAGGAGAATACATTTAAATAATCGCTGTCCATATGGGAATATTCTCAAAACAACATTGACACAGATTGGGCTAATTAATTGAATTCATGGCGGCGTCGGGATCATGTGAAGTTTCAATGAATAAAAGATTTTCTTGAGATGCTTATTCAAGTATTGTATTCAATTGTAAATCATCTTAACTGAGAGAGTCTGAATGGGGCCTACCTGCTTCACATGTCATGCAGATAGCTTGCCTCTCTCTGTCCTGGTATGTTCCCGATGGACAAGGTTCTGGAGCTGCACTACCCATAAGGCAAAAATGACCAAGTGGACATGGAAAAGCTGTTGCAGAAATTTGACCAGGGGGGCACCAATAACCTGTGAAGTGAACAACTCATTACAGGGGAGCCGTTGTTACAAAATGATTCGACGGTGGTTAATGTGACAAGTGCAATCATAATATTGAGATAGAACCTCCAAAGTCAAAAGCAATCTGTTCTGTGACACTAGATGAATTGATCAGTCCAGTTCGTAATGTGCCTTTGCTGGGATAGGCTCCAGCTTCCTGCAAACGGGATAAGCAGTCTAAAAAAAATGGATGCACGGGCATTGCCAACTGCCTTACAAATGAGCACGAAACAAAACAAAAAAAAAGGAACGTAAAAAAATACTCACTCACAAAAGACACATCACAACGACTTGAGAGGGAACAGGAAGGTGTTTTCAGAGTAATATTGCCATCTAGTGGCAATTTGTTTTCAAAATATATACAGTACAGTATACTGTATCTGGGCATTAATTCTATGCTAAAGTTTAAATTCTGGTTCTATGAGATGTGAATGTTTTTTTTTTTAATTTATGTGCTATGTGAATGCCAATCCCAGCTCTGGCCAGAAGTCTACTGGCACAGGCTCCAGCACACCTACAACACCTGCGAGGATAATAGCGTCAAAGATGGATGCATTATTCTTTTTTTTTTTTTTGCCATCAGAAAACATAACATCTAAAAAGCAAAATCCACTCGTAGTGTTTCATGTTTTAGATGCTCAGTTATGATGATGGTGTGAAGTATTGTTTACATTTTGGGGTACATTTGAAAAAAATAAATAAATAATGATAAGTTTGAATATCAAATTGCTCCACTATTGACTTTGGAGGTTTCCTTCTATGAAAGGTTGTTATAACATAGACCTTGATCACAGGGCCCAGTTGGTGTACTGAGGCCCGGTCTACTGCAGTAGAACCCTTTGGTACAAGGTTGACAGTCGGCCCTGCTGGTTAGACCGGGCACTGAAGAAAATGTGCCAGCGGGACATAACTGTGGTTCTCCAGACCCTTCAACTGTAGGGTGACAAATGGAGTAGTTATAGGAGAATTGATTTGTTCATTCAGTGGTTTAGGTGACCTAGTATTATTTCATCATGAATAAATGGAGGTAAAAAAAGAAAATGTTAATGTGCTTTTTAATTCGGAAGAAGATCTTCTGTCTCTTTCCCCTACTATTTTTTTATTATCATTAAATACTCTTTGATAAGGCCACTTATTGGCAATTCGTGAAACAACTGTTCCAAAGGCAGTGTAAGGGGGCTTACCGCAGTATGTCCCACTTGGACAGATGCTGCCTGTTTCTCTATCTGTTGGCTTGGCCTCAGTGGCTCCTCCTTTACAATAATAACCTGGAGAACAGGGACCCGTCGGTGAAGCCAAACCTGTTCAACAAAAGCAGATTTGCATAATTAACAATTACTACACCGGGAGGGGAGACAGTCTAATACAATAAATCCAATATTTGTATTATTATGGAGATGAAACGCTTTTCATTTGTACTATCACATACATTGAATTTGATAGCTTGCAAAAAATTGAATGACTTAGTTCCTCATATTCTAATTACCTGAGATGTTACAGAAGGTTCCAGGCAGACAAGGAAGGGGCTCTGAGCTACCTGCTGGGCAGTAAAAGCCCGGCTGGCAGCGACCCCCCGTGGCAGTGGCGGGACACAGACAGTTAGCGTTGGTATAATTATCCAGGTCAAATGGCTGTGAATTCCATGCTGCTGAGACGCAAAACCAACCTGAGAGGAACATGTGTGACAGTGGGTGACAGTTTTCTACGTGGGGCAGGAAAACAATAATACAAAAGAAGCTGACAGAAAATGACCGGAGGGAGATGACACAAGATTGTAGTTGCAAAAATGTTGACGCAATAAATAAAACAGGTTCTTCTCCCCGGGCCTGTGTGGGTTTTCTCCGGGTATTCCACATTCCAAAAGCATGCATGGTACGCTGATTGAACACTCAAAATGGTCCCTAGGTGTGAGTGTGAGCGTGGATGGTTGTTCGTCTCTGTGTGCCCTGCGATTGGAGCTAAACAACAACTATAACTCATCACTGACCAGCTTTGCATTTTCCAGACACATGAGTCAGCCTCTCCTTCTCACAGTAGTGTCCAGGGGGGCAAGGCAGGCAGCTGTCCAGACTCTGTGTCATGTGCTCGGGGTTGTAGTAGCCACGAGGACATGGGTACTGAGTGGCATGTCTTGTACCTACAGTATGTACACAATATATTTCATCCTGTTAATTTGTGGTATTTTTCACTTGCACTCACCAGACACGGCATTAAGCATATAATTCAAAAAAGAAGTGGCATCTGATGCCAGCGTTGTCTCAAAAATTCTACCTTTAAAAATCTGACTAGAATGGAATGTGGAATTCCACCTTGGCCAAATTTGGCTCAGTGTGAAACTGTTTTTGTCATTAAGGTTCATGCATTATTAAAGGTCATTGTTAAAAAAATGTCCATTTTGCTACTTCATGACCGACATCATTGTCTGGATTTACATCAAGATTAGGTATGTTCTTCCTGAATGAGAACAAAAATATGTACCGTATTTTCCGGAGTATAAATCACAGTTTTTTTTCATAGTTTGGTCGAGGCTGCGATTTATACTGGTGATGGTTTGGTAAATGTGTTAGCATGTTCTTTGTGCTATAGTTGTCTAAATACCTCTTAATATGTTACGTGAACATACCAGGCACATTCACAGACCATTGTTTAAGCGTCATGCAACGTTAGCATATCGTACACTTATTCAGCCTGTTGTTTATTTTTATTTTAAATTGCCTTTCAAGATGACAAGTATGTTTTTGGTGTTGGATTTTATCGAATAAATTTCCCCCAAAAATGCGACTTATACTCCAGTGCGACTTATATATGTTTTTTCCTTCTTAATTATGCATTTTTTGCCTGGTGCGATTTATAATCCGGAGCGACGTATAATCCGAAAAATACGGTAATTGTATCAAAGCACAAATTAGAGGATACACAAAGTGTAAATAACAGGACAATAAGTCATGGGAATGCAACAAATTCACTAAATGAAGCTTATTTTAAGTTGTTAACATTGAAAGGGGAGTCCGAGCAGAAGGTTTGTTTGACATTATCTTCGTGGCAAAGGTAATAAAGACATATACCTCCTAGGAAAGTGGAGTAGGATTATTCTGTTTGTATAAGAAGTACTATTTTTGAGCGAAACGTATGCTCTGGTCAAAAAAAGTTTGCACTTTTGAAAAAAGGTTGATTCATATAGACATTTTCATCAAAATTGGAAGACATATTGCATTAAGTGTCAGTGTTGGTGAGTACTGAAATGTACCGTAAATATTTTTAATCTGAAACACAATCTGAAAAAACATGGTATCAGAGAATCAATGATTATTATCCTTGAGATGTTACAATTCTAAACACCAATCTAGTGTTGGACCCCATTAGATGTGCAGGTGTATCTTATGAAGTGTCCAGTGAACAAATATGCCAAGCAGGACTACAAAGACGTCTTTGTGTGTTTTGGGATGAGCCTACCATCTGGACAATAGAAGCCTGGCACGCACGGAAACTTGGCGAAGTCGCTCGTCTTCTCTGGGCAGTAGTAGCCAGCAGGGCAGGGTGAACACCTGGACTGTCCTGTGAGATTTGTGTAGGATCCAGCAGGGCAGGAGGCTGGGCCTGAACTGCCTTCTAGGCAGTAATGAGCGGGTGGGCAAAGACCTCCTTCCGAGCCTGGTGAGTGAAAAGCAATTAGACGAGGCAAATTGCTGCGATCATGACTGTTAAGACGTTATTATGATGTATCTTGTGATAAAGCCTGATTAATTCATGTTCCACTGCCAACAAAACACCCTCACGTTGCCTACATTTGTCAGCAACTGTTTTTGTAATGCCGAGTTGGAGTGTTTCTCTCCACATATAAATTAGCACTCCGACTTTATATTCAATTTGTGAATAGAGTGCAGTGAAAATGAATTGGGCATTAAACTTCAATACATATGTCGACATTATCATCACCAAGGACTTGTTTGTTTTTATGCAATTCACTGAATATACATATACTGGCTTCTACTATATGTGGATAGTAGTTTTTTTTCTTTTTTTTAATGTCAAACCAGATTTCAGGTAGTGCTGTGCACGATGGTGATTCGAAAGGGTACTTCATTCTAGTAGGCGTGGAAAGGCAAACATCGAATCATAATTGTCGAACTCGGATCAGAACGAATGTGGCTGAAGTCGGGCTATTTTGAGCGAGACACCCGGAAGTGTGTTCGCATGTGTGGGAATGTGGCCTGGTGGTCCAGTGGTTAGAGCGTCGACCTCACAGTGCAGAGGGTTCGATCCCGGCTCCTGCCTCCCTGTGTGTAGTTTGCATGTTCTCCCCGGGCCTGCGTGGTTTTTCTCCGGGTGTGGGTTTGCATGGCAGGCTGATTGGACACTCTAAATTATCCCCAGGTGTGAGTGTGAGCGCGGATGGTTGTTAGTCTCTGTGTGCCCTGCGATTGGCTGGCAACCGGTTCAGGGTGTCCCCCGCCTTCTGCCCGAAGATGGCTGGAATAGGCTCCAGCACCCACCGCGGCCCTTGTGAGGATAAAGCGGATCGGAAAATGGATATATTGAATGATGACATTTTTTTAGGTGGTTGTTTGCTTGTTTGTTTTTTTGGAAAATTGGACTGACTAAGATTGCAATCCATTTGGCATGGCTATTGATTTTTCATGAGGATTTGTATTCTTCCGAGCTTTTTCCAAATTCCAATTTGATGGGAAAGCATAATAATAATAATACATTTTTTAAAATGCTTTTCGTTGATGAAGGTCTTTCGGAAAATGTAATACTATATGCTACCTGTTGCTGCTGAGTCTCCACCTGGACAGTAAAATCCTGTCTGACATTTTCCCGACGGTCGAATCAGACCTTCAGTAGCACAGAATTGTCCTGCTGGACACGGGTTGCAGCCAGTGATATCTGTCACAGAAAGACTAAAGGCACACACAAAGAAATTTGGTAATGCAAAATGTTTGGTCTCGAAGAAATGTGCCACATTCTTGTTCTCTGACAGATCTGAGTAGGTTCCAAGGGGACAGGGTAGCGGGAGACTGGTGCCCTCAGGACAATATCTTCCCTTGGGACATGCTCCTCCAACTCCAGTGCTGTAGTTTCCATCCGGATTTGGGAAGTTCACACCTTTGAAATGTTTGTAAATTCAGATTTGTGATCCAGTTCATCAGTATGATGGGGTGATATTACATCACTTGAATTACCTGCTATGCAGTAATAACCAGCCTGGCAGGGCCCAGTGGGCTGAGAGAGACCCCAGTCATCACAGTAAAAGCCTGTCAACAAGCATTACAAAACAAAAATACAATAGTTATTAAAAAAATCACAATTACAAACAATCATTAGACACGCATTTCAATGGAAAACATCACACAGTATTTTTTTAGATTGACATGCATTGGGTGACTTCTTTTCAGTGTTGTTTTAGCAAAGTGATGACAAGAATGAGACAATGCTCTCACCTGCTGGACAAATGAGGCACTGCTCCACTTGGCTGAACCCCAATTGAGGGTTATATGTCCCAGGAGGGCAGGGCAGGATGCCCTCAACATCCCCCGCAAGACAATAGTGACCTAAAGGGCAAGGTTGAATGCCCTCTCCTGATAAACAGTAGCTCCCAGCAGGGCAATCTCTGCATGCTCCTGCACCTACAAACAGAAAAAGAATTTAAAAACTCATTTCTAAATTCTATATCAGAGCTTTCTTCACCTGACTTCTTCAGTACCTGTTGTGTTTGTGTAGGTCCCATCAGGGCATGTTGTAGGCGAGGCTGAACCTATGAGGCAGTAGTGCCCAATGGGACAAATGTCCCCCGTCAAACCATCAAAGGGCTTTGGAGACACTGCGCCCCCTGAACAATAAAACCCTAAAAAAACAGAGTAGGAGGAATTTAAGGATTTAAAACATTCATTTGAAATTATGTTTATTGGTCACTTTAACCTCTTTAACCAAGCATAACACATTGAGGCCAGCATGAAATTATCTTTATAGGACAATAAAAGGAAGATTATTGTTGGGAATGGGAAGATCTTTTAATTGAACTTTTATTTTTATCATTATTTTGGCATTTTAGAAGTCTCATTACATGTATATTTCAAATTTAATGAGCTATTATTTCAAGCATTTAGATCATCCAAATAAAGGCTTACTGTTGGATTAATGTTAAGTGTTATAGTTGTAGATTTTTAGACAATGTATGATATTTACAAATACGCTTTAAATACGCTGAGAGTGTACACCACCTGTGTCACATCTCCCAGATGGTTGTATTATTCCAGTTGTGTTACAGTAAAGTCCAGGGGGGCAAGGCAGACAGGATGACAGGTTTTGGGCCCCCACTCTATTGCTCCAAGTTCCAATTGGACAGGGGTGTTGCTGAGGATGTTTTGTCCCACGAGGGCAAACGTAGCCTGCAGGACACACTCCCCCAGAGTCCACTTCAACCTGAAGGAATAAAGTGTATCGTCATCATCGATTCAAACATGTCAATTATCATCTGTGTATAATCCACACACGCCACATATAATACTCAGTAAAAAGAAGAGGAATTCAAACGTCTAACATCATTGAATATCATTCAAAATTGACCACATGATAGTAGTTATGTAGGATGAGTATGCAAACCGCTTGAGTCATCTTATCAGTGTCTTACAGGAGAGGCTGTGGAGGCTGCCGAGGTGCAGTAATGTCCAGGGTCACAGAGGCCCTCGGGGGAAGCGAGGCCGGCTTTACTGCAAAACCATCCGGCCTCACATGGCCGACAATGCTGCACATTTTCACCACCGGGCTCATCGGAATACCACCCCTGAAGTATCACATTACATATCATGTACATAAAATGATTATGAGTTGTCCCAGTAGTACACATAAAGTGAATATAAAAACTCTATGTTCACACGTCTTTTTTTTTTTTTTTGGTTTATTTGTTTGTTTTTGTGACCTTTCCGAATCGATCACATTTATTTCATCTTTTGGAAAGATGGGGTTTATGGGATTTTGCTGTGTTCCAAATCAACCAATCACATTCAAACACTAAATGGTGCTGCTCAATTGGAGTCAGCAAACGCCTGCGACTACTTAAAGTGCCTCTGATTCACCACTTTTCAATCTCAGATGTTCTTGCAGACATTTCTCTTCCGATCAGAAGCCTTAAGGTTTTGTGCTAACACTAACAGATATTTTGAACGACTCATAATTCCCTCCACTTTGTATGTGTCATGTTTCGTTTTGTGACCAACAGGTGGCACTGTGGGGCTTTTCCCTGCAGCTGCACACCTGTTGGTCGTTAGGTAATTAGTGGCTATAAAACGACTCCCGGCCGACTACTCATTGTCGGGTCATTGTTTGTGGCTGTTTGTATGCAACTGTCATGGTTGTTTCAGTCAGGTTTTGGTCATTGTTATGTTTTATCTTCAGTCATGGTTTTTGTTTGATACTTTGGATATTGTTTGTTCAGGATTTAGTTTCCTGTGTTTTATCAATACACCCGGCTCCTCCCTCCTGCCTGCTTTTTGGGGTCCAACACCACCACGCAAACGTGACAGTATGAGTGCAAAAGTCCCAAAGCAGGATGCTGCCATCCACAACACTTGTATCTATGGTGTTCCTTTGGTGATGAACGGTGTTTGCGCCAATCATACTTTTGGGAATGAGGGCAGAAAATGTCGACCTTAATTTTTTTTAAACACTTATACAAAGTGGTTCAAATATGACACATTTTCCCACATGGTTGGGAGATTATGTTACGGTCCAATGAAACTAAGATTGAAATAGGTCGCTTTTATCTTGGTTTACTGTTTTTAGATCGCAAAACCTGGCATTTGAAGGGGGTGTGTAGAGTTTATATATTCACTGTACACATTATGTACTCAACTCACTGTAGGACAGGGGTGAGGAAAAGAAGATTCTGGAGGACAGTAAGATCCTTTTGGGCACTGTGGTGGCAGGGATAAGCCTGTCTGGTTGCACAGTTGACCTCCTTGACATTGCACGCACGATTGTGCACCTCGGCGCTTTGGGGGATAACAGAAAACAACCCTGAACAAGGTAAATATATTACATCTGTATCAGCACAACGTCAGTTTTTGTTCATACTGGCTGGAAAGTTCCAAGAGGACAGGGCTCTGGCCTGACTGCTCCTTCTAGTGCGTAGTGACCCTGCTCTGCTTCATGCTGAATAGGAGAAGCTGAACCGCCAGTGCAGTAATATCCAGGAGAGCAGGAGCCTGACGGGGAGGTGTTGTTGGAACCGAGACAATACAACCTTGCAGGGAGAGAAACACGTGTTAAAGCCTGTGCGCGTTTTTAATGTCAGGTGATGTTACCCTGGTGGACAGCTGACACAATCTTCAGGTCTGCCCAGACCAAAGCTGTTGCTGAAGGTGCCAGGGGGACATGGAATAGGCGAAGAGGAAGCTGGTGGACAGTAACTTCCTGGAGGGCACAAATCACCCGTCTTTCCGTCCAATGGAGTCTAGATATGGACGCAATAAAAGATGTCCAAATGGACAACACGAAGAATATGTGTGAATCAAACCAACAGGAAGCGCAAGCAAATAGAGGTCAGCTATAAAATATTCTATTGTTAAGAGTGTGCATGTGGAAATTATTCTCTAGTCATCCAAAAAAAGATTTGCGAGGTCATTGATGATGGTGTCCTGCTGTCCCAAAGGCATTCGATTGAGAGGTTGAGGTTGTGGTTCTCAAGCTCTTCCATACCAAACTCTACCAAATAATGTCTGCAATGATTTATGAACTGGGGCACAGTCATGCTTGGAGACAAAAGTGACCTCCGTCTGACTCTTCCCAGATTTTTGGAAGCATGTAATTGTCCTAAACATATTAAGACATCGGATGACAAACTGAAAATGTGTGCCGTGTCAACTTTAAACTTTTTTTTCACTTCACGGGTACTTTATGGAATGTCAGGCGACTTGGAAAACCCCTGACTGATTGAATAATTGTGTAAGTGTGACTCAATATTTCCATCTGCATACTGTTTCAAGGCAAGCCAGAAGTAATATATGAGCATTATTACTGCAGCCGGTGCTGAAAATAATAACAAAATAAGGCCTTAAGTTTCAGTTGCACTGTACATTGGGATGTAATGCGAGATCCTTATTCCTCATTATAAACCTTATAACATTGCAACATACTGCAGACTTGGCTCCCCCTTTGCAGTAGAATCCACCTTTGCAGATGCCAGAGGGCTTTGTCTGGCCTACACCATCGCAGTGCCAACCGGCACCGCAAAGGGAACACTCAGACTCATCACTGAGAGCTGAGCGTGAGCCATAGCTTCCCTCGGGACACGTTTGAGCGGTGGATGATCCTTCGGGACAGTAAAAACCCTATAAAGGCAATGATAGATCGGCACTAATAAAGGGATGCTACATGCACTGTTGGAAATCTTGTGTCAGTCTATAAAATAGTCTGTATTCCCACCTGAGGGCAGAGAGAGGGTGTGTGCACTCCTGCTCCGTCACAGAAGTGTCTGGACGGGCATGAAACACAAACCTCTCCACTGTGACCAGACGCAGTGCTCCTGTATTGTCCAGCTTGGCACGGGTTGGAATACAGGTACCCAGTCCCGGTAGGGCAATAATGCCCATCAGGGCAAAGGCCAGTCTGCAATATCGAAGCAGAAGGTAATTATATTTTGAAACAAGCTAAAAATAACTCCAAAACACCTCTATACGAACATAAATCATGGGAGTGTGATATTGGAACCCATCCGTGCACAAGGTAAGGTCTATAAAGGTATCAGCGGACAAATTTGGTGAGTCCTGAGCTAAACCCCATCAAACACTTGGAATTAACTAGAGATGACCGGTTGGAGTGAAAGCAAGGTGTCCCAATACTTTTGTTCATACGATGTCTAAGTCAAGGATGGGGAACTTAAAGGATCGAGGGGTCCCCAATTTTTTTCTTTTTATCAGTGCTACTAGCGAACCACGCACTTCCGAACAAGATACATGTCAAAAATCTTAAATATGGACAAAATATGTGCACGTGTGTAAAAAAAAAAGTGCTCTTCATAATAATTTAATTTTTTTGTAATAACTTTCTCAATGCATGTATAAAAGATCCACTAGTCTGAACCCAACAAAAGTGTTTGACGTAAAGAGCAAAATAAAAAGATTTTTTTTTCACAGAAATTACCATTCAAGTACAGCACAAAACTGCTAAACAACAAACCAACACCAAGTGCCAGTATTTTTTTTTCTTCTTCAAAATGAATCAAGGGGCCACTTCAGAGTGTCCAAATCAAGTTGCCCATCCCTGCTCGAAGTCGTGAAACACGCATGATCGCTGCAGTCTTACAGGTGCGGTGATGGGGTGCTCCTCAGGGTGTTGAGAATAACAGTACTTCCCCCCAGGACACGGCACGCACTCGCTGACCTCACTTAAACCAGGATGTTCACTGTAAGTACCATTGGGGCAGGGAATGGGGTTGGGATCCTGCAAGAAAATGTGCCAAGACGTCTCAAGCAGCAATAACAAGACGGAATGTCTACTTATCAAACTCACAATGCCTCCTCCCGGGCAGTAGAAGCCACGAGGACAGAGAGTGGCCGAGCGGCGAGGGTCTCGAGCTAAGCCCCGAGAGCACAGAAAACCTGGGGGGCACACCATGACACTCAACATGGCTTCCTCACTCGTGGTCTCGTTGTTGCAGAAGTGGCCCGGCAAGCACGGCGAACACTCTGCAGCGCCTTCGTCCTACACACACGCACGCACACACAAGAAGGTTATGGAGGAAGATTCGGCAAGTTGTTGAAGTTAAAGATATACGCCGGTATGGGGGAGGAACAGCACAAGATGCAAACTTAAAAAGCAAAAGGAGGAGACCAAAATAGAAGGTTGCAGATATCAGACGTTATCTAACACTGGGAGCAAACAACTACGGTGGAAACAGCGATGACAATGTGGAGTTCGACTTCAATGTTCTGTCAAAATTCGCCTCAAAGGTCAAACGAAGCCAGTTCAAACTATCATTTGTGATGACAGCAAACCTGAAGTGATTTCAGTTTTGTGAGCATCTAAAAGATGATTTTTTTTCTTCCATTTTTATATGGTGACACCACAGAAGCGTTGATGGCATTGGGGGGGAAGTGTGACAATAAACAGCGAACAGGAAAAGCCACTTAACGCGGGGAAGGCTTTGGCTCTTGGCCTCATGCGTTACATCTGCAGTACAATTAAAACATCCCGTATGTGAAAACAAATTTTTTCAAGGGCAATTCAAAAACTGCACCAAAAAAAAAACGGATGATCCAGCATCTTTCTTACACCTACACATTCCTACATGTTTGAGCCATGAAATCTGTGCTTACAGTAAAGCCTCCAGTGACTGGAATATATCCCACTGGGTCATCGATCCAATCTTTTTATGTCGCCGTTCACATGACAAAAACAAATGCGACAGTTAATGTGAACAGAATGTGTCTGTGAAGTGACACGCATACATGCACAAAACACAAAGTCATATCTGGCCCCGTGTCTCACTGACTTATTTGTGGCAATTTCGAGAATTTGGCGATTTTGGGCTTCAACTGACTGTTACACTCCCGGTCGCAGATCGAAAAGATGTTGTCACCACCTGTTTAGTGGAACAGATGTAAAATTTGTCACGTTTTTATGATCTAAAAGTTGAATGAGCATGAACTGAGCGTCCAGACCACAGTTGTATTCGATACAAAAGGCAGATCACACTGGAGCAGCGCTTGATTGATATTGCGGAGAATTCACTTGAGTGATTCATGTAACAATCTGGCTCTTACCAGCTAAGTATAGAACATATTACCATATTTTCAGGAGTATAAGTCGCAGTTTTTTTTCATAGTTTGGCCGGGGGTGTGACTTATACTCTGGAGCGACTTATGTGAAATGGTTAACTCATTGTACACATCACATGTTATTTTCACATTAAACCGCAAGAGGGTGCTCTCGGCCTTTGTCGATACTTTCCACGTTGGCGGTAACTGAGAAAAACAACTGACGATGACTCTGATGTAAGCGACGTAGAAGAGGAAGCGCTGCATCTTCTAGCACCGGAGTTGGCGGAGTTGTTTAAAAGTGACACCGAGCATGAAGATTTCATTGGATTTCGTGATTTGGAATGACGCTGATGGTTTGGTAAATTTGTTGTGCTATAGTTGCCTAAATAACTCTTAATATGTTACGTGAACATACCAGGCACATTCACAGTTCGTTGTTTAAGCGTCATGTAACGTTAGCATATCGTACACTTATTCAGCCTGTTGTTCTCTAGTTTTATTTTTATTTAAAATTGCCTTTCAAGATGACATGTATGTTTTGGGTGTTGGATTTTAACAAAAAAATCCCCCAAAAATGTGATTTATACTCCAGTGCGACTTGTATATGTTTTTCCTTTTTAATTATGCATTTTTTGGCTGGTGCGATTTATAATCCGGAGCGACGTATAATCCGAAAAATACAGTATGGTTTTTTTTTTTTTTTTTTTTAAACCTGCCTGCACAATTAATAAAGATTTCATGTGGGCGACAGTATGAACTTTGGAACAAATAATCTATGGGGGAAAAAAAGTATTAAATTTAGAACTTGGACGAGTCAGCCAGTGACACAGAGTGGATTGTCGAGGTTTGACTGTATAATAAAATGTGTCCCTCTCCTCAACAGATAGGAGGTGACTAATATGAGTCGTATCACTGTGGGGGCTGAAAAGATATTTTAAATAAATAAATAAAAATAGCACCATCAGGATGAGACTACAAACATTATCTGATTCTGACTGATCAGTAGTCCAGTCACAATAGATGGTGGGCGATGGCCCTTACAGAGTAGCTGCCGGCTCCGCACACTTTGGGGTTAACAGTGGCTGAGTGGGAGCAGAAATAACCGGCGGGGCAAGTAGAGCAGTCCTCCAGTGTCTGACCTCCTTTCACACGGCGAAATGTTGAGCTGGAGAAAAGCGGGATGGTAGTGTAAATATACAACTCTCGCAAATCTCTTGGATATTTGATATAGAGTCTGTGCTTACATGGGGCAGGGTGCAGGTTTGGAGGTGCCTTCGAGACAGAATGAGCCTTCGGGGCAAGGCAGGCAATCTTTTTTCTGCCTGTTGCCCATGTGGATGCTGTATGTACCTGCCGGGCAAGGAAACTGGGAACCATATGCGGTCCCTGAGGATGCAGCATCAACAGAGGTATATGTCTCATGGTTTCCTATTTTACATTGACAGCTTCAACCCAATATAATGACATCTTGCACTTCTGTGTATACCTTCTGGACAGTAGTGCCCTGAGCTGCATCGGCCCGATGGCGCTCCTGATCCCACCAAACAGTACCAGCCCTGTGGGCACGGCTGGCATTCAATCTCAGCTTCTAATCCACTCTGACCACTCCAAGTGCCCACGGGACATTTGTACTGGGTGGGGAACTTGGTACCGGGTGGACAATAATGGCCGACAGAACAGGAGAGAGGTGGCCTGTGGATACCACCTGTTCCTAAGAACCAATGTGAGGGATCGAGAATATTGAGAATGAACAAACACAAATGTAATTTTTTTCAATGAATAAAGGCCACTCATATATCCGAAATGTCCTTCAAGTATAAAACAGTGGTTATTGGTCGTTGTGAATCATCAAAGGAAGCCAAATGTAACCATATTAACATGCTTGTCAATCATTTTTTTTCCTTCATTAAACATGAGAAATGAACCTCGAAGACAAGCGTATTGGGCCGGACACTGCTGACATTGCGAACGATCTGTGAGGTCCGTGCGGTTGCTCAGCGTCCCTGGAGGACACACGTTGGTTGGGGCATTGGGTTTAGACGAACCAGGAGGACACACAAACCTATTGCAATTAAAACAAATAAACAGAAATCATAGAGACTGTAAACAAATGGTCGTAATACATATCTGAAGAGAATTCATGAGATTCAGTATCAGGGTTGTATGAAAATCTCCATCAGTTTTAGTGTACCCTACTGGACACTTTCCAATATGTCGTTTATGGCTTATGTCCATTTGCTATCGTTAAGGCATCCCGCATATTCCAATAAAATTGAATTGTTTCCTTTGTAACTGCCTTAGTACCTTGCAAGAAATGTTTTGCAAAATCTACTCAAGCTGAATAAAGGATTTAGATACATACCAGGGCCAAGTGTGAAACGACTCCATTTTTGGTGAGGAATAGATTTATTTTTAAATTATTTTGCTTTCATAGGAGATGTTATAGTGGAAACGTATCCCACAGGTGGGATACAATGGTGCTCCTTATTAGGGTTGTTGTTTGCCACGGAGTAGCGCTGAACAATTCAAACCGACATCGCAATGTAGTAGAATGCAATTTTTAAATTGCCATGTATGCAATTTGGAGGAAAGATTACAAGAGATAAAATACAGTTTTAGTTCAACCGTCTTTATATATGACACCCAAGAGGTGTCCACTGAATGAGTAAGGATGCCTTGCGATATGTTCTAGGATGAGATTTTCATTTGTATATATGCAGAGGCTCGTCACCCGTGCATGCAGTCCACATCTGGTGCCGTCAGAGCCACCTGAGTGCAGGCCTTGCCCCCATGGCACTCTCTGCAGTCGGCCAACTCGTCCTGACCCTCCAAGGGGTTAAAGGAGCCCGGCAGACACGGCACGGGGTCACTTGTGCCCTCGGGGCAATAGAAACCGGCCGGGCATTTGAGACAGTCCTTCAAACCTGGAGGAGGAGAGCACAAACCAAGGAAGTGCTAAATAAGAGATCTTTGTACACATTATACACTTCATTATTATTACCATATATGACCTACTGTGTGGAAATATGGGGAAATGCCTGCAAAACAAACACACTCCCTATTCTCAACCTACAAAAAAAAGCAATTCGAATTATTAATAGATCAAAATATACGGAACCCACAAATCCACTATTTATCAAATTAAATACGATGAGATTTTATGACCTGGTTGACTTTAAAATCGCCCAATTAATGTACAAAGCACACAATAACCTGCTCTGCCAAAACATTCAGAAGTTTTTCGAAATTCGAGAAAGCAGCTATGATTTAAGAGGTACCAACCTATTCAAAAAACTCAAAACAAGAACAAACATCAAGCAAAGAAGTGTATCTATCAAAGGTGTTAATCTGTGGAATAATCTCGAAACGGACCTGAAAATGAGTAAATCGCTTGCTGAGTTCAAAAACAAATTCAAAAAAATAGTACAAACAACCTACATCAATCAGAGTTAAAATGATAAATTCAAAACATTAAATATAATGATAAATCAGAACTAAGTTGATAAATAGAGAAAGGTATATAAATATCCATTATGAATACAAGAGAAAATTGACACAAGAGTGTCAGGGTGTGGAAGTATATAATCCCGATACAAACCAAAAGTTGTAAAAATATCACGGTTAAGGGTAAAGTATGAGCCTTAATGGAGACTTCTTTCTTCTTACTTTTTTCTTTTCTGATTGATATAAAAATGATTTATTAGATACAATCACATAACGGGGTAGGACTAAATACGTTTTTTACTTCTTCCTACTCCCTTGAACATAACTGTGTTGAATGAAGATTGATTTCTTTCTTTTTACTTTTTTTATCTACCTTATTTTCTGTCAAATTATTACTGTATATATGTTTTATGTTCAATAAACAAACAAACAAACAAACATTTTCAGTGGATATACACACGAGCAGTGGCTATACCGTTGGTGTTGTCGGATTTATTCAGGCTTATATTGGCAGCAAAAAGGTAGATGAGAATGGTCCATCAAGCTTTACTCAGTTTATCTAACTTATTTCATTCTAATGAATTCTTTGCTCTTATTTTTTCCATATCATTCCTAGTATGTCATTTTTTCTGTACAAGGTAAATCTTTATCTGCCCTCTTTGTGTCCATCTGTCACAATTCAGATTTACCTCATGATTCATCATGTATATATATGGACTACCCATATTCATTTTTATGTAATAACTGGGCTGACGTCTCAAAAACTGCAACGCTTTCTTAAAGGGGTAACACGGGCTTCCTCTTTAAGGAATTCATGTCTGTGTATGATAAAAGGTACCGGTATTTAATGATTTATCCGTGTTAGACGATGGCATATAAACTAACTTATCGCTCCTTGATGAGGAGTGAAGGTGCCTCTGGGACACGTGACTTCCTCCAGTGTGCCAGCAGGACAGAATCTTCCTCGAGCGCAAGGCAAGCCAGGAGCTGAGGAACCTGTCAATACAAACGCGCATCATCCCACTGGAGCGTTAAAAGCCGGAAAATTACTTTTCCTCCTACACAAGGGTAGATTTTAATTACACGGCTGTTTTATTTTGTGAATTTCTCCTGCGACTGTGGTCACTCATTTCGCTGACCTTACCTGTAGGACAGAATCGTCCTTCGCTACATCTTTTGCAAGCTGTCCTACTTGTCTGACCCACTTGTTCTCCTGCTGTCCCAGCAGGGCAAGGTGACCCGTGAGGGGTGGCGGTGCCCTCCTCACAGTAGAAACACAGGGGGCACAAGAACTGAGGAGAGGGTCGAGCTGAAGTCCCTTCCAAACAGTAAAACCCTTGAGACAAGTGTTTGCGGATAAGAAAGAACGCTTTTAAGAGGACAGAAGATGTACTGGTACTGCAAGTAACAACGTGACTGGATAAAATAATGAATGGATGAGCCGATTTCTTTCATATTATTATGGGATTTGACTGCATCCACAAAATATTTTGTGGGTTTTCCACACCAAAATAATGCTTGTCAATAATATACAATATTTGGGGGGGGGGGGTGAACTTTTTAATTAAATAAGATGACCCATCCAATGATTTTCTAGAATGTTGATGCTTGTTAGGGTCAAGGTTGACGTAAAGTCTTTTCTAGCTAACTTTGGCATGTAGACAACCAGTCTTGCACAAACACATTCACCCACATGGACTATTTTGTGTCTTCAATTTACCTAAAGTGCATGTTTTGGGTTTATGAGGCAGTCAAGGTACACCGAGAAAACCCATGCAAGCATGGAGAGAACATGCCATATTCACATGGGAAAGCCTGAGCTAAGATTCAAATCCAGAATCATTTGACCGTGAGGGGAAACATGCTATAACCACTCGTCAACTGTGGTACCCATTTCCTAATTAAGTTTGTGAGCATCAAAATATATTGTTATTGCAATGAAGTTTTTTTAAGATTGGGTAGGTGCTAGGTCAGTCATGTTGATGGAATATTTCCAATTTACCGACTGTATTTACAATACAACAACATTTAGCCTATTGTGTCATTTCCAGCTGTCATTCTCCAGAGAACACAGACAGGATTTTGACCACGACACATAGAGCACGTATTCAGGTCACTGTCAAGACTGAAAACCGGCACGATATTGTGTAAGTATTCCTGTATTTTGAATTTGCACCTCAAACGTACACTTCATCTTTTAACAATGCTAAACAGGTCCAAAATGTTTTGTGGCAATCCATAATTTAAGTTGACATATAATTACACTTGTCTGAGGTCATTACCTTCATAATTAATCATCAATAGTCAAATTAGTCTGCTACCTGCAGGACAAATTGTGCAGTCTGTCAGCCTCTGAAGACCTTCTTTGGGTCCATAGCTACCTGCAGGACAAGGTATAGCTATACCTTCTTCACAGTAATGACCTGTGTTGAAAGAAAAAATAGTCATACTTTCTTGCATTACAGACATGAACATTAGAATCTTATGTTAGGAAAGTGATGAACACTTACCTACTGGACATACAATACAGAGTGAAGCCTCCTGTGGGTGTTTGTATGTGCCTGGTACACATGCAATGGGTTGACTTGACCTTTGGTCTGACAGCCTCCGCAGGGGTGGCATGACTCCCCGGCACATTGAGGAGGTATCATTACATCCATGGCATGAGGTCTGGCCGAGTGTGGAAGTTGATCCAGGTGGACATGTGAGCGGCTGAGACATCCCACTGTCTGGACAGTAAGTTCCTGGCGAAGTCAGAGGTGCATTTTACTTGTGTGTGGCCTATTGTAGCTCACATGCGCTCATATGCATTGTACAATGTGTTTTGTTTTGTTTTTTCCCAAACCTGCAGGACATTGAAGGCAGTTGATAGCGCACACACCAGAGTAGAAGCCTGGGGGGCAGTCATTACACTCTGTGTGATGGAAGTTTGGCTCTTTTCCGGGCCCACACTGTTAGACATGAAACTACAGTATGTGAATAATGCGTATACTGTAACAACACACAATAGTCATCTCTCTGACCTTTTGCGCAAATCCAAAGGTGCAAATGGAATCTATAGGACATGTTAGACACTGGAGAATCCCTTCGGGAGAATGTTCCCCAGGTGAACATAATGAGATGCTTCCATTGGCTGGAAAGCAGGAGAAACCTGCTGGGCAGAGCCTGCACTCCACACGGTCTTCAGACGTAATCAGACCTGGAAAACAAGGCTGCAACGCACCACGGGAAGTCATGGCATAATACAATCTCTCATTCATAATAGAGGAGATAAGCACCACTGGTATTCTACAGTAAATGTTTGTGGCTCCTAGTTTGTTTGTTTTTTACCGTGGAAACCGGGTCGAAATGGCTCTTTGAGTGTAAAAGGTTGCTGACCTCTGCCCGAGACCATTATGACATTCGAAAATCAGTAAAAATACTTGAAAATCAATCCTGAAACACACAAGCAGCCATTGCGGATTTTTTAATTGATGTTATATGCTCCCATCTTCCAGTCTTAGTCAGGACACGTGTCGCAGAATTATGTATTAATTGTAGATAATGAAATGCTCTTTTTAGGAAGACCAGAAAGCAAAGCATTGCAGTAATCAATTCGCACATCTCTGTACTGGGCAGAAGGGGAAAAGGGCGAACCCTTGCTATGTGCTTCAAGTGATAAAAACTTGTTTTTGTTATATTTTTAATACACACATGAAATAAAAATGAGCTCAGAGTCTGGAATGACATCTAGAAGTGTTACCTGAGGCGAGGGGTGTAAAGACGGTGTTTGTATTTTAGTTGAAAATCTCTGTCTCTAGGTCTCAGGACAGATGAATAAAATTTTCAGTTTGTCCTGGTTGAACTGGAGGAAGTTCACTGCCATCCAGGATTTGATGTCCAGGATACAGTTAAAAAGAGCTTCCAACGGACTGGCATCATCAGGAGACAGAGACGTGCAACTGCATATCATCAGCGTAGCTGCGAAAATTCACTCTGTGCGTCCTAATGACACCGCAAAGAGGAAGCATATATAAATTAAACGACGAGGAACCTAAAATAGCTCCTTGAGGTACACTGCATATTGCTTCATTATGTGTCTTCTGTGGGTTTTTGTTTCAATTGCTACGATTAATGGGGGCTCAAATCATCCATCCATCCACGATCACAAAGGTAGGGTGAGTGGAGTTTTCTTTGGGCAGTAGGCGGGGTACACCCTGAACTGGTTGCCAACCAATCAAAGGGCACACATAGAAAAATTCACACTCACAGTCACACCTAGGGACAATTAGAGTGTTTAATCAACCTAACATGCATGTTTTTGGAATGGGGAAGTCAACCAGAGTACCTGGAGAAAAGCCACGCAAGCGTGGGGAGAATATGCAAAATCCACACAGGAAGGCCAGCACATGACCTCTGTACTATGAGGTGGGCGTGCTAACCAGTCGAGCCCCGTTCTCAATGTCAAATAATGACATCGAGAAATTCTAATCTTGGTAAAGCTTTACCTTGCAGTCAGTAATCCTGCTCCTCCCTGTATATGGATTGAATGTTCCCAAGTCACATCTCCGAGCCGCAGATACATTTCCAGGACAGCTGTGGAACATGCATACGTCATTAATCTTTTACCATGTAAAAAAAAAAAAAAAACATTTTATCTGCATAGTTTCTTTTTATTTGCTTGGTGGCTTACAAATGACCCGAGGGGCACTCCAAACAATATTGGTGGGAGAAGTATGTTCCCTCTGGACACTCAACAAGTTCGGTGGAGGAGAGATCTGCAATGGCTTCAAATTATTAGACATGAAATACATGAGTTAACTTGTGACTTGCTCAAAGAGCTTCAAAATATATCACGTATATTTTTAAGAGTTATTGCTCTTACCAGACGTCAGTCCAGGTTGGGTGCACAGCACAAAAATCAATACAGCTGAAAACCACAACAGATGCATTGTCACCAAATTTCCAATCTAGGCCATACAGTTGCTGAAATAGGCTATGTTCAGTCAGAACCGTTTGGTCTGAGCCTGCGTGACTGTTTAATGTATGAAAGTGAGAAGCACTCAGTCGCTGAAAGTGAAACGCGAACGCAGGAATGCGATTCCCAAGCGACCGCCAAAGTTGATAATGGTGTTCGGTGGTGGTGTGTAACCGGATTCTCTGTGTTCATAATGCATGAGTATGTGCTAAAGAGGACTTATCTGCGTTTGTAATTATTCATGCGGTCCGGATTATTCATTTGGTGGTGACAATGAGGTGAACTACACATGAGAAATGCAAAATATATATATTTTTTTAAACCAATCCGTTTAGAAAGACTGATGACCGATGTTCCCATTTCAACCATGAACATTTATGATTTAAAGATTAACACCAGACACATCCTGTTGTTTGAATGAGCATCAGCCGCGCCTCTGCAGACGTGCTGTAAAACGCATCTCCATCTATTGCATCACTCGACTTGGGTTTCTTTTTTTTCTAACTTGACAAAGTCTTCTAGTGCCTTTAAATATCAATGAGTGGGGTTAGTGTTGGCGTATCATCTTTGACGACGAGCTTGTCAACCAAACATTCTCAACTGAACTTTCCGTTCCAATGAAACAGCTGCAAGAAATGGAAAATTATTGTCGTTCAGTCTTATGTACACCACTTCCTGTGGTAGAGATGGGTGAGGGCGTGCCAGTTTATTTTTACATGGTTGCAAACGAGCGCAACATATTAAATGCATTTGAAAGACAGCACTCATCAGAATCGAATGTGACAAACAATGCAGATTCCATTTTATTTAGCACTGTTTCAGTTATGGATAGCTAAAGGTAACACTGATTGTATTTTTCAGAGTCAAATTATGTCCGATAACAATCATTCCTTCTTTTTACAGACACCGTGTGCTGCATGGACACCAAGGGGCTCTTGGAGTTCAAGTCTGTTACACTGGGGCAATCTCTCACATTAAAATGCCATTACGACTGCTCTGATGCATTTGCTCGGGGCTGTTGGAGCAAAGCGTCTGATAACTCGGACTGCCTGGGGAACCGAAGCCTCGACTCCTGCAGCGTAACTCTACATTTGGACACTGTTTCCGCGCAAGAAATCAAGTACAACTACACTTGTTACATACGAGAAACAGATGACCCGCAGCTCGGAACGAAAATACACCGTGTTGTATCTCTAGTTGTAAAAGGTAGCAAACACTACAAAATGTATATCTGACGTAAAATCTAGATTTCATTTGAAATAGATTTTTTTTTCCCCAGCCCAGACAAGTGCTCAAACCTGCACAGTTGCTCCAACTAATAGTAAGTGGTAAAATGGTGAATGGATACTTAACATACTGTGTCATTCATTCAATGCACTTATTTACATATCGCATTCCTTTTGTAACCACAAACTGTGATTTTCATTCACAGTGCCTGCGAATGTTCAGCCAAGGGATTCAAGCGGAGGTGAGATACCAATGTAGCACTTTTGTAAATATACAATATCAAATATTTGTGAACATTGAAGTATAACAGTCCTTTTTCTTTCCCCCGAAAGGATGGCAATTTAGAGAAATTCATGTTTTGGCAACCTTTTCCCTCACCGTGGCCTTGGCACTGACCGTGTTGGTCGTGAATTCATGTGTGAAATACAATCCATGCAGCAGAAATGGTAAGTATGATGAGCAAAATAAAATTTGTCAAATGAATCTGAAATTTGAATAGAATTTTACATTCATATTTTGACACATGTTTCAGGGGATGACGACGACGATTGTGATATGTCCAGATCAGGGTTAGTTTTTATATTAGGCTGTATTCGGTCTCCATAATTAGGACTTTGTGATTTTTATTTCTTTTTTACTCTAATTGCAGTTCATTGCTCCATTCCCGAGTTGTTGTCTCGTCAATGAATGGTAACCGTGTACTAAAATGTTTTCAAAAAATATCCCAAAGTTTGGTATTTACCACTGCTTTAATCTGCACAGATTCATCGGCATCCCAAAATGAACAACTGACTTTAAGGGTTACCTCACAAGGTACAATCTTCCCTCCAACAACAACATCACTAAAATACTCAGAGGATAATCTTTTTATGAAATAATATACTCTTTATATGCAGACGATGAGTGTCAAAGTGAAGTTCCATATGCTGAAATCATGATTTCAGTCAGAGGTGTCAGTACACCAGAGCTCACTCAGGTCACCTACTTGGCAACAAACGACTCACAACAGGTAAGCCAACTTTCTCTGTCTAATATATCTACCGTACCTACTTAGATTTAATTAACACCTTGCATTCAAGAATATCAGCATTGCCTTGGAAATAAACACACAGGACATTGGCTGTGGGAATGAGGAAGCCATTCAACTACTACTACAAAACTGAATGATAGGCCAATTTCTTGTTTTGTTCTGCGTTCTGTATGTTATTGTAAAAGTCACTCTCTTGCTCTGCTTCAGTGGCGAGGATGCGAATCGAGGGGTCACATACAGTCCTCACACTCATGTGACAGGCTTCACATTCCGCAGCCCAGAGAGGTCAGCCGCAAGCTGAGTACAAACTCAGAGTACGCAGTCATCACGTACGCCTGACTTGAGAAGACATGGGCAGCCATCGTCTGCAAGAAGAGAGAGACAAGGAAACATGAATCCTGTGTATTCTGTCATAGATAGATAGATTACAATGCCTTGTTTCATAAGCAGATACTCCACGTATCTCATCTAGCTTTGCATTTGTATTGGTTTGAATCACACGTGTCAACATGCTGTTCATCGACGCCAGATATTTCATTTCATGTATTTCATATAAAACAACAAAAAAATAAAGTTGCCTAAAATAGGCCAAAAGAAATTGTGAGTAGGTCAGTATTCTAAATGATTTATTATTTATTTTCTATGAGAGAACATTATAAGAAGCAAATGACACTGAAATTTGTTATGGCCTGTTTTGCAATTATCCACATTTAAGCCATTGTTGTTTTGTTTTGTTGTTGTTTTTGTTTAAATTTAGCCTCGATGAGTATTGGGCCTTATCGGTGTCCGTCGTTGCGAATGTTGCATAGCAACAACCAACAACAATAGCGCCTTGACACGCAGTTAATAAACGTACAGACACTTAAGGTAGGTTATAAGTGCTTCTAAGTCGTCTAACTTAATTTCCTTAAATACATTTTAAACAGGTATACCTTCAGTAGATAAAGAGACAAACATTCCAATTATATGTTATGACTTTAGAATGCTAGTCATTTAGCTTTACGGACAAAGTTAACCTCCCTGAAAAAAAAAAAAGAACTGCAGGATTTCTTACCGAAACGAGTGGTCGAAATGTCGGTGCCTTTCTGCAACACCCACCTGAGGATCCCACGGGGATTTGGCGCCGTCCTTGAAGGTCTGGTTCGAGAAATTCTACGTGACCAACCTGGAGACATTCCCAAATATGCCGCCCTCTACTTCAAGCGCCTTCTCGGCCAACGAGAAGGTAAACAGATTTGGACTTGCAGTGTCACAGCAGTACAAGTAAACGATTTGTAAGTGCTTACCTGTTCTGGCTTGCAGGTAGTGGCGTGGACCCAATTGAGTGGGCTGCCAGCCTGGAGGACAGATTTGACAGCGACCGTACATTTCAGGCCAGTTGGTGCTAAAACAACGCCAGTTGTGATTGATGTCACCTTCCATCTTGCTTATCAGGCTTTTTTTCTGTGTCCCTGTCCTGCTGCAATTTTTCTAGAATAACTCTGACGTTGTATTGTTCTTCTACAGGATGTTCCTCAAGCGGTACCTGAAACAGAAGTTCCCATTTCTGAGTGAGTTGACTTTTTGTCCCAATAATGCATTTCTGCGTTTGCTGCCTTTTGACACGTTTAACGACTGAATGGATGTAATCTAATCTCATCTAATTGACAGTGCAGGAAGGAATGGTGGGGACAATATGTACGAAACAAAGTGCCAATTGAGAGAGAGAGAGACAGAGAGAGATAGAGAGAGACTGAACAACTGAGTTAATCAAAGTTGGTAAATAAAAGAGAAATAAATAACTTGATGTTTGAAATGAAGTTTTGCGATCATGTCGTCCCAAAGTAGTTCATCCATGCGTATTATTAATCCATCCATCCATTTTCTTTGGTTTATTCACCCGAGAATTGTGGGTTTATCGTTAAGATAATCATTATACATCATCAAACATTAGCTTTAAAAAAAAGAAAAAAAAAGAAAACATAAAGCTATTCATTCATGCATTTTCATCCTCACCAGTATTGCAGCTGATCTGAATCCCATAGAGCTGCTGAACAAGTTTGAAAAGTACTCTTATTGCGGGGGTTTTCCCCCTCGGAATTGCAATTTTGATTTAATGTTAAATTTAATCTCAGTGGAAATTTCCATTTTGTAGCCTTCCTGCCAGTAGAAAAAAAAGCTTGTGCAATAAGTGGCCATTCTGTCAAAGTATTATAAACCAACATTTGTTTGCTGTTTTTCCCCCCCAGACAAAACACACCTGAGCTACAAACTGAAGAAGTGTCTGCTCAGTCATCAGAGTCCACACAACTTCAAGTCTCAGCAGCAACGTCTGATCAAGTTGACCCAACTGAGGCTCAAAACGAGAAAGCCCAGGATTTACCTCAGTCTGAGACACCAAGTGAAGTCTCACAGGGAGAAGAGAGCACTGAAGCTGGAGCGTCTGAGGAAATGGCTATGGATGAGTCTGGGGAAGTGGCTCAACAGGAGGCTATAGAATTGGCTCAGGAAGTAGCTCAGGAGGAAGCTCGGGAAGAGGCTCAGGAGGAGGCTCAGGAAGAGGCTCAGGAGGAGGCTCAAGAGAAGACTCAGGAGGAGGCTCAAGAAGAGGCTCAGAAAGAGGCTCAGGTGGAGGCTCAGGAAGAGGCTCAAGAGAAGACTCAGGAGGAGGCTCAAGAAGAGGCTCAGAAAGAGGCTCAGGAGGAGGCTCAGGAAGAGGCTCAGGAGGAGGCTCAAGAAGAGGCTCAGGAGGAGGCTCAAGAGAAAACTCAGGAGGAAGCTCAAGAGAAGGCTCAGGAGGAAGCTCAGGAGATGACTGAAGGGGATGCTGAAGAGAATACCGAAGGGAACGCCGGGGTGGACGCTGACCCAGATGCCGAGGAAGACACTATAGGGGGCGATGTGGTGGAAAGTGAGGTGGAAGCTGCCAATCTTGGTGAAACAGAGACAACTACGGAGGAAGTCACAGTTGATGGTAATGAAGATGATGGTAATTCTGAGGTTGCTGAGGAGGAGAAGCCCAAAGCAGAGACAACAGAAACAGAAGAAGCACAGCCTCAAAACGAAACCCTCAATGAGAAAGAAGAAGCTCAAGCTCAAGCTGAAAAGCCAACTGAGGAGGAAGGAGCAGAAACTGAGGCTCCTCATGAGGAAGCTGATGCAGAAGGAAATTTGCACACCGTCGCTGAACCGACAGAAAATTCCTTGGTTGAGGGGGACTCTGTGGAAACTCCACAGGCCGAGCAAAGTAACAATGTGGAAAACCAGCCAGAAGATGAAGGTCCAGAGGAGGTCTCAGAGGTGGACACTCAGGAAGGGCAAGGCAACAATGAGCCTGAAATGGAGGGAGAGCAAAATGTCACAAACGATGAGCAAATGGAAGGTACTTTTGAGCATTTGTACACAATGAACAATATGGTACATTAAATCAAAGCAATTCTCAGAATAGCGAGTCATTGCACGTGCAACAAACAATGAGCTCCACTCTTTATTCCAGGTGAAGCAGCTAGTAACCTTCCAGAGGGGGCCGAGCCAGAAGTTGCACCAGAACCCAATGATTAGAACGAGTTGAGGTAATGTCTTATGGATGTTCTCAAGAGTGACAAATGGACATCGTCAAAACAATTGAACAATCTGGTTGCAATTACAAATTCTGTTTTTACAAACAAAACGATCCTCGGTTTTGATTGGCACTGAGTCACAACATGAAACTGCAAGTCATATCTTTTATAAGCTTGCGATTATTAAATTTGAGAGTGGTCTGTCGTATGCGCTCAGCACCCTTAATATACCAGAAGCACATTGAGTTGCCTTGTGTATGAAATGTGCGATCTAAATGAAGCTTCCTTGCCTTGCCGAGAGAGAAGGATTGTTCAAATTGTAATTACTTGTTACCGGGGGATGTTGTATTAAGTTAACAATATGTGCTTAACAGTGTCTCGTTTATCAGCGCTTTGAGAGCGAGGATTCAATCAGCTTTTGCTGGAGAACCTTTGTGGTAATTAAAAGAATCGCACTGTTATGCATTGGATTAATCACACAAAACAACTCTGAGGCCCGGTTCGAGTTGGGGTCATTAGTTATTTACCGGTATATCTTTTAAATTGTGTGTGTGGTTTTTTTTTTTGTGTGTGTGATGTGTCATTTTCAGGCATTCACATAGTGGATATAAAAAAGTAGCCCCCCCACCACTACCCCCCTGTACAGATGATTTGAGGTTGATTCTCATATTTGGCAGGAAACAAATTTGCAAAACAAGCACCATTTGTGCACGATACCCTTTAAATATATATTTTTTCTACTACATGACATATGAGTGGATGGAGAAAGTTGTAATTCACACAGGATAATGAATGTTCTATCAGCCATGCCGACAGTCATCATCAACACCCAAACTGCGTTAGCAATTGAATGCCTTCTGGTCTGACCTTTACTTTGGATATGTCTGAGGCGCTTTTTATGTGTGCTGACATCCAATGAACACGACTTTGGATGTGACGGCTTAATTCTGCAGACACATTCAGTTAATAGTTTATTACAAAAAAAAAAAAAAAGAAGACATTTGAACAGGGGTGTTTTATACCGACTACACGGACAAAGTCTTGAATTAGTCTCTGTCTTTGAAGATCTCCGGAATGGCCTTAAATATTAAATGACCTTAACCATAACCTTGTACACTTGAGACATGATGCTGAGCTATGTTGTCCACCACCTCTTTCTGCTTTGTCTTTGCGCTTCCTTTTTCTTACGGGCCACGTGATCATGGAAACCCGCCTAGATCTTGCCCTGTAAAGGCCCAGGTGTTGATGTCCTCTTCCTCCTGTGGCCAGCCTCCCCGTTCCTCCCGCTGAGAGAACCATGGCCTGATTGGACACAGCACGCATGTTTTTATTCTGATCGAGAAAGAGATGTGCACTGAGTGGTTATGCTCAAGAGGTTAGTAACCCACGTTGCTTCCAGTTTTTCTCCTCTTGTCATATGCTGCATGACTGAGTCAGCCTATTTAGAATGCATTCGTTTGCTTCTCAGGTTTTAACAGGCTTTTCCCTTATCGACCACACACATTAGGTCCATGGGCGCAATTTTGTGCAGGGTTTTTCCTGGCTTAAATTGAGGCAGAGGTGCTACCATCCTGACCATGCTCCATGACGTGCATGTATTCTGTAAATTCAACGGACTCACTTTCTTTGACAAGAAACCTACTTTTAAGTTAAGAGTTCCAATAAGAATATGACTTATCATGTTCAAGCATTCGTTTCTTAAAACTTCTTCTCAGAGTCCACAAACTCTTCCGTGGGAATTAATAAACTTCACTCAAGTACTACAAGGTGAAAAAGTGCAGTGTAAAAATAAAAAAAAATCAATTGAGTAAAAGCACAAGTGAGCACTGCAGTGTATGACTTCAAGTGAGCTACCAAAGCTAACTGGGCTAATGTCACCCGGACGTAAGGCTCTTGTCTTCAATTCCTTCTGTCAGGGTATGCAGAAGCATGACACCTCCTGTTTTAGAAGATAGTGGCGGCTCGGAAGTCTAAACCGTAGTGCTTCTCTATTCCTATTCTTTGCCCGTGACCTCATTGAATTGTACACGAAACAAACTCTGAATGAGAATAATAATAACGATAAAAGATATACCTGTAGTGCAACAGCTCCGATCACAAGCTGCATTTGTAGACTGCTGAGCGCTAACAACTTCCGGTGATGCAGGTCACGCTCCCCCATAGGTGAAAGATTTACCTGCTTTATTTTATTTTATTTTTTAAATACTTTTTGTGAAAATGAGACTGATAGGCTGACTAAGGTGCAGTGTACATTAACACAAAAAATATATTACTAACATGCACAAAGACACACAAATAGTTGTTGGTTTTTTTCCTCCTCTACCCCCCTCGCGATCGACTTGGGACCAGTCCGCGATCTACCGGTCGATCGCGATTGACGTAATGGGCACCCCTGGTGTAGATAAATGAATATAACAGAGAAACTCCTAAATGATTTAACGAACCAATTTTAGGGGGCAAGGTCTCTTGACGCTCTCTGTTGGTTGGAATAAAGTACGGTGTGTGCCGCAAGTAGCCCTTGGGCCATACTTTGCTCACCGACGCTTTACATCAGATGCTCCATTTTGATTCAACATTGTGGTTGCAGTTCATGAACGGAAACAAGCTTTTCTGCTCGGGGAAGTGAATATTTTTATTTTTGTAAATGTGAAATATGGGATACTTGTATGAGATGATGAAGTGTTTACATCACACTGGTTCATTCGAGCACAACGTGAATATGTAGCAGCGTACAAGGATCCTTTTTCAGCGGCTCACGATTTAAACATGCCCTTCGAATGCCTTCCTCATGGTCATATAACCGAAATTCTCTTGAGTTCCTAATGGCGCTGAGTTGAGAGGCGCCGCTGCTGCGCCCACAGATTGAAACTTGATTGAGACGTCCATTATCATCATCCCAAGTCGGCGTCGTAGCATTTTCGCCGCCGTCGCACTTGGCCAGCCCGTCTGATTGGCCTGGACTAGCGAGTGCGCCTTCAATCGAGTACAGTGGTGGAGTGCGAAGAGTTGCTGAGAATGTTGCCATGGCAACACCTCACTGCTCGTCCTGCTTTCTTCTCATGAAATTATTAGGGGACGGTGATGTTGTTTCTTGCTCGGCATGCTGTGTAATAGTAATTACACTTTAATAGCCAGGACTTTGTATTTTTGTGCCGTTTGACAACTTTACATGCCACGAACTTGCGCAACCCGCTGTACTCTTAAAACGACCTTTTCGTCTGCCTTTGACTGGTTGTTTACAACGCCTCACAATCGAGAGAACTTCTCGTCTTGGCTGCCTGCTGATTGATGAAGGCAAAGTGAATTGGAGTCATCAGAGAGAACTCAAGCGTGAGGCTCATTTAACGTGGGAATCGTTTCACAAAGCAGCAGTGGAAGAATGAGTGCGAGAGATGGAACACAGATTAATGGCTGTTTTTCTGCCCCTGCATTTTGTCTCTGAGGCTGGCAGTGGCGTGTGGGCGGCCTCACCAGCTGGGATCAGAGTGATGGAGAAGGCTGTTGGCTCACGCTGCCTTGAATACATTTAGAACACTGCCCGGCGCAACTCCGCTGGTTTTATTTTTGCACTGTTACTAGCTGGAATTGGAAGTTTGAGATGATTATTTGATGCGCGTTTCTGCACGCTGATTGGTTCTTCTCATTTGTTTTGCTCGTATCCGCGCCTGACGCCGGGACAGCTATGCAACTTTACATTGTTGCATGTACATTTAACAATCGATATCAGGAATGTGAACGCAGTCGGACAGCAACCCTAATGAGGCTGAAAAGACAGAACACATGCTGACATGTTTGTAGGAGGTTTCTACCACCACAACCGCCCCACACACACTCCCTACCTCCCTCCCTCAATGTGTGTGTGTGTGTGTGTGTGTCTCTCTCTCTCTCTCTCTCTCTCTCTCTCTCTCTCTCTCTCTCTCTCTCTCTCTTCCTCTCTTTGTGAGCGAATGTTCCTGAGCATGCAATGATTATTAGTAAGAGCCAGTGAGGCATCTGTATATAAGCAGAGAGTGACTTATAGAGAGTGAGAGTGACACATTAGGCCCACCTGAAGACCAAGCTCATCTCTGAAAGTTTAAGACATGGACTGCCACAATGTGAGTAACATTTTCATTTTAACTTTCTGAGTTTTTTTTTTTTTTTGCACATATTAGTGTGCTGCTGAGCTCTGTGCTGACGTCGTCGTGTGCTATTTCCTCGCTTGACTGTATGTTGGACTCGTGAGAGGAGTAGTCAGACAGCATGAAACAGCTCGCCCAATGATGCCGTTTTCATCAGATGTCGATGACATGAGATTTGTTTCGCAGAAGTTGAACACATTGTGTCACATGGTGTGGATAAGCAGCACCATCCCACTCGGTGGTTTCCTTCTCTCAGAGCTGGCAGCTGAGTGAGCAGTCAGACACAGAGGTTAATGAATGCTGGCTGCACAGGTGGGTGGTCGCCCTCGTACATTGGAGGGTGTTACGCCGCAGACGTGATGCGGCGGGTGGGCTCACTTTGTGGACTGTTTTGTGTGAAATCGCAAACTGATTTCGACTAGCAATGCTTTCTGGGTGTTTGCGCCACAGAATTTGAATGATTGTTTACATATGTTGTCAACAGCCCCGGCGGCATGCCGCTGACACTTTTCAGAATATCTCTTCCATCCACCACGTCTCCTTGGGGACACTGGATGCTGACTGAAGGAGATGGATGCTGTTGTCATTTTTCCGGCTTATCCTTTTTCCATGCCAGGGTCCAGAACCATAACTTTCTTTTGTATTTCTTAGCCGCTTCTCTCAGGATTGCTTCCTTTTGTCCTTTCAAATGCATTTTCTCAGTGACAGAAGTACTGTTCATCAGCTAGTCAAATGATGTACTGATTGGCAACCCCTCAGGAACATTTTGCACCATGAGGTGGATCAAAAATTCTGCCTCGGCAAGGGCAAAAAGTGCTTGTGTGTTGTTGCATGCTGACATTGTATTAGAAATTAAGTGATGTTATGTATAAAACACGTTCACTCACTAATGGAGACGCCTTACTTCATAAAGAGCTGTTTTAAAATGGTTCATATGAACTGCAGTCACTTGATTTCAGGTATCAGACAAACAGATGTGAGTCCATCTGCATTTGACAGTTTAGGCTTTGCAATTTTTGCACATCAGTCTCTTGTGCATGGCTCCCCAACTGAGTTTTACTGTCCCCAAGTGCAGTTTTGCGCCTTTTTATTTATTTATTTTTTGCAAGGGTGTTGTACAATTTACCATATTCGTGGCAAGTGTTTCAAAACAGGATCTGTTCTTTGTTAACCACACACAAGAAGGCCTGGTACTTCCACCACCACCCAAGTCGTACAGAGCAGGCATTGGCTCAAAGCCAGGCAAAGTATATCTGGACGGCTCCACTGGAACTCAGCATCATCAAAATTTTGATCCGGCGGATCCTTTGGGGATTGATAAAGTTTTTCTCCTCTCAACTTTCGGATGTTGAGCATCATCATCTTCTTGTACTTGAAGTACTTGAAGTCGGTGAAGGAAAAGCTTTAGCGCTCTCTGAGGCATTCACCACATTTGTTGATGCTGACAAATGAAAGCTTCTCAATCTGGCACCGAGATGCAGTCTGGCATAGCAAACGTTCTTGCTTGAGTGTGCGACTTGATGAGCGACGGGCAAGGGAATGATCTACTGACAAATTCTGATGGCCTCACATCAGTCCGAATGAGATCTGAAAGGAAAAAGAAAAAAGGAATGGTATTGTGACTTTATTTAGTTGTGGGAAAGGCAAAATATAAGAAACACTCTTCAAACGATGCAGTGCAATTCTACACTGGACAACAAACTAGAACCACAATATTCTCTGATAGCAGCAATCATGCCTATTCAACACTGAGAAAATGGTGACGCGTTACACTGCAAATAGGCCAACTCGGTCATTCATAATATGATGAGGAGAAAATTTGAGCTGGGTTAACTGACCTCTCGGGCATTACCACACAGCGGACATCTCCCCGCGATCATAAGAAAAATCATGCGTTTAATGTTCCATCATGACACGATCCTCTCAGCAGGAGGAACATAGTCGACCCCAGGAGGAGGAGGACATCATGGACATCCCGCTGGATGACCCTGAAGCCAACAGGGCAGCCGCCAAAATTCAGGCCGGCTTCCGTGGCCACATGACCCGTAAGAAGATGAAGCCAGAGGACAAAGCAGAAGGAGAGGAGGTGAGCTGGCGACTGTTGTGTATACCTCCTAAAGACGCTATATGTTCCGGGGACGTTAAGGATGCAACGGTGCGTTATTATTAGGCTACAACCAAATTGTCTCTTCACAGAACAATCCGACTGACAATGTCTGACATGTTTTGGGAAGTAATTCTTTTTTCTAAAGGCATCCGATAACTGCCGTTGTTACTGTAACCTTTTTTTCCACGTGTTATATCATGGAGCAATACACAATTTAGAAGCCATACATAATTGATGAAAGCAATTAGAGCCCACCCTCTGAGATATGTTATGTGTGATTAAGGCCATGCATAACCGAGTGACTCATTTAATTACCCCATAGGCGCTCCGGCAGCAGCCGATTGAATCCTCAACTCTCAAAGCGCTGATAAATGAACCTGTTTCTCGACACATCGTTCAATCACCAGAGAGATGTTCAAGTTGTAATTTAGAGAATTGAAATGTTAATCGAGCAGGCAGTCAGAGAAGGCGCTGCTCTTCAGAAGACACTGTTCAAAATGCAAAGAGGTTCCGCTTGTTTTTGTGGTTGTATTGGCAAGCACCGATAGGCAACGTAGGAGTGTGGTCCATAAACGGTTTGTGAGAGCATGTCATTGGGCTCAATACACAATTCTAAGCCCCAAAATATTTCACTTGCAAATGCTCATAATATCTAATTAGAGGCAGTTGGATCTTTTTTTGGTTTTCTTTACACTGGTATTGTGCTGCCTTGAGGTACAAGTGACCCCGACTTATGAGTTTCTTGAGGTGACCCATTGTTGGGCTGGTTTTAATTTGTATATATTTTTTTCCTTTGACTTGCAAGCCAAAAAAGGTAAGGTACAAACACTGTATGGTAGCAGTGACCTCACCCAAGCTAACAATTAGCATTGGAGTCGTCGTGTTATTACCCGATAAGTCATGGATGTTTAAACACAGAGGGTGAAACAACACATGTAGACAGACAGCACAATAATGCTCATAGGCATATTTTATGTATCATTCGTCAAAATAAATAAACAAATACATAAATATTACTGCATCTTACCAAACTTAGTTGTGACCATCTCCATTCATCGCTGTAGGGCTGTACTACAATGCCCCTACGTGGCCAAGGCGCATATCCCAGAAGGAGCCGCACAGTCACAATGAATTACTATACACAAACTTCATTCTTTATGTTTGATTGAATTATTTTATTAATTGTTTTTATAAAGCACAATATTTTTGGAACATTATTTTCCTTATTAAAAAAGACATTACAAAATGTGTTGACGTTTTCTGGGGGGGGGGGGGGGGGGGAGCAGAGGCCGGAACAGATTAGCGGTGTTTCCATTCATTTCAATGAAGTGTTTCAGGTGACAAGCATGGTCATCAAACAAATTAGACTTGGATCTCAAGGCACCACTCTCGTGTAGTGTTGCCCGCTGTGATCAAGTACAAAGTATATATCAGCAAGTTTGGCACAAAAGATCTGCTAGTGGTTGCGTCTAACTCACTTACTGATATGTATGTATGGAAGGGATGTATTTATAGCTGCAGGTGCATCAACCATAGTATGCTTCAGTAGGCCAAGCAGAATTAATGAACCTGTCAAACTGAATCCTGTGCCTGCCAAACGGTTCCCTCTGGGGGAAGACCCCCTTTCCACAACATGATCTGGGGTTTTTTTTTTAGTTCACACAGCCACCCATCGCTTTGCTAGCAGTGTCAAAACACTGTGAAGAAAGTAACTGACATGAAGAGATACACAACAAAATATGGAGCTGAAAATAAAAGTTACCAGTACATAAATATCACATTCCAAGTGATGATGTTCCTCGGACAAGCATGTTCTGGTGTTAATAGTTACAATGTACTCAAGATGCGTTCGTGCATTGATGGATTCGTTTGTGCCACGGATGTTATCTATTATGAAAGTCAGTTGCATAATTTAAACAAGTCGACATGAAATTGCATTATGTACAACGAAACATAGGCAAAACGTTTTCATAATTTACAGTCATGTTATCTGTTTGAGGCTGATCACATTTCGACTTTTTGTGTATATATTCATATTTTCTTAATGTGGACCGCAATCCTTACTTACTTGGTATCATTATTTATCATAAGAGTGCATAATTGACAGTATATCCAGTGGGCTACATTCCTTACTGCACCCGTGACATCAATTTTGGTTGTAAGTACCACCGTTGGAGCCCACATTGCTTCACTCCACCTTGGTTTAACGAACATGAACATATTCCAAAAGCCTCAACAAATACGTTATGTAAGGAGAAAAAGAATACTCACCAGAGGTTCCATAGTAAGCAGGCATAGATGGCTTTTTCACACTGCACTTATTAGGGCTAAACAATTAATTGAATTCCCATTGATGTCGCAACGTAATCGAAAGCAATTTCCTAATTATAAAAGGCAGCATTTGTTTGTGTTTTTCTCCGAACAACCACTGGAGCCTTTGACCTTGACAACAAACTGTTGGTGTTCTGACATGCTTAAACTCCGCTCGGCTATTTCTGTTTTTAGAGGCAGGAGGATCGGGGGCAGTAGAGAGCGATGACACAGCTGTGCCAGAGCAGGGATGGCCCTGTCCTGGCCGAGATGAAGAAAGTCAGAAGTGGGGAAAACGCTCTGCAACGTAGCAAGCAAGTATGGTTGGCCGGCATATGCTGGCTAAATTGGTTTTCAGGCGCATCTATTTACCACAGGAGTTTCCTTTTTTCTTCTTCTTCTTCTTCAACATAAATTAGCGGTAGAAAACGAACAATTTGAGGATGTGTTGTCTGTGGGATTTGTTTTTATGGGGGGGGTTGTTTTTTGTCCGTGAACTTTAGCACTCCTCCTGCTTCTCCAGCAGTCTTCATCAGTCAGTCCAAATGTCTTTGACCCTGGCAACTCACTGCATGTTTTTCTGATACTTGTGAAAGTGTGCTAGTTTTAGATAATCTGTGAATGTGAAAATGAATGTCCTTGGAAAACACAACGGGGCTTATTTTTGGATGGTCTGTGTATAAACTAGGTGTGCAGACCTTAAATTGTTGGTGGTTTGTGCATTGTGTGATGACATGCTTGTATCTTAATATTTATCCATTTAAATTCATTAAAGATTGAAAAATATCCCCGAAAGAGGTAGCTTCTCATTATTTATTTATTTTTGTTGCCTTGTTGAATGTCTACATATCAAAACTAACAGTCAGCATGCAGTCATTAGCCGTCTTTTTTTTTTCAAGCATTTGGTACATCTCCCTTTTTCAAAACGACTGGATCAATACACTTTAGTCTTTTAGTTGGTGGATTTTAAGTGGTTTACTTGTGAGGATTGCTGTAGAGTGTTGATGATTTTAGTCATAAAAAGCAGATTTGATAGTCCAGTGGTTAGTTAGCGCGTCAACCTCACAGTGCAGAGGTACCGGGTTCAATTCCTGTGTGGAGTTTGCCGGGCCTGTGTGGGTTTTTTCCGGGTATTACGGTTTCCTCCCACATTCCAAAAACATGCGTGGCAGGCTGATTGAACACTCGAAATCGACCTTAGGTATGAGTGTGAGCGTGGATCGTTGTTCGTCTGTGTGTGTTCTGTGATTGGCTGGCATCTATTTCAGGGTGTCCCCTGCCTACTGCCCAAAGACGGCTGGGATATGCTCCAGCATGCCCCGCAAACCTTGTAAGGATAAAGCGGATCAGAAAATGGATGGATAGATGTGTTAGCTACTTTTAAGATTTTGCAGTTTAGACATTGACACTGCGCTTTAATGTATGGCACGTACAGGTTAAATAAAAGTTAGACCAAAGTAAAAGTCTAAAGTCAAACTGTTTTATATTCATTGTAAATATATTGTACTAAAAAGTAATACCCAGCTGAACTGTACTCGGGCAGTGATTTTTTTAACCACTTGAGGGAGCTCACGTATCACTCGTACCACATTTTTAGTATCAGTCTTATGTATAGTTTTAAACTTCATTTAAAAATGTATTTGGAGACATGTCAATTATTTTTGCTCTAAAGATAAGAAGCTATTAAACTTTCTTCAGTCGCTGATGGTGTAGCGGTACACTTGCCTGACCTATGTGGCATCGGTTCCCACTCAGTGACGGTGTGACTGTGGGCGTGTATTTTGCTTCTATTTGTCCCCTGTGACTGACTGGCGACCAGTTCAGGGGTTATTCCCCCTTTCGCCCATAGTGAGCTGGGGATAGCCTGGATGGATAAACTGTGCCCAGTATCATATATGCATGAAGGTATGGGCTGTTTCCAGGCTCATAAATAACCCATCTTGTCATCTATTGCACATGGGGTTTCAAATTAATATTTCTGCATGGCTTGCTGAGCCAGTCTGCTGTTATGAGCGACGAGCGCGAGCATCTTCAGCCTCCCTGTGCTCCAACTCAGATCGCCCACTCGCATCTGAGCGAGAGCACAGCGCACATGCATTCTCACACAAGCACTTTTTTTTTTTTTGAAATAGTCCTCCTTACTTTGGCAAGCAGATTCCACTTTTGCACTCAAATGTGCGTTCCTGGTTGTGTGTGCAGGTGCTAGGTGCTAAGAGAGGACAGACAATTTGAGTCCTCTTTCCTGCTCAGGCTGTCATTCCTCCTCCTCCTCCACATTATGATAAGCATCCTCTACGGGTTTTATGCAGACCTACTTCTCTTATTCTCCTACTCAATCCCAGAGATGCCACGGCCACGTTTTCATGTCCCTTTAATGGCTGTGGGTGAACAGTCAATCAAGTGCACACCCACTCAGTGGCAGTGAAATTAAGAAAAAGACAGATGGAAAACGTGTCGTTTAGCGTCCTCAAATGAGTCGTCAACCAGCGGATTCCAAAACAAAATTTCGCACAATTTGGCCCTCACTTTGTGTCAATTGAAGATTTTAGATCATTGGAAAAATGTGTTTCTATCACTGGGTTTAAACCCTGGGGCCTACGGTACACAGGGGCCGATCAGAATAATGAAAAAAAATCAATTTGTTCATTTTCCTGACAAACACTTTCGATTCTTGGCATGGGTCAACCAACCCAGAGGCGATTCTGTGCAGTGCCGTGGCTGTAGTGATAGTGTCTTAAATGTTTTAATAGTTTCATATTATTCAGCCACAAAAGTTGACAAAGAAGCCCACTCTACGGGACCTACTGCTTCATGCCAAAGGGCCTATCCGAGGCCATTACATTTCACATTATTTTGTCATTTGTCATATCATTGCAGCAGCCGCAGACCAGTCACGCACTCGCACATTTGACCCCCGTGTGCGTTTGCTAATGCAGTCAAGCTGACAGGACCGTAGCGGCGGCAGTTTTTCAGTCAGTATTCTCTACAAGTGAATTTACATCTCACTTTGATTTTTTAAAAAAAAAGCACATTTTGAGTGGACAGGTTGGCATATCACGATGCAACAGGAGTGCGTTTTACAACGACAGTCTCACAACGGCAGATGGGGGTCCACCACACTGGTGAGTACTTGCGATCATACAAAGGCTTGGAAGGTCCAACTTTTGATATGTTTTTACATGTATTTTCCTTTCATGTTATGCCTTTGGTCTATTGTGTTCCATTTTCATATGCTGTCCTTCTCGCTTTTTGTTTCAACCTGTTATCATCAGCCCAGTGTCTTGTGTCTAACCAATCAGCTCCCTCAACCACTCAAGTATTGTTCTCCAAGTGATGTTCTCAAAGTATTTTCAACACTTAGTTGGTTAATAATATATTTTTAAAAAATTAATAAATGACAAGCTGGGGAAAGACCGCATAGTATCAGTTTGTGAAAACATGATTTGACCATACAGGGAGAAAAATGGAGTGTCGTGTTCGTTCATTATGATATTCTATTCAAGTATTCAATCAAGTCCAGCTCTGAAAATAGAGCTAAAAGCTGGTAAGTATGTAAAATTAGTCGCGATCTAGCTAACCATCTGTCAAAGACCAAAATGAACGTTTAACACCGAGATGGTACATTCCAGATGTGTTAAACATTTTTTACGAGTTCGTTTTCATCGTGTGATCTGGATGTGTAGCTTAGCCTTGTTAGCAAATTGCACTGCTCGCAACTTTTCCTGTTTTTTTTCCTGAATCTGTCCAATGCTTCTTTTTGCTCCAGTTCCTTAATTGTGAGTTGTGCTGATCATTCATGAATTTGTTTCCATGTTATCCCATCAGCAAATTGTAGGAAATAGATTGTAATCCCGAAGTGTGTCAAGGTGGTTTGATACCACCGGGAAATTAGTCTATTAAGCTCCACTTGACTAATCAGGACGAACAAAAAAATTCGACATCAAAATCTGACTTGTGCACCGCGTGGGTGACACAACATCAAGTAGTGTCAGACTGCGAGACAATGGATCCTCTCATGGCGCTGAGTTGCAGTATGTCTCGCCACTCCTGCTTCCCTCTTTTGACTGTCAAGAGTCATCCTTGATTTGGAGTGTGTCATAGGATGAGAGGAAGAGGGCGAAGAGATGGGTGGTGGTGGGTGGAGCTTCGGGGGAATTGGCTTTGATGACCAACTACAGACGCGTCTGTTCTCACATTCTCCACTTTTGAGCTTTCAATCACGCTGCTGCCTCTTTCTAAAATCTCTCAAATGTAGGCACACAAGATGAAAGTTTGAGAATTGACTTTGAAGGCTAGTAATATTTTATTCTGGGGGAAAAATACGTTTCAAATGAGACATACCAGTACACTTGTCGATAATCAAGCTGAATTTGAGGCCTCTTTCCAATCAAACTCATCAAAGGCCCGATTACCGAATGTCTCCGAAAGACGATCCTGGCTGATCATAAATCCTTGTAATACTTAGATCGCATAAAGTGATAGCTAATCATGAAATAACACAAATAGAGAAGCAACTGGATGTGAGAGCTGAACATCTCTCCAGAATCATTCACAGCAATAAAGACAAAATCGTCTATGTATGGCATTCTCACACAAGGCGAGATGTTACATTCAAGAAAACTGGGAAAAATGTTCAGAACTTCCATGGTGGGACGTGCCACTAGAGAGGCATTCAGGAGGCATCCAAACCAGAATTTTGTTCTTTCGGGCATGAACCACAGCTCGTGGCCATACATGAGGGTAGGGGTGTAGATCGACTCAGTAAATTGAGAGCTTCGTCTATTTTTATTTTTTGGTATCACTGCAGATGCTGCACTGATCTGTCTGGCATTCATTTTCCTGCTCCGTCCTCACCTTAATTGTGAACAAAACCCCCTTGAGTCAGGATCTCATCCCCGAACTGGACTGGGCACGCCACCCCTTTCCAACTGAGGACCATGGTCTCAGATTTGGAGGTGCTGGTTTTGATCCCATCTGCTTTACATTTGGCTGCAACCCGCTCCAGTGACAATTGGACATCATGGCTTGATGAAACCAACAGTCCAACACCATCTACAAAGAGAAGAGATAAAATACTGAGGCCACCAAACCGGGATGCTCTCAATGTCTTGGCTGCGCCGAGAAATTCTGTTCATAAAGGTTAGGAGCAAAATCAATGACAAAAAGCGCCCTTGGCAGAGTCCAAGAAAATGAAAACAAAAAACACTCACATGAACGTGAAAGGTATGTCACATTTAAATGAAATGTAATGGAGCAAATAACGTCAGGAACGTGTTCTTGCCCACCTGCAACTGGATTTGATTGCTTCAACGCAGGGCTGGTTGCCAAGTAACCATTTTTGAATTTACCAAGAAGGCTCCAGTTCGGATGAATAGGCGCTAAAGAGGCATGTTGTTTTTCCACACAAATGAGCACTTCACGTGCACTTCCCTTTCAGCAAACTCAAGTACAGATGTACTTTCCAACAAGAGTCCTTTGTAAGTCTACGTTTTCAGCTACCATTTTTCAAAACCTTTCCTGAGCCCCTGTTGCTTTCTCAGAAAGTGTAACATGGTGTGAAAGAGGGAAGCTGATCCATACTATGTTTCTGTTAAACACTCACACGCACACGCACACACACACATACACACACAAAGTTGGGCTGTTGTTGGCTCTGACTGGGGGTGCTGGGATGAGAGAGTGTGGCTCAGTGTGTCCAGGAAGAGGCCAGTGTTGCAGGCAGTGCAGTGGGGAGAGCCTTGATTCACAGGGATAGAGACGTGCCCAGCGTGGTGAAGCCATGCTCACTAAGTGGGAGAACGCCTCTGCCCAGGACACAAAATGAAGGTGGGGAGGAAGACAGGGCACAGTCTCTCTTCTGAAGTTTCTTCACTCGTCAGCCTGGTCGGTCTCCTCCTTCTGCTCCTCACAGGTATGCCCTAATATTTTTTTTATCCTCCCAAACTGTTGGAATGTTGTCATGTATCAAACTTTCTGGTCATATATACCAACTCATAAATGATGGTTTATTTGTGGTCGCTCTGTAAATTTCCCCAGTGTGGGACGAATAAAGGATATCTTATCTTAAACTGGACCCCCATCACAAATGCTTAAGAAGAGGAAATGTCATTACCTATCATAAGTGACTTCTGACTCCAAAATCAGTTCCAATAAGGATCCTTTTAAATCCGTTTGTCCTGATAATGGTGGTTAAAATGCAGGGTGCACCCTGGACTGGTCACCAGCCAATTGCAGGGCACTAACTCATTTAAAGTTGGTGGAAATCAAGTTTTTGTGGGTTTGAGTCACTTTGCGCTCTGTGGAGCCATTATGGTGTACAGCAGGGGTGTCAAACTCATTTTTGTCACGAGCCACATTATAATTACTGTTTCCCTTGTAGGGCCGTGATGATTGAAACTATATAAAGAAGTCAAGAATAACGTTTTATTTGACTATTGTTTCAGTAACTGTAACGAGGGGTTTGGTAACAAGAAAATGCTTACAATATATCACGGATTTATTAAAGATGAAATTTTGAAATTTTGGTACAAATTTTAGCAAGTATCATGGAAGTTGTAATCTTTGATTTGCTTTCGCGGGCCACTTAAAATGATATGGCGGGCCACATCTGGCCCTCGGGCCTTGAGTTTGACATTGTCCAGAATCTAATATGACAGCACACGTTAGTTCCTCTCACCCTACATTCTGCTCAGTATGACAGAAAGAAGCAGTACTGATAGAATTTGACTGAAATGGGTTGACCTCCTCCTTCCCCAGAATCAAAACTGGCACAGACCTGTCGGTTTATCCAGTAGGCCCAATATGCTACATGAACCAGGAAGAGGCCTGCTAACAGACAAACTCAAAGATGCCATTCTCCAATTTTGTTCATTTTGTTTCATTTTTTGTTGGAGTAATGTTTTCCTTTTTTCCTTTTTGAATCCTGATGAAACCATTCCAGGCTCCTCCAGATTATAAAATGGTACAGTCCCTTTTTTTGTTTTTGCCAGTGAACCAGAAAGGAGCCTGCTAAAAAGCCACAAACGGTAGCTTATTTATTTTGGTTTTGATCATTTTTATTTTGGTTCATCTCTATTGGAATATATTTTCCTTTTTATAATTTGAGTCCTGATGTAAAAGTTGTTTGTTTGAAATCAGGCATTTTTATTGCTTACATTCGCCTCTACTGCTTTCAGGTCGGAACTGGCACAATCCGACTGGTGCCACCTTGTGACTCAAATACAGTATTACATCATCCTCCATGAAGTAGGGAAAATCCTCCTACTACTTTCCTATTTGCCATTTTAGTCACATTGGAACAATTTCCCCCAACGATCCTCCCTAAAAATGGTACAATCCTAACATTTTTTGCCGTGCTCCGTAAATCAAAAAGTAACCTTATAATATCATGTTTTGTTTTGTTTTTCACTGTTGTTAACAATGTAGCTTTATGCTCTTCTGATTGTCATTCTCCTTTGTGACTGTGATTCTTTTAAAATGTTCTTAAGAGCTGCAGAAAAGTTCAAACCAAGGCTCAGCATGTGGAACCATTCCTCTCGTGCTATAGCACCTCCTGTGCCTATCTCCAACTTCACCACTGACAAAGACTTTCTCTCTGGTTCCCGGTTTCTCGCTCACTCTTTTCAAGTGTGCTCCAACAATCGTGCCCTTTGTCTCATCGCCTTGACAACCCCTGTCAGACGGCCAAAGGGGTTGCCATGACTAGCAGGCGATGCCCTGCTAACTGGCTGGCTGCGAAGAATTAGTCAACAGTGCAGAATCTCTCTCTCTCTCTTTTTTTCTCTCTTTCCCTGTTGTCTTGCTCGCTCTATCTTTGATGGGACTCCCCAAAGCCGGCCAAGAGCCAATGTTTGGACTTATGTCCACTAAAGGAGAGCAGTCTCTACAGGGAACATATGTGCTATGCTGTGCCAAGGCAAGGCTTCACTCTCAAGGATAACATGTGGTCTTATGGGAGGACGAGTGAAGTCGATGGAGAAAAATCTAAATTAGTATGTTACATGTCCAGGAGGATGTCCTGCAGTTTCTGTGAAGCGGATTAGTGATCAAAGATGTGAACGGATTTCATGAGCACAATCTGGGCGCATTTTTGTGTGTGTGTGTGTGTGTGTGTGTGTGTGTGTGTGTGTGTGTGTATAAACAGAGCACACAGTGAGCACACTAATGGATGCGTTAAGGCGCCTATGCAAAGAATTTGGGCTCATTAAGTCGCCATCAAAGGGAGAAAAACAACAGGCTCAAATTGCAGCAACTCTCAGTGAAAGCATTGTGCCAAAAATATGAAAACTCAATTTACTGCCTTTGGCCCCTTGTAATCATTTGTGCAGCTTTTAAATTGAAGTCTGAAGTGAAAGTAACTACTTCCTGGTTCATGGCAAATAGGTTCCTGGTACCTTTGCACTTTTATCCAATTAGAAAATTACAAGATTTAAAATGCGTACGTTTGTTTTTTTGTAAGTAGATCAAAAAGTTGTATGTAAATGAGGCTCAAGTTTCAGTATTGGTTCAAAAGAAGCCTCCGACTAAGCAGCCCCGTCATGATGAAAAATGCATCGTAGCGTCTGCCTTTAACAGTGGAGACAGTTTGACATGTTGGAGCAAAGGAAGCTCGGGCGTAAATAATGGAAGTCCAGGAGAACTCATTTGGCCTGAATTTCATTAGCGGTGCCAGTTTCGTGCTGGCTCGCTGTCACATGATCGGCACTTAGTGCGTCGTTTCAGCAGAAATGTACCACTTTCACATTGTTTGTGTTTTTTCCTTCTTTTTTTTTTGTTGCCTGTGAGTCTAATTGCTGTCGAGAGTAATGTCTTATTACAACATTCCTCCATGCTTTGAATGAAATCTTAACCAGCTATAAGAAGAATACTCATAGTTGACTTTACATGCAAGGAGAGAGAGAGAGACAGAGACAGAGAGAGACACAGAAACAGACACAGAGATGCACAGAGAGACAGCCAGAGAGAGAGTCAGAGAGAGACAGAGAGACAGACACAGAGAGACAGACACAGAGACGGAGAGAGAAACAGAGACAGACACAGTGATGGGCAGAGAGACAGCCAGAGAGAGAGTCAGAGAGATACAGAGACAGAGAGATGGACACAGATAGAAAGACACAGAGAGAGAGACAGAGAGAGAGAGATACAGAGACAGAGAGAGACACAGAGATGGGCAGAGACAGCCAGAGAGAGAGTCAGAGAGAGACACAGAGACAGACACAGAGACAGAGACAGAGAGAGAGCAAGAATCAGACAGGCAGAGGCTAAGTGACCGCGCTGTGTCGGGTGTTGCATGTTTTGGTCCAAGAGATAGATTGATAAATTAGTTGTTATCTGTCCAACATATTTTAAGCGGCAGTATGTTTCCCACACCCCTTCACCGTCTCTGGGGCTCGGCTTGACACGGGCGCTTTGTTTGACACAACCGTGCCCACAAATGTGTTCCAAAAGCTGGTCAATGTCCACCTTTCAACAGTAGAAACACTTGACAGAACGTGAGAAACAAAAGATGATGAGCCGGGAGGGAACGTACAAAAACCGCAGGCCAAACTGTACTACCTTTGAGTCTTTAGAATTCAGGTTTTTTTGCTGAGCTTCAATTCCCTTCATCCCATTGGCCCGTCACGGACAGACTGAGAAAATGGAGAAAGACGTAAATACAGAGAAAAAAACACAGAGCTCTGTTTCAGGCTACCACGGCCGCCAGGGAACATTGTGCAACCGTAGCCTCAATCCAAGCAAAGACTTGACTCAACTTACTTGAAATTTAGTGGGAACTTGACTTACCATACTTGATTTTGACCACGTTATCTTGGGACTTCTGTGAAACCTGAAGGTTAAGACTTCAGACTTAGGATGTGCACATACAGTACAATCTCGTCCAAAAGTATTGGAATGTTCTGTTCTTCTGCCCAGGTGATGTGTCAGGGGTGAATGTGACGAGCCAAACCCAGGTGGTGAGGGGCATCGTGGGCAAAGAGGCCCTGCTGTCGGTCAGTTACACCAGCAGCAGCACGGACAAGCCTGTCATCAAGTGGCAGCTGAAAAGGGACAAAGTGAAGCCCGTCACCGTGGTGCAGTCCATCGGCACCGAAGTCATTGGGAACCTTCGGCCGGAGTATCGTAACCGCATCCTGGTGTTCGAGAATGGCTCGCTGTTGCTTCACAACCTGCAGCTGTCAGACGAAGGATCGTACGAGGTGGAGATCTCCATCACGGATGACACCTTCACAGGGGAGCTCTACATTGAGCTGACTGTGGATGGTAGGCACTTCTCTCGTATTAGGTGGACATGTTGGACAATACACTACATGACCATCAACACAATGTTAAAGGATGTCACATGACACCTCAACACAGCCAGGAACTGTCAGATGCTCAGCGTATTGTGAGCAAGTACGTTGTCATGTTGAAGCAGCGTCGAGTTGTTCTGCCCCAAAGTCTTCCCGGGTCATTTGGCCCACACTGAAGAGAAAAATTTGAAAAATTAAAAAATTTACCATCAACATTCCACCTGGTATTGAACCTAACCCATGATTTATAAGTACTCCCAAATACGTTACATATTATATTATCATTATAATTATTATTACACAGTCACTGGTAGTGTAGTGGTAAACTCGCCGGCTTTCGGTGCAGGCAGCATGGGATCAAACGCCGCTCAGTGACTTGTGAAAATAAAAAATGAATATTATTACTTGATGTGCTAGAGGAAAAAAAACTGGATTTGGAATCAGTGCAAATATACATATATATTATTTGGAAAAGATTACTGGCATCTCTGATTTAAAAAAAGAGTATGCCTGTGAGGTTCAGGTATTATTTTTTGTTGACTTGGAGTAGGCATCCTCACATTCTAGTTCTGGATCTGTGACTGTGACTGAATGCGTCTGGCTTTGCAAGGCAGGGCCTGGCCTTTTGACGGATGTTGGAGTCACCAAATGAGATTGTGGAATTGGCTGGCTGCTAATTGGGTAAAGCGTTCCTATTTGGGTAGATTGGTGCCCGTGTGGGCTCGGAGTAGAAACAGGCATCACTTAATTTCCGTGTCAGCGCAAGTCCAGCGTGTTTGGGGCCCAAACCCTTTTGTGCCATTTTTGTTTTGTGGTGTTCCATGAGATTTGTATATGTGCCTTATTGGTCAATAAAGGTTGGCAAACAAAAAGTTAAGGTATCCTTTCGCCCATGGTCCTCTGGAAAAAGCTCAAATTGGGCGGCTGATGGATAAACTGTGAAATACAACACAGGAATTCAATTCCATGAAATACCTTAGTCTTTCTTTCTCAATTCGATTCCCATTTCGCGCCAAGCCTGTCATTGTGGTGTCGTCCTCAGTTCCAGTTTCCAAGCCCTACATCCAGATGGTGGCGTCATCTGTCCTCGAGTACAGCGAGCACTTTAACTTGCACTGCTCCCACGACAACGGCACCAAGCCCGTGTACGCTTGGCTGAAGGGAGGCAAGGTACAGGCCAACGATTCCCGCCTACTGCTCTCGCACGACCAAAAGGTGCTGAGCATCGCGCGCGTCCTCATGTCGGACGACGACGTCTACGCCTGTATGGTGGAGAACGCCATCAGCAGCATGAAGAGCACGCCCGTCAAGCTCACCGTCTACAGTAGGTGGCATGTCCCCCGGTAGGACTGTTGGATTTCCACACGATGTATTCAGATGTCACTTTCAGTTGCACGCCAAAGCAATTATCGCATCCCACTGAGTCACAGAGAAGCACGCCTGCCTCTCCGACAATCTTGTTTACCCCGAGTGCAAATCTGCGCGCCACAATGGGCAGTGAAAGCCAGTTAATGAAACAATTATTTATGGGCAGGGATCTCAATAAGCGGGTGCCTCAGCGGAACAAAGCAATCCGGCTTTCTATATTATTACTCCACTGGGATGTGCTTCAACTTTATTTCCTCCGCAAGCATGGAAAGACACATGATGCGCCGCACTTGAAATGTAATAAAATACAATTTGCTTACATAGCCCGACGTGTGTTACCGTATTGGCCCGAATATAAGACGGTGTTTTTTTGCATTGAAATAAGACTGAGAAAGTGGGGGTCATCTTATATTCGGGGTCTAGACATTATACCCATTCACGACGCTAGATGGCGCCCAATATCATTGAAGCGAATGCTGAATTTGACTCCCCAGGCCAAAGTGAACCCCTGTCACGAAGAATAAAAATAAAAATAGTGGTAGCACGAAGAAGAAAAATAAAAAATAGCGATAAGAAGAAAAAGAGAAGAAAATAATAGAAGAGATAACATAAAATGGAGAAACATAGCAGCAATCTGTAGAAAAGTGGGTCGAAGATCTGCCAGGTTAACTGGCAGCTGAGGAGAAGTTATGATGTAATTTACATTTTAAAAACCAGAAGCCATTCATTTACGAATGTGATTGCACTTTAGTTTACATATTTAAATTTTCAGATATGAAGATTTGGATGAGGCAAAATAACAAGCTTTTTCTCTCAAATATATTGTTATAATCATTTGTTTCAGATGTACTGTAATTATTTTCTGTATAAAAATTAATTTGGTGTTCAAAAAGTCTTTTTTCAAACTTGAGTCTTGAAAAAGAGGGGGTCGTCTTATAATCAGGGTCGTCTTATGTTCGGGCCAATACGGTATTTCAAGTCTAAAATAGGAATGCAGTGGGGCAACTTCACAGTGCAAAAACAGGAGGCAATCTTTTGGTCTGATGTTGTGGTTCTTTTTGTTGGGGTGGGAGGGCTTTCTAGTTTTTGCTCTTCATCTCTCCTGTCTGCCTCTGGTTTAGGACGGAGCTCGCTGTACATCATCCTGTCCACTGGAGGCATTTTCCTCCTCATCACCCTGGTGACCGTGTGCGCATGTTGGAAGCCTTCCAAGTGAGGACTCTTCTTTCTTCCTTGTCACTCCCTTCTTTTTACCCTTCTTCTGTCTGCCTGCTGCATAAGAACGCAAGTTGTTTTGTGTATTTTTTTTTAACCACCTTACCCCCACCTCCATTCAGAAAGAAACATAGGCCCGTCCCGCAGAGAGCTCCCGTCTACATGGCGCAGGGGGAAAATGGCCATGATGGTGAGCAAATTTTCGTTTTTGTACAGTGTTTCCATATTCTTGGCAAAAGAAATATTTATATGTATGACATTTAGCAATGATTTCTCATTTTATTTAACGTTTTTCGATTTTAGCGGTCAATAACCAACAGCTACAACAATAATAATAATAATTAATAATAATATTGGTCGGTGGTGGTGGTGTTTTGAACACTTGACTCACTAGCAATATTTAAATGAGGGTGGATTTAGAATGGAGGCAAAAAAGTAATTTCAAAATGTGTATTTGCATTTCCAAATGAAAACTTGTTGACCAGTGTAATCATTTCACGAGTATTTTCTTTTTATTGTCATAATTCTTATAGGAAGTGGTCACCATTTTTTTTGGGGGGGGGGGGGTTTGTGTGTTATATAATTTAGTTACATAACGTTTTCGAATTTCATATATTATTATTTATTAAGCAAGGATTTTTTGTTATATTGAGTTCATGTTTTGTCTTTATTGCAGTTGATGTTGTACCGAAACCAACGACCCTCGGCCGAAGGAGTCCCATGCCTCTCTATGTACTCAACGAAGACGTAAGTGGAGCCTCAAGTCCTTTCGACCGGAAAACGAGCAATTCGAAAAGATGAAATACAAATGCGTTGTTCTTTAAAAGTGAAATCCAACTGAACAGTAATTGTGTATTTTTATGGACGTACATTTCAAGTGATACATATCCAATATGCCTGTGTTTACATTCACGGGGCACATGAAACAACAACGTGCAAAACCCCAAATTGCAACACAAATAATGTCAACGCCCAACTGTGACAACACAGAAGTAAACAATCACAAAGACAACACAGAAGTAAACAATCACAAATAAAAAGGCTTAATACGAATATTAGGGCGGCACGGTGAATGACTGGTGAGCACATCCGCCTCACAGTCCAGAGGTCGTGGGTTCGATCCCAGCTTCCTGTGTGGAGTTTGCATCTGTACTGCGGTTTCCTCCCACATTCTAAAAACACGCGTGGCGGGTTGATGGAACACTCGAAATTGCTCTTCCCTCTCATCTTGCAGGAGACTCTGGAGCGTTTGGAAGAAAGTGCTTGCACTGCCTACAGTCAACCAGAATTGAATTTTCCTGCCACCTACGTCCCGGTCCTCCCCACCCACGCCCACAGAACTGAACCGCCCATCTGGACCACCCCGCGCAGGTACTCCCGCAGTCCCTCCCCGCTGGCACAGCTTCTCCCGCAAGCCCCGGTGGGACCTCCGATGAGCCCGGCGCGCTCGCCAGCCCACTTGCCCTGCTCGTCTCCGCGCAGTTTCAGCCCCATCAGAAAAGTTCGGCCTCCCGTTGGAATCCCAAACCTTCGCCTGCCCGTGGAGGCCGAGAGTCCCGCCTCCAGCGAGAAGACGCAGGGTTCTCCTCAGCAGTAACTCCTGGTTGTTCGTCTCGCATCGTCTTTGCTGCAATTTGCCAGGAGGAGAACGGATGCATCTGAGAATTCCTTCCTTGGCCACCAGCAATACCTCTGTAGGCTTTTCATGATTTCCTGTGATAAAAAAGTCTATCATGTCGAGAATTCCTAGGTTACGTTGACTGTACTATGCAGAACTACCCTTTTGATGTATTAATTTCACTGGGAACATCCGATGAGTAGTTCGGATGTTTACGCTTTGGGTTTTTTTTGGGGGGTGGGGGGGTTGTATCTGTAAAATCCCAAACTGTTCTTTTTGTGTAATTACAAAATAAAAAGCTGCAATATTTTGTACTTTGTGAACTGTTTTCATATATACTTTTATATGAATATCATGCTATGCCGAATACAGTCATTGTATGTTATTTCATGACCTTACAGTCAAACATCCACAGCAATGGATGCTTGCTATCTAATGACATCATATTCATCAAATTGTAGCGTCCCCTTTAGTGGATGTCATTAAAAATTGTCCCAAGGTTCAAAGAGTGTGTGTCTAAAATGCATACAGTATATATGGATATATACAGGTATTTGGATATATATGGATAGATAGCTAGGTATAGATACAGATACATAGATAGATAGATAGATAGATCTAGATATACTTAAAGGTATATAAATATACACACACACACACACACACACACACTTGTATAGTAAATTCATTATTCATTATTATTTATGTTGCATACCATTTATTCTTTTCATGAAATATATATTTTTGTGGAAAAGTAATGAGTAAGTAAAAGTCATGAAAAGTATTCATATTAATTAATTTTCATGACTGCACGATTATAAAAATGCATTTTTACAAACCTAAATGCTTTGTTTTGTCTATTAAAGGTATGTTACTACACTGTGAAGCATATAAACACATCGGACAGACACTATGAGGTCACTATAGCTTGCTGATTCAATGATGATTATGGTCATTATTATTAATATTACTATGATTATGGTCTCACACATGCATGCATACACTTAAAACTATTCGATGTAATAGAATTGCGTTGTATTTACTTTGTGATAGTATCATGCATTCATGTACATCCCTAAACAAATATATACAGTACTTATAATAATTGATCATCAGTCATAGCAGAGTTGTGTTATATGTAGTTTACTGTCATTTATGCATTTTTTTCCCTGTACAAATAAATATGTTGAACATGCAGAGAGTAATTTGGATAATTATTAGAAGTTATAGTTTCAAAGAATATTATTCATCACGAGGGTCACGCTATGATTAAGAAGGCGTTTTTTCTGAAGGGTTTTTATTTTTCTGAAAAAGTGTTATAGCTTTTTAGTCCATAAGATGTCACCATTACATTGCAGTATCTCAATTCAGTGCAGGCAGTGGGCTGAATTTATCAGTCGTTTATTTTTATATTCCACTGCTGGCTTTTGGACTCATAAAGTATAAATCAGCTCTGCAATAACCCTGGGATTAGTTGAATTAAAAAGGCAGCCTAGTCAAGGTCAAGAGACTTTTATTCAATCATATTGATTTGCAGGCAACTTGAACGTCATCGTGTAATCATGCAATCTATTCTAATGAATTGTCTCTCAATGCAACCTTTCATGATTGTCTTCCATTAGAAGACCTGTTGTGTGTGTTTTGTTTCTAAGGTGCACTCATTTGTTGAAAATGACTTCATGAAAAACGGCTCTCTCACGCAGCAAAATACGGTGTTCCTTTTTTTGGATGCTGTGAAGCAACGCTGCACAATTTAATACATATTTCTCATCTGTTTGTTATCAATGAAGAACATTTTGTGATATACTTTTATTTTTACGACAAAATGTTTTTAGCCTGTTCGCCGAGGCAGAGTTGCAGGATTCGATTCCTTCCTGTGTGGAGTTTACATGTTCTCCATTTGCCTTATGCGGGTTTTCTCCGGGTACTCCGGTTTCCTCCCACATTCCAAAAACATGCCTGACAGGCTAATGGAACACTCTAATTGTCCCTGGGTGTAATTTTGAGGGTGGATGGTTGTTTGTCTATGTGTGCCTTGTGATTGGCTGGCAAGCAGTTCAGGTTGTACCCCGCCTACTCCCCGAAGACAACTGGGATAGGCTCTGGAACCCCCCGCGACCCTCGTGAGGATAAGCGGATTAGAAAATGAATGGATGGATGGATGTTTTTAATATCTGTATTAAATGGGCACTTTGCGCCTAATGCAGGGGTGGCCAAACTTTTTGGCTCGGGGCCGCATTGACTTTTAAAATTTGACGGAAGGGCCAGGTCAGCACGAGCTATGGTACATTAAAAAAAAGACTGCATTTGTTGACAGTCCATATCAAACATCAACAGAACAAAAGCATGAACGTACTGTATTAATATACTTTTTTAAAATGACGACAGTGTTGTTGATGACCTATTTTAGCCTGTGCATTTCTGCAGATGGGTTGTGATCAGACCAGTAGAAGTAGAGCGATACAGAGGTCCTAGGTGGTCGAAAAGATCCCGCCCCCCCTCCCTGTGTTCTGCAACTTCAAGTCAATGCGCCACCTGGCGGTGAAATGCCTGTCATTACAAGTCCAATTGAAATGAATGCAATCATTCACATCGAACCTTAATTGTAGACCGACCTTCGGCGGGCCGGATTAAAAAGACCAACGGGCCGGATTCGGCCCGCGGGCCGTAGTTTGCCCACCTTTGGCCTAATGCAATCAAAGGCCCAGCATGCAATGGTGTTCACATTGTTGTCCCAGCTTCTCCCCAGGCCCGTGGGGGCTGGTTGGGGGGGGGAGGGGGGCGTGTAGTCTAAATGAATAAATTGCACACATTTACAGAATCTTTCTGTTGTTTTTGTTTGGGTTCCATTTGGTTTTGTTCCCTCATGTGCCCTTTTTGTCTCCACCTGTTCTCGTCATCCGTGTCCCTTGTGTTGAACCAATCAGCTCCCTCAGCCCTTTGTGTCTTGTCCAGGTGTTTCTCATTGTCTCGTCACTTTGTTTGTATTTAGTTCCCTGGGTTCTGTTAGTCTTTGTTGGATCATTGTGCCTGTGTGTTTGTGTGCCCCTGTCATGTTTTGTTTCTGGGTTTGGGTTTTTTTGTGACTTTGGTTCTTTGTGGTTTTCAGGATTAGTCTATAAAAAAGTTGCATTAATTTTTTTTTTTTTGCTGAGCTTATTATACTCAAAGAAGTCGTTTTATTTGCAGTCGCTTTGCTTTTTGTGTACCATCCGATTGTGCCATTCTAATTCATGCACTGATTGGCATTTGCAAGCTAATGGCTTGTCAGAGTGGTTGTCACCAACAGCCGGCGACGCATTGCACCAACTGAGAGCGCTTAGAGAATTTGACACTATCTGCTCGATATTTTTTTTTACGGGTAGAATCACGCAAAAGCCTACAATCCTTTCGTGAATTCGTCCCAGAGTCACTTCATGTCAAAACATTAAACATTAAAACATTTTCCAAAAGTGAAATGACAAACATCACTGCGCATTTTTTTTTAAATTGACATCAGCTGGGCTATACATATAAAATATTTGGAAGTATTTGTAACCGATCTTTGACTACCTCTCCATGACGCCCCCACCCCCTCTCTGAGAATTGTGACCTATGAGGAGAGCCTGGTATCAAAAGATGAAAATGCAGATGATGTGATCGGAACTGTGTGCAGTTGGGATGTCTAATGATCAGAAGGAGAGCACAAAAACACACTCAAACACACCAAAAAAAGAAAAATGTCCCGGTCTATCGCTATTATCAGGATAATGTGTCTTCCCCTTAGATGTCCAGCTGCCCGGCAAGACCTTTTGTCATTGAAATGATCTATCATTTCATTGACGCCTTTTCATCTCGAAATGTTTCTTTTGGTTGTCTAAAGGTGTAACGTGTCGACTCTTTTGGATGACACGCTCATATCTGCCTGTTTTGATGCAGGTTCCCTTTTCGACAAATAGAGGCTCTTGAATTCTCATTTGACATTCAGGCCGAGTAGGCACGCGGATGTGTATAAACTACAGTGGACCCCAAATATTCTATTATAGGGACCGGGGCTTTCATTGATTAGAACAGAGTCGACATTGTTACTCTGTGTACATATTTAACCCTTGAAGTCTACTAATTGTGAATTTTTGGCGTCCTCTCTTCCAATCGTCCAATTTACAGATGACCGTCGACTCGACTATTGGCTGCCGATGCCAGACTATAGAGCTGTGTGGACAAGCAAAATTTCCGTCCAACAATGCAACATCGTCTTCATACATCTGCATGAGAGTTTTAACTGCTGACATGAAGTGTTCATTGTCTTTTTTTAAAGCAGAGCTCCAACACAAGAAATATCAGATACTATACTTGGAACCAGGGGTCCCCAAACTTTATGAAAGTGTGAGCTAATTCTTGGCGACTGATTTCCGCAAAGGGCTATCAATTTTGATCCGCACAGTTCTGAAATCAGGAATTTGCTCAAATTGCCTTTTAAAAAGATGGGGGGCACAGTGATTCAATGGTTAGCTCGTCGACTTCACAGTGCAGAGGTTCAATTCCAGCTCTGGCCTTCCTGTGTCGAGTTTGCACGTTCTTCCTGTGCCTGCGTGGGTTTTCTCCGGGTATTCCGGTTTCCTCCCACATTCCAAAAACATGCATGACAAGCTGATTGAACACTCTAAATTATCCCTAGGTGTGAGTGTAAGCACGGATAGTTGTTCGTCTCTGTGTGCCCTGCGATTGGCTGGCAACCGGTTCAGGGTGTCCCCCGCCTACTGCCCGAAGAGAACTGGGAAAGGCTCCAGCACCCCCCCGCGACCCTCGTGAGGATAAAGCGGATCAGAAAATGGATGGGTGGATGGATATTTAGCTATGCTATGATTAATCAACGGCAGAACGGTGGTCGACTGGTTAGCACACTGGCATCACGGTGCAGAGGTTCCTTCCTGTGTGTTTTATCCGGGCCCTCCGGTTTCCTCCCACGTTCCAAAAACATGCATGGCACGTTAATGAAACACTCTCAATTGTACTTAAGTGTGTTTGTGAGCGCAAATGGTTGTTTGTCTATGTGTGCCCGCGACCCTTGTGAGGATAAGCGGATTTGAAAATGGATGGATGGTTGATTAATCAATAGCACGGTAATACTCACCAATGTGAAAACGGATCATGTTCATGACTGAACAAGGTAGGAAGCAGATAAATGTAAATATGCAACACTTTATTCTGACAAATCTCTGCAGTGTTTACACAAGTGTTTACATGTTCAAATAATTGTTTGTACGTCACATTAGTTGGAAATTACGATGTGCCAACGCGAGTGAGTTATTTTTAGATGAGGTCTGTGGGCTACTCATGTGGTCCTCCCCCTCCGGGGCTGCCTGGGGCCTCTGGGTAACACGCTGGTGACATCTGCGGTAGGCAGTACCTTGTCACAAAAATTTGGCAAATTGGGATTTTTTGGGGGGCCATGACATAGAAAATCGCACATTGTTTCTTTGCAAATAACAGAAGATAGGCTCCCGCAAAAATAGCAGACAAAAGGTGAATTTGCAAAGTTCCACTGTAATCACTTACACATTACTAAAATACAAAACGCATAATGTGAGTTTTAGGTCAGTCGTTGGACATTACATTTTTCTTTTTGTACACATTCATGACAGAGTCTTTTCCGATGTGTGGCACTTGTCGTGAGATTTAGGCAGTGGGATGCAACGATGGTAATTAGCCTCGAGGGACATGGATTGCGTCTCCGTGTATGTGTGTATCACCGGTGTTAGTGTGTGAGAACCTGCATGACGCGTTCTATCTGTAATTAATGGCCTCCTACTCGCTGCCTGGTGGAGCATTTTCACTCAAGTCCTGTTGATTTGAAATTCCCCAGGCATGGGTGGGGGGTCTTATTTGGTCTTAGTAAGCGTTTGTAGGTAAGCATTTAAATAACTGGCAGTGGGCGGTTGGAGACTGGTTAGTGAAGAGGCTCTATGAAAATGGGGGAAATATGACGAATATGGCTAGTTACAGTATTTCAGTTCAGCAAAAAAAAAAATAATAATAATTAAGTGTACGCCACCCACCATCCTGCAGAGTTGTTGCTGATATCATGCAGCCAAGTGAGGCAAACAAAATGTTGATCATAGTGGACTAAATTTGAGTGTTCCATGATCGAGTTAGGACCCAGTCAGAGAAACAAGGAGTACCAAAAATAATCCACCATACACCATATACCATGTATGACACACACACACACACACACACACATATTTAATTTCATTTTTAGAGATGAAAATGTCCTTTAATGTGTTTCCTGAGTAAAAGTTTATGATTCAACTTGACTTGGTTGAAATTTGGTGGTGACTTGATTTGCTTGAAATTTGGTGGTGACTTGATTTGGTGGATTTTTTTTTCCCCCACTGTGACTTGGGACTTGCTCAAGACTTGCACGTATGTGACTTACTCCCAGCTGGATCCAGCTGCATATTTTAAGAAGACTATACATCAATTTTAAAAAAATGTATCTGGATTCAGATTATTTTATTTTATGCAACTACTTGATGAAAATAAAATTAACCCTGCAGAACCCAAGAACCCTTTTCTTCTTTAGAAAATGATGAATTATACATTAAATGACTGCTATATGTTCACTGTACACCAAAATATGTTTATTCAAATATTCAATGCTTTAATCCTAATTTAGGATTAGGGCCAAATTTGACCCTTTGGGATTTAAGGGTAGCACTTGAGTAGCAGAATTTACAGGGGCCAAATTTGACCCCCTGTGTGTGTGTGTGCGTGTGTGTGTTTGTGTGTGAGAGATCAACAGACTACAAATTGTCACCAAAAATAAAACCCGACTCTGAAATCTCATCAAGTGGCTGCGTGGTCCCAACTCACCTGACCAAACCATCTGGTGGGCCTACTCTCAAGAAGCAGGTCAGCTCACGAGTGGACACAAGTGGGCCCTTTTTGACCCATCATTGGGTTATTTTTGACCCAACTGTTCTTTAGAAAGATATTAATGGTTTCCCTCGTGGATGCGTATGAATCATCTGCTCGACACAGGTATGATTCCCTTCTTGGCTGGTTAAACCATTTCAACAAATCTCTGTTGATGCCCATCATGTTTATGTGGAGGCCTGTGACCACATCGTAGGGTCACAGGGGGTTGTCTTACTTCTCACCATAGTAACGGTCCCCTGGCAACTGGCCAGGAGAGCCAGTTATATTGATGGAACACCAAAGCCTTCTGGCTCCCTCACGCCGCACACCGCATCTCCATCGCTCGGCTCAGCGCCTCCTTTCTCCTCCGTCAACCCTGTCAGTTGCGGTTTTGAACAGCTCACGCGTCTCGAGAGGGAGTCGGCTGCAGCGTCATCAGCCCGGGGACGTTACCTTCGTTCTCCGTCGGGGGAAGCTGCCGGCTTTGCGTTGTGAGTATCGGTAGCACGTTATTACTAATTTGACCTGAATGTAATTTGTATTTCATCAACTTGGAAGAGAAAAGAAGGATGCTTACTTGTTCTTATCTTCTGTTTTCCTCTTGTCTTTGTCCATTATGGATTGCCCCCCCCCCCCTACACACACACCTATTTTTTCATTTATTTTTTGTTTGTATGTGATAGAAAACTGTTCAACCTGTTCAACTTTGCCCATCAGTGCCAATCCAAGTCAGCATCGTCACGGGAGCACAAGAGGAGCGGGAGGTCAAACATGGGCTCTAGCTCCTCCTCCTATGCCCCCAAAGCCATTTTTTTGGATGTGGATGGGAAAATGCAGAAGGTGAGTTTGGGAGAAAAGAATGGAAAATAAACCAATTCCAAGTTATTGTAGTTTTGGAGCTCTTTACTGCCATGTTTTATTGTCATCAAAGATAATCGAGTGAAAAAGATGAGTGTGGTACGACAACACCACAAATCGCTCTCGTTGTCTGCATAATAATCGGCAAATTAAATGTCAATCAAATTAACAAAGCTGAAAACCTGAAATGAATTCAACATATTCGAATGAAGCTTGTTACGATGCAGATAGCCTGTTTAAATTTACTTTGTCCTGGACAGGATTTTTTTTTTAAATATCTTTTAACGTTGAATTCAGTTGTATTTAACTTTTGCATCAAATCTTATGAACTGTTTGTTTTTCAACATTTCAACAACATTTCAATTTTTATGTTCCATAATTCAGTGCTTATTTAAGCACTCTCCAAAAGTTAAACACCATATTCATGTTCAAACTCCATAGTTGGCTTACAATAACATCAACTCAAATGCATTTTTTATGAACACTCGTGCTTAGCACATAACTGTATTTGAATGTCATTACGCTGGTATTTGCAGAGCCAAATATTTTTTGGTTGAATATTTGGTGTAAAAAGTTTTTGACCCATTGGAAGAGGTAACACAAGTATATTATTGTAAAGGAAAGAGTTCAATCATAACGTTGAATATATGTTATATACAGATGGAACACCAAAACACAAGGGAGGTGTGTGTGTGTGTGTGTGTGTGTGTGTGTGTGTGTGTGTGTGTGTGTGTGTGTGTGTGCCATTAATTCAATTTAAAGTACCTTCTAAGTATTCCCATGACGCGCTTCACCTGAGTCAGATCTAAAAATGAACCTGCCACAGAGCGCACTTAGCCTTACAGGTGTTTCTGATAGCGAGAGAGGAAAGAAAAAAACATTTCTATCACTTGCCTGCGATACTAAATACACTGGACTTTTTCTTTAGCTTCTCTTTGCTGATCGTACGGGAGACATCATATGGTTTGACTGCCTACTTGGGAAGTATTTGCCAAATACTGTAGCAATAAAGTTGCTGTTATTACCATGCAGCCATCTTATAAACCATTCTAAACCAGAAACTGCAAAAGGCTGTCAACATTTAGATTTCATTCTGCGTCATTGCAAGCGCACATACGCTTATTTGCAACACTTGGCTGTCTGCTAAGTGTTTCAAGTAGAGAGCTGCTGATGACACATGTCTGCTCGAGGGCCCGAACCTACGATTCAGTGTTTGTCTGCGACACCTGCTTCTTTTCAAGGTCACAGCAAGATCACCGTCACTTGTTCTTGTGTTGCTCTTTCTTCTCCACACGCATGCCCTTTTTCTATCACGATTCATGCCATTGAATCACAGAATTACTTTGAGCTGTTGGGCATTTCTTTGGAGAATATAGAAGCCTCTTTCAAAGCGTTCTTTTCTATTGAATGTATTGTTCATGCTTTGAGCTGTAGAATGGTATATGATCACTCTGCCCCGCCCTGTGAAGCAACACTGAGGCCTTGTATCAACCAAAATAACATCAAAGGGCGTAACAGGGCCCAATGTATTACCTTTAGGTTTGATGTGTTTTCGTTTCATGTTGTTTTTAGTTTGCATTAAATCTCGTGTAAGAATACAATTGCGTGTGTGTTCTTCCCAGGTGGTGTTCAGTCGGCACTGCAGTCCATGTGACATTAAGGAGCTTCTTTGTACCTCTTCTAACATCCCCAGGTAGGTACCTCCTGCTGTCTTTATCTGCATTTTTTTTTGTCATTACAATTATGATCCCAGTGAATTCAATCTTTTTGGTGACAATACTATATGCCTAATTTTTATCATTGTGCTCTTGACTCCGATTTGATTTGATTTGATTTGATTTAGATTTTGAGTTATGACAAGATAAAATTGTGGGCTGTTGTATCTCCTGATGCAGGTCACCCAAAAGGAAATGTAAATCCTAAATCCAGTAAATCATAGTCAATCCATCATTATGATGATGATGAGGAGGAGGAGGAAGAGGATTATAAAATTTTGGCTTGCAATTCAAACTCCAAACCACATAGGGGCAGTGCATGACTAGTTTTGTGGGTTTTTTTTTTTTTTAAGAAATAAACTCATGTTGAAGTTCCTTTTTAAGGTTTTTTATTTATGCATTAATGCTGACTGCTTGGAGTATTTGCAATGAGGAAGGCTTTAAAGTTTTTGTTGTTGTTGTTTTGGGTTTTTTTGGGGGGTGGGGGGGTTCAAAATAATAGCTGATTGGATTTACCGTATTCTAACTTTTCTTTGTATGTTCTACTTATAGGAACACAGCAATCATGATGGTGGATCCCGAAGGCGCCTTGGTCTCAATCGATCCCACCATGCCCACCAATTCTCCCAAGTATGCGTACTATGACATTTCCTGACTCCGACTTTTTCAAGTTAGGACATTCTGATATTGTCCTAATTGAATTTGAAGTTGTCTATTTAGCTTTAACGTACCTCTAGGGAAGAAAAGAAAAATGAAATTGGTTCTACTAACAATCTGCTTTGCGTATAGCTCATTGTACAAAGTTGTGCCCCTGTCTACTGGGCAACTTGGAGGTAAGGAAACCTACGACCACGACCACATCCAATCATGAGTAAACAACAATCGTGAAACTAGCAAAGTGACAACTTTCTGACGTATTTGTCTGTGCAGAGAAGGAGGACATGTTTCAGAATGTGTTGTCTCAGGTGGCTGAGCAGTTCAGCAGGTGACACCTCTGTTGGGTTATTTTTGTTGTTGTTATGCCCTGACTGCAGCCGGCGCTTACACCTACCTCACACACATACCCGACGGCACCGCCGCTCAATGCCCATTGAAGGCAAACTCAATCACACGACAAAACAATCGCCGTGCTGATTGATTAATTTTTTTTTACCTATTTGGCTGCTGTAAATGACGCAATGCGGTTTCCTCTCAGAGCATTTCGCATCAATGAGCTGAAGACCGAGGTCACCAACAGGCTTGCCATGCTGGAAAAGAGAGTGGAGCGTAAGTAGTAGATTGGAAGAAAAACAAATCCAATACGGTACGATGCCACAAATATGAAAACTATGAATTGGTGTGTTTATGTTTCAGTGGAGGGGTTGAAGGTGGTGGAGATTGAGAAGTGTAAAAATGATCTGAGGAAGCTTCGCGATGAGATGACATCGCGAAGTGGCGGCAGGTGACTCTGACCTTTGACATGGTTTACGCGACCATCGGACAAAAGCCGGTCAATTAAATTCAAGCAAGCAAAAATGAGAGACATACGAGCGTTGTATGGTGACAGTGAACCAAAAACTCAACTCGCTTTCAATCCGTTTGGCACGATTCTTCCAAAAAAAGGCTTCACGCTGTTTATTGCCACTCCCGGTTTAAGTTCACTGTCAAAGTAATAACAAGAAACAAAGTTACACATTGTGGATTTAAATCATAGATTTGTCTTAAGTCGGTTAATTTAATGCTAACAAAAAATGGAAAAAGCCGTACACGGAGTACCGAAGAGCCTCGTTGTCGTGGTGTAATGTCATGAAAACCTGGCATTTGAAAAGAGGTGTGCAGACTTTATCTTCTGGAGCTCGAGCGTAATCGAGGGATGCTTTCCTTGCTCTGGAGCGGATGACACCCCTGGCAACAAATTGGAGTACGGCGTGTAGAGGGACGGATAGTATTGTAGAGGAAATACAATATTTACCTTCCCAACACATTATGGGCTTGTCCATGTCAGGTTCCAAGTGCTCCGAATTCCTGGTTGCATGAGTTTGGTGTTAGAGATCGCAACGATTAGGCCCTCACCCTAAGCGCCGAAACCCCTTTCGGAATGAACTTGAACAGAAATCATGAGCCAAAGCACTTCCATAGTTTCAGTTCCTGTCTCAGGCGTGAACAGCCATGCGTTCTTCTGTTCAGACTTAGTACTTGACATGAACCCAAATATGTTGCGCTTTCTTTCTTGCTTTAGGATAAACTGCCCGTGCAAATACAATTTCGACGATGGGAAGAAAGTCACCCCGAGACGAGATGTGCCCAATTACCCAAAGGTGCATTTGATGAGACACTTAACATCCACAAATGGAGATTCTCTCCGCTTCTTCTTACGCATTTGTACTCTACAGTATACACTGTCTCAGGAGACTGTCGAGGCGCTGAAGAAACCAACGTTTGATGTTTGGCACTGGGAACACAATGAGGTATGGTAACAGTATGCGAATGCACGTCATCTAGCTATCTTTGATGCTTTTCATCGCAGCTTTTTGCACGGATGTCATCTTGTGCGGCTTCAGATGCTGAGCTGTTTGGAGTATATGTACCATGACTTGGGTCTGGTGAAAGAATTCAACATGAACCCCATCACACTCAAACGCTGGCTGGTAAGGACTAAGAACACACCAGATTGCGACACGAGTACAATATTATTATCGTACAAAGTATTTCAGGAAGGGGGAAAAAAGGCTTGCCTCAAGCTGTGTATTTAACACTTCTGCGGTAAGAATGAGAATTTATGATGACCTCCGATCAACCCTGACACGGAGTATTTAGAGTTCCATTATTTTTACGGGGGCGGCCCGGTAATCCAGTGGTTAGCGTGTCGACCTCACGGTGCAGAGGTCGTGGGTTCGATGCCATTTCTGGCCTTCCTGTGTGGAGTTTGCATGTTCTCCCCGTGCCTGTGTGGGTTTTCTCCGGGTACTCCGGTTTCCTCCCACATTCCAAAAAACATGTGAGGTAGACTGATTGGACACTCAAAATTGTCCCGAGGCGTTAGTGTGAGCGTGGATGGTTGTTTGTCTCTGTGTGCTCTGTGATTGGCTGGCAACCGGTTCAAGGTGTCCCCCGCCTACTGCCCGAAGACAGCTCCGGCGACCCTTGTCAGGATAAACGGATTTAGAAAATTGATGGATGGATGGATATTTCTTACGGGGAAAAATGGTTGCACAAATCCAAACCTGTTGGAAGAATCATTTCCTTTCTCTTCCAAATTTAGTTGGCCATTCAGGAGAACTACCGCAACAACCCTTTCCACAACTTCCGTCACTGCTTCTGCGTTAGTCAGATGATGTACGGCATGATCCACCTCTGCAACCTGCAGGTGCGGCTTCCCATTTTCCTGAAAGCCTGACTTTTTTAGACCTCCCAATTTGCGTAAACTCTCCCTGTTATTGTGCAGGAGAAGCTGACTCTAACTGATATGGGCATTCTAATGACAGCTGCAGTGTGTCACGACCTGGACCACCCTGGATACAACAACACGTAAGATTTGCTATTTGGGCATGGTGACTGATAAAGCACTGGAGATGACTTTGACCTGAGAATGTTTTGAGACTGATGTTGCTGAACTGTGCAGCTATTCCACCGCAATGCTGATCCGGAGATTTTTATTTTGGGTTTTTTGGAGGGGGGGTTGCTGCCGTTTAGAGCATTTTCATCAGCATTCTAAAAGCATCTACCCATGTTGTACACCGATCAGGTATCAAATCAACGCACGCACGGAGCTGGCGGTGCGCTACAATGACATCTCACCACTGGAGAACCATCATTGTGCGGTGGCCTTTCAGATTATTTCCCTTCCCGAGTGCAACATCTTTGCAAATGTGGATCCCGAAGCATTTAAACAGATTCGACAGGTGAGTGGGCCTACAGATGTGCTCACCAGACACTTTATTAGGTACACCTACCACATTTACACATCCAAGACACAAGACAATCTGCACAAAGATGGCCAGAGGTGGATAGTTGGATAGTTGATGAACAGATCCAGATTTAAAGCAACAGCCAATTAAGTGTTCCTGCAAATACACTGTTGCGATGAGAACATTGACATCTTTATAAAAGCAGTTTTTGGGAAACTGCGTTTGAACTGAATCTCATTAGAGAGGAGTAACTAATCACATGTGCGGTTTTCAAGCCAACCTGAACAAAAAGCTAACTTTGCTCTTTTGACTGCAGGCCATTATCACTCTCATCCTGGCCACTGACATGGCAAGACATGGCGAGATACTGGACTCATTCAAGCAGAAAGTGGACAACTTCGACTTCACCAACGAGGAGCATGTGACCTGTGTAAATACATTATGTCAGCACTTTACAGCACGAGCGGCTTCATTGGCTATATCCAGTTTTAGATGAGTAAAGGCAGCATGCGACACTCTTAGTTCTTGTGTGAAATCCGTATCTGGCTGACGGCCATCACGTGTGTACTTTCATACAAGGCCAGGAGGAAGTACTTATAGTCATGCATAGCCTGTTTAATTTTCCCTCCAGATAATTGTGACCGCCAAAAATTGTACAAGTCAGCAGCAAGACAAAGTAACAGTTTAAAAGGGGGGGGGGGGGGGGGGGTGCGTCCGCAAAAGCTCTGGCCATTTCCGTAGCACCCCTTTTAAATGCACGAGATGCTGTGAGTGGAGCCTCCTGGGTGGTGGTTGCGCTGGTAAAATACCCCCCCCCCCAAAAAAAAAAGTTCCAGGCAGGAACCGCCCCACTGCAATATGATTGGCTGCCGCATTGGCCCCATCCCCCTTGGTCTTCTATGATACAGAAGTCTCGGGTGCGGTGTGCCATCTAGTGGTGAGCTGTGTTACTACAACTTAAATCAGGTCACTCAATGGAGAGAAAACATTTATGTGAACATTAGCCACTCTGTGTTGCTTGTCCTTGTCTACCCTAATCCCTTCACAATGGCCCTGGATTTTCAGATAGCAAAGTTTTTTTTGAGGGGCGGTTGTAATGTAAATTGGAAAAAGTTGAGAGCTTTTGTTATAGAATGTACGTCTTGAAAAATAATGCCTTTCATTGACGAACTTTTGTGATATCTTCAGCTCAAGATGGTATTGATCAAATGCTGTGACATTTCCAATGAGGTGCGGCCCACCGAGGTGGCCGAGCCGTGGGTGGACTGCTTATTGGAGGAGTACTTCATGCAGGTGAGCATTCAACCAACTCATATTTTACTTTTAAAAAATACTTAAACAATTCTTCAGCAGATGCGTTGAACTCAAAGTTAAATACAGTCCCAACAGAACTGTACGTAAGCAGTGAGCGATCAAAGTCAAGCACGCAAAAATGCACTTCAGGAAAATAATGCATGCACACATCTGCATCTCCCAGAGTGACCGGGAGAAGTCAGAGGGCCTCCCGGTGGCCCCCTTCATGGACAGAGACAAAGTCACCAAGCCCACCGCCCAAATCGGCTTCATCAAGTTTGTGCTCATCCCCATGTTTGAAACCGTCATGAAGGTAGGCTTCACCTGCGCGTGTCACTTGTGGGAACACCTTGACAAGCCTTTATCTGCGCTCTTCTCAAACAGCTTTTCCCTCAAATTGAGGAGATCATGGTTCAACCGCTGAGGGACTCCCGAGACCACTACGAGGAGCTGAAACAGATTGATGATGCCATGACAGAGGTAGAAACTATTTAATCTATCGTGTATGTGTTTGAATTGTTGTCTCGAATATGAGCCATTTTGAACAGAGAGATTCACTTCATCCAGATGCAGACCTCTTGATAATTTGATGTCACATTTCTGTCATTGATTATTGAACATTTACACAAAAGCCCTTTGGCTTGTTGTAACATCTAGTCCAGTGGTTTTCAAAGTTTGGGAAAAAATAAAGATTTAAAAATAACTTCAACCTCGTGTTAAAAGTAAATTTTCAGTTCTTAAAATCAAATAATTTTCGAAATTTACCCCAGGAGAATTCGGCAAATTACACTTTTCCAAACACCACATAGCTTTCGTCCACTTCGCTGAAGGTAGCACACTGAAAAATGGCATCGGTGAGCTAACAAATAGCATCAGCGTTGCAGGATATAACTGTTGTCAGGCACCTTGTTGAGCAATTAAGGGGTCCTTGGGAGAATTTGTCCCCGACGGTTATTTGTATTTTTTTTCCCATCTAAGCTTCTTTGACATTGTGATGACGATATCTGACAGAAATATCTCAGGCGGTACAATACAGGCAGAGTGGGTCATTCCCTATTCTTGTTTGGTGTTGAACTTCATGTCTTTTAGGTCAGGCACCTTGTTGGCCAACTATGGAATCATTCTTGGCAATTTTTTGGTTGTTTACATGGAAATTATTGTTTTTTTTCTGCTCAAGATAATACAAACTAAATAATATAAATAAAATGAAAACAATACATTTCATTGCCGTTTTACAAACAGGAGCACGATAATGTGATCGGTCAACACAAAACATTAAAAGTCAAACACTGAAAAATAGAGCAAGATGTTAGATAAGCGGCTTAATCAGCATTGTGTCATCTCCTTCAGCAGTGGCCTTGGTGAATATGATGGGGGGGGGTCATCCCCAAAAAGTTATATGAGTCAGCTTTAAGCAAGGGACCTTTAAAAACAGAAGAGTAACACCTGCAGTCAGATAATATAACAATGCTCAGAGACATACATTATTTATCTGCCGCAAAGACCGACAAATATTACTGCGACTTACAGATGCATTGTGAACGTGTTCCCGTATACGGTATAAGATTAAGATATCCTTTATTTGTCCCGCAATGGGGAAATTACAATCAGACTTCAGAAAGGAAAACGCTGGGTAGGGAGAGGGAAAAAAAACCACGCTCGAACTATCCTCTTCTGAGGATAATTTAAGTCCAGGATAAATACAGTATGTCTGTATTATCCTACACCCAAATGCCCAAGGCACTCAAACCAAGCGCCAGCTTGTGGCATTTTAGAGCATTACATATTATTTTGAATGTTTTCAGATAATATAATAATAATAATAATAATAATACATTTGATTTACAAGCGCCTTTCAAAACACTCAAGGACACTTTACAATCAAGAACAAAACAATAAAAGTTCCAGAGAAAACAAGTGGAGTTATGAATGCCATGCCACAAGTCGTTGGATGGTCACTGTTTAGCGACTTACTTTCCCACACTTTGAAAACCCGTGTTCAAGTCAACAGTTTCCATTTTTGTGAATTCAAAATGTTTCATGTCGGGGGGGCACCAACTCCCCAAAAGTCAAGTCACGTCTGTATGAGGTGCACACGGTCACACATGCATGCATGCGCACCGCCCCCATCCAAAGCCACTTGCTAACGTACAGGTATGTCTTTTGTTCAATGAGGCACAGAAGAAAAAAACTGAAAATATGTCATTAGGCGGGAAGAAGAAGTAAGCTCCACAGTGAGTGAGTGCAGTGGTATCTGTGTAAGTAAGAAGTGACGCCTTGGTTGTGTGCTAGCGTTTAGTGTCATGAGTGTGTGACTGTCTCTGCCTCTCTCAATCACTGTCGGTGCTGCAGGAACATGCGAACACTTTCATCATATTGAATTTGAGTCAGAATTCAATTCGGGTTACCGTTATAAGGCAAAATTGTAAGAAAAAGGCTGTTGCATTAAACAGCTCAAACATGCAAAATTTTTATTACAATAAGGAAATACAAGACGTTGCAGATGAAATAAGGACAACTGAAGTGATGAAATTGTCATAGCTTGGGAGATTTAGACAAATAACGCTGTTTTTCAAACGCCACATATCTTTCGTCCACCCAGTTTAAGCTAACACACTTAAAGTCCCAAATCCGTATTACTTGTCGTAAGAAAAGGGCTGGTGCTTTAAACAGCTCGATCATGCAAATTTTCTCATATTGCTTTGGAGGAAATTCAGCATATTGCAGTTCGAATAGGGACAACTGAAGTGATGAAATTGTCATGTATCCTTTTTTCCCTCTCTCAATCGTCTTGTTGCGCCTTTTCCACCATTTCTGCTCACAAACTAAAGTGACTACCGTATTTTCCGCACGAAAAGGCGCACTTAAAAGCCTTCATATTTCCTTAAAAGCTCACAGCGCGCCTTAAAATCCGATGCGCCTTATGTACGTACATTACGGTAATATTTCGAACCCAAAATGACTCATTGCTCGAGACATGCTGACAACACAGAGTTCAAACTTAAGGCAATCGGTTACGCAGTTGAACACGGAAATTGAGCAGCGGCAAGAGAGTTCAATGTTAACGAGTCAATGTTATAACTTGCTGCTGGTTAAGTGAACTGTGTCGCTGCTTTATTGAAGAGGTTTTACTGACATCTGATCGTTCTGTTGGCGTTTCCTTGAGCATAGCTCCATCTAGTTGATGCATTGTGTGTGCGTCCAATATATGAGAAAAATGATCAAATAGGCCCTTTACTGAAGGTGCGCTTCATAATCCAGTGCGCCCTTTAGCGTGGAAAATACTGTATTTTCTGTTGACCGACATTTACTGGCCACTTTATTTTTTTATTTTTTTTACGCCCCACTTGACTGTATGTCATTCGATGCTGTAATTAAAAGTGCAAGTCCATTTTGGGTAAAGTGTAGTGGTCTGTGCATTGGAATTGTGACAGCGGGTTTTAGGTGGTATTGACTAGACAAAAGAGTCTTAGCTTTCTTCTTGTTTGCATCACTTTCTTTCCTTCATTCCTTCCTTTAAAAAAAAACCCAAACAAAATAAATAAACACTAATTCTGCGTGTCCTTTCTTCGCAGGGATCCTCTTTGGTGTTCAAATTCAGCAAAGACTTTAAGAAGAGCGAGTCTGGTTGAAGACTTGGGGTTCTGCGTTCTGACAATCAACAAGTGGAGCGACAGGAGGGAGCAGAGAGACGACTCCGCAACATACTCAAAGATAGGCACCAAGGGGGCATCGTATCTTCAACGTTGACTTAGACTTTTGCACTGCATATAACAGAGAAGCACCCCCAGTGACCTTTGTCTGTTTATTTGTGGTGGCTAGCTCGATTTGTTTGTGTACTTTGGCAGCACTGCAAACATTCAGAAAAAACAGGTTCCCTAAAATCACATGATCAGAAAAACAAATTCGCTAAAATTATAATACTCTTTAACTCTTCCCATTCCCCAAATTCCTGAAATTTCCAAATACAACACCTAAATTAAGAAATTTCACCTTACTCCTTTCAGTGTTTAATTTCTTGGCCATGTCAAACAATTTCAGATTCAGACTATTATACCTGGGGAACTTTTCCTACTTCCCCAATGTCAAATTTAAATTTCCACATGAAGGGATATTTCACCCTAAATAAATTACCTTCTCTATTTACAGTAAATATCTGTATAAAAACACTTCTGGTTATGAACGTAATACAATTTAATGAAAAACCGTGAGAAAGACATGAAGTGAGAGACATACTATGTCGGATCGTTGGTCACCGAGGACCCCCTGTAGTTGGAAGTCGGTAATGGGATCGGCAAAAAAATGTTTTAGTCGACGTGGTGGAATTTGCATTTCAAAAATAAAATAAAAAAAAGAAAGAAGGAAATAGCAGCTAGCAGTTTAATGTCTCATTCAGCCTCACTCACAAAAATACATTACGTATCATTAGAAATGAGACCATAGATGTGATGTACCCCCCCCCCCCCCCTCCCCGCCCCACATTTGTTTCAATGTTCTCATTACTGGTGAAGTCAGAGTACAGAAGCCATCACTAGTACGCACGTAATAAATGTATTTTAATAAACAGTAGACAGTTATGTCCAGAGGTATTTGGACAATGACAGTATTTTGATGATGTTGCACCAATATTGATTTGAAATAAAACAAACAACACGTCTATGTGTTTCGGTAAAAATGGCATTCACCATTTACCGCAATTTTATGCAGGGTATCGCCATTTTCTGAGGGGTCAAAAGTATTTGGACAAATATAAAACTGAATTCAATTGTGAGTACTGAGGCTCTATTGGGTTGAGATCGGGTCCCTGACACTTCTAAATATTTGATCTACTCCCCAGCACCCGCACGACCCTCGTGAGGTTAAGCGGTTTGCATCATGTTTGGGTAGATGCACTTGCCTTCAGAAAATGTTTTCCATTTGCGGATTTCATTTGATTATGTGGATGACAGAATGCTTTCCTACACGACGAAGCTTCAGTCTTTGAACACAAGAAGTCTAACATGTATCAGAATAATGATGACGAGCGAAAAGAAACAGAAGGCGATAGAAAGGAACTGCTCATGAACCAAAACATTCCACGTCGTGGTGGATCTGGAATGAGCGACGTCCTCTGGCTCAGGCAATACAAAATGATGTCACTTTGTCCAAAGAATCTCAAGTCCCTGAAATTGGAAACATCTTGAACTTCAAAGTCTGCACAGCAATCAGATGTTTAGTGTTTTATATTAAATCCAATTATGTTGATGTAGGGAGGCCAGTCATCTAATTCTGTCGTGCTTATTTTCACTTAAAAAAAGAAAAACCTCTGTCATTATCCAAATATTTCTCTTCCCCTTTCCTGAATGTTTATTTATTATTACATTTGCAGTCAGACATGTCTTCAAAGCAATAAAAAGATGACTTTAGTGCCAATTGGTAACTGACAAAAAGTTTCCCATGAACCTTTTTTGATCAAATTCTATTTATATATAGATTTTTTTTTTCAATCATACTGAGAAATCACATGGCTGTTTTAGTTGAGCCGACATGAATCCTTGCACTTCTAAAGAAAGTACATTTTATCGGCACATTTTACACTTGAGGTCGACTGATAGGGACTCATGATTCGGCTGAATACCACCCAAAGGTGTCATTTATCACAGCACACCTCCTTCTATCTCCGTCTTATCATCTCCATCAGATCAAAGTGTTGTTGTTTTTTTCCTGGCATCTACGAGCGTTTTTGTCATTGTTGTTGTTCTTGACACTTCAATAATTATCCAGGGCTCACACAGGATAAGGATACTACCCATTTGGGAGCAGATGGTATACAAGGCAATAAACACGGTATGACTCATCAATCTGCAACCTCATCTCCAAGCAATAAAAGCCCACCACCACATAATTGCAGTTGAGAAGAGATGAAATATGTATTTTATTTGTGCAAGTACCCTTTTTGTTTGGGTAAATATACTGTTCCACTTGGCGTGAAAATCTTTTTAGCCTGCGGGAATGTTCTCATTCAACTTAACATACCAAGCATGGCCAGTGAATGAAACACTGATCACCTACCAATAAAGACTTGGGGCACCTCTTTCATCTCTTTTGGAGCTACCGTCTTTCTTTGTTGAGCTTATTTCAAACGAGTGTATTCCGCATGCTCTGAAATGACAACAATCTTGTGATGTAATGGCTTTGGGGCTTCATTTTTGTTGGCAGTGCTTGCAGAAATGCTGGTGTATCCATATTTGCGTGCAGGCGCAAGACTCCCTGCTTTTTTTTTTTGTTGATAATTTGACTGATCTGTCTGCGCCAAGGGTTCGCGAGGCTCCGACATTCGACATGCACCCAGCGCATGTTGACAATTTGATGGCGAGTCTGCCCAACCTTGCACCACATCTTGGTCTGTCACAGTCAATAGACAGCTGGTCTAACACGTTTTTGGTCAATTTGATCAGGACATAGGCAAAGAGATTCTGATCTCGACATCATTAAACCACGCCCAAATATGGAGGTTGATATGATCGTCAGTATTTGGATTTCTCACACCAGAATGTCAAGATAGATTACATACATCGAGCAGACAATCTTTTGTGATCCAATACAAAAGGCGCCGCAGCAAAACATTGTTCCTTTATAAACATAAAGCTCAGTTTTGATTGTTTTTATTAAGACAGTATGGGGCTGCTAAAACACCGTAGTGCAGATTTACAGTCGCAGTTCAAACCTTCGACCCTAAAGCACAATATTTCCACATGCCTACATTCTTCTTCACCTCCCACTGGTACTCGCCCTGTACTTTCCCAAATTAAAATCCACTGTGGGTGATTACACATAATTTGAGCTATTTCAGAGCCTGTCTGTTTAAAAACAATAAAATACTGTACTTTATAATACCACTTTTTTGTAATATGAATCTTTTAATCTCCCTCAATGCTCAGTAATGAATTTAAAACGAAAATAGGGATTTTCTCAGCAATTTCTAGATGAGATTAAAATATAAATTAATTAGATCAATTAATTACAGATTAAAATTAATTAATCTCACAATTTTTTGAATCTCTTGACAGCGCTAATTTTAAGGTACAGCGTGCACATGCGTGTGTGATCCACATACAGTCGTTTAATGGTTAAATACATTAAATTTGGGACACGTGGATTAGAATGAATTATGTTTCAATCTCAAGTGAATATTTCATGCTACCCTCTTTAATTGTCTTAATCTGTTGATTGTCCTTGCTACTTTCTAAATACGGCGTGTGTAAACTGCAGGATTCCCCGCCGCGTCTATGTAAACACACCAGATTCCGGTGCCAAGCCACAGATTAGACTGGAACATCAGGCAGACGAGTGAGTCACCCGCGCGAGTTTGTCTTCTCTGCTGACCCGACAAACAGCCCGGCCAGGATGGTCCCATGTGATCCAACGTATTCGCAGACAATGACGTGCTTGTTGTTGAGGTGGAGAAATCACCACTCCTGACATTCTCAGGAATGATCAGCTTTCCTATTTTATTTACTTCAACCTATTCAGCTAAATTCCCAAACGGATTAATTTAAAAATTGTTTTAAATTTTTTTGTGGTAGGTGAGATAGCCTGTTCAATTTTGGTGTGAACCCCTGATTAAATTTGTCTGGAGGAATATATGTTCTCTTCTTGCTATTGACGTGACAGGGGAACTGTCGCCTTCACGCCCACATAAAAAAAAAAAATGGCGCGTAACCGTCACCCAACGAGGAAATATCTTGAATGAGCAACCAAGACGATATCTCCTTCATTTGTTTGTGTTTCACCGTTGTGCACTGGACCGTGAGCTAAATCACGATTACGGCTCGGAGCTGAGAACAGTGACGACACATCACAAAAGGTAACGGTGCATATTTCGCAACATATGTTTCAATGTCTAATAAAAGTGCTGGTCATCTCATAAACTCATGTGTAGACACACACACACACACACGCGCGCACACACACAGGCTCACACAGGGGCTGAGTGTCCTCTTTGGGAAATCGAAATAAGGTCACCTTAAGCACCGTGCCTGCATTCAGGTGGACAAACAATCATAAATGCAGTACTCCTGGATTTTCCCCTTATTCTATATCATAGTTTGAGTCAAGATGGAACCATCTCACCCCCAGCTATGGAAGCAACGAAGGAAGTGACGTCTAACTTAGATTGATTGGGGAAAAAAGCCAACAAATACAGCACTCTGGAATTTTATTTCCCTTTGGTGAGAGAACTGTTGTTTTCTTTTGCATTTTGAGTCATGATGGAATATCTTCCATCCTGGTGGTCACAAATGGTACATTCTACAGCATAGACATATAGGTGGTCAAACAAACATGAATTCGGTGTTACGTTTTTTTGAGTAAATGCTGTTTTGGGCAAGAGACAGGGTACACCGCAGACTGGTTGCTATCATATGGAAGTGCGCATCTGAACAGTCAACCTTTTAAACCTAAAGACAATGTACAATCTGTAATGATCCTCTACATGGCCAACACAGTACAATTATAAATTCGAACACAACATTGATAGGCATCCGTTAAGTTAATGGAGTACTTTTTAAATGACATTTCATCGTAAACAGTAACAACACAACAAAATAATGTGATACGTTTGTTTTTTTCACAATTCTAGTATCTCCACATTAGGGTTTCTGTAGGCAAGGCTGTTGCTTATTAAACAAAATAAACACATCCAAATAAGTCAAATGTTGGTTGACGCGCTAGACTTTTGAGGACAAGCTAACAGGACCTCCTACACATAGCCATAGGTCGCAAAAACACCTGTGCAATGACATCATAAAAAGGAGCCATAAACGCAATGTTTCCACTGAGCGATGCAAAGGGAAAGCGGGTCGTTTCAGGCTCTGAGTGAAAGGCAGCTTTTATTTGTGACTTTATTTGGCTTGTCACAAGTCATCACGTTTTTTTCAATCCGTGCGAAAAGATAATACGCGCTGTTGATGGATGGAAAACTATTTACGGCATCCCCTTTTACATTGTGAAAAATGCCGTGGTTCATTCCGACATTGCCGCCACGAGTGAAGGATAATTATATATAAACGCAATGTCTCCAGTCCCTTTGCACTGTTGCTTCAGTCCAGTGTTTATGGTGTTCATGCACGTGCATTGTTGTTAACGGGCTGCTGAAATACAGTGTCATCAATCTAGGGCAGTGTTTCTCAACTTTTATTGACCCGAATTGGTATGGTGGCAGTGAGCTCAACTCACTTCACAGTATGCAGCACTTTGACAAATAGTGAACAATTGTTCAAAAAGAGGCTTCAAGCTGTTTATTACCACTCGCAGATAAAGTTTACCATCAAATCGAAGCATAAAACAAAGACAATTACACCTTGTGTCTTGTCCATATAACTTTGCCTGAAAGTCCGCTACCTTAATGCAAAAACAAACGGAAAAAAAAACCCTATGCCAAATACTACAAGACAGGCGAACAAATTCCGGTACCATGTCTGGCGGTGGTGTTCATAAGGATAGGATAGGATAGGATAAATGTACTGTATGTGTAATACCCTTTAAGCAATGGCTATTTGAACACAAACGGTGGAGCAAGACATTAGACAGATAATGGAACAGTACTGACAGGCATCTATTCTTTATCCACCGCACAGAATGACTAATATTGTTGGGACTTACTCAGGAACTGATAGCTGAAGATAGCTACTGTAGACACAATATATTTAGTGGTTAAACCAGGAGGTGGCCTGCAAACATTCTAATGTACCAACAGAAAACAAAAAACTTGTTAATCACCCTTGCAGAGATCTGGGTAATGCTTTAGTAAACTGCTCGAACAAAAAACATTATATCGTAGATGAACAGTAAGTTATGTGCTTTCATCTTGTTTTCCACAATGTGTGTTGCAATCACTCCCGGTACTTTACATTCCATGTGTTTGCCTCGTTTTCAGTTCAGTTGTGGGTCACGTGATTTCACGATCAAAGGTAACTTCAGACTTCGTAAATAAGGAAAGATCTGATTTCTAAAGAGCTGTGCGCATACACGCTCTCCTCACTGAGTCAGATTTCCAACATACCAGCATCGTTTGGGGAGTATCCTGTGTTGTCGGATCTTTCCATGCAGGCAAAACCTACCCCCACCCCCGCACCCCTGCAACATCCCCTACGATGACCAGATGCAGACCAGTACATTGTTTAAGCTCGTGTCTGATTGACTACCACTGCTGTTTTTGTAACCTTTTGTACTCTATCCGTCCGTAGCTCACGTTTATCTGCTATTGCCTTCAACACTCATTTGCATTTACATTGATCCACAAGTCTATACTGATCCTAAGAGTATGAAAGAGGCCTGATGGTCCACTACACGGCGCTACTTTGTTTACAGCATTATAATCTGGCGCAGGCATCTTGATTGTGGGCTGGCAGAACACCAGCAGCAGGGCTGGCCTCTTATCTGTTCAACTAGCAGAACTGTCGGTGCTGTAAAGCAGCACTAATGGACACACTTGGACTGGAGAGCACGGGTGGGGCAACTTGTGGTCTGTGATCATCATATGGCCCTCAAGAGCATTTGATTTGACATACGATGCAATTCATGGAAACACATGTAAACTCAGAGGAATTATTAGGGTGGGAAAAGCTTAGATTGGTTTGGTCATTGTCTCACATTAAAAAAAAATAAAAAGTAAAAAACAAATACACAAAAAAACAACACAGTGTGACTTTGTAGTAAAAGAGTACGAGTAGTTGACTGGCCTGCCAGCAGTCCAAACTTGTCTCCCATTTAAAATGCGTGGCACATTATGAAACAAATGCATCAATGGAGTCCACAGACTGTTGAGCACCTAAAATCAGAATCAAAATCATCTTTATTGGCCAAGTATGTAGAAAACATAAGGAATTTGTCTCCGTTATAACACGCCGCATTAGTATCATCATAAACGAGGACATGAAAAATAAGTATGGAAAAATAAGTATGGAAGGACATTTCGTAATGTAAGTGAACCGTAGTGCGGTGGTACCACCCAGTGACAACTGTGAGACAATGTGCAAAGTATCAAGCAGAGCTAAAGTGATCAGTGGTAGAATACAATACTATAACAGTTGTACAGTTGGTGCAGAAAATCATTGAACCACTTTAAAGTGACCAGTAGCAGTATTTGTTGTACTTCATGTAAGAATGGGCACACATTCCAACAACAGGGCTTCGCTAATTAGTGTCCTCAGTTTCCAAACACTTATTGAAAGGTGATGTAACATTGTGGCTGGCCTACCCTGTCCCAGCTATTTTGGAGCATGTTGTATACATCAAATACATTTAAAATGAGTGGATAAAAAATAAAAATTAGAAACAAGCAAGTTTAGCCATTTGAACATTAAACGTCTTATCTTTCTTAATATATTCAGTTGAATATAGATTGATAAGGCTTTGCAAATCATTCAGTTCTGTTTTTTCAGGATGTTTTGCGCAAAATCCAGACTTTAGTGGAATTGGAGTTTCTAGATATGAGTTTTGCTTTTCGACTGATTTTTTTTTTTTGGATTGATTAGCCCCTTTTTCTGAGGTACAGTATAAGCAATCAAGTGACTGTTTAAAATAAAATGTCTTGAGCTATCAAAGAGAAAATGTGTGCTTATCACATGGACAACACATGGCAACCATTTTACAAAGAAACCTAGTCAGGATTTTTGAAGGATTAAAAACCAAGTAGATACCTGCTGCGTCTGCTGAACAGATGTTTTCCAGGCCTCCCAACCCAAACCATCTGATGTTGGAGGTTCATGGCCAAAACACCTTTCGTTTGTGTTTATTTATTTTTATAAACACTCGCAAGGTCCCAAAGTGTGCAGACAGAAAGATGAGGCCAGTGAGGTAATGCTTGGTAGGTAGTAGTTCCACCACAACGATAAGATCATGACCTCCCCGTAATAGGGAAAGAAATGAGACAAATGATACGTTCCTGTCCCTGTGTTTAATCATCTTTCATCACATGCTGGGACCATGCCAGGAAACATTCTAATGCTCCAAGCTATACTCCCCAACATGTTTATTTATTTTTACACAAATCAAAAGGACCCCCCCCCCCCCCACACACACACCTCCTCTCACTCTATCATTAACTTTATGGGAGTTTCCATCAAATTCCTTCCCAATAAGTATGTGTTTAGGATGAGGAACTGTTCAGCGGGAGGAGGGTAGGGGGGCTTTGATTTTTTTTTCCCTCCCCCTTAGGATATATAACAGTTAAATCATGACCTGTGACTGTAGACCCTAATGTTATGAGAACGGGCCACTCTGCGTGTTTCAACATGCTTATTCTGATGTCCCTTTGCTATCCTGTGTCTTCACTTCAAAATGATGACCTGAATTTAATGGGACCATTATAATGTGCTCGCTAACTTGAGTTGCTTCAAGAATATTCTATTTGGAAGTTTTAACAACACACACACAGTCCAAAGTTGATTATATTTCAAAAGAATGATTAACGTAGTCGAAGATAAAGAAATTATAAACTGTCACCAGCTAACTGTACAGGAATTTCACCATCTTTAATATTATTAATGATTTTACATGTCTTGACATGAATAACATTAATGCCTTACTGAATGTTTTTTTTATTGTTGTTTTTTTTTTGTGTGTGTCTCCATCGTCCAATGCAGATTCTGCAAAAATGCATTCTGTTTGAGTGAGGAAAAACAATTTAGCGTCCACTACTGGTGATCGTAGTAAATCAAGGCGTGACTTTAAAAATGTTTTGATGAGTAGATCCTTTCAACATATGTTGTTAGTTTGGATAGTTCCATCCATCTATTTTCTACTCGGCTTATCATGATGAGGGTTGCAGGCATGCTGGAACATATCCCAGCTGTCTTCGGACAGTAGGCGGGGAACACCCTGAACTGGTTGCCGGCCACTTGCACACATAGACGAAAAACCATTTGCACTCACAATCACACCTAGGGACAATTTAGAGTGTTCCATTCGCCTGAAATGCATGTTTGTGGAATATGGGAGCAAGCCGGAGTATCCGGATAAAACCCACGCAGGCACGGGGAACACATGCAAACTCCGCACAGGAAGGCCGGAATCGAACCATGCAAATCTGCGCTATGAGGCGAATGTGCTAACTCGTCGACCACTGTGCCGCCCATGTTGTTAATTTACACATATTGATCAAAGTTTGGTGTATGTAATTATCATAAAACACAGTAGTGTGGATCCAATTGCGATGAGTGTTGTATTGTTTTTCTTGTATTTTATTACATCTTGTTTTTTGACATGCATTTACTTCTCCTCACAGTGGTTTGATTGTCAAATGTGTCAAAATAAGGCACGCTTCGAACTGTCACTATTCTAACCTTGTACTCCAGCTCCATGCGGGCCCGTGCACCTCCTCGCTTCTTGTTGCTGGCTCCGGTTCGCCTCATGCGTAAGGGGATATCTCCCGCCGAGCTCCCGCCTGCCTGGCTGCAGTCCCGACACCCCGAGCACAGCTTAAGAGGGAGAAAATATATGAAAATATCATCAGGAGTTGAGGAAAGCAGCGTGTGTTTTTGGCTCATGTGATCCTTGGATCAACAGCAGACATCAAGTCCAGACGCTGTCTCTTCTCCTCCTACGCTGGCTGTCCTCATTCTGCTATGATGCATCTGGGAAACATCCACTCGTTGTCTCCGGAGACTTTCTGTGTTAAAATGAAGACTTTTGAAGGAAAATATTGCAGATGTGACGATGGTATTAGATGGTATTAGTGCGTGGAGATCACCTCTTTGTGAAAATATTGTCGATATCTGGAAGGAGGTTGGAAAGAAAGCAAACTGTTCAAATAAAGAGTGTGACTCTTTAGCCTTGCTTCTCTGCCTTTACAATATGTGATGAGGTGCAGCTTACTGGTTGAAATGTGTTGCAAAAAAAAAAAAAAGTCGGGCAAATCCCCTGTCAATAGCAATGGTTTTCCATTTAGCCGTGAGCATGTCACCGCGCATAAAGATATACCCAAGTTGAATTGGAATGTAGCATGAGCAGTGAAAACCAAATCGCTCACAATTAAGCCGACAAAAGAGGACAACGTGCTTCACATTTTTTCAACATTTAAAGTTAAGTGCCTGTCTTAAAACTGTCAATCAAATTTCTCCATGGGAATTTTGCACTTGACATATTTTATTGCGGAAAAGTGCCTTTTTTAGGGTTTTTTAACGATTTGTTGGGTCTCTGGGGTGCCTGCCCATCATTGGAGTGTGGGGGGAAAAAAGTAACCTTTGAAATGCAATTTCAAGTTTTTTTACTGACCTAAATCTAACATTGCTTAGCACCTTCCTATCCCGTTGAATTAGTGGTACTGTATATTCCCTCCCAAATATATATATATATATATATATATATATATATATATAGAGAGAGAGAGAGAGAGAGATGTGTGTGTGTGTGTGTGTGTGTGTGTGTGTGTGTGTGTGTGTGTGTGTGTGTGTGCGTGCATGTGTTTGTTTGAATTCAATGATTGCGAGTTAATAATGAACATCATGTGCACACTGTGGCTTGCGTCTTTCTTTGTTATGTGTCATTGCAAGCGGCACTCACACGGCTCCAATACTGCAGTTTGGGCTAACGTGTGTACGGGATTTGGAAATGACGCAACCAGCAAATACTTCATGTTGTTAGTTCATTCAATGATGAATGCTGGGACCTGACAACTGAATTACACAGCGGACTGTCCAAAGTTGCAAAAGACGTGTATGTGATAGGGATAGTAAAGAAGTGAACGTTGGTTCATCCTGTAGCATTGATCCACTCTCTCTCTCTCTCTCTCACTTAGTCTCCTCAAAAAAAGCCTGCCTAAAAGTTGTGGTCAGCATTGAAAAGTTTGGAGGCTGCATGAACACCTCTTGATTATTAAATGTTGTCACAAAAGAGGTTTTTGTTTTCGCAAGCTCCGATCCTTCAACCTGTTGGGCCCCCGTTTTGGTTTTTCCTGACCCTGACTAAAATCTTTGTTTGCTCTGCCTGATGGCCTCTCTCTGTTTGCTTTCTCCTTCACTGGAGCAACCATGCCTTGCAATCTGCGCCACACTCAAGTGCTGGCACATTCGGGGTCATCAGCCCTGGGGTCTCGGCCCACCCAGAAGAGATAAAGACTTGAGATGGTTAAGTGCAGGAATTGATGACATGCTGCTTTTTGCAGTCAAGTATTCATGTCGTCCGTGTGGCTCACAGATCGACATTCAGATTGCAATTCCTTTTTTTCCACTTTTGTAGTTTCTGTCTCGGGTTTGGCAAATTATACCGCAATGACCTTATTAAATAATTAACAAAAGGCTCAATTTTTTTCTCGTGGATTTCATTGAAAATGAAACTAATCCAGTGGCTCAACATGAAACGTAAGCACATTATGGTGTATTTTATATCATGGATTAAAATATCATGTCCAAAGAGCACGAGAAAATTATTAATAACATAATCATTTGGAATTTTGAGAGATGGATTATTAGATAGATATTAGAAAACTTCCCAGTATGGTGCTGTGCAGTTCTGCATGACGCCCAAATATAAATTCATTAGTTATTTCATTGCCAACTATAATAAATTAGTGAAATAAACGACTTAGTCCCCTTAACCTCTTTCTTGAGCATCGCTGAAATCAATATGGTTAGAGGGGGTCGGCCTGCCTCATGCAAATAAGCCACCCCTCACCACACTGGAGCCTATGTCAGCTGTCTTCAGGTAGTAAGCTGGGTACACACTGAACCGGTTGCCAGCCAATCACAGGGCACGCATTGACGAACAACCATTCACGCTCACAATCACACCTCGGGCTTTAGAGCAGGGGTGTCAAACTCATTTCACATTGTGGGCCACATACGGACTCGGTAGATGTCAAGTGGGCCGAACCATTCACATTATACCATACTGTGCTATGAATCACCAAAATATCGTCTCTTTCCTTTGTTTTGGTCTCAAGAAGCATTGATTGGCGCTTTCATATCATTTGCTGCGTTGGGTCTATCTCGGTGACAGACTGAGACTGCTGTTTTCTTCCCCGATCAAAACAATGTTGTCTTCGACTGTGATCAAAACAGTGTGCCCCCTAGCGTATAATCCACGAATTGCATTTTATTTGAAATATTCATTCTGTGTCTTTAATGCATTTTTTTCCACTTTTAAATGATCCCGTGGGTCGGATCGAACCTCCTTGGGGGCCGGTTCCGGCCCGCGGGCCGTATGATTTAGAGCACTCCATTAGCCTGCCATGTATGTTTGCGGATTGTGGGAGCAAACCGGAGTACCCGCATAGAACTCACACAGGCACGAGGAGAACATGCAAACTCCGCACATCAAGGCAGGAGCCGGAATCGAACCCTGCACCTCTGCACTGTGAGGTGAACGTGCGATAGATTGTCATTGAAAATAGTTAAAGTACCGTTCAGTTTTTTTTCCCCCCTTCATATTCAAGCCCAGGGTTGATGTTTAAACTGGACAATGTCACAGTGGCTTATCGCAATATCACATACAGGTCTCCTATTTTTGGGGGAATAAAACATTATTTTGGCTTTCTGCTGCTGTATTTTAATATGAGTCACTATGGTGGTACTCGGAGAGTGTAGTCGAATTTGTTTTAGGGTCGTACTTGGTAAAACGTTTGAGAAATACGTGTACCTGTACACAGAATAGGGAGAAAAAGTGTTCAGTCGAGGGGTATTATTAGTTGAGAGTGCAGAAAGAGGATCACATGAGAGGCCTCCTTCTTTAGGGGGATGGGCAGAGAAACTGGTGTGCGCGCGCGCGCGCGTGTGTGTGTGGGGGGGGGGGGGGTAAGTGTGTGTGCGTGCGTGCGTGTGTGGCTTTAAGAGTTTACTACCAACGCCACACTCACACACGGTAAAAGTTAGCAGTGTGGAGCTCGGAAGTGACGACGCTGCTGGATTTCACGCGTTTAAAAGTTGACTTCTGTGAGCACAGACTAACAACAACGTGCTACCATTGGACCGATGAACCCATGATCTCGGAACCGAAAGCCTCTCAATGGACAAGAATAAAAAAGGGAAGTCGCCGCAAGTGAAGTTGCAGTGATTGAGCGCCGTTTCAAACGCGAACGTTATGTGAGGAGCAGATTTTAGATATGAACGCGCACATTTACATTGCGCCTCGAATCTTCCTCGTTTTGGGTTCGCTTCTGCGTGTTCGGGGATGTGTGCGAGCGCGATTGATAAGGTTCTGCTGCTGTTCCCGTTGCTTGTCGTCTGCGCCCTGGGACTTGGCTCCGAGCTGAGGGTTCGGGTCCGGCTCACCGACGGACTGGTGACCGAAGAGGTCCTGGAAGCGGACAGCGAGAAAGACTCCATATCGGTGGAGTTCAAGCAAGGAGACGGCACCCTCATCACCTTTATGGTCGACTTCAAACGGGTGAGATGAACTGATTTCAACTTATTAAATGTATTCATGACATGTAGTATTTATTGTGAATATGAGAAAATGGATATAAAAATATGCAAGAGTGAGTATGTACACCTAAGGATAAAAAGCATTGATGATGTGTTGATTTTTTCCTTTAATTTTGGATAGAAAAAGGATCAACTCATATGTTGCTACTTAACTAGATAAGTTTCTTACTTCTTCCTACTCCTTTGAACATAGAATTGTGATGATGACTGTTTTTTTCTTTTCCTTTTTACAATTTTTGCTTACCTTCACTTTTGTCAATTTGGTGTTGTGTTGTGTTTTATATGTTCAATAAATCAACAAACAAACAAACAAAATATTTCCCCTTTGACTAAAAGCTCTGTGAGGGGCTTTTCCTCATTTTTACTGATGACTTTGAGGTTAGTTTTTGAAGAGAATGATCCTTTCACTGGGGGTGTTATGAAACACCGATGCCAGTGTTGAGTTGATAAAGTGGGTTTTATTTGAAAAAGCATCTACTACAGAGGGCAACTCCACAAAGGGGGCACAAAATTTCCCATACAGATGACAAATGCCCATAATTGCCCCCTGTGCGGCCACACGCATGCCAAAAACCGCCACTGATAGTGGTCATACTGTACTCCCAATGTGTGCTCAATTTTGCCTCAATTGCTCTAAAGAGAGTTTGACCGTGGCTTTATGCCAGCAGCATTTCTGTTTGGTCCGTGGTGGCTTTCTAATTTAAGGTTGGTGTGTAAAAGACTGAATGACAACATGGGAAATATGTTAAAACTCAAAACTGACTTAACAAGAACATACTGGCACACCGCAGTTTTGATTGGAAGAGCTCATCTAAAAACTTTTAATGCCATTTCGACCTCAAAAAGTACTCGTACCGAACAACTGAATACACCCATTACACAACCCCAGCTTAGCAAACAATTAACAACAGGTTATATCCCAGTAGCTTGTGATATATTGACAGTGGAAACTTTCATGCCATGGGACCTTTCCATGAAAAACAAAAATAATATTGACTTAGTTTCTTCCTAGCATGCATTCCAAAAGATGCACTCTGGTCTGCCTTTATCATCCATGATGTCCTTGTAGCCTCGGATATCTGGTCCCTGACTGTGTGTTTGATGCCTACGATGCTGAGGCAAGTTAATCTTCCCCAGTCGACATGTCAATTTGCATTAACTTGAGCTTTGAATAGGCACCTCTCCTTTCGAGAGTGGCACATATTTCACATATAAATGCCACTGATTGATATGTCATGTATGATGCAACAGAAACCAATTTCACGTTGCATTTTTAATACATTTTGGGGTGCGTTGCTATCACCCCAGCACAGGAGTGCCGCCCTGCAGGTTGTTCCCCCCCCCCCCCCCCCCGACCCCCTTTTGTCATCCTTTTGAGTGAAAGAGGATTTTCTGTGGCTGTGAATAGTGTATGTTAACTGGCATCGCTAGATGAACATAGATGCATTAGATGTAACCAATAGTTTGCAGACCAATTTAGCGAAATTGTCTAATTTCCTGCTGCACACCTGTGGGTCTCTCATGGCACACTGGCTGGGAATCAGTGAATTGGGCAAAGAGAGATTTGCCTCCATTCGTGGGGCAAAGGGCGGCACGGTGAACGAGTGGTTTTAGCACGTCTGCCTTACAGGTTTGAGGTTTGCGCTCTGGCTTTCCTTTTTAGAGTTTGCACATCCTACCAATATTTGCACAGGTTTTCTCCGGGTTCTTCCCACATTAGAAAAACATGCATGTTTCATCGAATACTTTACATTTTTCCAACATTGGGATCAACTGCAGTCTTCCTGATCAAAGTGATTGTCAACCCTGCAGCTGATTTAGAAATGGAGATGCAGCAGTAATCAATTTCTGTCCTTTAAGGTACAAATGACACCACTACATTTCATAGGGCTTATTATCGTACTCGAGGCAACTGTACAAAAAGAGCTGAGGTACAAGTGTGTTCCTAAGCTGTACAAGTGTCAAGGGTAGAAAATCGGTTCCTTTGTATCACTAAAGCCACATTTGACGTACTTGTTTAAAAGGGTATGAGCTACAGCCCAGTAAAATCTGTATTGTTTACTCATGTCTTAGACCACAAACCCCTCAAAACAAACTGATGGTTCCAGTATCTTGCATAATGACACGTCGACTTGGTCACAATGGGATCGCACCTCCCAACCTCTGGTTTGGGAGTCGATCACTATCACTCAGCCATGCCGGCCCTTCATATTACAGCTCATATTAAATCCTGCCAACCTCAAGACCATCAAAAAATAGAAGGCTCAGTGCACCACCCCAGAGATGAACCATTGTACATTTCGCCAGACTGGAAATCAGGAACAACAAATGAAACTGTGATCATTTGCATTAAGACTGTCTGAAATGGTGGATTGACAGTGGTCAGTCTTATTAAAGTCTGCCAACTACAAGACCGTCAGAAATAGTTACAAGTCAGTTGAAGAGTACCACCCAGGAGACAAACCATTGTATATTTAGCCAGACTTTAGACCCACAACACCAAACACCCATTCATTTTCTGGAGCACTTATTCTCATTTGGGTCATGGATAACTCGAGTCTATCCCAGCTGATTTTGGGCCAGGGGCGGGTTAGAGTCTGGACTGGTGGTAAACGATGGTAATCGCAGAGATGAACAACTATTCACATTCACACCTATGGTCAATTTCAATTCTTCATTTGACCCGAAGAAGCGCCTTTTGGGGAAGTGGAATAGAGCCGGCGTACCCGGAGAAAATCCACACAAGCACCGTTACAACATTTCAAGTGCACATAGAAACGTTCCAGTGGAGATTCAAACCGCAATCTCCTGATTGCACTTGCTAACTCCTATTTACACCATTTCCCAGTCCCAAAACATTATAATTGAAGTTCATTGGTTTCCCTATGTAATCATTGGACTACTGCAGCAGAATGTTTCCAGGACTGTAAAAATTGCCCAAGGCAGGATACCACCCCAATGACCAGCCGACCAATAGACGCACACAGACTCCTCATTAACTCCTGACTCCCTTGTTACTGAAGACTCCACAATGGCTTCAGATGTTCAGCTGACCACCAATCTAAGAAGTAATTGCCTATTCTTCTTCCTCAAGATAGAAGCTACATGATTGTACTCCATAGTGCTGATTGCTGAACTCCAGTGTCACTCAAACTGTAACTTTTCCAGGGTCCAAATGCTACATACTGTATGTATAATATGTTCCCAAGCTGTAAAAGTGACTGGTACAAAGGCAGGAACATTTTTAGGGTAACAGGCTAAGGGTATAATACTTAACTTTTTTTTTCTGTACGGCAACTACAGCCTGTGACATTCATCTTGGGGTTAGACCACAATGGCCTCTTCTGAGAAGTTGATTGCCTATCCTTAGGCTACAATGTGGCAAAAATACGCCCTAAAAGCCCCAACCCCCTGAAGTTAAGCATAACTGAGTTTCGTTCATCTTTTTCCCTGAGAGAGGTAAAAGACAGCTGCTCCTACTTAGATTTGGGAGACCCCCGCCCCCCCACACCCCCTCCTTACAGCTCTCACTCCCTTGAATATTCCCAAACCTCGATCCAAGCCCGGCGCTTGTGATCGGAGACCATATTAGCATTTTTCTCAAAGTAGACGAGTCGATCCAGTGTCGCTTTCCCTGAGCAGCAATCAAATTTGGAAAGATGACGCTGTGTTTTACTGTGGAAAATGACCGCTGGGAGACATGTCAATTGGGGAAGCTACAAGTCCAGAGCATGCAGGGAGTGTGTGGTTATGGGTGTGTGGTGTATGTGATTGGTTACCGCCCCACAGAAGCTGACAAGCCTGGTGAGATGTGAAAAGGGAGAATTTACCAGGATTAAGTGGGCATGTCTGACCTTTTTGATCCAGTGCGTCTGCTTGGCTAACCAAAACGGCTAATTTGCAGTTTAGGAGAGCGGGAGAAGAGGCCATCGCCCCAATAATTGGTGCCCCCCCTCCCATTCCCGCTTTCTATTCTCCAAAATAAAGGGACATCGTCTGAACTTTTGAGCTGAGAGGCATCGTCGGGGTGTGCAGGCTGGGGGACCCCTTTTTCTTGCGCCCCCACCCTTACACACACGCACGTCTGGTTTTGTTTATTTGAAATAGACCCTCTTAGATGACTGTAGTATTCTGCTGTTTTATCTGCTCCAGTCCAAGGTCAACCCCCCCTTCCATTTTTTTTTTAAACTCACGTCTTCCTGTTCTCGTTCCCCCCATATGTTTTTTATTCAGCTCTGCTTGCACTATCTCCAAGATTTACGGAAAGTTGGATGAACTGTCACTTCCAGCTGCCATGAATCTTCGTAGCGCGTGGGAAGAAAAGTGTTTTAACAGTGATATTAAACACTTGGCGCATTACGCACAACACTTTGGCCGACAATATGCAAGTTGCATTTCAAGCGGGGAGTAAAAAGCCAGCTTTTTCACCTTGTTATCAGGATGAAGTTAATTTTGATTGGACTGAATAGTTTCCTCTTTGGCGACATTTCTGAAACATGATATGGGTGTTGCTCGGGAAAAAAAACGCTACAAAGCCACGTTTCCACCGTGCGCCACATGCGTTTTATTCACCAGGGTGCAATTTGGAGCAATAAACGCTGATCTCACTTGCTAGTTTTGTAGGCTACGTATTGCCAGTCAACAGTTTCATTTGAACTGACCTTATTAGATTTTTTTTTTAACAATCTCTAAAGTGGATATTACATTTACATTCGGATTTTCACAGGCAATGTAACCGTGTGCAATTGTTTTTAAACCCGAATAAGACCACTGGTTTACCCCTTTTTCTAACCTGAATATTGGATCATGTAAACTCGGTCAGGTGACTTCCTTCGAGCGAGGCATTGTCTTGTGTTCTGCGCATGCTCGTTCTCTATCCGCAAGGAATTTTGGTCTTTGTAGTCCAGAAAGTAATTCTATGCGTGACATACCACTTACAACAGTGAAACTCCTCTACAACGAAATCATGTTTGCAGCAAGAAATGTTTCAGAACAGGGGACTTTTCACTGTAGCAAATTTATCTCAGATGTAAACACAAACACACACAAAAATAAACGTATACGTGTACTTTTTATTTCTATTCCAAAAGTGCATAAGTATGAGCATACACTTATTTGACACTTCATATAGCCAGCGTAGAAAGAAAAAATGTAAAGAAATTGCGAAATTTCCGATCAGCATTTACCTACATGAATGTAATGTATTTTATTGATGGTAGAAAGTAATAAGCGGAAATTACGTTTATTTGTGTCAAAACGTTGCATGAGTAACTGTCATGTTATTCAGAATGTTTCCGAAATCTGAATTTCGGCGTCAACCCAAATATTGATTGCATGTCAACGAAGTCATTATGGAAAATGAACTGTTTTTTAATGCTGGTATATAATAATCTGGAGTGCCTTTTCACATTTGTTTGAGGTTGGTTACTGCACCGAACTGAGCCAAACTTCACAGCTTGCTTCAAGCTGGGCCTTAGACCACAGCAATTTTTTATCATAGGTGAAGTTAAATATTGCAACTGATTGGCCACCCTAATGCAGCTTTTAGGGGCTTTTCAACTGCAAAGGCATGCACACATGTGGAATTGGTGTTGCCGTTGAGCGTTGGGTAAACTTTTGGAAGATTGCTGATAAGATCTCTGGCCGCAGCACTTAATCACCCTCTGTTTACGCTGAACTCCCTCATAACTTTATACCAGATGTTTACTGTTCAGCAGAGGCGGATTTCGCCATTTTAACCCCCGATACAGTTGAGTAGTTACAAAGTGAGCTCCATAAAAATCGAAACGCGTGACATACCTTTAGATTTTTTTTGTTTTAACTTTTATTTTCCTATAGCGCCTGTTTGTTGACCTTAGTGGAAATGGCAACCTATTGGAAAATGGCTTTTGTCTTTTGTTAGCAATACAAAAGACTCTTAAGCCAGGGGTTTAGTCACTGGTCACATGACATTCGCACATGTTCAGATGTCAATGATCCATGCCGTTCTAGAACAGCAGAAGCATTCATTTTCAAATAAGCAAGCTGGTCATGGTGGCACTTCTGAGCTGGTCAATGAATAATTAAAAATATGAAGTTAATTTCCTACATTAGCACGTTGCAGCAAAACGTGCTAATTACTTCCCATCACCATTTTCAAATAAAGCAATTTTCAAAGTAATGCACTGATACCTGTATTGTACCGATACTACATGTCTGTACTCGCCGTCGCAAAAATTCTCCAATACTATAACGCTTTACCAGCCCCATGTATACCCCCGAGCAGGTGAAGTAGGAGCCTTGTCATGTCATCTGTGTGGAGATACTTTAAGGTCAAGACAGAAGACAACAGTAAACTGCAAATTCTGCTCTGCAAAAGTGATGATGAACTCCACTTGGGAGGCGGCCGCACCACGAGCTGTGGCGGCAGGTTATCTGGCAAGCACGGTATTTCTTAAGCCCCGTCGCTCTTTCTCTGTACTGATCGGCTCCAACTAAGGCAGCTGTTCTACTGTCAGATGAAGGAAAACTCAGCCTATGGGTGACACCGCTGCGGGACAGCAACTTCAGTGAAGAATCAAGAGAAGTAAGATGCGGCATGATAATGCAGCACTTCATATTCTAAAATTGTTGTGTTTGAGAGAACCGTATGTCGGATTCAACAAACACATGCAAAATTTACACATATTTGAGTAAAAGGTGCAATCAGCCAAGACTGCAACAGATGTGTAAAGGCACTGATGATGTTGACTGTTTTACAATAGGAATTCATATTTCATCACAGCAACAAAAATGAATTGTTTCTCAAGCGTCGGTTAGCTGTCTTTTCGATCCTGATTGTGTTCAAAGCGTTATGGATACGCCCATTTTGCTGCAACAATACATTGGGAATAATGCGCCGTAAAGCACACAATGTGTCTGGGGATATTAAGAGCTGCAGGGACTAGATTGGCTCCCTGAATATCTATGACACAGTTTTGGCTACTGTCTCATTTTAGGTCTTTGAGTTTTCCCATCTTGTGACTCCCGTTTATTGTATTCCTTTTTTCCACTGTAACTTTCTTGCTGTCCATTTCATTCTTTTTTTTCCCTCTTGGTGAGAAATGCTGGTGCTTGCCAGCTATGTAGCTTCAGCGTTTTCCCATGCATGACTGTCACTTCACCACAATGTGGCTCTGACTCAATGTTGAAACACCATCGCTCTTTGTCACTTGCACAGACTTTTTTTGACTTCTTTTTTTTTTTTTTAACAAGCAAGTTAAGTGTTGATTCCATCACTACCATGGCGTAAATTCACCTCAATGTTGTTAAAGCCCTGAGTGACTCATTATATTCGTGGATGTGTGAAGTCGTTCATGTGATCAAATCCAGGCTTTCTTCAATCAAAAGGCATCCTAGACCTCAACCCGAATTATTACATTGTCATTTCAAAATTCCATCAAGTCAGAATCTGACCAAATGAAACAAGTGCAGGCCCCGGAGTCAATTGCTTGTTGTTCGCAAGCTGACAGGCTTGCTGTGATGCATGTGCCACTTTTTCTTTTTTTTTTTTTAAATCAAAGTTGTTATGCTTCACAATTGTAGTTGTCTTCTTTTTACACTTGGATGATCGTTAATGGTGGAAAAAATATATCCGTCCATCAATTTTCTAATCTGCTTATACATGTATGAAGGTTAAATTTGACAGAAAATTGCATGTACAGTTCATTAAGTTTGAGACCTGGGATGGATTAATTCCATTGTTTCCTTTGGGATATGTTTGAAGAGTTATATTGAATTGTGTTTGACCTTTAAATTTGAAATAGCACAGCCACCTTTGCAGATGCATATATGCTTAGATCTTATATTTTATATTTCATTCTGTACTGAGTACAGTTCATTTTTTAATTTATTTTGTGCATGCAAATACTTTTTTGTTTTTCTACGTTCTTCCTTTCAAATTTTGCTGCTGTAAATTGCGAAATTCTCCATTGTGAGACAAATGTTTTTTTTTTTAATCTTAATCTTATTTAAAGTTTCACTGCTGTGTTATAATTCTTTATGTCGAACAATACTTTGCATCCATCTTTTAAAATCCACAGACATGTCAAAAGGTCCTGGAATCAATTGAGGCATTGTAATGGTTCCTCACGGACCTTGATAGATTCCGAGCCATATCTGAATTTAATATGAAAACATAAATCAAACCGCTTCAACCAGCTCCCATCCTCCTTTCACTTAGCTGCTCATGCCTGGTGACTAAAAAGAAAAAAGTGGCGAAAAAGACATCCTTTGGGCAGCCCCCCCTCCCCCCAACGGTCCCGAGTGATGTCTTTATCCTTCATCCTCCTCCCACCGGCAGACCAGATGTTCTTCTGTAATGCTGTGGATAAAGGAGAAGGAGAAAAAAAAGCTTTGGAGAAAGATCGATTTTGGTGCACCTGTTTCAGATCCCCCTTTGACCACAGGAACTCAATGTGGCTCCCAACAAGCGTTATAATCAGTTGGCAACAACAAAAAGTGCTTTAACCTATACCATTCGTCTCTGTGCAATGCTGAGATTTGCCTTATTTAAGTGTTGGGCTTATTTGTGTGTAACCTCCCTGAGCAGCATGTGGGGGGAGAACATCATTTAATAAGGCCAGAAATGCATAAATGTAAGTCAATGAAAGACATTTGGAATCCATTTAGGAAATGCGTTGTACAATAAAACAGGCTCTCATTGTTGTAACGCTTATCTATTCAAGTGTGGTGCAACAGGATATGAAAGTAGCAGGCCGCAAGTCAGAGGCTGTATGGGACAACAGCCATCTCCCTTGTTTAATCCTTATCTAGCTACTTCATTTCCTTTCCTATGAGCTGTCTCATTTCCTGAATTCAAAGTTTTCCCACCAACCAATCCGCTGGTGAGACAATTGTATTCTGTGTGGCAAGATTTATTTTTTAATAAATAAAGGTTACTTCCCATTGTTGACAGAACAGAAAAGCCATAGGGGAGAGCACCTCTCTTGTTCCGTTGTTTTTTTTTAAGTCTCATCCACTTCCAGTGTTTTCCAACTGCTTTGCTCTTTGGACAGCCAGGTGTGACCCAGCCCAAATGTGACTGCGCATTCCTGCCGTCAGAGCCTCTGTAATTAGCTTCAAGTCAAGCATTTCTTAGCACGGAGCGACCCCCCCCCCCCCCCCCCCCCCCCCCACTCCACTCCTTTTGTGTCCAACTCCACCTCCTTTTGTTTCCCGACACAATCTTTAATCCCTGCCTTGCACCTGAGTTCTCGTTTAGGACCGCCCTTGTGGGCAACCAAAGCAAACATCCCCCCCCCCATCACCAAACATCTCAAAGCTGTGTGTTGTTTTAAAAGGGCAAACTGAGACATTTAGTTGGGACACGGAGGTCTTGGATAAACATTTGATCGTGTCAGCTTTCTACAAACAGAAGCCCAAAGGGGGCAACTGGAAGGCGTTGTGCTCCTGAAGCTTTCAATTGCTTCGTTTGTAGTTTTCAAATCATGTTTCAAGCATTGTTGGAGTTCTGTTTCCCCCCCCACCTAATGAGACATATATCAGTCAGTTTTCCAGTATGGTAAAAAATTTCAAAGACCGCATTGAACGAGAGTATGAGGATCTCCTGCATTTGCTTCTTACAATGTGGCCGTTCACCATTGTAAGAAGGCACATTTGATTCAAGGGTCACTAAGGTCGACAAGGAAACGGCGATCTGGTGCAAAAGTTGATACTGAAGTGTTCTGGCACAGAAATGGGACAAGCTGTGTCTTTGTTTTTGAATGAATGACTTACATTGGTTTATGTCACCTTTTGGTGTCCGCTTGGAACCCTGGCAAACCAGGTGTCAGAAATAGTACCTGGCACGACCTACTTTTCTCACCCGTGATTACAGAGCCATACACCAGGTGGCGCAAAAGGCTGTCGCAAAAACTTGACAGATCGGAATCTTTGCTGACGAGTGGCACTGCAGATTTGGATGAAATTGAAAATTTGAACTTCTTTCCGACCGTCCGCTTGCTTTAGATTTAAGTGAGGCATTAACACGAACACATCCAAAAGATGGACTAACTGGACTGGAGTGGAACAGTCACACTGAGTCAGACAGATAATGTTTTTGAATTGTTTGGCCTTGGCCGAGGTCTGTACTCCTACTCGATGCCAGATGTAGAGCATCGGAGTATTGTTGTTGTTGTTTGTTTTTTTTTAATGTCGCTTATTGACCACATGATTCAAATAAACATTCCAGGCATGGTCAATTAGCTACAAAGCTGCCCCATTATCCAGATTGAGGCATCAGGACTCCCAAGGGACCATCCATCAGCCTTATCATGATCTAAACTTTGAGCATCAGAGAACTTGATGGTGCTTTGCTCAGCTCCCGGCCCAATGTTTTGATTGAATGCGTGTATGTTTTTATTTTCAATGACTGTCCTTGCTAAAAGGCTGAACTAAAACAAATGTTGGAGCGCTCAAACATTAATGTTGCATTGAATAATTCGTTTTGACAAGAGTAGGCCGTGCTAGGTTACGATTACAGTGGCTGAGAATATTCCCTGTAAATGGCACCCTTTGAGGCTCTGAATAGGCTTTTTGTGCACCTCTTAAATAATCTTGCCCACCAAAGGTAACCGGCAATGAAAGCAGCACCCGGCCGGCTCTCTCCTGTTTTAAAGGTCTGAGTGTGACCCACTAGTGCGGTTGCATGAATGCCCGCCTGTGTTTGGCTGCGGGCCAGCGATGGTTTGACTGCAAAGTCTTGGGTGTGAGGAAGCAACTCTGAGGAATCTCTCATTGTGTCAAATATTTATAGCTGTGCTGACATTTGTAGCTCTCTGCTGGGGAAAAGCCCAAGGCTACACCATTTTTCTTCTTTTTTTTTTTTTTTTTTAATCTTTCTCACAACGGTGACAGGTGAATCTTCATACCTGTCGATGAGATCAAGAAGCGAGATATTTGGGTGGGCGAAGGCATCAATCGTATGCGTAAAATAATTTGTCTCACATACCTGTTGAACTATTTTCATTCTGTTTCTTAGTGCTTGTAATTGTCGAAACCTTTAAAGTTGACTCATGGCACTCAAGAGTTGCTGTACCAATAAGTCATTTCCATGTTGCGTTTACACAAACGACACCTCAGCACAGGCTAACGGTAGCACAGCAATGGCAAATCTGAAGAGACATATCGCAGTACAGGTCATATTATTTGAAAGTGCCTCAAACATCAATTTTTCTGGTCGTAACTTTCGATAATCATTCACAACTAGATTCGGGACCTTTTAATGTTGTTCCCGCCATAGTTTGCATGAATGTATTGGTGGCGTATTCTCCGTTCACGGTTGCACTGCACATTTCATTCTCATCCTACTTCTTCCATGATATTATCTGTGAATAATTTAGTGGCAGCGCTGGTTTTGGCCAGCGTACGCCCTTCTCGTCCAAGCAAACAGCTGAAGCTGGCCGCTAGTGTCTTGCTATTTAGGAACAAGATGATGTCATTGTTCGAAGCATGTTTGCTTGCAAAAGCCCAACTGATTATTATCTTAACGTGTACTAAACTACTAAGATTGAAAGACATAATTACTGTTTTCCTTTTTTCTCCTTTTTTTTTTTTAAGAGACTGAATCCCCTTCGGGCAAAACACTCCATTTAAACTTTTATATGCAGTGAGGGAGTGATGTCAGAATGAGGGGTCTGCACCATGCTTGTGGGAAAATTGGCCGTGCTCTAGAAGCAAATTGGCATCTCTAAATTGCTGAAATATAACAGACGAACGACATGGAAACAGTCCATTAGTTCCACCTTGTCCAAAAAAAAAAAATGAAATTGACGACAATGTTGCAAATAATTATATATAAATAAAATTGCCTACAAGATCTCTTGAGCCATTAGATTTTGTTATACATTGTTTTGCTGTTTCATGTAGCGTCATTAATTCCAGTCGGAAAAGGTTAAACTGCTCATTTTGAATGTCTCCATTGTGAGTGTCATTCGAAAAAGTTGCCTAACAGCAGCCTATTCTTAAGCCCTTTGGCCAAAATCCAAATGGTGGACCATGGAAGTAGACAATCATTCATGTGGACTCATTGTGACACGGGAGATTGTGTGCAAACTGTAGTCACTTCACTTCAGCAACGTTACAACCACACACAGTTGGTACCGCTACTCTTTCCTCTGTAATTAACCAAAGAGGCCTGAGGCACATCCATGTGGCTGACATGAATGCCTGCCCTTTTCTTTTTTCTTTCTCGGCCATGCACACGCAAACTCTTAGTGTAGCCGCATGTGTGCACAATATGGGAGGTCCTGAAACTGTAGTCCTCCTGAATTAGAAGGGAAATGGTGTGTTAAATGTCTGTCTGTCATAAATGTCTATCTGCCTTTTTGGCATCCTATTTCAGTCAGTCATATGTTTTTAAATCCTCTGCTCTTAGTACGCTAGCCCAGCGAACTTTGGGCGAAAGGCGGACTGCATCCTGAACTGGTCGCCAGTCAGTCACAGGACACATTTTTTAATCATTGAATACAGATTTTTCTTTTTTTTTTTGTATGCGAGTTAGCTAGAGTACTTTCTTAATCAAAGAGAGTGTCATAAAAATGAAAGAGTTTAACAGACTCCACTTTGCACTTTTTTTTTGTGTGTTTTTTTTCCCAATAGGACATTTCTATTGTGATTGTGTGGAGCGGAATGTTTTCATTTTGACTCAAGCAGTTTAAGGGGGAAAAAATGCCTCTATCCATATTTTTTAATTTATATTTCCACTGACATTGAAACAGTTCTTGCTCGGTGCATAGATGTGTGGATTTTTGTATCCCTTGCACACACACGTAGACAAAGCTAAATGATCAGAGCATTTTAACTTCCTGCATTTTCCTTGCCTTTTTGTCACAGAGATGTCTGAAGTTAATGGCGCATGAAGCCCCTAAATCAATATTTGCTCAGCAATTTGCTTCTAAAAGGTCAAATAGTGCCACATGATGATGTTTGCTTTTATCGTGTACCTTTTAGACCCAAAAATGCTTCGCCGAATGAGGAAAATGCAAAGCAGAGTCGTAAAAATGCTTCTGGGGGGGCTTAGCATTCTTGTTATGCATGCAGGAAGTGGGAGTGCGGCTCATTAGGGTTATCAGGGGGATGTTTATTTGTCCCTCCTGCTTTTGCAAACTAAAAGCTCCTCCTCTGCAGCCTGTTTGCTTCATATACGTGTGTGAAAAGCGGAGGAGGAGTGTTTCGGGACAGTTTGTCTGTCTGGCGGGGGGAGAAGGGAAATAGGGGGGAATGTCTGATGAATGGGAGGACAGGTCCCTGTCCTAGCTGGAGCTTCCCATCAGCCTTTGCATGCACTCTCACAGAACTCTTTATGGCCTTGGCTTTGGCGCCAAATCTTGCACGTACGTGCCAATGGCAACAAGGTTACTCCCCCCGTGGATTCTCCACTATCCCCATTTCCAGGCTTGCATATTTTTAGTATTTACAGAAGCAAAGACATTCAGACTTGATTTGGACAATTCCTATGTGTTTATCGCTTTTTTTCATCCCTACATCTACTTCCTGGTTCACAGAGGAGGACCATGAGTATGATACAGTATTTTTTTTCTTGAGTTGCGAGCGCTCAATGCTGGCAAAGAACGTCAACAACAAACAGTAGATAGTGAGCAATATTTCTTCGAAAAAGGGGGCCTGCTTGCATATTGCCATTTCCAGTTTAAGTGTTCACATGAAACTAAAAGTGTTACACATGGTGTATTTAATCAATCCACCAAGATGTTAATACGATGCAAAATGATGGTTTCGGAAGTTTCAGCAAGGGATAATTGTATACAAATAGTGAAGTAACTCACGGACAGACAATTATGACATTGTTCACAGGCGTATATTCTTTATCCTTTGTGAAAAATACTAATATTACTGCAGTTTACCGAGTCACGTAGTTGTGAAGTCCTATTGAAACCCACAATTCTAAATGGAAATGGAAAGTCCACATCGCTCATCCCTGGATTCTCTTGGCAGGAATTGAAGATATTCCGATCGCTAATCCTGGGCGAGCTAGAAAGAGGAGAGAACCAGTACCAGGCGCTGTGCTTCATCTCCCGTCTCGGCCGCAATGAGATCATCCCCAGCGAGTCCATGGCACGCCTCAGACAGGTACCACGTGGCACCAAAATAAAAGGCGACTACATACATTTTGGATGCTGATTTATTGGGTGTGCGTGCTTGCGTGCGCGCATACATATTATCTTAGAAAAACCCGCATGCCATTCGCTTGGCAGAGGAGCGTCGCGGCCTGGAGCAGCTGACCATGAGCGCATCTGTCAATGGGAGCCGGGCCTGGCAGCTGAGCAGCCACATCCACAACATGTGCAAAGAGGCCCGCGAGGCCATCTACACCACCGAGGCCGACGTCAAGCACTGGCTGGACAAAGGTCAGACGTTGCGTTTCTTTGTTTACCTTTGCGACTTTCCTGTTATCCATGGGATGTCTCCATTAGATTCTGTTCTCGCACTTTTTTTTTTTTTATTATCATAACACTATCATCTCCACTTCTTATCGCCGAGGCTCTTCTCTCCTCTTAACTCTGACATGACATGACTCCTCGACTTATCTACGTGTTGATTGTGCTTTCACTGATAAAGCGGTGTGTTGTATTTGAGTATGTTTACATTCCTAATAAGCGTCCTTGTTTCCCGTTGGAGGGAGAACGTGCTTATTATTTACCGTTCGAAGGGGCCGAACAATTAATTCAATGAATTAAAATGGACATCGCAGTGTGGCAGGATGCAATTTTCAAATCCCAAGTATGCTATTTGGAAATAAAAGAGAGTTAATTGCTTAAAAAGTGGACTCGTTGCGCTCTGCACTTATGACTGACTTATGTTCACAACCCATGAGTTTTGGTAAAGTTGTCGTCATGAATGCTTAAGACTAAAAGTCACAGTTTAGTAAGTTAACGAACACAGTCATTCACGTCGAAAAATAAATGTCTTTCGCATCAATTTATGGTTTGTTTGCCTTCGTTTTAGCATAAGCCAACATATAAGACCAAAATATTGTCATACATATGAATTTATTGCCTGTGTTGATGAAAATAAAACATGAGAAGAGGACCTCTATTGAAAGGGTGGGGGGGGGGGGGGAAATCACCATTAGATTCTTTTTCAAAATCGCTCGGCCCTAATTTACAAACATGTAAAGACCACATGAAAGCGTTTGCATGTAGATGCTTGCCTCCGCATCGGCACAGTAAAATCCGAATGGTGTCAGGGTGAGGAGAATGCGCATGAAAGCAGCATTGTTGTCCCTTTGCAGCAGCATGATAATGAGGAGACTATTGCAGATGGTCATGGTTATCCACCCTTATCTGTAGAGGCCATCACAGATGCATCTTCTTTGCATGATAAAGCTTCCCCAACCCCCCTCTTTGTTGTAGCTACTTTTCGGCTTGCCCAAACATTTTTCTGCTCAAGACCGAAATCAACCACACTTAATAAAATACATCATGCAATTAGTACACGAGTGCACTCAGTTTGACACAATATTATTTAGAAAGAAATGAATTACCTTTCTAAAGATCATTTCAATTGGACACATTGACAGCAGGGATGCCCAACCTTTTTTGACCGAAGATCGATTTTTCAAGCAACCAATCAACCCGTTACCACACGTGCACGCATACGCACGCGATGATGAGCAACAGCCGTAATGGCCCCAAACGTGAATGAAATAGAAAAATATAGTTTACACAAGAGTTTGTGAGTTGTTGAAAAGGAAATCACTGCCTACCTTAGTAGAGACCTGACGCGGAGGCACGGGGATGCACTTTCACAGCGTGTTAAGTGCAGAAATGATCGTATGTACCGTTTTAAAATGCTTTTCCCGGTGCTTCGGATTCATATTCTTTGCCAGTGCCATTGGTGAATTGTACATGAACAGACTTTGAATCAGAATAATCATAAAAGATAGATCACAAGAGCTCTGATCGCAAGCTGCAATTTCAGACTGTTGACCGCGAATAACTTCCCGTGATGCGGATCATGTGATGCGATCGACGTACAGTATCGGGAAACCTCAGTGTTGACTTTCAATCGTGGTAGCATTTCCAGAGGTTAAAGTGTCAACAATTTCTATCGAAATTATCGGTAAATCGACATACATTTACTGCAGGAAAACATTCTTTTAAAAAGTAATTTGCCATTAATGACTTTCCAGTTTTAAAGACCCTGTTTTCGGCAACCCACTTAAATGGTAATTTGCCTTAACTTGTAATTCATTGTTTGCAGGTGTGGATGGCTCCATGTTTGAGGCGCTGCCCCATACGTCCGAGGTGCCCCAATTCCAGACCTGTCACGCCACCAAGGACCTGTGGCAGCCGTGCTTGTGCTCGTACGGCCTGCGCCTAGAATGGTACCCGTGCCTGCTCAAGTACTGCCGGAGCCGCGACACCATGGGCAAGGGCTCCACCTACAAGTGTGGCATCAAGAGCTGCAGCAAGGGCTACCACTTTACGTACTACGTCTCGCAAAAACAGCTATGCCTCTGGGATGAGGAGACCTAGTTAGATATGTCTATTCACAGCAACCCTGGGCCGCATTTTATATGATAATGAGTGAAACTGGATCAGTTGGAGCTGTGGAGAGTTCCAGATGTTCATGCTGGGAAGAGGCTTTTTTTTTTTTTTTTTTTGGAAGGAGAAGGGTGGAAAAAAAAAATCACTCAGCGCTAGTCATTTTTGCCTTCAATCTTGAGGGGAGACTATTGTCGCCATGGAGGACAAACCAGCCAAAAAAGAACAGAACCGAAGGAAAATTTGGATGGTGATGTGCCTTCATCAAAGTCTGTGAAAAAAAAACACTTCTCAGCAGTCATGGTCAGGGTTTCCCAAACTGTGGTTTTGGAGTGGATGTTTGGGGGTCGGGGGGGGGGGGGGGGGGTTAATCACACACAGGACAAACGATTAAGGTTTGTTGGAATAAGTTAATGTTTGTTATGTTCGTAACCGTTAATTTATCTATAATTTGTGATGCTATGTCGATACGTTTTTTTTTTGGGGGGGGTGGGGGGACCACTTCCCAATGCTGGATTATTTATTTTGCTCGCATATGGACATTCCTGGACTCCTTTTTTTTCTTTTTTTTTATCTCAATGATGTCATTTTCCCTCCTCTTCTGCCTCAAAGCAAGGTCTTAATCAACCCAAGATCCTTAAACAACAAGTATTCAAACTCATCCTGGAACGCCTCCGTTTGTGCATCTTTTGTGTTTCCAATCTTTTAATAGGACAGTCTTCGGTTGACCACTTGAACCCATCATAATGGAATTCATGCCTCCACCTGATTCTAAGTGTGTGGCAAAATGTGCCAAAGTCAAACGAAAGGTTGTCCAAAAGAAGGGTGTAATGTTTCTGTGGGTGAAAAGAGTCTCTATTCAGAAGGACTGTTTGCAATGAACTTTGGCACTCACACGCTCATTAACTGCAATGTGGCCTTAGAAGTACCTATACTGCCACCATATGGCCATTTTTAACACGCTCACATTCACTTCCTGTCTAAACGGTGAAACAACTCAAATCTGTGCTCACTAAGAATGTATTCTTCAAAGAGAACTTAGTAAACTTGTGGGACCAAAACAGACAAACATTTGGCCTGGTGGCCTTTTTCCTGTGAGCATCTGCCTTAATATTTCTGCCTTTGCTATGTGTGTGTAGGTCAGGGGTGGGCAACATATTGTGAGCACATTTGATTAAGCCCACCATGCAACTTTAAAATAAAACGTCACAGGAAGCCAGAAACATTTAACACACAACAGTATACTGTACGTCTGTATCATAATTCTAATCCATCCAGTGTAGCTCAAATTGTAAAATGTATTTTTTCCCAGTGAAAGAGCTTTTTATAGAACATGGATATGCGATATGAGGAGGAAATGAAGCAGTTAGCTAGTGTGCCATTAAAGAATTGCGTTTTACAAGGAATGTGTCAAAGATTTTCTTTGCCCTGCATTGTTGATTTCCATTATTTTCTCATATGACCAATACACTGTCATTGTATGTGTGCAATTTACATCTCAATTTCTTTTATGAAATGAGAAATACTGTACCTCTCATGTATTCTTGCTGATTTTCACTTTAATACATATTGATAAATTTTGCAACATTTATTAAGTATTCTAAATCTATTATGTGACGCCTCACTGCATGAAGAAAGTATTTAGCTCTCCATGTATCCACCTATAATCTGAATTTGATCCGTAATGTCCCTGGGCGCTTCCTCCGTCTGTCCACAGGATGTCACTGTCGAACAAAAAACAACACATCCATCGATCGTAAAGTGTCGAAAGACAACCGTGTTATATTGCTAAAAAATAGGGAAAAAACACGCAATGATGCCAGTTAAAATGTAATTAAGGATAACAAATACGCCTACTTTCTCATGGAGTCGTTTGCCTGGTGAGCGTTTAACGCGAGATGGGAAACGAGACGTGAGGCGGTCCTGATGATGGAGAGCTGATGGAGAACAACAGCAACGACTTCAAGCTAACGTTTATTTATTAGAACTGAAACATATTTTCATTGGACGCTAAATATCAGAAGTGACGTCGTCCACATGTGCGCCATTGAGGTAATAATAGTTTTGTTTTTACCACCTGCCAATGGATGAAAATGGGGGCAGAGGGGGTTGTGAGCATGTTAGCTTGCTCCGGCTAACTGGTCTGCATCCCATTCATTGTGTTGTTTTAACGTCCGTCCACATGGTAATTAAACAGGAATGTGCCGTATGCCGTTTGTTTCGCCTTTTGGGTGGGATAATTAATGTCGGTTCATTAATGATATGCGTAAATACGCACACTAATCATTTGAAAATGGTTGTTTGACATTTTTGATCATCACTAGATACTTCTAGAGTAGACACACCATCACATTTTCTCGAGTAGGTACACGACAGGTCAACAGTTTGGCCGTTTTTTTTCATACTACACTACAATGGACCTCTGCTCCAGATGCACAAGTCCAGATGTCAAAGTTGCACCTCAATCACTACAGTCTGGCACACCAAAGGTCCTCAAAACCATGATGTGACCTGGATGCATAAAGGTTTCCGATTTAAAAGCCTATTTTCCCATTTATGTCATGTAATATTTGTCCCCATTAATTCACTTGAATTCCCATAGAAAGTTTCCAACTTTGCACTTGTCTTTTATTTTGAAACCGTAATTGGGAGTTACGTTGTGATTCCTACCAAGAAAAAACATTTCCAAATGTGTTGACATGACTTGAGGCCCAGTCATCTCTCAACTAATTTTGCATTGCGCAACTAATTTTGCATGGAGCAAGGGCAGCCCGTCTAGCTGCATGGTACAAACGTCACAGCCGACGAAGGAACGTCCCCCTCACCCCACTGGACCCTCAAGGGGTCGACTGTAGTGCTATTCTTGCACAAGCAAAGGCTAATTGTTGTAGAAAGAATATCACAGTGCTTGTACTGTAAGCGATCTCATTCAATAGAATGCTGTTGTTGTCTTCAGAGGAGAACATGGTCGTGCTCGGAGCCCTCCTGAGTATCGCCGGCTGGGTTTCTCTCTACTTCGCCCTATGTCACGTCAACGGCCGCCGCAGCTCTGAGTGGAACTGTCGCCTTGTGACCCTGCTGCACGGCATCCTTGCGGTCAGCATCACGGCCTACATTGGCTACGTGGATGGACCCTGGCCCTTCACTTATCCAGGTAGAAGGTCAATTGTTATTGTTATCAGTGGTTCTCAAAGTTTTTTCACCAAGAACCACCTGAAAAATAACTTGCTCTGTGCCGCTGCTATGACCCATAGTAAAATACGGGAGCATAATTTGCCTAACTTTGTTTTTTTAACATATGATTTAAAACTAACCAAATCATTGACAACAAACCTGCACAATCTAAAAATACAATTTCACCTTTGCACCAATGCTATGGTGGGAATGTAAATGTTGTACACATTGGTCTGCATTTGATCTATTTACCAACTGAAATAAAGGAAATAGAAATAATATGTTCCGGAGTTAAACTGTAGTCATTCACTGGGGTTTCAAACCACATTGTGGTTATGGTTTCCATCAGAGGGCTGTTATGATTGTGAAAACCATATCAATATTCGATCCCTTCATCACATTATTACGTATAAACAACTGCTCGCCTGCATGTCATTGATATTATACACACAGTCTAAGAAGAAATTTAATTTGAAATCAGAACTCATGGGAAATAGTGACCAGCGAATATACTCAAAAAACTACTTTACAATGTGTTAAGAAACAATTTGATGGAGAAAAAAAAATGTCTCGTAATAACTGAAAAAAGTGATGCAAAATTGCATGACTAGGGCTGACGTTCTCCCCAAAACAAATTCATTCAGGCACGAATATGAAGGTGACACACACTTCATTTGTTTTAGTGAGGAAGAAAAAAAAATCAGGTGGCAGGCTTGAGATGTGTGAAAAAAATATAACTAACTTTAAAGCAATAACTTAAGTCACATTTTAACATTGTTAGTGCTTTGAATGTAAGAAGTGGTGTATTTCCTGCACTCTGATTGTTACAACTGAGGACATGTTGGTGTGTTTATGGTTTTATCATTTTCATTCATCCATTTTCTATACTGCTTATCATCATCAGGGTTGCGGGTGAGTGGGGGTTTATCACAGCTGACTTTGTGCATGAGATGGAGTACAGCCTGGGCTACTTGGTTTTGTGGTTTAAATTATTTTTTTTTTCCCAGGCTCTACGTGTTCCCTGAGGTTGACTGACAAATAACCCGGGCTGTAGTCTACCTTTCACCCAAAGTCAGCTGGGATAAGCTCCAGCTCACCCGCGACCTTAAACAGGAGAAGTGGCATAGATGATGAATGTTTGTAATTTACAAATGTGGAAACTTTTGTTTGTGTGTAAAAGGTACAAAGAACACACCACTGCAGATAAGTGCTATGTTGTTGAGCCTGGGCTACTTCGTCTTTGACATGGCCTGGTGCGTCTACTTCCGCACCGAGGGAGCTGTCATGTTGGCCCACCACACCATGAGCATCCTGGGAATCATGCTCACTCTCTGGCTGGGCGAGTCTGGCATCGAGGGCTGCGCCGTCCTCTTCGGCAGCGAGATCACCAACCCGCTGCTGCAGGCGCGCTGGTTCCTCAAGCAGACAGGATACTCCGGCACGCCACTGGCGCACACTGTGGACGCGCTGTTCGTGCTGCTCTTTGTGCTGATGCGGATCTTCGTGGGAGGGACAATGCTGTACTGTGAGCTGATCTCGCCGAGGCCCAGATTCTTCATCAAGTGCGGGGGCGTGGCCATGTACGCACTATCCTGGGTGTTCATGGTGGACATCGGTCGCTTTGCCGTCCGCAAGAGCAAAAGTTGGCACAAGCAGCAGAGGGAACGACAACAAGCCGCTAATGGTCACGAAAGAAAGACGGACTGAATTCCGACCACAGAGGCCAATTCAATGTTCGTCCGTCCACCCATTCATTTTGTCATCCACTTATCCACACAAGGGTCACGGGCGTGCTGGAGACTATCCCAGCTGTCTTTGTTTGGGCTGTAGATGGGGTACCCCCTGAACTGGTTGCCAGTCAGTCGCAGGGCACACATAGACGAGCAACCATTCACGCTCACATTCACACTTGGGGACAATTTAGAGTGTTCCATTAACCTGCCATGCATGTTTTTGGAATGTGGGAGGAAACTGGACTACCCGTAGAAAACCCAGGCACGGGGAGAACATGCAAACCCTACACAGGAAGGCCACAGCCGGAATCGAACCTTTGCACTGTGAGATGGACATGCTAACCACCACCGTGCCGACAAATTCAATGTAATCGGTGAAAAAAACAGGAAAATTGGGGTAGAGTGGGCTTCTGTGGCTGGAAACTAAAGCACTAACAGATGTGGTTACAGCCACTGGGAAAAAAAGTCTCTCCAAACACAGCCAGTTTGTGTGTGTGCATCATGTAACGGCCACAATTTCTGCATGAGTCTTTTTTTCTTTTTTACCAAAACTGAATAGAATTCAGTTGAAGAGTTCAAACAAAGTCTCATCAGACACAGGTGTCAAACTTTGCTCCTCGAAAGCCACTATCATGCACGTTTTGCATGCCCCCCGTGCCCTCGAGCACACCTGATTCAAATGATCAGCTCATCCGCAAGCTCTTCAGGAGCCTGATAACGATCCTGATGATTTGAACCAGATGTGTTGGAGGAGGGAAACATCGAAAAAAAATGGAGGATAATGGCCACCGAGGACCAGCGATTGACACCTGTGCCATATGGCATCGGTATACTGGCTAATGAATAGCATGAAGTCAAACAAGAGAACCTTGCTACAGCAGTTTTTTGATCCCTGTCTTTTACTGTATGTCTGTCAGGCACCTTTGAATGTTGAATAGTTTTATTACTTTAGTTTTATTTTGGACGGTTTGGAATGTTAGAATGTTTGATGTGAAACAGTTCGATTGTAATTAATGTGGCAAAATGTTCGTTGTCGAGAGGTTGGGGGTTTGAATCTCAACTCTGGTCTTCCTGTAAGGAATTTGCATGTTCTCCCCGCGCTTGGGATTTTTCTAGTTGTTGTTAATTGGATAATGTGGCCATAAGTGTAACTATGTCTGAAGGGTTGTTTGTGTACATGTGCCCTGTGATGAGTTAGTGACCAGTCAAGAGCGGTCCCACCCTTTTATCGCAAATTCAGTGTGTGTGTGTGTGTGTGTGTGTGCGTGTGAGAGAGAGAGAGAGACAAACTGTGAATAGATGTTGAAGCCTTACTCAGGGAGAAATATTAAACGATTTTAACTTGTTGTTTATTCTGTTGTAAGTCATTCTTCTAAGCTTTTGCCCGAGTTTTATTGTATCCTCTTGCTCTGTTTATTCTCTTTTGCAATGGCATGCTTTCTGTTTGGTAAAACCATAGTTATGATATGTGACATAGTTATGAGCAAATATAAGGAGAAAGCAAAAAAGTATAGCTGATATGTGCTTTACATTTAGGAGTTTATCATTTTTGATTGTCTATTCTAAATTCCACAGGATCAGTGAGGCAATTCCCCGAATGAACGTCACAATTAGTGGCATGTTTGTGTTTCTGTTCAATTCTGCAATTGCTCAGCATCCCGCGGTGTCGTTGATGTCCACTAGATGGTGATACAGTTTCACAAAATGTTCTGACGAGGGACGTGGATCCCACTTGCAGGCGTGTACAGTACTGTTTTTATTTATACAGAATGAACCCCTTTCATGAGGCTTTTGACTGCGTGAGGAAGCGTCACTCCACAGGACGGTGTTTTAATCAAATAAATGCATTTTGATGAAAGATTGGCAACCCAAAAATATCGAATAGTTGCTGTACCGAGACGCAAATAATTAAATAACCCCATCATCGGTTATATGTTTACTTGGATAATGGGAGATCATAATGCTTGATTTGTTAATGGTGATCAGCCAGTTAACTCCAGTATGATTTTCATCGCGTTTCAATTGTCAGAAATATGATGATGATCAAATACAGTACTGTACACCTAAAAAGCAACATGATACTCACCAGCAACAATATCCATTAATAGAAATAAAGGGGAACAAATAAATTAAAATACAGACCTTGGAGTGGGTGTTATTTGACCAATGTGGCTCACTAGCGTTAAGATAAGATATCCTTTATTTGTCCCACACTGGGGAAATTTACAACTGGAGGTGAATAAGACGTTAAAGCTTTTAAAAATAAATAGAATATAGAAATATCTATTTACGAGTTGAGTGTCACATTTTAAATGTGGGTGTTTTCTTTTTTTTCATGTTCTCAAGTATTTTTATTTTCTTCGGGGTTTTTTCGTGTACGTGCAAACAGCTTCAATTCACGACATCTAACATCACAATTTAGCATTTACAGGTAGTGTACCACGTATGTATGTATGTGATGTAAATGAAATCAAATAGCAATGCCGTTATGCTTTTAATTTTGTTCGCATACCTTTCGATTTTTTTCATTTCCAAAGCCAGGATGCTGTTGGAGTTTTCCCACCGCCCGGCGGAAGTGGTTGGTGGAAGTTAGGAATCGCGGCAGCTAGCATGCTAGGGCGTTGCGAGCAGCAGACACTGGCATTTTTCCTCCTATGTTTCTTCACGTTTTTAGTCTCGTACAAATGACGTCGAGCATTGGGAGAAAAGGTCGCGAGCGTCCCTGAAAGTTTTAACGCCTCTTCGACTTTTTGTGTTTGCCCAGGACTAGACGCTAGCAGGAGACGGCTTGTGACTTTATGTCCCGTTAGCTTGACCACCCAGCCTAGCCTCCCTTTCCATCCACGGGAATTGTGCTGAGAGACGATCGAGTGACTCCGTTCTGGAAACATGGAGTCAAGGAGCGTCGAGCTGTGTTAACACATACACTTCGCTCGGATTCTCTTCTTCTTTTTCGAAAGCTGGGGACGCAGAAAAGACCACTGGACACTTATGCAGTTTTTTTATCCACCGTTTGGGATTCGGATTTTGTTTGGTTTGCAGTGGAAACAAGAGCACACGACGCGAAGTTATTTTTCCTCCCAATAGAGCTCATTTGTTTTGTTAGCTGAAAGCTAACAAGTCTAAACTCTCATTTCCTTTGAGGATTCTCGTACAACAAAGCTTCACGCTATTTTGCATACTTTTTATTTTCCGTTTTGCTCGTTTGTTTTAAACATTACGGTATCGAACGACTCTTCAGAGAAACGACAAGAAACGAGCAGGAGACACCAAACCGCAAAGTGCCGACTGGAGGAATTTGACGGGATCTCCCAGGGACGTTTGGTCCCTTATTCGAACCGGACAGGGGTGGCGGCAGGCTGATTACATCGCCCCAGTGTCCGTAAGGTTGGAATACCCGAAAACTGGGACGTGAATGCAAGGGTTACCCGCATGCAATCTGGACCACCAGTGTTATTTATCACCGAGTGGAAGGATATACTCTTTACCAAGGCCCTGATTCATTTTTAGGGTCTGCACCATTGCAATCCATCTCGCTCTGATCCCCACGTTCCATACATTGAGGATACTTGCCATCTGCATCTCGTTTGCATCTTTTTTTAATATTTATTTTATTTAAAAAAAAAAAAGCTATTTGTCACGAATGCCAGAGAAGGACGCTCCACCAAGTCGCCTCATCACACTCTGGAAAATGTTAATCGGATATAATTCTCTGCAAATCTAGAACCGGAAGCCCAATGAGTGACACACAGTCCAGCTTCACTGACAGGTACAGTATAACACCCAGTTATGCTCTACATCAAGGTTGCCTATTAAGTAGATCGTGAGCTACCAGTAGATCGCGAAGGGAGTGTCGATAGCTCTCATGGAATTAACTCAGTCACTGCCCCCACTTTCATGCTCTTGATATATCTTCCTGTCAATGGCAATGAATGAGTTTGAGGAAAAAAAGAGACTTCCACCTATCATCCTGGTGAAATGTGTGACTTGATTGACAGAGGGCAAGCCAGTCAGCCAGTCCTATATATCATCTTGTATATAGGCTCTATGAGTTCATGCAGTTTATTAAGGTACACTACTATATATAACTTGCATATAAAGACATACAAGTTTATTTTTAAATAAATAAAGTAGGTAGACCATTTTGCCTTAATCATTTTACAAGTAGCTCATATGCCAAATAAAGTGTGTGCACCCCTGTAAAGTGAAAGCTCCACAGACAAACACAATTTCTTCATTGACACACTCTGAGTAGTCAGAATTTAATTGAGATAATCTGTTCCAGAGTCCTAAAACCTTTATGAAATGTATGGTACAGGCAATATTTTAAAATCTTTTAAGTTGTCATTTATGTGCCAACACTCTGAACTGTCATACCGGTTGAAATAAAAGGTTCACATGAATACCAAAAAAAAGCTAAATTTATGAATGTTGTTGTTTTATTACTATTGACCCAGCCATATTTTACCGATGAGCCTGGAGTGATAGACATACCCCTTTTGGCACTCTGTTGCTGTTAAATTCCATTTCCGATACTGTAATTGTTGTCACACGTTTCCTCTTCGCCATCACTGCCACCCTTCAGTGTTGGCATCACAAAACAGCCAAAGAAAAAGCAAGGCCTTGTATTAGCTTTAGCATTGGATTTGTTATGCACATATGTATCGGGTGCCTAGTCTGCGGCTGGCTAACTCGACTAGAGTCGCATGGATTAATCGAACAATTTAATTTCATTATTAAAAAGAAAACATGTCAAAGCAAAATCTCTGCCTCTGAAGCTTTGCAGGGATCATTTTTCCACACGCTCTGTTACTGCACTCGCCCATACCACTCTGTGGAAATAAATTGGTGTGATGTTTTCGAGCTAGGAGGAAAAAGACGATAAAAGAGAGAGAATGTTCAAAGTTTGGGATAATTTCACAGTACACCAGAACACCACAGTATGACGGCCACCTCAAGTCATACATGAGCCACTGAGAGCTGCAACTCGGGCCCAGTCAGATTCATGTGCTCATACCCACGTCACTCACTCACTCACTCGGCGAGGCTTCCCTTTTAATAAAGCCTGTCAAAGTCACAGATACTAAGGTAGAGCATGAGGACGGTGACCGCAAATGGACAAAAATCATTCCTGCACGTTCTCACATAAATGTTTTTGTGTTTGATGATGCAAAATCAGTTAGAGGTGCAATGATTAATCGGCAGCGAATCTATTATCAAATTCATGTAATTGGTTTTGACAAACAAAGAATCATTTCGATGCCTTTTTGAATAAAACAAAAATCTTCCAATCCTCGTATCATTTTTTCATTATCTTTGTGTTGAATCAAAATAAAACATTTCCTTTGACTTTGGAAAACAATGATCAGCATTTTTTCGCCCCGCTTTTCCGACATGTTACCACAGTAACAAAGTTGTATTGAATTAGTTTTCAGCACTGTTAATTTGAAATATATCATATCCCGTTTTTGAATAAAACGATGGAAATTACATGTTTTGTTAATCCGTTTCATGAATTAATAGACGAAATAAGCATCATGTTTGATTATTTTAAAAAGATGTTCGAGTCGTAAAACAAACATTCATCCCATCACTCGGTACATTGATGGCTGAATCAGTTGAATAAATCACACCAATAACCACATTCATCATCCTCTAACAAACCAAACACTTCTGTTTACCTTTCCACTTGGCTACTGCTCTCTGACTGTAATGGTACTGTAATGGTGAGAAGTACTTGGTCACCACCATGTGCTTTCCTGCCCTAAAATGAGATGAAGCACAATAACAATAACCTCCCCCCAAATGAGCACAATAAACACAATCATCTGATGCCAGCCTGCTAAGAAACAGTGAGGTGTGCTGCAACCTTGCGGCGCTCTTCCGTTGTTGATTTCATCGTTTCGGGCATCTTATTCCCCAAGAATTCTGGTCCTTTTTGGAGACGCATTGATTTGGCAGATGTAGCGCCCTGATAAGACACATACGTGCTTCCAAGTACTCAATTGTCGCAATGTGCTGACTACTAACTTCATCATACAATCTAAATACCAAGGAGCTACATCCGATCTTAATGGAGTTCTTTACTACTTCTCCTAAGAGAGATTCTGCCTGGCTAGGTAGTGACTCTATTACCTCTAAGCCTGTCACACTTACCTCCTTCTCCATCCATTAAAACGATCTTTGGATTTAGAACCTCATAATCATCTTACTGGAGGAATCCGTCCAGAGAGCTTGGACTCCACCGTCAGTTCCCTCGGTTCACGAGCAAATAAATCCTGCCTGTGAAGTGTTTTTCCTGTTTAATCCACGAGGATACTCTGGAGTTCATGACATGAAGTAATTCCTGGGTGGTTTTTGACTCGGAAAAGGTTTTGCTGTGTTATGTTGTGAACCGACTTGAATCCCACATACCTGTGAGAGAAGCTGGCCAACTCCCTGGAATGTGCTTGCTTAGTTCAGGATAGAAGGAAGCTCCGGTTCTAGCGCCATGGTCAGGGTACAAGCCAGAATTTAAAGCCTTATTGTACTCGCCCCCCCCTCCTTTTTTTTTTTTTTGCAAAGATGACAGCGGTGGTTAGCACCCAATTTCTGTGTGGCATACGACAACATTGTGTGGCCCAAATGAAGCTACTGGGGTGCAGTTGACACTGTGGTTGGAGTGTGAAGAATGTGTGTTATGGAACATTGCATTGGGAAGGTTTGTGCTGAAAGTACAGCGGAATCTTTTATTACAAACAGTGGTCAAATGTACATTTTACTTTTTTTTTTCCTGTAGTATCTGTTACCTGTTACCGTCATAAAATCTTGTATTCAACGGAGAGTGTATCTCAATTGTATCTCTAGCTGCTATTCTGGTAACACGTACGTAAGGGTAATTCTGGCTATTGGTGTAGTTTCTGTTCCCATAAAACAACGAAAATCTGTTGTTGCACAGCGACGGCTCATCTTTGGTATATATGTGTTTTCCAATTCTAGTTTCGTTTTGACACTGCAATATTTGTTTTGTTTGCAAAAGATGCAACATTGTCCCCTTTTAATTTATTTTCTTTTACAGAAGGGAACGCTACACTTTAGTTTTATGGGGGGGGGGGGACACCTTTTTCATTAGACAAGTTACTGTGTGCTTTAACAGCCCTCACTCGCCTAAGCAAGAGAGCATTTTGATGTCAAAATGGTTGCAGTTGAGAATGAAACAAAGCGTCAGTGATCGTTCTTCAACAAGCAAATAAATGCAAAGCCTTCTGTAAGCAGACTGCAGTCTTACATATGCATTGTGAGTTAAAGGTAAACTGACACCTGTAATGGATGTGGCGTGTTTTCTGCGCTGTTTTGTTCCCACTGTTTGAATATTTAATCGCTCTTAAATTGAGGTTGTTTGTGGCACCATGCATGTGATATGTTTTGCATTTAGTTTTTGCTGTGTTGGCCATGCGGGGGAGCGTGTATGTAAAATCTATCGGGTTTAGGCTGCCAGCCTCTGGGTCAGTTTTGTGAGCCACTCGTTCTTTGTCACAACGTTTTGCTGATCTCCACGCTTTTTTTTCCCACCCTGCCACTCGCCTGCCCTGAGGCCCTCCCGGAAAGTGGTGCTGGTGACATCACTAAAAGTAAACAATAGCATTCAGTGGGAGCAGGCTAGCTTTAGTCTATACGCTCCTTATAGGTTCATGGATGTAGGTCAGGTCCATGTGATAAATATGTGGGCAAGATCATTTTGATGGACATGTGGCTGTATTGATGATCTGTGTGTATTGCTCAAAAAATAGAAACTGAGCTGTTTTTATTTGTTGTTTGGTTGTTATGACAACAGACAAGGCATTCAGCGGTGCTGACTGGTGATTCATTTGTGCCTCCGGCCTTTCTCAAATGTTGACGATTTTCAACGTTTTAGTGTTTTATTATTGTCGCGTTGAATTTCTCTATGGTGCCCGACCAACCATATGACTAAAATGAATTTGGGCTGCCTCAAACGATTATTTTGCTAGTCGACTAATCACTAATAGTAGTCACGATTTGTCGACTAATCTTATCGGATGTAAATTGCGGCATATCACACCGGCAAGAAGTTGCTCTTACACCACATAACTATCATTAGTTTACAGCTTGAATTCTTTGAGGTATGTATAAAACAAATAAGCTGGTAGTACATTCCACTTTGATTGAACTTTGCAGCTTGAATTAGCATTCTTGACATTTTTATTTATGAAGTATGAACTTAAATTGAAGGTGATACTGTGACCCTAATTTTTTTTATATTTTATTTATTATTATTTATATTTTATATTAGTTTCCAATCGGGAATATTCATCAGCACCGACCAATAGCCCCCCTACCCCACCGTGTCCAAGACAAATCGTTGCTGGTCTGTGGGAAAAAAAAAAATCTACCCTGATGTAAAAAAGGGTCGGGACCACTGGAATACACAACTTTATCTTTTTTTTTTTTTTCTTGTGAGGAGACCCGGGGTCATTTTTGTTCTTCGTGTACACAAACAAGTTATGTGTAAATTTCTCTTTTCAGATGTTTTATTGCTAAAAAAAAATATATATATATATAGATATAGATATATATATGACATGCCGCAAATGTTTATTTGGATCGTGTGAATTCTTCGTGAATCGATATCGAATACAATCAAATCAAACCTGAATTGAATCACAACCTAAAGAATCAAAGTCGAAACACTCGTGAATTTCTTAACGATGCCAAGCCCATGTTTTCACTTCAGGTTCAGTAACTGTTAATACCTATCTGCCATCAGTAGTATCGGGGTGTATATTTTCAAAACCATTTTGACATAGTCTTTAGCAGATAGGCAAGAATTTTAACTGCACTGGTAGTGTGACACAGCAGATGGACTGTCATCTTGATGTGCTATGTCTATTTTTTTGATAGAATTTGATATCATTGTTCATCAAACTCTACATGGTTTTTTTGTTTTGACTTTTTTTCAATTCCTGAAGTGGGCAATAATGATACATAGTCTTCAACTGTAGCTCTATATTCTTTCTTTCATATATTCCGCCAGATACCAGACCTGTCAAATTCACTGCACCATCTCATAATAGCATTTTATGGTAGTAATAAACGCACACTAAATTTAGGTAGGTATCATTCTGCTATGGAAGCATTTCATTCAAGGGCACCGTAGGGTTTTTACATTGTTAGGCTTCCAATGTCACCTGAAAGTATGTAATCATGCTCTTGATTTATTTTATGATTGAAACATCCATTTCTCTCTACAACACAAACATTGACGAATATTGAAAAGAGAATCGAAAAGTGGAGATAAAAGATAATGGCAATGAACATGGATGGTGATGCGAGACAGTGGGTGGAGTTTATGCTTTGAGCTGGTGCCTTTTACGTGCTGGGGGGAGGAGGTAGGGGGGGCATTCTGATCCTGATGCTTGTGGACACTGTCTACAGTCCTGCCCCTTTAGCCAAGCCAAAGGGCTTTGAGGGCCACACATTACTCTCACTCCACTAAAGGCCAAATCATTACAACAGAGAAAAGGAGGACAAGGAAATAAAGTTGGAAGTGTTTTGTCGCTGTGAATGAGGCCAGTGTCATTGAGCATTTTGCAATTCATCCGGAAAAGAAAAGAATCCTGTTTTGTGAAATGAGAACAGTGAACATTCGTTGTTTTATTTTTTGTTGTTGTTGTTTTTTTTTTAAGTACAGTGTTTGGTAAATTTAGGTTAGGATGTGCAGTACACTATTGTGTGCTTCATTTTGGCTCACTGTATGAAAATCTTGCCGTTTCAGTACTGCGCTGCACTTTATGGTTGGCATGTTGGGACTCCTTCCGGTCAGTTTTTAGCATCCACCACAGCATTAAGACTCAGATTCAATAATATCTGCTTTTCTAAAATGCTAGAATTTAGGAAGGTAACTTTTCGGCAGAAAATCCTCCGACAGATTTGAAATGGTTCTCAATTGGTTTTGATCACATTTGGATTCCTCGGCTTACTCCTCAGAGGAAATTACGTACGATATGAAGGGGTCCTGCTCGTTTCTTTTTTTTCTTCCATTAAGTACCATATGCCGGTAATTTTGGCCCTGTTGAGCGGCTAATTGAGTATTGGTATGACGTAGGGCTAGGCAAACATTTCATTTGATCAATTAATTACTCTATTTGTCAGAAGAAACTAGATGTATTCAGTAGTGTATGCACTTTGAAGCGTGACCTCGCTTATGTGCACTGTTTGCACTAACTCGATGGCTGAGAACACAGAGGAGCGAGTTTACAAGAGCACACGTTGCTGTTGCCAAGTTAGCTGTTTTCCCTAGCTTCTTTAGCGACTATTTTTCCAAAAAGCTCATGTGCCTGGAATTCCCATGAACAAACAGGCAATACGAGCTGAATCATTTTCACATTACATCACCGAAGAGGGAGTCCCTTGGAAGTCACACTGAACATTGTAAAAGACATGGTGCCTATTAACAATAAGGATTGTTCAACATGTTAAACATAACATTTTTTGAGGATGACATTAAGTTTGATCTTTATTTGTAGTGGAAAAAAATAGTCATTTATATTATTGATATGATTTCTCTTCCCCCCCATGGTGGGATAAAAGTGTGTTTTAGAGTCTGCAACCTCTGCGGTTGGCTTGAACCTTTTAGGACGAGGCAGTTGAATACTTGCTGGAATAAAACAACTGTCTCAAAGAAGCCTCTGGATGAGGTACACCATCCCTAACGCCCTTTTCTCTCTGCCAGCAGAAGTTATGTGCAGAGGGAAGCGGAGCAGCAACCTCCCACTGCACTGCAATTAACCTTGCACCGCTCCTTTCTGCTGATTCAGGGCTAAGTAGCCACTTTCAAACGCTGCTGCACTTTGTCAAAGAGCTATCAGCATTAGGACACAGGTTGTGTCACAGACTTGGATCCGTTCTGTGCAGTTTTTGTCAACCTCCAATTTTCCCCGCAGAGTCAATCCCGCAACTAGAAATACCAGTTACTGAGTCAAATTCTTCTAACTGCCTGAGAAAAAAAAAAAGTCAGCTCAAACTTACCCTTTGATGATGTGCAACCGGAAAGAAGTGAGGATGCAAGTCCCTGTGCAAGACTTAACACGGTTGCATTCAACTATTATTATTATTGACTATTGTTGAGTCAGCCATAAATAATTAGGCTTAGCCTGCACAGCGACACATGGACTAATTCTTCACGTAACCGCCCTGTTAGGTCTTGTGCACTCACACCACAATAAGTACAAGAACTTGCGTTTGAGGAATTGCCGATACCAAGTGCCAATGCTTGATCATGCTTTTGTGTCTTTTCAATTGTGATGAAAATGCGTTCGTCACTCCAATATAACACTCTGTTTTGTCATACTGTACAGAAAGGCAAAACACAGTCGAAACCGATTGATAAAAATGAATGCAAACTAGCATTAATTACATGACACACGAGTGAAAGCAAGCAAAATACCACAAAACTGATCACCCATAACAGTTCTGCACAGCTTCACACAAAACATGAACCGCTGCAAACGAGTAAAAAGGAAGGAAAATAGTCTGCAAAATGAAAAAGAAAAAGTGACACAGATGGTGAGATGTCAGATTGGGCTTACAAAGAACGCTCTTGTGCTCACATTACACGGTAAAATACAAAATGGGAAATCAATATGAGCACCCGAGCATGATCAATAATTCGGGACCATCAAAGAAACATGACTCACAAATCTTTTAAAGTAGAGCATGAGATGGTGCTCACAAAACTCTTCGCCGGTTGTTGGCGGCTTTCGTCCTTCCAAGTCCATCGTACATTTTTCAGAATATATTTTGCAGTCACACACACACACACACACACACACACACACACACACACACACACACACACACACACACACATATATATATACCTGTATATGTCAATGTTAAATATATCAGGCAATATTTTCACAAATACCATTATTTTAACGCAAGGCTCCAGACTGCACATAAATAGTTGCATGCTGCCCCCAAAATTTGAGACAGTGCTCGTCATTTTTTTTCCCAGACACGCTCTTGTGTGACCTATAAATTTGCCATTTAAAAAAGGAAAAACTGTATTATTAAATACATTTTGTTGCCGATTTTGCTGGTTTGCCACAGTTGACACTGACAGCAGAGGAGGAGCTAGTTCACTAAAAAGGCACCGTTTTGTCAGTCAGTTGTAATCTGTTTGGGCTTTTAACGACAGTAAGCAACAGTCAAATTGTTGTTCAGTGTGTGACATGAGAGCGAAAACCCCTGCTGAGAAACAGACAACATGAGGAGCAGAGGCAGGGTAGCCATTGGGAATTTGGGAAAAATATGTTCATTTTTCCGAACGGCCAAAGTCAACAATCATTTTTCGGCATGCGACTGCCACACCGCGTCGCCCGCCACGTTTCATCGCATGACGGTCCATCGACAACAACTTTTCAACGCATGACGGTCGTTAATTTCATTTTGTGTGGAAGCAGTACCTTTCATTGTTCTGTTTGATGAGTTTAGTTGTTTTGTGAGGAAACAGTCATGGCATGCATCCGTAGTAGCAAGTGTTGACATGAATAATGGCAGTTGAATTTTTTCCACGGAAATTTAGGTGGAAGTCCAACATTGTTTGAGTAATTTTAGTGGTTGTGTTGCTTCACTGCTTGTCTTTCTGATCAATTAATACGTCTGTCAGATCTCTTGTTCAGAGTACAGGTATCTATTTCTTCATAGATACCCGTGCACTGATGTGAGGAATAGAACACATTTTAAGTGAAAGTGAGAGGAACTAACATGACTTAATGCTCCACTAGGATTTGTTTACGTGCCTCATCATGCCAGCAACCTTTCCCACTGATCGGAGAAGTCCTCCGGTGTTTATGGTCAACTGAAACGTAAACAACATGTTGAACTACCTCCTTTGCTTTCTCAGTCCCAGAGGACAGGAGACAGCGCAGAGTGAAGAAATGTCTTTCCCTCGGCCTTCATGTCAGGAATCCTGATGAGGTTTATTGGGGCAGAAAGGGCACCATTTTCCCCTAGAGGCTTTAGCTTGAGCTCCAGAGCTATTATTTCTGTTCTTTCCTACACCAACGACAATTGTGCGCACCCCCACCCATGTCTGGTTCAAACGCTTACTGATCCTTTTTTTTTTTTAATCTGTGCCCCAGTTAACACATTGATACCTTGGGGCTCTGCTAAGGCCGTGATTGTCACCAGTCTGTTGGAAATTAGACGTGGCTACAACACAGAAGGAACCATAACTGTGGGTGTCGCATATCGACGCCTTCTTTCTCCTATGCCAGAGAGGGGGAGGTGACCGTTTCATGCTGCGTGTGTGTTTGTGCACAATGACACTTTGTGACTCGGGTATACAGATTAGATAACATCTGGTGTGTGCCGTCTCTTATTGGAAGGCTGCAGTCGCCGTAATGCGGCTGAGATAAAATCAGTCCTGCCGGCTGCATAGAACATCTTTCCAATTTCCAAAGGTGCTCGATCGTCCACTGGTATGACTCAGCCGCCACATAGCATGCCTCCACTTCCTCGGTATCGAGTGAAATTTGCTGCTTTGGTGTGCAAGGTAATGTGTTCCTGCTGCTTGAATCGACCACTCCTCATTCTGATCTTTTGTTCGCCGCAAGGCAGCTCTCAGAATTGTCCAATCCTTGTCTCCCTTTTGGCGGACCCCTCCTCCTTCAGGTTTAACCCCACCTGAGAAATGTTTTTCTCAGTCTCTGCCGGTATGGTCCACAAGTTGCCAATACAATGGTATTGTCTCATAAGTAAGCACTTGAGCTTCACTCTTTTAGAGAGATCGTGCAAAGGGGCCATGGCAGAAGACCCTGTGTTTCCCCGTCCCTCTTGGCCTTTTACTCAAAACCCAATGAAGCACAACGACCGGGGTGGTTATTGAACAGTGCTAAAGTTTAAACCCATGTACCGGGATTGGGGAATTCTCGAACACATAAGCATCGTCCCTTCCCTGTTACGGCTCTGGCTAGGGATGGGAATGGAAAACCGGTTCTTGTTGTTCACTGGTTCCCAGAGTTTCACTTTCTTGGCTTCATTTGTCGTTTTTAGAAGTGAGTTCCTTGTTAGTTCCAGTTGGGCCAAATATCATCACCACACATTGCGTAGCGATGTTGATTACTAGCGCGACTAGCAAGGAACATGGTGCCAAACGCCATGTTTTACATTTTCCAGGGACAACATTGGGGCAACTTGCAATACTTGCAAAATATATTATTTCATCGAAGGGAATCATTACCAATAAAGCATTTGCACACACAACATGCAATAAGTAACTTAAAAGACGGTCACACTTTTTGTCCGCTCCAGAGTCCTCAACCCAGCAGGAACAGCGATGTAACCACATTTATCAATACTCCAGGCAACTATGTTAGCGTCGTTTGTACCTTCTGTTTTGAAAGCGCTTCATCAATAAAGATGTATTGTATTATTGTAGAACCTGCTGCGTGATGAGAGACAGAGTGTGAATGGCTCAGCGCCTGGCAGGACTCACTGCAGTCTGCCGCTAACTTCTCCTTTATTCAAGGCAGGGAAGAGTGAACTCCCAGATCACAGTTGGACTTGTGTTGATTTGATCGTATTTGTGACGGGCTGACGTATATTTGTATCATAAATGAGTGTTGAAAACTTACTGCACATTATTGTGTAATTGCTACAGAATTTTAGACAGGAATATTCTGATGTGAACCTCTTACTGTTGGGTTTGTAAGGTCATGTTATTTAAAAAAATATATATATCTTGCATTTAACAAAGAGGATGCTAATCTTCTTGCTTAGCCTATTAAAAAAAAAAAGAATCTTTAAGAAATCTCTTAAAGATTCAAATCCATAATGGAATTGGTATTTTAAAAATCGTATCAATTCCCTTCCCTAGCTCTGGTTCTACCACCGAAAGTGGTAAATTGCTTGGTCGACTCTTTGTCAGTGCTGTTTTGTAGAACAGTGACATGGTGAGGAAAATAACACTTGAATACAGTTTAAAGGGGTTGAGTATTTTTTTTAACTTGCTTTACGTAGTTAGTTCGCTTAAATGTGTTGAGCTCTATTGTGTGTGTGTGTGCTATCCTTTAAACAGGAACCTACAGGGCTCCCCATGAATCCTCCCCCTGTTCATGTACTCCTCCCCCTGTTCATGTACTGTACTCTTTCATTATTCACCATTTTCCCTTCCGTTTCGTTTTGGGAGATTCTTTCACAAAATTTAAGGGTGTTGATCGTCCCACCCTCCCTTCACTGCTCACTCTCTCACTCCCTCACTTCATACTTTGGTCTCGTCATGGTCTCCCTTGCTGCCACCGTTGCTGATGTTGGCCTAGCTCGGGCAACCGTTTTCCATCAAAACACCAAAACCTCAATGGAGCATTCAAGCCCAGGACCGCTGCAGTACATCAGCACCCCCACCTTCCCACTCCCACTCTGCCCTCCCACCCCGCCATTTTCTGACTCTGTCACCTTTTCTCCCACTTGGCGTTTTGAGCCTCATGAAAACACGAAGAATAGCAATTGAATGATGGTGACCATCTCAAAACGCTACACTGCGCTGCTTACATTACCAACTAGCAGATAGGCGGTCGGTCGAGGCGAGATTGGTTCTACTTAAGCCTTAGTAGCTAGCTAGCAACGAGCCCCCCCTGGGTACGACATCAGCTCAACACGGTGTGGTTTTGCTCCAAAGTCAGTCATCACAGCCCCCAAGGCGGCAAATAAGCTACACTTCCCTAAAGTATCATTCTCATGAAAGGATTATGACGAGTAATTCACAAAGGGAAAGGTAGAGAAGCCGTGCAAATTGCTAACCTAATCTAATGTTATCGTGAAAGAATGGAATTAATTTTCACAGAAGTCTCACTTGAACCACGTTAAAGCAGAGCATATCCTGCTTTGAACAGCAAAATAGCAGGCAATTTAAAAGATTAGAAAAAATAAAACCTTTATTCGTCTCGCAATGGAGAAAGTAAGAAGGGTATGGTGAGAAAATTATCAAAAATTGTGCTACATACACGGCTAAACAGGAAATTATTTGGAGGAGTGGCCCAAGAGGATTAGAAATATCTTAATATCGAGGGTAAACTATTCAGAAAATTAACGGATATAATATGATATATTACTACACATGAAAACGTTCTCAGAATTACACTACAATTGGGCTCATGTTTGTATTTATTTTTGGGGTGCAATTTCTGTCAAAAACATTTTGACTAAAATAATTTCTACATTTGTGCAAAAATATATTGGCTGCTGTGCATCTGTTTTCCATTTCCTAATTTAATATAGCAGCACTACTGGATGCATTTTTCATTCGATACAGGTTTGTTTAATGTCACTTCAAAATAAAGTGAGAAAAACTAAGCAGTCATAGCATGTTGTATATTTTGTTAGAATCACTGAAAATATACTCGTTCGTGGTATATCGTTATGATGATATCAATTCGCCTATATCCTGATAGATTCCCCCCTCTTGTTGGAAAGACCATGTGAGAACAGAGACTGTAAACGCATGTCAGGAGGTCACTTCTCTGTCTTTCAGTAACAACAAACAGGCAGCTGGATCTAAAATCCAATTTAATCAGATCCCATCACTCAGTGTGCATCTTATCCTGTTCATGTTGTCATCCTGTTTCATTCCCCTCGTGAGCATCTCTGTTCTCATTACTGTCTTCATAAGTGTATTAAAGTCATTATGAGGAAACGTAACATCGGAGCACTGTTGTCTGTGAGGCAGACAATTCAACGTTAATGCGGAAGTGGTACAATTTTGCTCCAATATTTGTGCCTCAGTGGAAAAGATGATTTCCCCAATACTATGAAACGTCAATATGCAGGGCTGCGCGTAACGATTTTAGTGTGGTTCTCAATCAAGCACCAGAAGTTGTTGTTTGGTGCTCATTTTATTCCACCCCCGACTCACCAAATTCATGTTTGAACTTAGACTTATAGCACGTCTGGGCAAAGTGAGGCCCGCAGGCCAGATCCAGCCCGTCCACAGTGTGCAGCCTTTCTGAAGTCAAATTAAAATGTCAAGGATGTGCTGCTTTTATTTTGATGCGCACGCTCGTCTACGGTGAAAGCGAACAAAAGCGGCAATTTGTCTTCAGTGTCGCCAACTGAAAGAAATTTTACTTTATCATTCTAGCAATAAGTGCTGGGTGATGTGGGTGGGAAAAATATATCACAATAAAGGCCATTTTCAAAAACCGTCGAGATGTACCGCTATCCATCTCTTTATTTCTCTCTCGATCTCTCGCTGTCCTGCTCTCGCTCTCTCTCTTGATCGCTCACTCTCGCTGAGTCTCTGGAACTTATTACACACCTAAGCGTTTTCATAAACGGGCCATTCAGATGCCGAGTACATCTGTGAATGGGACACAGTGTCACGAAGGAGAAAGAGAGTTAATGGTTGCTCGTGAGTCATGAAGACTGAAATGTGTACTTTCTCACTCCTCTGTTTTGTAGTGTAATGGTCAGTTTTTCAACAGTTCGACAATATACATGTTGACCTCTCGGCTGCTCTATACACTGGGAAACGAGGCTCACCCTCATTGTAAAAAATAAATAAATAAAAATCTTAAACGTACGTGATGACTGTACATAATCTATCAGCAATAGGTTGTATTTATATAATTCATATAGTGGCCCTCGGTATCAATTTATCAACGGTGGAGATTGTCTAAATTGGGGTAATGTACAAATGCATTTAAATACTAATGTCAAACATTGGATATTTGCAATTCCACAAAACATTACTGCAAATTAAAACAAAAAACACACCTTTCCAGATGTTGCTTTAAAACATACAAAAATGTAAACTCACATAACTTGAAAGATATTGCTTTTTGTTCGAGACAGGCCATTCAAAAGTGATTTGCACATATACTTCCAGCAAGGCTTTCTTCACCTCAGATCACACTTAGTGTGGGGTTCTTTTTTTTTCCGGTTCGTCTTGAAATGATGTCCCTTTAAACTCAATTGTAAAGTTCAGCTTTACAGATGCCGCATCTGCACTGCAGGCACAGTGTAAAGTACGAATCACCTTCTCCGCGTCACTTGTGGTCTCAGTCATAGAAAAAGGTCATTACAATTTCCAACCAGCACCACCTGTTATTTCACTTAGGGCTATTAGTAGGTGGTACAGCACCATTTCCTTGAGCCGAATTTTCTCATTATGCCTGCAACCACAATGAGGCTCAGTCGATTTGACAACTGTGATATCAAGACATTTATTTCAGTCTATTCAGATGTGTTGGTCGTGTCAGTAAATGATGTGATCTCGACATCGTTATGCATCAAAACAAGGTGTGGGAGCGAGTAGTAGGACTGCTTGAGTTGTGACGTCAAGGATGGTACACACACACACACACACACACACGTGTGTACAAGCACACACATAAACAGATAGGGAAGTGATCTGTGAGGGAGAGGAAATTTGACCTGGAAAAATGCTTTATTCTGCCACTCAAGAACTCGGATGTTTGATCTGGATTTTCGTGTTTACCACTATGTGGGTCTCAGGGAACTGTATGTCGTTTTGCACTTTGCGTCTTGACTTGAACATTTTTTGCTTTAATCATCATGATGAGGTCACCATTGTGAGATATTAATGTTGGCTCTTCTGTTCTCTCCCACAGGTGTCCCAAGAAAGCAAACCGGTAAGAATCTTGGAGCGCTGCAATGCAAAAATCCTCTGAGCTTAAACTAAACATGCCCTCCTCCACCCCCACTCAGCTAACGCGGATGCACACGCACACACACACACACACACACACACACACACACACACACACACACACACACACACACACACACAGGGACAAAGGAGTCCCTCTTCTAAGTGTGGCCCATCACTGCCTTTCACTGTGAGCAGAACAGTGGCCTTTCACATTTGGGGCCGGCATAGGCGGCAACAACCATACATGGCCTGCAGAGGTCCAAGCCAGTGCGTGGCCGTGTGGCTACTCTTCTTAGGAAAACGTCCTTTCTCTGGCCTTGCTCAGCAGAGCGCCACCACATCCTCTCAGCTGTCACATTATACAGCATGAGACATTCGCTGTGACTCATCCGCATTATTGTCAGTGCTGAAATGAATAATCGCTGCTTCTGTGCGGCAGATTCATTCTTAAACCCTCTCTTAAATCCCGTCTAGCTTGCTGCATCTGCATCATAAGTAACTATTACGATTTCCAGATTTGAACTATCTCAACACCTTTTATTAACTCTGCTGGAAAATTTCGGTAACACACCTTCACTCAAGTGCAATTTAACCACTTTTAAATGAAGATGTAAAGCAACCCAAAACCGTGCTGCAGTGGTAACAAACAAATTAATAACCATTGATCTGTTCATTATTTTAAAGTGAATCAGAGAATCGATGTTGAAAGAGCTCCTGTTTCCATGCCAGTGTCATATTGAGCACAACAATGCTTCCCGTAGCAGTTGTGCCAGAGCTGACGTCATGTTGTTATTCAGCCAAATATTCGCCTTTACTGGCTGCTGCCAAGTAGTGCACTCATTTTTTCAGGCTCAACCAAATTCTTCATGATATAATAATCGTTTGATTTATTGCTATGGCCATTCTTTGTATTGGACTTACATGTATGGAAAAGCTGGGGTACATTTGCTGACACTGTAACTTTGGTGTTTATTCTTCTATTCTTCTTGATTAGGGTTCTGCGGTGTATATGCAATAGATGGTAAAAATTTGGCAGACAGTACAGACTTGGACTCTCCTGACCAATTGTGATAGCGCTTGTTGATTACGTCATCGCCTTTGTCATAGTAGGAAAATGGATTCAAGCTCATCTGACCGCGGAGCTGCAGGAGCTACCAGACTCAACGTGCATGTACTTCCAACAGTCATTCCTCCTGCTTGCTTTCACAGCTGCTCAGGAACGACCGGTGCAATGATAGGCGCTAAGCTAACTTGCTCCACATCAGCTACGAGCAGCAGTTGGCTAGTGAGCTAACTCTGTCGTCCCTTTGTGCAAAGCGCCTCCCCTAATGAGCTACACTCATTATCAAATATCGTTAAGACAGTTTGTATCGCAGCATACAGTGGACCTCCTCGGGTTGTAACAAAAAAACATTTGAATCAGAAAATGGTTCTGATGTAAGAGATGCGAATGCATTGAATTGAATTGAATAGTTCCACTCAAATGTATACTGAGATACGTATCAAATCGTCTTTTATTGGAGAGGGATATCTTTGAAGGAAATGGCACATTTACAGTACTGACAAGTTCATTGAAATGTATGTAAAAGGACAACCAAAACGTTATTGCATTATACCCTCTCAAACTGAGCCGTACCATTAGGAATCAATCGACTCGTAAACCCACTGTCTCGAATCGAATCTTTCCACTTTCAAATTGAACTGTCTTTGAATCATTTTGCACCCCACATATCAAAAACCGTATCAAATCATGTTTTGTGGAGAGACGCACACCCCTTGGACCTCCACATGTGGCGGAATCCCCCAAATTCTCTCCCCGCCCCAGATTCCCCACTTGGTTTCGTTTTTTTTCTTCTCTTTTTTCATGACTCTCAACTCAACTTACCTTGATTTATACAGCACTTTTACAAGAGCTGTAACAATTACTTAAGCTGTGAATCATTCAACGTTGTCACTCTTTGCCGTCAGGCCTGCGTGTTCCTTGGTTTCCCCCCTACTATGAAAGGATCCAATTTATATCTTTAAAGATTTGAGGTCATATTGCCCCTGTACCATTTGAATAATTTTCTGTTTTGTTTTTATTTTAGAACCAGCAGCATTCTCAGCAAAGACCACCCCCCGGACAAGAAACCTAAAAGTGACAAAACCTCACTTCCCTCGAATGAGTTTGACCCGACAGGTAATGTCTTACTCAGAGGCAAACTATTTTTCTTTCCTTCTGAAATGTATTCTGCCCCTTTTCCCACATTTCATCGCTTCATCTAACTGCATTGTTCATAACTGTGTGTCCCATCTTTTTCGCGCTGTGTTGTTCCACCAAACACACAGTCTAAAAAAAGTGTGTGCTGATGACAGTTTGTGCGAGGCAGCTGAGATGCTGAAAGGTTGTGTGTGTCCCGAATGCTCAATGTTGTCTTTGAAAACGTTTGACTAGTGTGGTCTGATCTTATCTGCTCTTGGTCTGAATGTGTTTTGAAAATAGTCTGTCTCTTTCAAATTGATCAAATAGAACACTGTTAGATGGTTCCTGTTACGTTTTAATTTCTTTATCTAAGCAGCTGCTTGGGTTGTTTAATGCTTGCTTGGCCCTTGCCATTTTACATCAGGGGGGTGCAACTGGGGAGCCTGTGAAGTTTGGGTGGTCTCAATGCACATTTAAAAATGCGGACAAAGCCTCTAAACCAGTTACGCACTTCAGATTTTTCGGGTTAAGAAAGATTAAAAAATAAACGGTTTGGTATGGTAACACCCTCTGTGGTTTTTGTCAGCCGTCTGGGCAGTGCAACTCATGCTTCTGTAATCAAAACATCTAAAAAAAGGAAACCTCTTCAATGCATGATGGATTATCCCTGTATGATGCAACAGCACATGAGTAGTTTGTGTTCTCTGAAAGTTCCGAACAGTCTCCACTTGGTTGTCTGCCTGTTGGCGGTGCTTCACAGACTAAGAGCCACATTTTAGTTAGCCAGTTGAAAATGCAGTTGCTACAGTGAAGCGGAAATATAAAGCCCTATCAGATTATGTACCGTACTTCTCTGTTGTGTATGTTTTCCAGTCAACACAACAATTAAAGGGAGTTTTGAAACCAAATTATTCCTCCGAAAGTAAGATTCAGTATCATTAGGCCGATTACCATTTTGACGGTTTTACCATGGATTTCTAAGCATGGCATGTGCCATTGCAATCTGATTGGCTGCTTACAGAGATGAAGACTAAAGATTGCCTCTTTGAAGTTAATGAGGTCGGTTCTAAAAACAATAGCACACATATATATGCATTTATTGTCAACTGAGTACATGTTTCTTAATCGAATTATTTAAAAACATACATGTACATGGCATTCAATGGAAAATATTGTCCTGTGAAAAACACGTTTTTCGGGGGGGGGGGTTTAGAATACCTACGTGTTAAAAAGTGACCATTAATACATATAGAATTGGTGTATGTGACACCAAAAAGGCCTACGTGCCAAATGACACGTGTACTATCAAATCCAATGCGACGCCAATCTAATCTGGTTGTAATCTTGGAACAGGCAGACAAGACTGAAGTCCAGAAAATACTAAACATCGACAGTCTGGACATTTTTTTAAACTCTGCGCGTGTTTGTATTTTGTGTATTCAACTGCCCAAAGAGGACGATGCAATATCAAATCGTGAAGTTCAATGTCTGGGTATCCAAGCCATTGTGAAGTGTTCATTTATTTTCTTTTTTTTTTTTTGATATTGTTTGTTTCCTTCTCTCATTGTTTTTCTCCCTCATGATTTTCTATTTCGTGTCTTTCCTTTCTCTTGTGTTGTTTTGTGTTCCGCGTGTGTGTGCGTGTGCGCGCGTGTGTGTGTGTGTGTGGGTGTGTGTGCGTGTTTGCATGTGCGCGCGCCCCCGACCGCCATGCTGTCTGCATGGTTGGGGGCTGTGAGCAGAAGCTCTGGTGGTGCAGAAGAGTGGCAGCAGCAGTGTGCTAGCAGAGGGGAAGCCTGAGTCCTGTGGTAAGGTTGCTCTTGCTGGGATGACTGGTGTGACATCTGCACATGCTTTAACATTTTCACAATACATGCTGGTGTGAAAATGCTTTTAGATGAAGACGGCACTTTTGACTATTACTCGAACTGGATTATTTGGAAGACCTGCGGCACACGGTGACACCTCGAAATTAGAATGCAACAATGACTGTGCAAAAAGGCAACAGAGAATTGCACAAAAATTTGAATTGCCATCAGCATACCTCACTAGAACACACCAGTTAGTGAGCATCAAAGGATAAACTGCACGTTTTGCCTTTTGGGTTATTGTTGTTACCAACCTTGATAAGAGGAGGTAGTCGGAAAAACATCAGAAAAAAATACAAATAATAATAAAGTACAATACAGTCTTTCTACTCTGTCACGTCATATTCGTAAAATAGTGGTAGAGGTCAGATTTGGACTTTTTTTTTTCTTTTTTTTTTGTTGCCTGAAACGTTTCATGATCCTGGCCACCCTCTGCTCAAATCAGCTCCATCTTGATTAAACCGATCACTCAATCCTTCCCCTACAATGAAATTATTAATATAATATAATCAGTTCGGTTCCGTTTTTCGTGTTTACTGGAAAAAATGGCTTAGGCCATTATTTTAGGAAGGTGACAATATGTTGGTGTTATGCCAGCCAAAGATGATGCGGCAGTAACTTGAGAGTTGAGTGCGTGTAGCCCCGGAGATGAGTCAGCCTCGTGAAGATGAAAAAGTTGGAACAAATTAGAGTCGACTGCAACTTGAATTACACCCTGCTCATTCATCGTTAACATTGAGAGTTTTTCATTTGGAACTGGAATGTGCACCACAAAGCGAGCCATTTTTGTCTTCCTGGGAGACGACTTGCACTTTGTGGCTCCATGTTATCCACCTCGGCTGTTATTCTTCATCAAAGAGAGTGTTTGATTTGAGGACATAACATCATTGAATAACTTAAATAATTTCTTTTACACCCCAAAAAAAAAAGTCTGAGCAAAATGGCAGGAATCGTTTTTTTTTCCCCCCACACAGACAAATGTTACTGTATTCGCACACACTGTTCCCTTTTCATGTTGGCATGATGGCAGTGTCCAAAGTTTGCGGTCATTTCACACTTAAAAAGAAAGATAAAGTGAAAGGATAGACACAGCTGGCGGTTAACTTTCAATCGCTTTGTTGAACAAACGATAAGAAAACAAACATACTGTACATGATAAGCCAATTCATCACACGCGCAAGTTTTCGATAGCCGGAGTTAATGCCAAGTCACTCATCACACAGACTGGCTAACGGGTTATCAAGTTACAGCCAGCCAACTGTATAAGCCCCTTCACTAGGTGTGTGACAGTAGCGTTGATGAATAAAGCTTCAACAGGGCAATCTGTATTATTTCTCTCATGCTTATTTGCTTTGGGAATAATTCCAAAACTTTAACAAATCATTTGTCGCAGGACTGCATTTGGGGTTTTTAAGGTCCCCTCCTTATTTTATGATGCATAGACTTCAGTGTGTTAGACCAGTTTTAAAAGTCTGTTGATCCTCAATGGTACATTTTTCTTGCGTTTCAGTAAAGGGTGCCAATAAAAGATCAGTTCAGGCCTCTGAATAATGCATTATCATAGATGGATTAGCTTCCTCATTGACCACGTCAGCACTCCAACTTGTCAGGATTTTTTTTTAAAGCCTGACCCATAACACACCGTTAAGAATGGAACACATGCGTAAGATCAACATCTAGAGGTAAATTCACACCAGCTAGTTTGCCCATATGGCTGAATCACTTTGACACCTCTGCTTTCTACTTTCTCCTCCCCCCTTTTGTCCCCTCAGCCCTGTCTAGAGCTGTGTTGCAACCCCCCCCCCCCCAACCCCCATTCCCATCTCGCCTGGGGCTTTTTGCTTTTCCAAACCTCTCTACATCTATTAGCTCCCATTCCTTCCACTCAACAAACCCCCAACCCACCACTGCCCTTATTGATCCATTCAACTCTGGCTGATGCGACAATGGCTAGGAAATCTCAGCTGCAAAAAGAAATGAGGTCAAGGGTTAGGCTATACACGCCAGGTCACTTTTGAATAGTCTGCTTTCTCAGGTCATGGAAAATGGGCTGTCACTTATATTAGTGTTTTTCTACCTTTGGTACTCAAAGCACTTTACACTGTTTCCTCATTTGCATACTGGTGACAGTATTAGGAGCAATTGGGGGTTCAGTATCTTGCTCAAGGACTCTTCAATATAGTCGAACATTTTACCACTGATCCATGCCGCCCCAGACAAATAATATGATTTGTTCAAAGCGTGCTTTTTATTTTGGTGTTGATCCTTAGGAAATTCCTGAGATTGTCTCACTTTTAGTCCTGTCAGTCCAGTCACTATCACTCAGACGTTAGATAAGCGCTAATCTCCTCTCGACACGCAAATGAAAACATGCATTAAGAACCAAGGAAGACTCGTTTCCCCTTTAAAACAGTGAGAAAAGAAGCCGGATTTGTCTGAATCGTAAGATCACTTTCAGACATCCTCCAAACAGCAAATGCAAATGTCTTCTCTTGAATTATGTTTAATGATGGCACTGTATATAAAAATGAGTTATAATAGCAACTAGCTTCAGAAGCCAATGTCATCTACGTCATGATTCATTGCTGCGTATGCGAGACAGCTCAGAGTAGAAAAAAAAATAGCATTTCAAATGTGTGCAAAATCTGAAGCGAGACCACAGAAAATGTTCCCATTGAAACATGATAAATATGTGACTTTGCATTCACATAATTTTAAAGATTTGGGTTTTTTTCCTTCTTCTCCCTATATCATGTCTTTTCTCTCACTTGCAGGTCTGGTCCAGCGATGTGTCATCATTCAGAAAGACGAAAATGGTTTTGGGCTCACAGTCAGTGGTGACAATCCGGTGTTTGTGCAGCTCGTCAAAGAAGGTGACACAAGGCTTGACAATTCTCATTATTTTGAAACTATAACTGCCGCAGGGAAGTCGCCGCTGCCGCCACTGACGTCCTTGAGGCGCCGTCGAAGCCGCGGGCTGTCTGTTTGTCTGAGTAGTTACATATGAGCAGCATTATCAGATGGAGTCTTTCAAACGGAGGCCTTGGACTGGATATTTGTGGTCACTCAGTGTGTTGCTAACTGCGAAGGACGATTTGTGTTGTTGTTAGGTCACAGAGAGAAAACTGTCATCGCTCTCTTTGTTTGGCTGCTTTTGCTTTCTGAATGAACACTTAAAGAGGCTCACACAGTCCCATCTGGATAATTAAGCATTGTTTTGGTGCACTGTACATTAGGGCTTGTATAGACTAGTTGACTAGTCGATAAAGGCCTTGTTGGACTCCTCCTTCAGCTTGACAGTATCCCTTACTGCCGGTGGTGTCCACCAGCGGGTTTCGGGGGTTGCCGCCACGACAGGCACCGACCACACCTTAACGCCACAACGCCGATCGACCGTGATTTTTTGTTTTGTTTTGTTATTGTACTGCTACACTGAAATGTTTTTCTTTCAATTACATCATCTGCGACGAACTGACCTCGATTTGACTTAAATCGGTTAGTGCCAATTTAAATAGAAATCTGAAGTCACGCAGCCACACACCACTGACAGCAAACTTAAGTATTGGTCATTCGAACAGTGAAGCAAATCAATGAGGCTTCATTTGAGGCTTCATTTGCTCGCACTTAGGTGTCTCATGCGAGTCAGCAGAAGTAAAACTGTTTCAGCTTGACAGGAGTCGCAATAAACCTGTCTTTTTCTGTACCTGAATCCTTTGTCTGGGGTGGAGCTGTGAAACAGGTCCTTCACAAAACATAAGCAGTGTTGTGATACTCAAATTGCTGCTTTGATCTATCAGCATAGTATTTTTTTTTTTAATGTTAAGCCATTTGTTTAATGCTTTGATTGCCGTGTTTTTGTCAGATGGTGCTGCAATGCGGGCAGGCGTTCAGACAGGAGACAGGATCATCAAGGTAGTGTTTTTATCCGTGACAATTTTCCCTCCTTCACTGTGTGAAGCCAATTGTCTTCTTGCCCAATGTCTGAACAGGCTGGATGTTGCCACCTTCTGGGGAGTCATTGCTTTTCCTCAGAGTGGACTGTTTTGTTTCAAAAATTAAATTCTTGTTTCCGACGTATTGCTGATGGTGTGTTTCAGGTTAATGGAACCCTTGTTACACATTCAAACCACATTGAAGTGGTGAAGCTGATCAAATGTAAGTTTTTTTTTTTTTTTTACGCTCACTATAGTATTGAAACAGTAATGCTTGAATTAAACTGAATTGCTGCTTATTCTAGCGGGCTCCTACGTGGCCCTCACAGTACTGGGTCGCCCTCCGGGTCTTGCCCAGATCCCCCTGTCTGAAGCTGAGTCTGAAATGCTGGGCGTTACTATTTCCTCGCCAAACTCGCCTGCAGCAGAACGCCCATACAGTCCTCATGACCGCCTCGCCTCCACACCTCAATGGGTACTGATCTTATGAATTCCTTTACATGCTTCATGGAGGTACGAAATGAGAGTTCTAAAAGCTTGCGTTGTTTGAACTGTACATCCCTTGCTGTCCAGGCGATGAAGGAAGAGTACGGCCGCAACGCCTCCCCGAAACTACTGAAAGACAACCAGGAAGCTAAAACACACATTCCACAGCTGCAGGGTCAGCTCTTCAAGGCCACCGGCGCAACACAGGTAGGGCAGATCACACCTGCAAACAAACAGTAAGGTACCAAGGGACTTAACGACTTACCAGCAACATCTGGAAGATCTTTGTGCGAACCAGTGGAGAGCATTTAGACTCCTGACAAACATTAATCCTCATCTTATTTGAGGATTAGGCTTCTGTGGAAAGCCGCTCCGTCGTGCCTTTAGCGTCTTTATCCACCATGCTACCTAATGTAATCGCTAGGGTTGGTTACTGGCCTGAATGTCTGTTGTAGCGTAAAAAATATAGTTTTAAATATTATTATTATTCATTTTTTTTCCACATGAAGTCATGATACTTCATATTCTAAGATCCTATAATGTCAAGGGCAGTCAGCCATTGGCACCGGCTTTTTTCCTGACAAGAGGATTATTTGAGGTACAGCATTCGTGAATTGATGTCGTTGAATCTCTGAGTAGAGCAGTCCACCATTTGAGCAAATATGGTTTGTGAGGGTGTATTCACACTTGGATTGTTTGGTCCACTTTAAACGGACAGGGGTTTGTTTCTCATGCTGGTCAGGTCCTTTTATGCAGGTGTTAATACACACAATGAACCCTGGTGTGGACCAAACAACCGGACCGAGACCCCTACTTGTTGAGGTGGTCTCGCTGCGCTTCCAAACAGACTCGTGTGATTCGTTGCAGGTCTTAATACAGACCACTGACGATCTGCATACGAGTGTCTCAACAAGCCACCGCAGCCTGGCATCATGGGAAATATTAGCCCGTCGTGAATGTTGATTATACGTAATCCTTTATCTTTTGTTTAGCCACGCCGCTGCCAGCATTTGTGGGTCAAAGCAAGCGGCGCTCCTGCGGGTTACTGCACCCATTCGGCGACGCTGTTCCAAAACATGCATTGAATCAGCAGCTCTTGTCACTGAAAATTATTTAGCAGCTCTAATAACAACAGAAACATGCAGAGCAAGATTGCAGCACGTAGGAACTGCATGTGTTCCTCCATTTCTGGGTTTGCACTTTGGATGCCACCCTCGTCATTTTTGTCCAATGCAAGCACCGATCGTCACACACTTCGATGTGTTTAGAATGTAGTTCACTTGCAAAAAGTACCGTGTAAATGCGGACCACACAAAAACAAAATCAGGTCCGAAGGTCTTTTCTGGTGAAAATACACCCTTACACACTTGTTCCTCGTGGTCTACATTGTTGTGTTTGTGCCATCTTATGAAATATTAAGCACAGTCTTTTTCTGGACGTGTAGGAGGCTGCTCCAGGTGGAGAGGCAGATGATGGTAGCATGTTTGAGACGGAGCGCACTCTCGCAGCGGGAGACCAAAGTGCTGACTTGTCCTGGAGCAGCAGCACACCTGTAAGTTGGTCCCACTGACCACACCAAAAAAATAACAACAGTGGAAACGTTTTTTCTTCTCTCTGATTTCAGTGCCTCAATATATGTGCTTCACTATTGATACATAAGGAAATATTGGGTTGATTGTGGGTTATGTTCTTCTCTACCTCCAGATTTCTGGATTTGGACTCGTCTCTCCAGAGAGTTTTTGCCAGAGGCAGTTGTCCGGCCCAAGTCCAAAGAGCACACCCAGGAACAGCTTCAACTCCTGCCACTCCCCGGGGACGGAAGATGCCACTGATCCGGTACTTTTTCATCACATCTCTGCCCTTCACCCACTTCTCTGAGCTTCAGTCTGATTGTCTGACCCCTTTAAGTACAATATAATCTCCACCAGCCCAGTAGTCAGAAGATTGTTAAAATAAATCACTAAATCTACAATGTAGAACTGTGTTGCCCCTCCCCAGGAGTCTTTGTCTCCCACCACCGTCAGCTGTCCCTCCTCTCGTCTCATCTCACATATCATTGGAGCTGAGGATGATTATTTTGATTCTGACCATGAGCAGGTATATTACCATATTGACATTCATCACTTTTTTTAACTGTTGCCCTACAAATAATAGATGCTTTTACATCTTATTCCTCTGTGTCTGTTTTGACATCAGGGTCCATTTCTCTTGCAGACAAATGGCCAGTTTAACCGCTTTACCAGCATTGAGCAGCTCAAATCTCGGCCCGCCCACCTTGCAGCTTTCATGCATCACGTTATCTCTCAATTCGATCCTGCTCCGGTGGTATGACCCTGAACAAATTTTGTTTTGATTCAGTCGGAGATTTTTGTTTGTGTTATTCATTCTTTTTTTTATGTGTCCCAAGCTGTGCTACCTCTATGCTGACTTGTACAAGCAGACCAACTCCAAAGAGACCAGACGGGTGTTTATGGACCTCCATACCTTCTTCATTGATCGCGGAGCAGTAAGCACTGAACTTTTTCTTCACAGTGAACCCAGGCAGAATATGATAATGCAGTTTGACTATTGCTATCAGCCTGGGTATTTAACAATTATCCTTTTTCTTTCAGCACTTGAAAGTGCCAGTTCCGGAATCAATTTCTGCCGATCTTGGTCAGTTCTTCTGCCTTGTCTTTGTTTATACTCAAGAAATGGTGCTCTTTATTTGCTCTTTTAGCTTTAAGTACTTCAGCTGTTTTAATACAAGACGACACTTGTCATCTGAAGTGCTTTTCACCTGCCGCAACGCACACTTCCCACCGAAGTGTTTGTCAATGAAAAAGCTACCAAGCATTTCTTTTTCTTTTTTTTTAACTTCAATTGCCTCTTTTATGTGCACATATCACAAAATGTCGTTTAGTCCTTCATCAAATGTGAAATGTGTGTGTTTGCAGATCGACGGCGGACAGAATTGATCCCTGAGGAAATAAACAGACAACATGTTCAAGCACTGCAGGATTCTTTGCTCCCTGACATTCAGAAGAACCTTGAGGATTTCAGGTAGACTTGGTTCCGATATTGATGTATTTTCCAGAGATTTTTCTTTTAATCAACCCACCGACATTAAATGTTTCTACTTGCAGACAAAAGCGCAGTATGGGCCTAACTGTTGCTGAAGTGGAGTTGGGCAGGCTGGACCAAGAACGTGTGAGAGATCGTGTCACCCTCGAGCGTGAACGCTCTTATGCTGAAAACATCATAACCAAGATAGAGGACATCCTGTAAGTGAAGCAATCAACACGGCAACATGAAAACTCCTTAATAGACCTGGTCATAAACATGAGCGTAAACTCAATGGGGCACTCGGCAATATTTGTCTTTGTAGGGTTACCGCTCAGACGACAGAGGAGGAGAAGTGGTAAGCAGATTGCAATGGTTGGGCCACGCACTTTTATGTATTGCACGCATACATAAACAGGATCACTTATGAATTCAATCATTTGTGAAGTAATGCAGTTCATATTATCATTATTTCAATATTTGCATTGCAGCACTCATGATTTTTTTTCTTTCAAAATAAGTATGAAAGAAACCACTTGTGTTTCGAACAAAAAATGTAAACGCGTAAATTGAACAGGCAATAGATACAATATGTTTCGATTAAATAATTAAAAAATGTAAATGATTGAAACTGTCCATGGTCCACCATATGTTGGAAGCACTTCCCAGATGGCACGTTGTGACATATGGTGTAATATTGGCTCAAGATCACAAGATCCTGGTTAGGCTGGGTTCACTTTTTTTTCTTCTTTTTCAGCACTACAATGCAGTATGTCATTTATACATACATGAAGCACCTTGGGGTGAGGGTCAAGGAACCCCGCAGCCTAGAGTCAAAACGGGTCAGGATCAACTTTCTTCCTAAAATTAAGGTATGCTCTCTACCTACGATATTTTTAACAGGACTCCTTTTTACATTGTCCTGACTTTTTCTTTTGCCGTATGAATTCCTTATTAATAGAAAAGCATTAAGACAGAAAAAGATGGCGAAGAGAAGGTGAAGAAGCCCAGGTTTCCTAGTATCCTCGGACCTCAGCGTCGACCGAGCCGCATTGAAGCAGCATCAGGTGAGATATTAAGAATCACGTGTTCAATTCAAGAAGCCTTTTGAGATTCTGACTGCCCTCCTCTTTGCACAAAGTGGGCAAAGCCCTTGACGGTCGGCCCAAGCCTCAGAAGCAATTGTCTCAGCCGAGTCTTGGGGCCAGCGAACAAACAGACGGGGGTCGTTTAAGAAGCAGCCAATCCAGCGAGGGCTCGGAGCTCACACACCCCACATCGCTGACCACCTCATCTCCTAACAGCACCACCTTCAGCTCTGATGCCAGCCGAGACACGGACTCAGGTAAGCTAACGAACCAGAGCGTTAAAGTAGAAGGAGCGAGTGAGATTTTTTTTTTTAATCTTTCTTGACTTTCAGGTGGGACTCCAACTTCAGGCCCCACCAGGCTGAGTGACGGTCTTCAGTCTGACCCCCTCGATGGGTTGGCATACCCTGCATCGCACTTTGACCTTTACAGCCTGGACCAACTCCAAGAGGATGACAGAGAAACTGACAGGTTCCTGAACATTAACAACGGCATCAATAAGCTTTTTACTATTAACACTTAGATTTGCAGTTGATCAAGTGTCTACGCTAAAGTTCTGCTTCAAAAGCTTCGCGAAGATCATTTTTATCTGTGTTATGGCAGTGAGCTGGCAGGAGGAAAGGATGCGTAAAAAGAGAGAGATAATGTCCAAAATGTTGGGATAATTTCACACTTAAATAAGAAAGTGCAGTGTCTACTGCAAAGCGGAGCCAACAAACATACGACAACAGCACATCTATGTTGGCCAACACAAGATATTGATGTTTTTAATATAGCCCACCAAGTTGAGCAAATATGTTTTGTTGGAATGTATTATGATTCCCCCTGCACGAGTTGCTAGATCACTGCTGATTGATCACTCGCCTCTCTGTTAATGTTGTAGAACGCACGAGGGAACACCAAAGGCCATCAGAAGGTGAGGTTATGTTTCTTGCTGTTTGAGAACCAAAATCTAAAAGTGCTGCAATGAATGGTCCGTTTTATTCTCTCTGCAAGGCTCGAGGGATTGGGTCCTACTGATGTCCAGAGCGAGGATGACCAGGGAACAGACTCGGAACATGACCCCCTCAACTGGCAGCAGCTGGTGGGACGCGAGGTTCTAGCAGGTCTCAGGCCTCTTGAAATCAAGAGACAGGAAGTTATCAATGGTGAGGGTGTAGTATTATAAATACGCTGACTCTCTTGATCACAAAAAATAATATTGAACTTCACTTAATGCAGTCTTTGCGATATTTGTTTTTTTCCTACTTGTCTGTCATCGCCCCCGAACACTAGAACCCTCCTGGAAATGCTCTGGGGAGGATGGAGTTTAACACCTGTTTTATTTAGATCACTTTATTTCTGTTCCCTCTCAACATAAGAACTGCCTAAAATGTCATACATTGGCAATTATTGTCCTCTAGGGGCATTCACAGCTAAAAACTTATCAACACTGTACAGTATTTTCTCTACATTTTATGCTGCTTCTTTTTTTTTAATTTTTTTTTTTTTTTTGCGTTCTGATACATGTTTCCCTGTATGGACAATCTTAAAAATAACATTTTCAAATTCACAATATCATTAAGTCTCATATCAGTTAATAGATTCCTTTATTCTGTATATTATTGTTGAGTCTTGTTGACTCCCCACAAGATCGTTTCACTTACTGCGCAAGTAGAAAAAAAACATTTTAAACTGTTGTTGGAACCTAAACCACATAGCAGTTGTCCTATTTATTTTCTTTAATTCACATTTACCTGGGATTCCTAGAGCTGTTTTACACGGAGCGTGCACACGTGCGGATGCTGAGAGTTTTGGATCACGTCTTCTACCAGAAGCTTTCAAAAGATGCCATCCTGCCTCCTGTCGACATCAAAAACATCTTTGCCAACTTGGAGGAGATTCTACAGCTACATGGTGCGCTCTCACACACAGACACACACACACACAAAACACTTGCACGCACTCTGACTAACTGCTGCTTTTCAATTCAGTTTCCATTATGGACCAAATGGCTGCAGTTCGGAAGCGAAATGAGTCGTCGGTCATTGATCAGATAGGAGATGACGTGCTGTCCTGGGTGAGAACAGAAGTTGCATTTATGTTTTCGCATTACGGAAGGAATGATTGGGTGAAATTGCTTGACGGCAACACCCCCCCCCCCCCCAAAGTACTTTTTTTTTCGTGTGGGCATTTTGACAGGAGTACTCAGGAACACAACTATTGGATTGGTTTTCTTTCGTTGTTAAATATTTAAACTGTGTATTTGAAAAAAAAAACATCTTCGGAAAAGGTAATTGTAGCTCATTTCTCAATGAGTGGTTGTGTTAAACAATGACCCACATTTGGCTGACTTAAGCGCATCGCCAAATGAGCACTGGATGCAATGTAGATTACCCACATGTCAGGAGGCAAACTTGTCAAAAATGTCTGTACAGGGCATAAGTAGGCTAAACGCTCCCTCCCGAGGGCCTAGTCTGCATTTAAGATTTCTCTGCCACTAGAACCTAAGCCTTGCCCCCTTCTCAGAGTTTCTACTCAATGTGGTGGTTAAACACGATCACCATGGCGACTACCCCTGACCCACATTAACTGAGCCACTGTCTGTCCGTATTTGCCCCTTCGCATCTCGGTGTGGGCACTTACAGTTCAGTGGTGGAGAGGAGGAGAAGATCAAGCAAGCCGTGGGCACGTTCTGCAGTAATCAGCCTTTTGCTCTGGAGATCATCAAGACCAAGCAGAAGAAAGACTCGCGCTTCATTTCATTCATCCAGGTAATAAACCGATATGATCCGTTCATTGTAAACACAGAGGGGAGGCTTTCAGTTTGAATGCTCTCAATTATTCATACAGCCATTTGCGTTCGGTGTACTCAAATGGACCCGCTGTGCTTCTCAGGAGGCGCAAAGTAACCAATTGTGCAGGCGACTGCAGCTGAAGGACATTATTCCTGTCGAGATGCTGAGGTTCACCAAGTACCCACTGCTGCTGGACAACATCTCCAAGTACACAGGTCAATCGCACGTGGCTCTTTCACTGCGTTAAGGATGTCACTGTAGAGGAGCACCAATACGTCGATCGGTCCCAAGTCGACCATGAGGGGTGTAGGGGAAATGGGGGGGGTTTGTGTGTGTCTGTGTGCATGTTATTAATATTACTGGTATATATACAGTATATTTTTATGTTTGTGCACACTGCACCCGAAGCACCCTATCAGTTTCACTTTCACAAAAAACGTATTTAAAAAAATTGTAATTAAGAAGCAGGTCACCCTATCTGACTATCTGCGTCACCTGAAGTTAGTGGTCAGCAGTCTGCAATTGCAGAGCTCTTGTGATATTTATTATTATTATATTATTCTCATTCATAGTTTGTTTCATGTACAATTCACCGATGGTGCTGGCAAAGAATGGGAATCTGGAGCACCAGGGGAAGCATTTTAAAATACGATTTAAAGACTTAACACGCTGGAAAATTGCGTCCCATGCCTCCGCGTCAGCTCTCTTGTTAGCAGTGATTTCCTTTTCACAAACTTTCTTTTCTGTTTTGGCTGTTTCTCATCATGGCATGCGTGTGCATGTGTGCATATGCTCGCGTATGCATGGGTGCACACACGCATGCATGCAGGCATGGCTCGATTGCCGGAGGTTTGTTGCTTTAAAAGTCAAAAACTTTGGGCACCCTTGCTGTAGAGCATATTCTTATGGAAACCAATCACGTTCTAGGTGGCACCCATAATTTTAAAGTCAACCTTTGTATGGGAGATTATGATTTTAATGGTTCAGGAGCAGCGGTGAATAATTCAACAAATGTCTCACTCGTTATTTCATGTTATCATCTCGCTCACGCCCATGTTCGTTGCCGTACAGGCCTCCCACTTAGAAAGCACCACAGATAAAATACAAAAAGGTTTTATTCTGTTCTATTGCCCAGCTGTTTTATTTCCACTGGGCTAATAGAAGGAGGGAGTATAAATTTGCCAGAGAGGGCGCTATTTCACCCCGAATGTCATATATTTCAGATGATGCAGTGGAGAAGGACAAGGTGAAGCAGGCAGCCGATTGCTGTCGAAAGATCCTCAATCATGTCAACCAGGCTGTAAAGGAATCCGAAGACAAGCAGGTGTTTTTTTTTTTTCCAGTCATCAGACGTTTTCTGTCAGCTTGTGGCTCTTGCTTTAAAAGGAAAAAAAACAACTCTTTTCTATATCCCCTACTGCAGAGGCTCGAGGACTATCAGAGAAGACTGGACCTATCTTCTTTAAAGCAGACGGACAACCCAATGATCCTGGAGCTAAAGGTGACATGGCAGTATGAGCCATTTTACTTTTAATAGCCCTTATCTGAGTCCTTAGGTCAAAATGAACTCCTTGCTATAAGGCTGGAGAATATGATTTGTCTTTGCCAAGAGAAATAAAAAAACAACCTCAATCTAATTTTATACACTGGAAGGAAGCATAGGAAATGCCTCCGTAACATAACGTCACCTTATCGAAACTGCACAACTTCTTCACAACTGGCTGTGTCACTGCTGGTAATCCTCAACCCTATGAGACACTCCTGTTTTGGTTTGTTGCAAAGTTTGAATTGGACCAGTCAACACTTCACACCAGCATGCAAATTGGTAACTGCTTTTACCCAGATGGAAAAATGGAGGCGTCTGTTAGTGGAGAGCCACTGATTTGTTTCAAGGGGTACGACGCAACCAACAGTTGATTGAAAGATCATCTTTTGGACATCTATTCATCTCTAGGCCAATGTTTGAAGAAATGCATTATACTCTTCCAGCATGATGCATATCATGATAACTTTCAAAAAGTTGTTAATTTACTATTATTTACAATGTATTTTCAGGTGTAAATACTTTCAGTTAGTTCAATGAGAGCCTTGTCAACAATTGAAACAAAGTAGTGCTTTATGGATACTACAAATACTAATGATCCGATATTTATTTCGTGTTTGTCTATCAGAACCTGGATCTAACCAAGAAAACAATGGTGCACGAGGGGCCACTGTCATGGAAAGTGAACAAGGACAAGACCATTGGTTTGTCTTCTGAAACGATCATAACACCCACATTGTCCATCAGCTGATCTCATCTGTCTGCCTGTGTCCTCTCAGAGCTATACACTCTCCTGTTGGAGGACATCCTGGTCCTGCTCCAGAAACAAGATGAGCGTCTCATCCTCAAGTGTCACAGCAAGAACTTGGCGGGAACCGCCGACACCAAGCACATTTTTAGCCCCATCATCAAGCTCAACACTGTGCTGGTGCGCTCGGTGGCTACAGGTTTGCTCGCCGGCCACCTCTCACAATATAATATGGTGCCCCCCGGAGGACGTTCAGCATTACTTTTCTTCTCTCCCGTCAGACAACAAGTCCTTCTTCGTGCTCTCCATGTCTGACAACGGTGCACAGATCTATGAGCTGATGGCATCCACTGTCTCGGATCAGAGAACGTACGATACTGTTTCATCAATCAATCTGTGGTTTCTTTGTCCTTATTAGTTCTTGACCACATTGTAATATGTATGACCGCCTCCTCCGGGACTGCAGTTGAATATTATCTACTTCAACTTTAAAAAGAGGCTTAGAATGTATGTCTTTTGTTTTGTTTTTTAAACAACTGATTTTATTATTGTTTCAGGTTGATGTTTTTTTCTTTTCATCCACCAGGTGGCAGAATTTGATCACGCAAAGAGCCGAAGCCATGAAAGTCAAACCCCACAGCGTCATACCTTTACCTCAGACAGAGTATGTTTTGTTCATCATCTTAAGTCATTTAATGCCTGATTTGACTGCTTTTTCGAGATCAACAGAATATTGTGTTCTTAAATTATTTTACATCAGTTGGACTTTTTTGTTTTACATTCTCCTACAATCAGTCGTAGAAATGTTTAAGTTTTATAAAATTCAGCCGCTTTGCCCGAAATTCAGAGAAACAGCTTTTTGTGTGCGCAAACGTATCAATCAGAACAGTGACTTTAAATGGAATTTATTTGCTTGATTTTGTAACACTTCTAACATTAAAAAAAAAATGTGTTTCATACTATAAAATCAGCAAATTTCACATTCAGGAATGGCTTTTGATTGAAAAAATATTATTTTCTTTAGTGAAATATAAGTGTTGTGAGTGATGACAATTTACCAGAGCGACTCGATTAGTTGACAACCTCATCATATTTTAAACATCAGTGTTGTACTTTTTTTTCCATTTATGACACAGACATTCGTCTGGTAAGTATCATAACATTATATTGTGGCCTTATTTGTTTGCCAGTGGGGAGCGAGATGGTGTGGAGATCATCACAGATGGCGTCTCTAGACTGAGTAAAGACCCAGACCGTACATCCACTGGCAGCACTCAGTCCACAGGTGACGGGGCCCACAATCTTTTTTCACAGCATCACTGTACTCCTTTGGCTAAAGCATATCACTGACTCTCTTCTCAGATAAAGAGAGCAGTCCAGCTGTGAGGCGTGTGGCTCCGAGCCCTCTTCCCGCTAACAATCCATTTGAGGCAGGGAATGAAGAGGAGGAGGCGGAGGAAGGTTTTGTGGATCCAGAGCTCCCATACCGAGGGACCGAAGATGGCAGCACAGATTCCTTCAATGTGTTTCCCTCTAGAGCGGATGAAGCACTGAAAACATGTAAGCACACCAAAAAACGTTTTCATTTACACGATTGATTTAGCAATAGGCTTAGTATTGTGATCACATTGTGATCTGCGGTGTCATCGGTACACTTTTGAGGTGTCATTACCAAAGAAACACAAAAAGACCTCAAGGAAATTAACACACCCTTTAGATGAAGTCTTGAAAGAGCTCCAATTTTGTGTCATGTTTTTCAGAAAATTGTCGTTGAAATCCAAATGGTACGCCTTTGCTTTTGGATGTTACACGCGATACAATATTGATGAGCTTGGAACTAAAATGACTCTTTTCTTGGCAGTGTCAGCGTTGAAGCAGGTGTTGGTGACACAGCTCATGTCGCAGGAGGCTGTAGAGCGAACCAAGCGGTCCACAGGAGCTCGCCTCCTCAGGACCACCTCGCTGAGGACACCAATCGAGAAACGTGTGATGGTCCACAACGGCTCGGAGAGGAACAACTCCCAGACGGAGGACCCCACGCAGGACTTGGGCTCCGGCGACACGGGCTTCTTTGATTCTCCCGAAGATTATGGTGAGTGTTCTCGCTCATCTCAGCAACGCGAGCCATGGTGGCGGTGAACTTCACAACAAGCACCAGTTTGGCAGATATTCAAATATTCTTTTTTTTTTTAAAAAACAGCCTAACTTTTGCTTCCAGCTGTTTATTGCTGCTCCCAGTTCAAGTTTACTGGAAAACTAAACATGATTTCAAGAGAATGTAGTAGAATCCAATTTTCAAATCGTGAAGGCTGCAATTTGCGGGGGGGAAAATACTACCGGTACTTCATTTTGGTGAGTCATTTTATGCCTTTATGTAATGTGTTGATAAGTTTGGTGCTTAAGAAATGCAGTCCAGTCAAAGTGATAAAGCCACAGATTTGGTTGCACTTATTGACTGATTTATATGCCCTCCTTGATTGGGAGAATTTTGTTCAGTTACTGATGTGAACGCTTAAAAGACTACATGTCAAGGTGTTGAGTAAGTTAGCAACTCCTGCTGAAGTAGATAAACTCTTTCATATTTATGGTTTATTAGCTTTTATTCAATCATAAACCAAATTGATAAAACCAGTGTTGACGTACAAGTCTTATTATTGCAATACAGACTAAAGTATTGCTTCTTTGTTAACAAACAAACAAAAAAATTATTCATGGAAAGAGGACCTTGAAAAAATAATGGCATTAAATTGCAATCACAATATTGAGAAAAAAAATCTCAAGTAGAATATTTTTCAAAATCTTTCAACCTTAGTTTTTAAACAGACCATATAACTTTGCCCTATGAACGTCTGCTAGCTTAATGCTCACACTTAATGTTAAACGTAATACATGGGCTAGCAAATAAGCATTGATATTGCAGTGGTTGTAACCCTTTAAACATCATATATTTTGTACATAAACTGCAGCAACACCTGCAGACAGACAGTACAACAATACTCGGGGCCATATATTCTTTATCTTCTGCAAAAGCATATGTGTTATTACTGAAGCCTAATTGCGACTGTCTTTTTCTCTTTCATAATCAAATTTACTTGTAGCATGGCTGTATGTATTCTCCTGCTACCTGATGGCCACAGCATGCACAAAAGACGCACAAGGTGCTGTGTCTTGTCACAAGCGTGGTCCAGACACGAATGAAAGACTTATGTGCGGGCACATTTGTGCTTTGATTCTTTTTTCAGCAGGATTTTTAGTCCTGGAAGGATACAGCGGGCCAGGGGAGAGCAATACCGATGATGACATGTCGCCTGCCGGGAAGCAGCTGAGTACGTCTCAAGGCTGTGCTGCCGATTCGGGCATCAATCTGAGGTTCTCCTCGGCGTCGTACGCTGGGAGCCTCTCATCTTTTAGCAGACAAGTCCTGTCTCACCTGCGAAACCTTCAGGCCAACCTCAACCATCTGAAGGTAACCATTAATTCACCAAACAATAAAGGATATTTACATTGGCCCATCTCACCAGTCATCTTTTCTTCCAGGAGGTTGAAGCCAAATACAATAATCTTCGTCAGAGGCCGGAGAGATCGACCACACACTCGGATGGAAACAAAGGTAGCTTGACTGATACTAGCAGTAACTTGAGTTCATGGTAGTTTACAACAAATCAACATAAACACATTTATAGTCCGTCAAGTGAACGCCAATGCAACAGGTGGTGCCGTAAACCCAAATCATTTTTTAAATTTGCATTATTTATGAGTAATGTCATAAGATTTGTAAAGAAAAAAAATCATTGTATATTTTTGTATGACTCATATTTTATCCTTATATTAACAATACATCAAATATTAACCAATTATTTAATGTAAAATGAATACAACAATAGAACTGTTTTGCCATCCCTGTGGCTTTATACTCTTAATATTTTTAATTTGACATTTATTTTCTCTACCCCCCCCCCCACCCTCCCCATTTTTTTTTAAAAATTGCATTGTTTGTGTTGACATGTTCTGTCATGTTCTTGTCTCTTTGCTCACTGTGTCCCCAGAGAAGAGATAGTGGATGTCTCAGCTGCACCTTCTGCCCAAAGAGTTGTAGATCTGCGACCACCTTTGTGTGTGCGTGTGTCCTGGACTTGGTGGAACGTCTATAAGCTTGTCCTCTCACTGCTGAGCCCCCTAAAACCCCCACCCCACCCTCCCCCGCCCTTGTCCTTTTTGTTGCTACCTAGAGCAAGAGACTGGGCGGAGTCCCCCATCAGCACAAGGCAATCATCCATATTTCCACCTTACGCCCCCCTGCAAGAAAGAGAACTAACACCAAAATGTACAAAGAAATGTGGGTTTTATATACAGCACATATATATATAGTATATATATACATAAGTCTATGTATATATATATTTAGATATATGAAACACAAAGCAAGAAAAGGAAAAATTTAAGGTAATGTATTAAGATTTTTTTTTTATCCCAAGATGTATTTATTTTCTTTTTGTTTGGTTCTTTTTTTTTTAAGAAAAAAAAAGGTGTTTCCTGCATTGTGTGCATGCTATTGCTACTCTGCCTGCATCTCCTTTCTTTCTTTTTTCTTTGTTTTTTCCCTCTCTTCCTTTTCTATATTTCTTTCTTTCTTTCTTTCTTTCACACAGGGTTGGTGTGAGTTGTGAGCAAGGCTCACCCTGCTTGCAGTGTAGTCCCACTGAAAGAGGCCCATGTATAGTCCCTCCTCTTTGTTGTCTTTACAACAGAAGATTTTACACAACTTCCTGTGTGGCGTTGAACTAGAATGAAGAGTCGTCAGGGCTCTGATCTGGTCCTGTTGCCTTCTTTCTCCTCTTCCTCCCCGCTTATGGATGTGCTCCTCTTCTTCCTCCCCCTCCCTTGCTTCCCAGTATGTGTTCTTGCTCGTTCTGCCTGCGGGTGTCGGGCCGCTTCCTCGAGGAGGGCCCACTACTCTTCTTAACTGCCTGCTATCTGTCTCCCCTAATTCTGTCATGAAGTTCAACATGTACTGTACCACGATCATGTTGGAAGGTTATGCATATCTTTAATAAATAAATGGTGCCATGACCCATTCGAAAGGAAATGACAATGTTTACAATGCACGTTTTGATCTTGTAGAACACCTGTGGAGATCCAGTTCTGTGTTTATGTATAGCCACATAAATTTTGTTATGAGGCTCCACCGCTACTACTCTTATTTTCTTTTAAACATAAATTATAGTACATGATACCACTATTAAGGAAGAAGCAGATTTCCCTGGCCACTAGCATTGTGTGTGTGTGTGTATGTGTGTATTTGTATACAGGTATAGCAGTTATAGATGAAAGAGTTCGTCACGGATACCCTTTTTGCTGACAAATGGCGTCGCTCCCCACCCCCCAATGTCGTCATTTTAGCGTACAATGCCTATCGATTCCAGTATCAGATGTTAATTTTTTTTTGGTCAGTGTGCCTGTTTTTTGCTCTGTACAAGTTCCGCTCTCATGTACTTCTGTCAAAACTAAGGATAGTCTTGATTTCATTTGATCATCAAGGACGTTAGGACGGCATAACATGGAGTTGAATGGAGTTTAAGATAAGCTATGTTTTTGGTAATTGTTTCCATATAGACTGCATGTCATTCACAAAAAACAACCAACAATTTGTTTCTGCTTGATTTAAGAGCCACTTGTACAGCACAAAAAAAGAATCGTAAACAACTGGTGGGCTTAAAAGGACATCCAGTGCAACGGTGTCTTTGTGACCTCATTACTGACGTTCTACAAATTGTCTGCTGTTGCTCTGTCATAAAAAAAAAGACTGCTATTGATTTGGCATTGTGTTCTCCAGAAGATGCTTGAACTGACTCACTAGATACATAGGTGTCAAACTCAGGTCCTGGAGGGCCACTGTCCTGCATGTTTTCCAAGTCTCCCTGTTGCAACACACCTGATTCAAATGAACAGGTTCAATGTCAGGCTTCCGCAGAGCTTGCTGATGATCTGATTGTTTTTGTTTTGTTTGTTTGTTTATTGAACATAAAACATATATACAGTAATAATTTGACAGAAAATAAGGTAGATAAAAAAAGAAAGAAATCAATCTTCATACAACACAGTTATTATGTTCAAGGGATCATTTCAATCAGGTGTGTTGCAAGAGGGAGACTTGGAAAACATGCAGGACAGTGGCCCTCCAGGACATGAGTGAAACACAGAAGCATAATGGTTTAGTGCAGGGGTGACCAAATGGACCCAGTGGCCATTTCGTAGCTCACATTTTTCATTTTGCTGCATTGGGACGGTCGGCTCCAGCCTTCCTTTGTGGCGTCGGCATGGTCCATCTGTGCATATGTGAGTACGCCGACTTCCTTCTACTTTCTAAAAACGTGTATGTTTGGCTTATTGAAGACTCTAAATCGGCCATAGTTTGGCAATATGAGTGTGAATATTTGTCTACAAGCACTCTAAAAGCAATTGGGCCAATAATAACCCAAATTGGGTTTTTAAATAAAAAAAAAAGGCGCCTAGCCGCGACCCAATTTTTGGGATTAAATTATTTACCCACAAAATTAAGTTGTTTTGTGGGTTAGTGATTTGATCCCACTTTGGGGGTTCAATAAATGGCCCCAAAATATGTGTCAGTCCCTTTTTCATCTAATTTGGCTTATTTTTGGCCCAAATGCTTTTGGTGTGCGCGCCTTGCAATTGGCTGATGGACCAGTGCAGGATAAACTCGAAATATGCCAGCTCGCTTTGATCCAGATGAGGACACGCTATAGAAAATGGATTGAAGGAGTGAAATGATTTGTTAGAAGTTGCCAACAGGTGGCACTCTTTCTCTAGTCAGCAAATAAGTAAGCACTCTCTAAACGTCCACCCTGTTTAATTCTCTCTATGTAGAGGGATTATGCTGAGAGATGAATTCCAATGTAAGGATGTTTGACGAAATAACATACCTGAGAAAAGGAAGCAATCTTTTTTTTCCTCAGCTTTTTCAATCATTCCACATGTGACGATAATGATGACTGCGTACTGCATGAATAATACTGTACACATTCCCATTAACACGTGAACACACCCTTGAATAGCTTGTGAGTTCCCATCAATATGGTAATGCCTCCACAAGTGTCTTATTGCCGCACTTGTATCTCTTGACTCGTTTACCGGTGAATGCAATTCACGCGGCCTCCGCATATGGAATTTAATCATACTGCTGCTGCTCCATGCAATATTTTTGAAATTAGGTGATGTCTATTTTAATTGTGTGTGCCTTCTTTCCTCTAGTTTTAATGTTTTCCTCTTCTATCTTTACTTGGCTCGGGCGTTGCTGTCTTGGCGTTGCATAAGTTCATTTTTCAATAGATGGGTCGATCCATCCATCCTGTAGATCAGGAGCGCTCAACCAATCATTCGTGGTGGACAAGACCACGGAATGCTCTTAAGTCGACTGGGAGAGATGTAGTGGGGGATTTTTTTTTTCCTGTACCCATTATTATTCTTGCATATAGCTTGTGAACCCTATCAATCTCAGGTACACATTTTTCTTTTTAAATATAAAATAAGGCAGGTGTCTATAAATTGAGGGTCCCCATAAGGCATTGCAATTGTCCCCATAACGTAGTGAAGATGTTCCCATAAGACAGGTGTCCTCAAAAAAGAAGTGCAAGTGTCCCCATAAGGCTCTTCAAGCGTCTCCATAACACAAGTGTCCCCAGAAGGACGTGCAAGTGTCCCCATAAGGCATCGCAAGTGATCCCATAAAGTTTGCTTTATGCTTGACAAGTGAATGTTTAGCGCCAATATGAACCATGCGGAATCTGTCCGGCACAAGTTTTGCAGCGTTATATACTCTGTGCGGCTTGGACATACAATGAGCCGATATCTTCCCATACTATAGGGGACAGGGAAAAGCGTCTACAGCATCCAAACAATACTGCTCTGTAACCAAAGAAGAGAATCCTATAGTTTGCAACATGGCCACACTTGTGGGTCTGACAATTAGGAAGAACTTTTTTGTTGCTTACGACTGCTAAGGGAAAGGAGGAAAAAGGAGATGGTCCACTCATACATCAAATAGGTTTGCACAACACGAAGGGAAAATAATTGACTTGTTCGACCAATGCGTGGAATTGACAAACAAGTGCAATTAAGGTATTTCCGAATGTCCACCTGTAGATTTGACGACTTGTTTCATTGCATTCAACCCAACATGAATCATGCAGATTACCCAAATTGGAAGCAAAGACTTGCTGTCACTCATTCGAGTGCATCGGGAAACAGTCAGTCGAGTGTGACGCATGGGCGACATACATGTTTGGAGCCACCGTAGTCTCTCGTCATCACAGAGTTCTTTGAGGCATTCTGGAGAGTGATGGTGCGGTTTTCCAGGAGTGATACTTGGGAAGAAACTGTCATGGGATGCCGGACATACCAAGCCCTGCCACGCTTCCTGGTACCACAATCACTGTTCCACATATCTTCCTGGGCGATGCAGCATTCCCCCTCCACCAAAACCTAATGGGTCCTTTTTCCAGGTACCGTATTTTCCGCACTAAAAGTCGCACCTAAAAGCCTTCTATTTTCTTAAAAGCTCATGGCGCGCCTTAAAATCCGATGCGCCTTGTGTATGGTCATAACGGTAATATGTCGACCCCAAAATGGCTCCTTGCTCGAGACATGCTTACAACGCAGAGTTCAAACTTAAGGCGATCGGTTTCGAAGTTGAACACGGAAATAGAACAGCGGCAAGAGAGTTCAACGTTAAGCTGTTGCTTAAGTGAACTGTGTCGCTGCTTTATTAAATGCGTTTTACTGACATCTGATCGTCACTATATAAATCAAGGTGTAGTGCAGCGTAGTGCTCTGTTGGCATTTCCTTGAGCAAAGCTCCATCTAGTGGATGCGTTGTAGATTGTGTCTTATAATGCGGTGCGTCCAATATATGAAAAAAATTACAAAATAGGCCATTCATTGAAGGTGCTCCTCATAATCCAGTGCGCCTTTGAGTGTGGAAAACACGGTACTGTATGTGTAATCCATATGATTATGACCATTTCATATTTGTAATAATAATGGAGAAAAAAAATCTCCTTTAACTGCAATTGCAAGCCAAAACCTTAATGACCCGCAATGGATTTACAACTATCGCCACTCATGTGCCAGGAGAGTCAGAGCGAACAGCTTTGGCACCGCCTGTTTTTTTTCATTTATTTTCATAATATTACATTCATTTAGTTTATTCCCACGGTGTGGGGTAGTTAAAGATCTTGGACAATGAATGAAGTTAGGCTAGCCATCTCGCGACGCTGGTATCCACTGGCCTCAAGATAAAGACCCTACCAACGTGCCTAATGCCGCCGTAACGACTTCTTGATTACCCGCTTCTCATTTTCATGAATTTAACCGATCCCTATGGCAAGGCGAAAACGTTAACCCTTTAGTAGAGTTGACAGGATAAATATATCAGCTTTTTGAAGGACTTTTGATGAAATGCAAGGTTCTTGCTTTCCGTGTGTCCTGTAGGTTGATTTATTTTTATAGTGCCGGTCCACTTTGTCTGGAGTGCACAACAATTAATTTCATTGTGTGATTGTTCTACGAAAGAATGTACAGGCTTCTGCATTGCGCAGAACATCCCATCCATAATTGCAACATGTTGTCCTCTAATGAGTTGCTGATGCCCGACCACTGCTTTGCTTTATGTTTAAAGCATGAGCATGAATTTTATATGAGCTTTGAAGCTGAACAGGTTTGTTTTACGTTGACAGTATTTGCAAACGGTGAATATAAACGAGGTCTCCATCTTAAGCGGGGGAAAAAAGTTTGTGGTCATGGGTGAATCTCCTCAAGGAAACGGAATCTAATTTTCACTGACAAATTAATTCAGCAAGGGAATGCTTAAAAAATGTCTGTCAGGCGCCCTTGTTGGGCACGCCACCATCTAATCTCACCTTGTTTCATATCCGGCCCATTTTGTATTTCCATTTCCATCCACACATCGCCGTAAAAAAATGACAACAATCACCTCGTGTCCATGTGACGAAAAAACACATTCCCTGAAAATATAATATTCCATATTGAGCGACGGAGGCCGTCAGATAAGGCACTAATGCATGCCTGCGTGGAAGACGGCGGGCCTATGCAGAGGGACCAAGCCGGGGGTCAGGTGATTTAATCTGTCTGACAAGCTTCTTCAGAGCGCTGATCGATAATGCTCCAATGTTAATGTCAGAGCCAAAAGAAGATAAGACTGAGAAAAGAACAACAACAACGCCGCCTGAGCAGAATGGGAAACGACTCTTTGTGAGTCAGGTCGGCTTTCTGCTCTCTTGCCGCAGGACGGAGGTCTGAAACGATTCATTTGGAACATCGGAAAGGGCTTCCCGCGGCACGCTTCCCGCTCATCTGACAGCACCCCGCTGTTCTTGTGAGAATGCGGTGGGTGCTGCTTTGCGCTGAAGCGTGAAGGTTGAGCCGTCTCAACATAGTGTAGGTTCACTTTGGAGTTGCGCAGAGAAAGGGTCCGGTCAAAGGGCCTCATACACATAGCGAACTACTTCACGAGGGCAGACGGTGGAGGAGAATCCGCAATAATGGCGTCAACTGACGTTATCGGAAACTTCATTCATGCTCCTCTCTCCCGTCGGTGAACAGTTGCAACGCAACACGAAGCGAGAAAAACTCCAATGTGACAAATAGCAGTGTTTGGGAAGCTATTCTTGTATATTTTAATTTGAGTGTAGTATTTTATTTATTTATTATGCGACATTTATAATTATTAATAATGTATTTTATTTAGGGCGAGTGTTTAGCGCGTCGAACTCACAGTGCAGAGGTCGTGAGTTCAATCCCGGCTCCAGCCTTCCTGTGTAGAGTTTGCATGTTCTCCCCGAGCCTGGGTGGGTTTTCTCCGGGTACTCCGGTTTCCTCCCACATTCCAAAATCATGCATGGCAGGTTTAGAGAACACTCAAATTTGTCCCGAGGTGTGAATGTGACCGCGGATGGTTGTTTCGTCTCTGTGTGCCCTGTGAAATGCTGGCAACCGGTTCAGGGTGTCCCGCCCCCGCCTACTGCCCAAAGACAGCTGGGATAGGCTCCAGCACCCCCGCGACCCTTGTGAGGATAAGCGGAATGGAAAATGAATGGATGGTTTATATTTGGCGCTTAATCTTACCACACTTTCAGCTGCGTTTGTTGGTAAAGTACCAACTTTGGGACTTTTTTTCAGGCTCCAAATTGGCATTTTTAAGGCAAACACATGGCAAAGACAACACCGTATCAAATAAACAGCCACTGAGTTACAATGGAGAACATACTCAATGGGTTTATTTCAGTATTCCCAGCAGAGGTGCCTCTTTTTAACAGCGTGTTTCGTTAACAGCTGACCGTAAGAGGCCTTTTTAATTCCCTCAGTATCGATGGAGGTCATGGACTCATGTACTCATCAGTGGCGAAGACGAAGTGTACAGACTGTAGACTACCCTAAGCCGAGGGAATGGACTCGTTGTAATTGGTGCTGTTTAAGCCTCTAATCAAGTGTGGACTGGTGACTGGCACACAGACCACATCAATTGAGGGCAACACAAACAACACGGTGAATAAGCAATCATTAATATGTCCGTCTGCACGTACCGGTACAAGACTCGTTCTAAATTCTGAATGGCATTGGAGATGGCCTCAGGAGAGCCAAGTGCATCCCACAAGTAGAAGGTCAGGCGGCCATTTTCACCACAGATTGTCGATTGATCTTGTGCTTGTGAGCGTGGACTTGACCACTCTTGAGGTTATTCTCGAGGGCATCGATTGGGGTTCGTCTCTCTTTCTCTCAAATACTAGAAAACTCTTAAACAGAAAGGGCGACGAGGATGCGGACCACTTGGTTGGCCCGTATGTTGTATTTATATTATATTGTTTGTGTATGTGTGTGTATTGTGTATCGTGTTATTCCCCAATGGGACACGTCATAATGCAGTATGATTTAACAGCACTCATCTGTAAAGACTGGGACATCATCATCGGCCATCTGTGCTGCTTTGCTGTGCATTTGGACGCACACCAAGTCAATAATGTGATTAATACGTTGAGTCACATACTGCTGCTGCATTACGTGATCGTATACGATAAAGTTTTGAGGTTTTGAGCAACTGCACATAAAGTTATCTCAAGCGATGCCCTCCCTCAACAGTCATGCCTTTGTTCGAGGAACAAAACATGATTGATGAGAAGCTCAAGCGTACTGTAACTTCACTATTCACACCAAGAGGAAAAACTCTGCAGCTGAGAAAATAACAGTTGAGCAGATTTACATATGATCGTTCACCCATGTGGTCATAGGTTTTCGATCAGGAGTGGGCAATCTACAGACTGTGCGCCTCTGTTTTCGTACTGGGCAAGTCGAGTTTGTTGAGAAATTTGGCAGGCCACGCTACGCCGTTCTCGGCATTACGATGGACCGAGAGTGTTTTCTTTTTGCACGCCCCCAGCGCAACTGATAATTTGGTGACAGAAAGTAGATGAGACCTTAGACCGACTAAAAGCAGGTCTAAGTTGTGGCGCATGATTGTGCACAGCTTGTGCGCTCAGCTGCTATCTGCAGTGGATGTCATCGTATTTCATTGATGAATATAACATTATGCATCAAACTCTCGGAATAATTAATTAATTGAAAGCATGCATTATTTGTATCATCTTTAATGTATTTTTTAAACCATCCCCTGACTGCGGCACATCTGGTGTGTGTGCGCTTGGGGTACCAGCAATTGAATCCATTATGCTTCTGCCGTGTAGGCCGCGTGGCTCACCTGCTCTGAATTTAAAGGGAATGTGTCATGATCCTGTCCTGTTTTTTCAGTGTCTGGCAGATCCCCTCCAGAGACGCACCTGTTGCTAATCTGCCTTGTTATCTAGAGGCCTTTATAAAGCCACGCCAACAACTGGTTGCTGGATTATTTCAGTCTTGATGATGTTTCGAGACTTTTTTTTTTGCCTCTTAGCTTCTCGCTGCATTTTTTTTCTTTGTGTTTTTTCATGTAAGTAGTTTTTGTTATTTCTTGGTTAGCATTCTCATGTGATTTCCTTGTCCTTTGAACGACAAGCAATTTACATTTACACAAAAGGAAACTCCAGCCATGCGCACAGTTGGACTGCCCTTTGTACGAATCTTGCAATGGGCATGATAATATGACCAATCAAGTCTGACTGATAAATTGAGGTCAAATTCTATAAATTAGATAATTCTGTCTTCTTTTTAGCCTGTTATGCTGCTGCCAGGTCAATATATTCAATATACCACGCATGGGGAGATGTTTAAAAAAATATGTCATAAAAACAAAAGGCCAAAACTAAGACTGGCAGTTTACATTTTATTCTTTATTTTCTTTCCTATATTTAAAAAAAAAAAATTCCAGCTCAGAAGCTGAGTTAGAGCATTCTATCATTTTTATGTGCACTATATTTTAATTGTATCATTTTCAGCACAGTGTTAATGTTCAAACTGTGCACAGTATTACAGTGAATAATATTAAATATACTCTTTTTGCTTTAGCCCTTTAGACAAGTGAAGGGAAAGGTTGCTTGAGGACACAAGAGCCTGTCAGTACATCGACACTTGTAATGCAAATGAGGGAAATTGCTGACAATCCCTCTTTCTATTTGTCAGTGATGTTTATTCCCACTCCGTGCACATTGCCAGCGCCAGTCAATCAATACGGCAACAAGGGACAGACCTGACCATTCATGGCAATGTGTCCAGCATTGTGAGCTGCACTCTTTTGTATTGACATTTAGGCAGTGGCAACTGGATTCACAATTTCCTGGCGGCCAACCCACAATTGCCAATCCACTCGGGTTCCAACACATTGATTTCATTCTGTCACTAAATGACTGGTTCTCAAAATTTTAGAAAGAATACTTGGCTCTCTAATTACCACTATAATTATCGACATTAATTTAGGGTAGGGCGGCCCGGTGGTCCAGTGGTTAGCACGTCAACCTCACAGTGGAGAGGTACCTGGTTCAATTCCAGCTCCGGCCTCCCTGTGTAGCGTTTGCATGTTCTTCCCGGGCTTGCGTGGGTTTTCTCCGGGTACTCCGGTTTCCTCCCACATTCCAAAAACCTGCATGGCAGGCTGATTGAACACTCCAAAATTGTCCCGAGGTGTGAGTGTGAGCATGGATGGTTGTTCGTCTCTGTGGGCCCTGCGATTGGCTGGCAACCAGTTCAGGGTGCCCCCCCGCCTACTGCCCGGAAACAGCTATGATAGGCTCCACCGACCCTCGTGAGGATAAGCGGATTGGAAAATGAATGAATGAATGACGTTAGGGTAACGTATTATTTATCAAAATCAAGAAAAAAGATTTTGCTTCAAAAACTACAGTAATGTAATGATTCCAATTTAAATGTATTGCTCATACATTTTCAATGAAAATTAGACATAAATGTTTAAAAACTAACAGTTCTCACAGAAATCCATGATACTCGAAAGGTAAATGCAATTTTACTGTAAATGAATAGTACCCAAAAATGTACCAAACATTACAAGTAAAAAAATACTCTGTATTGGTTTTTTGAAAAACGGGCTTCATGCATCGTGAGAAACTTAATTCTAAGATGTTAGATGGTACTCGTTGCTGTTTTAAATGTTGGTCATCTCATTTGTATATAATTCAGTGATGAATTGGCGTACCACTAGGGAGAGGATGTATACTGCTGCGTGTACTTGTGTAACACTTTGAGAATTACTGAGCCAAACAGTTTGAGTGCTGGAATGGCCATTTAACAGTCCGTGATTGGGTAATAGTGCCTTTGTCGCTGGACGTGGTAAAGCATCATGTATTGCGCTGTTCCACGTAACAGTTGTTTGCGATCCCCACTCGCCTCATATTTAGTGTTCAGCGCAGTTAAGTGTGACAACGGCAACTGTGTTAAGCAATAGACCTTGTAAGAAATAGAGCAGGGGTGGCCAACCAGTCAGAGACTGAAAAAACTTGATGCAGCTCCTTCTGCCGTTGACATAATAATTGGGGCTACACCAATGGTGGGCAAACTACGGCCCGCGGGCCGAATCCGGCCCGTTGGTCTTTTTAATCCGGCCCGCCAAAGGTTGGTCCACGATTAAGGTTCGATGTGAATGATTGCATTCATTTCAATTGGACTTGTAATGACAGGCATTTCACCGCCAGGTGGCGCATTGACTTGAAGTTGCAGAACACGGGGGGGGCGGGGCAATCTTTTCGACCACCTAGTACCTCTGTATCGCTCTACTTCTACTGGTCTGATCACAACCCATCTGCAGCGATGCACAGGCTAAAATAGGTCGTCAACAACACTTTTGTCATTTAAAAAAAGTATATTAATACCATACTTTCATGCTTTTGTTCTGTTGATGTTTGATATGGACTGTCAACAAATGCAGTTTTTTTTTTTTAATGTACCATAGCTCGTGCTGACCTGGCCCTTCTGTGAAATTTTAAAAGTCAATGCGGCCCCCGAGCCAAAAGGTTTGCCCCCCCCTGGGCTACACACACAAAATGGCTGCTTTAGTACATAAAAGTCGGGAGTACCCTAAACAGCTTGTTGAGGTTCGTATTTTCAGAAATAGGCTGATAACAAAAGATTACCTTTGTTCTTTAATTTAACACTTGATGGCAGGGCAGGCGCACCATGACGCAACCTTTCCCACACGGGTACTTGAAAAGTCAATTTTCCATGATGCTGTATGTCCACTTGAACGAAGAGGGTTTTTATTTTACTGGCAAATGGCTGAAGAAAAAAAAAAGCGCCTAAATGCAACATTTATCGACCGCATTTTTTACAATTTCATCGCAGCTGTTGATGGCCCCCAGTCGGACAGAGCGTGTATCCTTGACCGCTTCTTCACGGCCGACCTTCTGCTACATTTCGGACTTTCTCCATGCTCCATTAACGTCACATTCGCGCACGTTTCCAGCGGGGCCTCAAAATGGAACATCAAATGTGAGGTGTTAAAATGCAACGCCACATCGGGCAGCAGCGCATCACTTCCACTGTGGATGGAAATATGACCGTGACAAAATGTCTTGACATTCCAGTCTACATTATTTTCCCCACTTGGGGGCAGTAGACACAACATTGACATATGGCAACGGCAACTGGTTGGCAAACTGTTGCTTGGATTGACTCCGTTTTAGATAAATCATAAACTCCCCATTCGGTTCAAAAGTTGACAGTTGCAATTTGTCATTTTTGTGCATGGGGGATCTTAGCAGCCCGGAAACTAGGGGTGACCAGCATGGCTCCCGAGGGAGCCCTATTTAACAGGCTGCTCTCGTTCTAAAAATAGCGCTCTAGTGAGATGCTTCGTTTATTTGTGTAATTATTCTAAAAAATAAAATGGCACCAGTTTCCCAGTGTTTAACGTTTTTCTTGTGCTGTAAAGATTTTGGCGGCCCGGTGGTTGACTGGTCAGCACGGCGGCCTCACAGTGCAGAGGTGCAGGGTTCGATTCCGAGGTGGGTTTTCCCTGGGGATTCGGGTTTCCTCCCACATCCCAAAAACATACATGGCAGGTTAAATTGTACCAAGGTGTGAGCGTGAGCGTGAATGGTTGTTCATCTATGTGTGCCTTTTGATTGGCTGGCAACCAGCTCAGGGTGTACCCCGCCCACTGCCCCGAAACAGCTGAGATGGGCTCCAGCACGCCCTTGTGAGGAACAACGGATCAGAAAATGGATGAATACAAAGATTTTGAATATTAATGTTGATCATCAACTAAAATGTGTGAATTTCACAAAATTTTCCTTTCCCCTGAGCTGGATAAAATCCATCAAATCCTTTCAGAGGATCATTGTGGACTATAAAAGGTGAATCATCGCAATGCTTTTACCGTTATAGGCACAATCATCAGCAATTTCTGTGTTCTTTGCATATTTATCACGCACACAAAGGTTTCAGTTCATCAAACTAATTTTAATATCGCACAGAGACAACCCAAGGAAATACAAAATGCAATTTCTAGATGCCAATATAATTATTAAGGCACCAAAAAAAATAAAAATAAAAATCCAAACCCACCTGTCCCCAGGTGAAAAGGTAATTGCTCACAGAACCTTCTAATGGGTTTGTGCCGCCCTTGGCATCAATAACTGCAATTAAGCATTTCCGGTAATTGGTGATGAGTCTTTCCCATCGTTGTGGAGGAATTTTGGCTTGCTCTTCTTCACAGAATTGCTTCAACTCCACCATATCGGAGGGGTTTCTAGCATGAACTGCCCGTTTGAGGTCACACCATGGCATCTCAATTGGATTCAAATGCAGACTTTGAACTGGCCACTTGAAAACCTTCATTAAGTATTTTTTTTTAAGCCATTCAGAGGTGGACATGCTGGTGTGTTTCTAATCATGTCCTGCTGCATGATCCAAGAGTGCTTCAGCTTGAGGGTGCAAACTGATTGTTGGCCATCCTCCTTCCGGATTTTCTGGTAGACGGCAGAATTCATTGTCGTATGCGTCTGCGATGGATCTCCTTTTGTGCGTTCTATCTGTCCTGATGTATGCTTATGTGATTTCACCACTTCGTTAAGAGTGTAGAAAAAAGACTTTTGTAATGTCCAGCGTGGCTCATTTGATCCCACGAGGAGCTGATGAAAAAATATTAACTCTCTACTCGCATTAGTCGTCGACACAATGATCCTATTACAATCCAATTTGGATTCTGGCCTCATGTATTAAAGAGTGTGTGATAGAGTCCCATTTGAAACATAACGAATAACTTTTTGCACCGGTAACAGTTTATAAACTACTTAACGCAGGAGCGAAAAATTGAATTTGCAATAATACACTGCACAAATCGTCGTACGCCTTTGTGCTGATTGCACGATAATGCTTTCATTCACCACTGAGGCTATAAACAGAGCCTTGGCTATTTCCCCACTGCGGATATCTGTGGCATAGAGTTGCTGTAATCCAGGAGTGATGCAAAACAAAAACAAAAAAAAAGATTCATCCACGATGTGCTTTGGAAGGAAACATCCCTCAACTGATTTTTCTTCCATCTCACTTCGACGTGAGGCGAATACTTTGTGTTTAATGGTGAGGCTCATCCGTCTGTTTCTCAAGCCTCTCCCTTTTGTTCCGACAAATGCTTTTGCATTTAGCAAAACAGTGCATTTAAAAAAAAAAAAAAACAGAGGCTATGTAAGGTTGTTTTCAGAGTTCGTTGATTTTAGCAGCAGTAGGATGAATCAAAAACAAACCAACAGATGGCGCTGTGGTGAGAAAAAAATGCTTTGAAATTTACAGCTGGTTTGCAACACAGTCTACTGCCACCTACAGAGAGCACACGGTTTCATCTTATTTCATTTAGCGCGCTGTTTTGGGATGCTTTTACACTGTGTTTGACGACCTGTACTGACCAGCGCTCCCTGTCCGCAGTGGCGCATTGTATGGGCAGATTCTCAAAGAAACCAACTGACTGTGTTGGATCCTTTTCAGCAATGGATACAGTATTTGGACAAAATTGGGGAAGAAACACATGTAGACAGATAACAACAATACACACTGGCATATTCTTTATCCTCTGCAAAGAATAACTAATGTTACTGCGTCTTATTGAAGAGTCTGTTCGGCTCCATCTACTGTATATCCGAATATCTATACTGTATTCTATTAAATTGCTCCCAGGTGGCCAAGGCACGTACACCAGAAGAAGCAGCACAATGTGAAGTAAATTGAAACAAAAAATGTGGAAAAACGGTTTCGTTTCTTGACATTCTAATAAATGATGCCCCTACTGCGTGTTTTTGTGTTGTACAACAGTGTTGTTTTTCTCTTACACACAGAACACACCCCCCCCCCGCCTTTGTAGTTTTTTCTTTTTTTAATGGAACACACTGGATGAGATGAAAGAGATTATTTGCTGTTGTTCTTCCCAACTCTCTCATGAACATTTCGTGCCAGCTTAATGATAACGGGTGATTCATCTGCATTACATAAATTGCCTCCATTACGCCCAGTAGTAGCAAAAACAGGTGACCTCTGTGTGTATCTCTACACTACTAGATGAACCACGCTGTCAGTCGCAGTCGTGTGTCCTTCATGAACTTGCATCCCTTCCCAGCCACATGTTGACAGGTGTCAAAATGTAAGGTCGAGGTTTGAGGATGGGTGTTGAATGAAGGTCAGCGGGATCTCCTCTCTGGAGGTTACAGTGTACTTTTCCCTGGGTCGGCTCGGGGGAGGTACAATGCCACGTTGTCGCTCTGCTGCTGTGTATAAATGATAGTCATACATCTCCGAGACACACACTGGGGAAAAAAAAGAAATCGCAGTGAATGCTTCTTTTTATTTCTAGTGAACGCGACGATCCTGCCGATGTTGCCTCTTGGCGTCTTAGAAGATGCATGGATGTGATTTCCAAGACGATATTCACAATCAAATTCAGAGGCAACGACAGTATGCAGTGGATGGAATAATGCCTCCTCAGATCCAGCAGATGGCGCTGCAGTGAAAATTTTATATTATTGTGAAAATTTTATATTAATATTGGCAGTAAGGCGCTCATGAATTTAGCAATTATTTGGTGGCGGGGTGGGGTTGGGGGGGGGGGCTTTTTCTCTTTACTTTCTGAAAAACTCACCTTTTCCTTTTTTTGTACTTGGGCCAAAGCAATGCCCCACTATTGCTTTGGTGCCATCTGGTGGCATCCTAATGCCAAGCAACTGTGTTGAACTGTGGGGAGGAGCTTCAACTCGCCAGGCAATACTATTCCAGTGATTCCCTGCCAGGGTCCACCATCCACCATCCACTTTCCGAACCGCTTGATCCTCACTAGGGTCGCGGGGGGTGCTGGAGCCTATCCCAGCCATCTCCGGGCAGTGGGCGGGGGACACCCTGAATCGGTTGCCAGCCAATCGCAGGGTACACAGAGGCGAACAACCATCCACGCCCACACTCACACCTAGGGACAATTTAGAGCGTCCAATCAGCCTGCCATGCATGTTTTTGAAATGTGGGAGGAAACCGGAGCACCCGGAGAAAACCCACGCAGGCCCGGGGAGAACATGCAAACTCCACACAGGGAGGCCGGAGCTGGAATCGAACCCGGTACCTCTGCACTGTGAAGCCGACGTGCTAACCACTGGACTACCGGGCCGCCTCCCCCCAGCCAGGGTGTCGTAGGAAAATAATCAGTCACTTAATTTGTCCAAAAGTCCTGATTAATTTATCAATTACCCGTACATCTTCATCTATCTATGCCAGTAATGCACTGGTAGAATGATCGAATCTGCTTCCACAGAAGTTACAAAAGGGGAAATCCAGGACCAGAAAATTAAAAAGCAGTTTGGCTTTCGCCACAGGTGCTTCTACTCACTCGACAGGTAAACAAACTCCCTGGAAGCCAGTTGAGGAGGTGCACCGGTGGCTGAAGCCGAACTCCGGCATGGGATTTAAATTCCTGGACCTTGTTCTGACTAAAGCTGTTCATAAAACAGAATAAATCAATCAGCTTTCTGTTCAAGTTAAACAGGTATATAATTTGTGAGTAAATCGAGACGAGATCATCATTGTTTCACTTTTCATGATTTTTGTGACGTTCTTGTTTGGTGGTGTGCGGCGAGGTAAAATGGGACTTTCCTTGATTGCCAGCTGTTTTAAAACATTTCGGTTGATCTTTCAATACCTGCTGAATTTTGTTTTCTGTGACAATAGAAATGGATTGTATGTCGAAAACGAGAGGCACTTAAATTTTAAGTGCTCTGCTTTGTGAGTAGCCTGTGCCAACCACTTAATGAGGTGCAAGTGTCACTGTAAGACAATCAGGTGGTAGAGCTGGGCGGGTGTTGGTTAACACCGACGTTAGAAGGGATGATTTGCACAGAAGTTGACTTCAAACACGAGTGTGTTGGGAGAATTGAGGAAATCATGAACAGAAATGGTAAATATAAGTCAAGCAGCCTTCTTCAATTATAAGTTTTGACTTTGAGAATGTCTTGGACTAAAGTGCTTCACCACGTGAAGCCAGCTGAAATCAGTGGCCAGTAATGTCAGAGCAGATGAAGAAAGTGCAACACAAGCGAAACAAATGAAGACTAATGTGACTGTTTGTTCCTCCTTAATGTTTCATTTGTGATGTGGTTGCTGTGGCTCTTCTTTTGTGCTTTTCATCTTTACTCTGTCTGGAGGCTTGATGTCTGATTTACAGTATATAAACTAGGATGACTCGGTGACATGTCATGACGTTGCGCTTTCTTCCAGTCATCTATACTGGTTCTTTGTAGCAAAGAGCAGGTCGGAAAAAAAATCATCAGGCCAATTCTGTTGATGTTTGTGCCTCACAGCTGAAGTTGCGGGTTCAAATCTTTGCTCAGGCCTTCCTTGACAGAGTTTGCATGTTCTCCCTGTGCTGTGTGTGGGTACCCCGGGATTCTCCCACATTCCAAAAAACATGCATGCCTAATTTTCGTCATCATTTCATTCTATGTGCCTTTCTTGTTAAATGCAAACTCACAAAAGAATAGATCAGCGGATTGTTGCAGGATCATACACGTTAGCGAGTCCTGTTGCTTTTCGTGCCTGGTCAACTGTGTTGAGAGGAAGGCACCAGTTATCTCACTCGTGTGTGCGTGTGCGTGTGTGTGTGTGTGTGTGCGCGTGTGTCTGCGTGTGCGCGCGCGCGCGTTCAAGAGTGGAAGGCGCTCTCGCCTCCCGCGCTTCAGCTCAGTCTGCTCTGCATTCTCCGAACGGGCTGCAGTGGATGCAGTCGAGCTGACGGGACTACACGCGCAAGAAGAGACGCACACAAATAACTAATTAAGATGTAAAAGGAGGTTTGGAGTGTCGGTCATTGTGGAGTGAGGGGGTGGGGAAAGGCTAAATGTCTTTTTGGATGTGTCTTTTGTTGCACCTCAGTGGGATGCGGGATGCGCAGCGTGAGCAGTGCGCGTGTTCAAATGAGTCCAAGTGGTGATGTGATTTTACTGCGATGGTGAGCAAACACTCAACTCTTCATCTGCTTTCTACCGACTGCACCTCTTGGGGGATGATGCACACGGACTCTGAATATTTGGATTTTCACTTTTGAATGGGAATGAAGAACATGTGTACAACACTTGAGCTTATTTGATGTGCTCATCTCTCAAGGAAGGAACAATTGTCTTTTTGGGGGGGGGGGGGGGAGAAAATAAAAACGAGGAAAAAGGAGGCAGGTGAGATACTTTTTTTTTTTTTTGCACTGCAGCATGTTGATTTTAAAATTCAAGCAAATTCACTCCACTTTAGCTGCCGTTTTACGCCTTAAACATGAGTCATTCATCTCAGTCCTACTTGCTTCTCCCTAATTATCCATCCCTCTCACTCCCATCTATCGGTTCCCCCTTGTGAATCAATCTAATTTTCCTCCAGCTAGCTCAGCGGTTGCCAACGTAGGGCTCATGGGCCCATGAATGGCTCACAAGAGCATTTAATGTGGCTCATCTTTCAAGTCTGACATGCATTTCAATGTGGCGCTCAGCTAGGAATGGGAATTGAGACAAATTCAGCTATTCCGATTCCTTATCTCTTCTTTTATCGATTCTCATTGGGTGGCGGAATGAAATAATGAAGTCATTCTCAAACCTCCTAACCACCTAAAAAAAATCGTGCTTCAAGAACCAGCATAACTACTAGCATTAAAATAGAGAAGTGTAGTTGGCCTAAGTGTTCATCAAAATATTACAAGTCACTGTAATATTAACGCAGTGCCGAAATACAGCAAAATTGCACCAAAAAATGAAATCCAAAAGAACTCTACTTGGGTGATTCTTTCAAGTGCCACTAGAATGAGCCAGAGTACCACTAGTGGTGCGCGTACCATGCTGGTCAAGTGGTTGGGCTGTCTGAATCACAGTCTTGTGGTTCTGGGATCTGCATGATCGCTCCTCTGCTTGCATGGGTTTCCTCCATATTCTCTGGCTTCCTCCCACGTTCACATGCATGCAAGATTCATTGAAGACTCTAAAATGTCTGTAGCTATGAGTCAATTTCCATTTGGTGCCTTATGATTGACTGGTAATCAGTCTAGGCTGTACTCCGCTTCTCGCCCAGAGTCAGCTGGGATAAGCCCCGGCTCACCTGCAACCCTAATGAGGATAAGCGCCATTGAAAATGGATGGATAAATTTTCATGGAATCATTCAAAATAATCTCAAAATGGATAGCTTGGATGGATTCCCCAGCCCTGTTTTTAAAGCAACAATATGTGACTTTTAAGGCAAAACAAACCTGTATGTGATGTGAATGCTTTCACATGGGGTGTGCAATGCTCATGTTGCCCTCTCTAGATATTGGCTGTTAGATGCATCGGGACAGAACGTATCTGTTTATCACACGATTTCTTAAAAAAAAAACAAAAGAAAAAAAACAGCAAAACGCCAATGCTGCCTAATTAGGACCCAAGGCAGTTGGATGACTAAACAACAAGAACATTGGAGGGATCATTTTACAGTCTTCTTAAAAAAAAAGGGGGGTCTTTAATGACTGAATAAAGTTCATTTTGCCTCTTACTTGTGTCTGTATTGGCTGAGATGCTTTTGAGGCAAGCTCGAGTACTTTGTGCGTTGATTCCAAAATGAGTAAATGCCGTGAGCATTCTGGCTGGGGCTCATCAGTCAGATAGTCATTCAACAGAATCAATTTGCAGCGTAGTAAGTTAATCTGTTGGCAGTTTAAGTTGAGGCAATGTGCCGCAGCCTCAGAGGATCTACTTCCATTCTGGCAATGAAAGGTTCGCTGCACATCTATGACAAAAGTGTCCCTTAAATAGTGTTCAAAATGATAGGAGTTTACCAGTGTTTCATTTACTGGATAATAAGCTATTCACAATCAATTTTTTTGAATGGGGGCGGAAAAAAAAGCTCGAAGTGATCACCATGACAACCCTCCTCGGTCCATTTCATTTTTTTCACTCGTTTTCTCCCAAATTGGGATCACGCCTTCGTGTTCTAATTTTGCACAGACTCATTTTCTTCTTCTATGGATGAGCTCAATGTTAGCCGAATAGTTACCTGAGTCATATTTCAGTATCGAAGAAAACAAAGGGAAAACACAATTTTCAGCAAGTTTGTCTGAATTGTGCATTGATTTGGTCACAATTAAGTTAAAAGTGACAAAGGCAATTATACCGTTAGGTTACGACACCCAGCGCGTGGAGGCACTTTTAATTGTTAGCGGAATTTAAGTTGACGTATTTCAGACGCCAGTGCGGTCAATTTGGTCAGAATGTGCGATGATTCTTCCGCACTCTGCGTGAACCCTTTGGCTTCATCATCATGAGGCTGTGATTGATTTATTTGAAGCGTGTGATGAGGAAGGGGGGCGGCTACCAAGGCAAATGCGCTGTGCTATATCGGGGCTGGTGACCATGTAATTAAAGCTGTGCATTTTTTTTTAAAATGTAAGATGCACACATGATGAGGAAAAATGTCAACACTATATTCAACGTGATGTACATTAAAGAGCACTTAAAGAGACAATTTTGCGAGACTTGGCATTGAATCATGTCATGATTGATTCTGTGACGTTGTGAAATTATTCTGAGCTCTTTCTTCATGGTAGAATGAGGATATATTGTTGCTTCGATCACACGTGGAACACCTGTTTTCTAATATGCGTATTAAGTCAAAGTATTATTCCATCATTTGGCTGATTAACTTTTAGAATTGGATGGCGGACTCCTTCGAATGCTCTTGCGGGCAAGACTTCAATATGTCACATTATGTAAATGTTTGTGTTTGATTATGAGGTCATTAAGCTCTTGCCTGATCATATTTTGCATGTACTTTACAAGGTCAGCAATTTGTTTGGTACATTTATCAGCAGTGGCCACATGCATTGATGATCAATATTCATGTAGCGTCACCACATGGACTGTGCTCTTTTAAGGAACGTTTTGCTGATATTTCAATTTGCTCTCTTATTTTCGTGTCGGAACACTTATGGCTGCTGCCCACGGTTTCTTGTCGAGTGCTTCAAATTATTCTCCCATGCTACTTTTTCTTCAGCTTTTTCCATTTGCACTCAGTCAGCGATGGAGGAAACACATACAGAGAATTTAAATGTTTGGCACAACTCTGCACTAAATGTTGAGCCCCCCCCCCCTTCAATTTAACCCTTTCGTGCACCCTGTAACCTGATAACATGAGAAGCTGTCCACTCTATATAGTAACCGCTGTCCCTGAATGGGTTAAACACGAAGAACAGTAAAGAGGCACAAATCAAGGCTTATTGACTGGGGCCTCGTCTCATTATGCCGCCATTCAATGCCTTTGCGAATCTAAAAGAGAGGAGAATAAGATGGATCAGACACCTGAGTAGACTTATGATGGGAATTTTCCCTTGAGGGCTTTGTTCCCCCAGTTAACTCATCAAATTCTACTTAGCGATCACCGGGAGCTTTTTGTATATTAGCCCATAACATGGTTGCCGTTTTTATTCAATAGTCCTATGTTTATTCCTTTTATTTTGTCTCACTTTGTGTGAATGTTACTTTCCGCTGAACATGAATTTCCCCTGGTGATCAATTATCACGATCTTATCTTTGTTTGGTATGATCAAGGGGCACCATGGTGGACTAGTGATGAACACATCTGGCGCACAGTGATGAGTTTCGAGGTTCCGCTCTCAGTTCTGTTGTGCGTAGAGTTTATATTAACCTTGGTTTCTAAATGTAACAAAAGATCAACATGTTAGAATTCAGGTCAACATGTCAGAAATCAGTGGCCTTTTATTTTGAAATGGTACATCAGATCCGTATGAGGCTAGTCTGGTTGAATACCTGGGGTGCTCTAGTGTCCCACAGACCTGGTCTGAATGAGGGATAACTAAAATTCATTTTTTAAAATGTTTTATTTCGGTCAACATGTCAGAATTCAGGTCCAAATGTCAGATTTCAGAGGCATTTTATTTTGAAATGGGACATCAGATCTGAGCGAGGGTACTCTGATTGGATACTTGGGATGCTCTAGTGTCCTTTAGAGCTGGTCTGGTTGAGGGATAACTAAAATTCATTATTCAAAGTTTTTTTTTTTTTTTTTTTAATGGGCAAAAAAGTCAACATGTCAGAATTCAGGTCCGAATGTCAGATTTCAGAGGCATTTTATTTTGAAATGGAACATCAGATCTGAATGCCGGTACTGTGGTTGGATACTCGGGGTGGCCTATTGTGTCGGAAACCTTGTTTGGTTGCAGGATAACTAAGATTCATTTTTAAATTATTTTTTAAAATATCAGGTGAAATTGATGCAATTGACTATTTTCTATCTCAACTTGAGAACGCTTCTTGGCGCTTTACTGAGAGTTTTTATTCTCTCTGAGTGAACTTATCATTGTTCGACAGCCAAGAAATGACTTTATAACGTTTTTTAAAATCCAAACCACTGACGTGCATGCATTAGTTGTGGTGCTTTTATTTTGAAGGTGGCCTACCGTAATGCACAGTACCTGTATTGTCAATCGCAGGGGCGGCTCACTTGACTTCAATTTTGCGAGTGGAGGCTGGCTTGACCGCAGCGTTTGACTGGGGAGCCATTTAATCTGGACGCCAGGTGAATTGCCACACCGCAGCCTCCACATCACACTAAAAGAATGAATTCACTGTCATCACAGTAAAATAGCCGATTCACGGCAGGCCAAGAATTCCTCGCTCCGGCGATTGACCAAGCAGAGTTCACGGCAAAATAATGCAATCAAGAAAGTTGCCGGTCACGTTAAAATAAATCCAAAATGATAAGCGGTTCAGAAAATGGATGGATGGACGGATATATGATTGGAAGAACTGCCGTTCGACATTGTGTGGCGAGGGATCCTGGACGTTAAAGTTGATTTGCTGCGTTTCCGTGAGTGCATAAACAGGTAAGGCGTTTGGACAACGTGGGGTGCAGATAGAGCACAATTAAAGTGCCCTCCATTTACAATTTGCTATTGTGATTAAATTGCGTGTTTCATTGTTTGGAATATGGCGTGTTTTTCGGTAAAAGTACAAATAAAAGGTAAATGAACAGCGATCGCAGTCGTTGGCACCCTACACCCTGTTGTAACGAGGCGACGGTAAAAGTGTCAACATTTGAATACCCCTTAACTCCACCGAGTACCGATACCTCTCGAACTTTTGAGTCATAAGATTTAATTTAACACAATAAAAAATGTGAACAACGTTCTTTCTATCTGATGCAGATGATGATTCGCCAATGTGTCAGGTTGCCGCTGGATAGTTCCAATATATTTTTTGCATCAAGTGATCTTGGTTGTCTGTTGTAGCTATTTGTTTTATTTATTTTATTTTTATTTAATATATTTATGCCTTATGCAATTTTATGTAATTTTTAGCTGTGTGTGTTCAATGCACGACATGGTTGCACTGTGGTTGAGAGAGGAAAGTAATTTCATCTGTGCTGTATGTTACACATAGAGTACAGTATATTCGACAATAAAATGCGGATTTGACTTGAAGAATGGTGGTTGGTATCGGCAACCTTCACGAGTATTGATACACGCCACAAGCGTATCGTCCCGATTCAGATACTTTCCTCGCCCATCCCTACTTCCCGAGAATCACAGCTCTAAATCTTTTTTTTTGGGGGGGGGGGGGGGGGTCTATTGACTGGCAACCAACTTAGGGTGTACTCTATCTTTCTCCCAAAATTAGTTTTGATTGACCTCAGCTCATCCATGATCCTAATCAAGACAAGTTCTGTTGAAATTGGATGGAAATATTCAAGACCATGGGAAACTTTTCCTTGCAGGCCCCAACAGGGTCCAGCAGGTGGTGCTACTGTGCTCCTTGCCAAGGATGAAGGCCGATGCATGTTGGTTTAAAAATAACTTTAAAAAAATTATATTTTAAAATTAGCATTATAAGTTCTCACGAGGAGATTTTTAGGTAGAAGTTCTACAAAAAATACCTCCATTCCAGATTTACATGAAAGTTTGTGGATACAGTATGTAGCTAAGCCCCAGTTTTCACTGTAGTTTCCCTAATTTTATTATTCAACTGTATGTGTGATTGATGTATGCACATTTAATAGCTAACAGCACCTTGTGAACTTTGCGTAGCAACAAATGGCTAAAAAAATGTGACATAACCAGCACAACAAGCAAATATTTCAGTCCATCATTGCTGTATATTGTTTGTTTGTTTGTTTGTTTATTGAACATAAAACATATATACAGTAATAATTTGACAGAAAATAAGGTAGATAAAAAAAGTAAAAAGAAAGAAATCAATCTTCATTCAACACAGTTATTATGTTCAAGGGAGTAGGAAGAAGTAAAAAACTTATCTAGTCCTACCCCGTTATGTGATTGTATCTAATAAATCATTTTTATATCAATCAGAAAAGTAAGAAGAAAGAAGTCTCCATTAAGGCTCATACTTTACCCTTAACCGTGATATTTTTACAACTTTTGGTTTGTATCGGGATTATATACTTCCACACCCTGACACTCTTGTGTCAATTTTCTCTTAAATTCATAATGGATATTTATATACCTTTCTCTATTTATCAACTTAGTTCTGATTTATCATTATATTTAATGTTTTGAATTTATCATTTTAACTCTGATTGATGTAGGTTGTTTGTACTATTTTTTTGAATTTGTTTTTTAACTCAGCAAGCGATTTACTCATTTTCAGGTCCGTTTCGAGATTATTCCACAGATTAACACCTTTGATAGATACACTTCTTTGCTTGATGTTTGTTCTTGTTTTGAGTTTTTTGAATAAGTTGGTACCTCTTAAATCATAGCTGCTTTCTCGAATTTCGAAAAACTTCTGAATGTTTTGGCAGAGCAGGTTATTGTGTGCTTTGTACATTAATTGGGCGATTTTAAAGTCAACCAGAGAACTACTGGTAATATAAAGTCTTGCAAGAGATCACACAGGTTTGTTGTTGGTGTACAGTATGTGCAATTTATTGATGAAAATGAGAAAAAGAAACAAATTTAAGAGAACACATTTCATATTAAAACAACACACATCTTGAGCCCTACAGTGGTTGGTAGCGTACATGAATCAAATGACGACCACACACACGTTCTCAGGTGTCGTATTAGATGATGCTTGTAAAGATTTATGGCATTTATGGCACAACTGCTAGTACATTATCCAATTTCACTTGCAGTAAATTCAATTTCGGTGTCCCCCTGAGTGGAGTCTTACGATACTTATGATACTGCTTGTCCCCATGTGGCTGTTTTTACTTGTGTGCTTGCTTATGGTATTTTGCCAAAGAAACTGCAGGTGGTAGGACTGTTACAGTCGCCGTAGGTTCAGTAGGTTACAAAGAAATGTTATTGGCGATGGGAGAAAATATCTCCCTCGTTATCTATTCAGATAATCATGTCTGAGCTATATTTACTAAATATGACTGATGAATAAAAGGTCAAGGTAATGTGGCAAATAAGATGGCTGATGAGAGATTTGTGATTCTCATCGAAGCTTAATTGGATGTGTGTGCGCGTTGGGTCGCTAAGTTGGACCATGATTCAGCAGCTCCATCAAGCCAATGCTTTGTGAGTACCGGTAAGTGAAACATTGTCAGCACAAGATGGGGTGCAACATTTGGAAACAATTGTTCAAAACTAGCTCCTAGGTCAAACGTCATAAAATATTGATCAACTTCTTTCTTTATTAACCATTCAACATTACTAGTTTTATGTTTTCACGTTCTTAAAAGTCATCCAATATGTTAACCACTGTTACTATGATGAAGGAAAAACAACAAAACATTCAATTATAGTTGGACAAACATTTTTTTTGGCATGGCTACGGTGGCTCCCATGCTTTTGTCACTTAACCCCAGATTAGTGCCGTTGTTGTGGTAGATGCTACGTGCTAAACTAGTGAGCCATACCTTAACTCAAGTCTGAGTTAGTATTCATTGGTCTCAATATCTGAAAAAACAAAACAAAACAAGAAACATGCAAACACTGGAAGAGCGTGCAAACTCAAAATTCAAGCCCTGAACTTTTTGTCTGTGAGGCAGACGTGTGAACAGTAAACGGAGAACTATGTTATTCTGGCACGCGACTCCTATAGTCAGCTTTATTATTTCTAAGACTGATGTGTTTTGTGTTCTCCCCATTCCACTCCCGTCGTTAGAAAGGATATTTTCCAGGGTAACCCGAACCAAGTTCCACACTTAAGTCCCCACGCCATTGTGTTTGGTGACCCTAAAAGAGTTGTTTGGTACACTTGGCAACTTTTGCTGCAGCTGCTGCAAAAAATGGCTGCTGTTCTAAAGTAAATCAAGCCATAGTGGTTCATATAAGCCTAGCCTTGGAGGGTTTGTGTGACATTTACTTTGTGAGGTCTCTACTGACTGGCTTCAGGTTAATTAGCACCACACACACTCTGCATTCAACCAAGCAACTGAAGTCTTTGAGCGCGACAAACAGCTCTGTTGCATCTGTCCTGCTATATCCAATCAACCTGTGCTGCTGTTTGTTAAATATGCTTCGTTTGTCTCTGTGTTCATGGCCGTGACACATTGTTGTCTGTTCGTTCATCTATCGTGTATTGATCAAGTGGCACTGCTGCATACAGACCTGTATGGAGCTTTGCATGCCTCTCCACTCAATAATCGAGCCGCGAGTAAGCAGACCAATATATTTTCACCCAGTGTTTTTCAAACTTTTTTGAGCCAAGGCACACTTCTTTCATTGGAAAAATCTCGCGGAACACCACTAGCTGAAAATATGAAAAAAAAAACCAAAAACGCCCATTTGAAGAATTAATGTGTTATATTGTTACTATAACCGTTTTTAGCATTGAAGAAGGACATTATAACAGCTTGAATTGGAATCAAATGAACACAAAGAAAAACGTATTTTCTCATTTTTCATATTTATTGTTTCACCGTCGTCCTGCATTCATGCATCACAAATTCGCTTGTCTCTCGTCTAAACATCGCGCAATTGGCTAGCTGTTGCTGCTCCCTAGCGGTATGAGAGGGTACTACACGATTACTTTCTGTGCGATAGACCACACAGGCATACAAATTGGATATTTTCCGGCGGCACACCTGACAATGTCTTGCGGGACAGGGGTTGAAAAACACTGTTTTAACCTCCTCGAGGACAGTCAGTTTGCGCTTATAATTGTTCAACATGTAAGTGCTCAATATATAATCGGAGCTTCACTGAAGGCACGTGTAAAGGTGAGGAATGAACCAGAGGCAGGCCGGCATGGAATAACCACAGCCAGATTAAAACAAACAAACAAACAAAACAAAAACATTTGGATGACTTGAAGAGGATGCCAGCCTGTTAACCCGGCCCCAAGAAAAGGCTATGCATGCAGCTAATACTTATCATGTCTAGTGTGCTAATGCAAGTGGAGTCATCCAGTCCAAGGTTATGCCAACAATGAGACTCGCCTGATAAAACCCGGCATCCTAATGATACTCAGGTATGCCTCTTCATTTCCCGTTCATACACAGTATGAATGACAGTGAGTCAGAAATCATTCAAGGTTGAATATTCGGTACTTGCTTTTAGGGCAGCTGAAGATGCAAAGTAGAAAAAAAGCCAACTGTACCTGCATATATTGCACATATCATACCTGAAGGAAGTTCTTTTATCTCCTTTCAAAAGTGAGCTTTAAAGGCGAGGCAGGCAATCTTAGACGTTGCTTATGATTCACAATCGCAAATCCGTAGATGTGTACGGTCAGCACCAAGTTTTGCCAAACCACAGACTCCGTGACATGATTCCTAATTAGCAAGTGACCTGAAGCTCGTGTTGTGGAGAAGCAACTGATTGTTGAGCTGAGTCTAAGGTGCCCCCGCAAGTAGTCCACCGCAATAGAAATGGGAGAAGAGGTTTCAAATGTAATATAGTTTTGAGATAACTGTGAACATAGATTCTTTGTCTTTAATAAGCACTCCCTTAAAAGGGGGTTTTAATGGCCAATAGATGTTTCCTAAGTAATGCTTTTATATTAGACAGGGCTTTGGCCTGAGCATAAAAAGAGCGCGAATCAATGAGATTTTCAGTGAACACAAGATTGGTTCCTCCCAAAATGTGTAGTTGAATGTTTGAGAAAACAAATCCCGATTACAGTGGTGCCATGAGGTACAAATGATTTGACTTGATAGGTCAAGAAACTCAACTCACAAAAAAACATTCTTCAAATAAAGAGGCTTCAAGCTGTTTATTGGCACTCACACTTGAAGTTTACAATCGAACTACAAAAAAACAAAGTATATTTAAAACAACCACATGGCTTTGTCTCATTCTTAATTTGAGCAAACGATGAAAAACACCATAAATCGCTGACAAGTAGCATCCATGACGCAGTCTTAAAACCAATCGAGCAACAGATATTTGAACAGAGATGGTGGGGCAACATATACTCACAAAATAACCTCCTCATAGAATCTTTGCAAGAAATTACGAATAATTCTACAGTTTACCTCTTCAGTTGTGAAACATGTTTCTGTATTACCGTAGACTGCCCAAAGGTGGCATCATTGTCCACTGACCACGTTGTGGTTTATTGGTCTGAACTCTCCATTCATTTCGTGGAATGTCTTTGCTTCCCCTGCTCACTGGAATTTCAAATGTGACTGCCTACAGCAGTGGTGTCCAAACTATGGCCCGGGGCCCACGTGCGGCCAGCACACCGTTTTTTAACGGCCTGCGGCATATCGTAAAAACATCTGACATGGCCTGAAAAGTTATTTAGAACAGCTAAAATAGTGATATAATTTCTGCTGTGAATAAAGATAACAAAATGTTTGGGCATCCCTGGCCCACAGCATGAGCTCTCCACAAGCCTGTTAGACTAAGCGACTCTTCATTCATCAGTAAAGAGAGTGATGACAGGTAGGGAAAGAGATCGCGGTGTGGTCTTTTTTTTTCTCTTTTTTTTTAGTGGTGGTGGGGGGGGGGAGTTTGACAAGTCTGTTTAATATTTTGCATTACTGTTGCACAATATCACCGGGATTGGTTTGCAGCCCTGCTTTTGAAAACCCCATGTCGACTTTACCCGTGCTTCCTTTGAGACATTTCTTTGTCATGACAGAATAGTTGTGTGTGTGTGTGTGTGCGCACAGAATTTCCTCGGGAGGCTCTCATCTAACTGTCTAAGATGATCCATATCCACTGTGCTCCTTGTCAGCTGTTGAGACAGTGATAAATGACATGAATACTTTTTGCAAGGCAGGCTGCCATAGATAGAGCACCTGCATGGTTGCTGACCTACCCGTGGCCAAGAATAAGTAGTTAGATGGACGGTGTAAATATAGTGGCTGCATTATTCTGCGTCATGGGGCACTCATGGCAGTGACACATCTGTAAGTGCGCATCTTTGACGAGGACAATTACAAAGGAACAATCCTGATGTCAATGCAAAAAAAAAAAACATTTTAAAAAGGCTGCATTTTGACTTGATGCAGTAGGCTGATATGAAACAAATACTGGCTCTGCCGCCTGAGACACATTCAAAGGACATATAAAGGACCACACAGAAGCCAGAAAAAGAAAACAAATATATACTGTCGCATCTTGATAATTAAAATATTGTAGGTTTATTATTTCCCAGAGTTCAATTCAAAAAGTGCAATTGAGTATTCCGCAGATTAAACACGGTAAAATACACAAAGTCAATTCCTATCGTTGAAAATAACTTTTCATTGTTTCTGAGAACTCCTGCATCGCTGCAGTTCCGCTCCTGTGATTTGCATTTTTTTTTCGTGGATTTATTTTCATTTTTCTCCTAATATTTTTTTTCATGTCATTTTTCCTCATGCCCCCAGGGAAAATGATATATTTTGGGGTTTTAAATTCCCCATGCATTTCAATAGGTGCCAATTATACGTGGATTTATTTTTCGCAATTCACATTCCCCATTACTATCCCCCGTTTCTATCCCCTAATGTATTTCAATTTTTTGAGATAGTGAGCGATAAACTATAATCAACAAAGTTCCAAAAAAATAGAATGATGCAATATTTCACTGTGTCGTCAATCTATTGAATATATGAGTTTCACCGAGTCTCTAAATTGAGTTTTCCACAATGTTATAATTTATTGAGATGAACCTGTACACTTGTTCTCATAAGTCTTCATACCCTGACAGAGCTTGTAAAACATAGCTTTTTGGGGGGGGGGGGGTGGAATAAATAAAATATCGCTGTTTACTGATAAGGAACCATCTCATTATTTCATGTTTTGTTTAAGGACAGTGCTCTTCTGAAATGGCGTATTGTCTAATCTGAATCCCATTCAAAATAAACTACGAGTAAATGATCACTCATGTTTTCTGTAACGAATGGTACACAAATACTGCACAACTACACCATAACTGTCCAATATACTATGAGGTAGTGATTAGCACGGCTAGCTGGATTTCCTCAGTATTCCTTGGGTAATTTGCCTTCCTTCCACATCCCAAAAACCTGCGTTATTTTTACTGAGGGCTCAAAGGGTTCTTTGTAAGTGCCTTGCGATGAACTGGCAACAATCCTTTTGCCCTGCGATAGGCTCCATTTCATTCGTAACCTTAATGAGGGCAAGCATGGTAAAAAAATGGATGGATACACACCACCTAACACAGGGGTGGGCAATTATTTTCCCGGGGGGGCCAAATGAGAAGCAGAAAATATTGTGGAGGGCCGGGCCAAAAGTTAGAAATAGAAATAGAAAATAAAGACGATAGCACAATGTCTTTGTATGCCAGTAATAATGTAACATTCTCCTCCACCATCACACTCAGCACCGGTTCTCCTCAAGGATGTGTACTGAGCCCCCTGTTGTTCACGCTCTACACATTTGACTGCTCTCCGACTCTTATTAGCGGTCCAATTTGCGGAAAGTTTTTAACATGATAACAATCAAACCATTCTAGGAAATGTTCATTTACTCGAGCCACAAGCAATTCACTCTGAGCATGCAAAAAAAGAATCGGACTGAGTAAGAATCTCTTCGTTATTTTTCAAAGTCTCGTAGATTTGAGTCTTTCCGACACCAGGCGTCTCCTGAATGTTTCGTACTTTGTTACCCGCTTCGTTTAATCAGATACATATCACTTTCCCTTCCATGGTCATTACTCTCTCCCTCTTTCTTCGTCTTCCCCTCCCTCCCTGTGCTCTGCAACTTGAAGTAACTGCGCCACCTGGTGTTGAAATACCTGTCATTACAAGTCCAAACGAAATGAATGCAATCAAACCTTAATTGTGCACCAATCTTCGGCGGGCCGGATTAAAGAGACCAACGGGCCGGATCCGGCCCGCGGGCCATACTTTGCCCACCCCTGATCTAACAATATGTGACATGAATGAATGTGTACCAATGCGATTTTTGTAAGGACCTGGATGAAGGTGCAGACACAGTAAGTAAATGAGATATAATTTATATAGCAGTATTAAAAAAAAAAAAAGAATATATATATATATATATATATACTGTATATCGGTACATCAGCAAAATTGAGACAAATAGGTTGAAACAGACAAACATATAGACATGTATGCAAATATCACACCGAGAAAAATCAACTAGTAAAAAAATTATACAACCAGAACATGCAAACAAAAGCGATTGAAAGGTTATTGAATTAATTTTTAAGAATTTAAAAACAGTCCAAGAATTCGACAAATGTAACTGATTGTGGATGTTGCCAATTCATTTACGATGGCATCAATTGAACAGTCCACGAACGGGAATCACAATGGTACTGCCCGTCTGTTTATCGTCTTCCATGAACCAGGAAGTAACTGCTAACTAACAAACAGATGGACAAGAAAAGATGCTCTTTTTTTTTCAGTTCTCTTCAGATGCGACCTTATCACGTTCGTCAGTCATGTTTTTTTGTTGGCGTCAGACTCAAATATTTTGACCTCGTCAGTGGGCTCCTTCCTCCTTCACATCTGTCTTGAATGTTGCACTGATACTGTTGCCTGAAGTTGGCACACCTTTTCGAACAGCGGTCAAACAGGCGTTCACGCACATTGGCGGGATTTCCAACGAGGGCGTGCCAAACCGACTCATCAAGATGGCGGAGATGTGTAATTTCCCTTTGCGCTTTGTTGACACAGATAAATAATCTCCTTGCCGCAGTGTTGGACTCATTATTATGGTACAAGGGAGGTTAGCTTTTCACAACGGCAAATCAATAACACATTAACGCAATAAAGGATTTGCAAGTGGGCAGGACCCAGTTCGCTCTTTGTGAGGGAGGGGGATAATCGGCTATGATTAACGTCTAATTTCACAGATGGCTTGAAATGCCACCAATTTGCTTTGACAACGCAGTGCGACTTGCATGACATTGGTCTGCAGCTGCAGTTATTCCGTTGGAGATGAGCGTAGGTCAGTGAGCACGGAATAACTTCCTATAGATGTTTCTGACTGCTTGGTACTTGCTGCCATAGCAGCCAGTCTTTACCCTCTATTTTGTCATTGCGGTGATGAGCCATTAAATCGAATGGAAGAGTCAATCAATACTGGGAAACAGAGCGTTCTTTCATGGTGGCTACCATACAGTCAGTTGTCATAAGATACAAAGTACGTACATGGCATATGATAGACATTAGATTTATAGTCATTTTTTTCGCTGTAGGACATATTTGTGACATAGGTCAGATGGATGGATAATGCTCACTAGATGGACACCGAACAAAAGAGTAACCCCCATACTGTTAATTCCATACCGCTCAGAAAGTGTCAAAGGAAACTGAACATTTAGTAGCCGGTTAACACTACAATGCATATATGTATATATATCTATATCTCAAGTATGGAACATAATTGTATAAATAATTGCACATGTCAAGATGTAATTGTGAATAGAAACTAAGAAATTAAGTTGACACCCTTGGCCTATGCTTTCACTTTAGTTGTTTAATGTGTTTGTATTGTTGAGCAGAGACAAGCGTGTACACCATCAAGTGGTGGATTTTTAATGGCGTCAGGTTGGCATTGACAAGGTATTAACTGATCTGTGTGTTTAAGATAGTCGCATTGATGAATTTTAAGTCCGTATCAGATCGATGTTTGGAAGAGGCCTGATTTGGATCCAATTCCATGTTTTTGTTTCTCTTTACGCTGCCATGATGCATTCCCTAATTGTGCCAGTTGAGAGCCCCGCCCCCAAAAAATGTGAATTACGTCACTTGAACGATGCAGTGCAAATCCAGTTTCTTTTTCCATATATGTCTCATGCTACTCTAATTGGCCAGTGAGGGTCACAAGTCAATGCACACGTGCATTGACTTTGCCTTGATTGACATGCGGCAGTGCAGTCAGGAGCAGACAAATGGAGCGACACTATGCCTGGCCACTTTTTAATCATGTACCCCGGGCCCTGGCTGATAAGAGATGTAAGGGCGATTATGGTTCAAGGAGAACGTCCTTGCGTTCGGGGGGCCTTGGGATTATGTCGCTTCAACGGAGTTCTGACTCGAGCACATCAGTATTCAGACGGTGGCCTCCTCGAGGGGCGGGGGGGGGGGGGGTTACTGGAAAGATTGGGAAGGTAGAGAAGAGATTCACACGACTGGAAGAACTTGAATTGAACGGCCGAGGATTGTGTTTAATCTGTGAACTCATTCCATTATGATGAGTACAGCGGATGACGGTATATGTGTTAATAGCTTTTTAGATAAGATGAGATTGGCTGACCTCAAATCTGTTCCCCTTTCCGTTTCTCCGCGTGAATAGAATAGCGACAATGTTTCTGTGTAATAGGTGCAAGCAGACGCATCGAGAAGTCACCGTGCGGCCCTCTCTGATAGCTCCAAGTCAAATCATCAATAGATAGTGGTTAACATAGCGAAATCAAAAAGAAGCCAGAAATAGCACAGTCATGTTGAGATGTGCAGAAACGAACTAGCTTGGGAAGCATAGCCTTTGCTGGTTAAATTAACCCCTTTTTGTGCCTGAGGATACTGCAGCCGCAGACACGATTGTATGAGCGTTTTCACTGATTGGGTGGTGGATTTGCCGTGACTACGGTTTCGTCCCACATTCCTCCCAAATTTATTTTGGGTTCATTGAAGGCTCTTGGGCGGCCCGGTGGTCGATGTGTTAGCGTGTCAACCTGACAATGCAGAGATCGTGGGTTCGATTCCGGCTCCGGTTTTTCTGTGTGGAGTTTGCATGTTCTCCCCGGGCCTGCGTGGGTTTTCTCCGGCCGGGTACTCTGGTTTCCTCCCACGTTCCAAAAACATGCATGGCAGGCTGATAGAAGACTCTACATTGTCCTTAGGTGTGATTGTGAACGCGGATGGTTGTTCGTCTCTGTGTGCTTTGCGATTGGCTGGCAACTGGTTCAGGGTGTCCCCCACCTACTGCCCGAAGATGGCTGGGATAGGCTCCAGCACCCCCCCACAACCCTTGTGAGGGTAATAAAGCGGATCAGAAAATGGATGGATGGATGGAGTTAGGAGGTCATTCATATGAAAAAAATACTTTTAGGAGACTTAAGCCTCATGTGGGAAAGGGGGCACAAGCAACTTGTTGGGTGGGCACGGCGGCCCCTTACGGCCAGCCCCTGGTGACGGGTCTGCCCTCAAGGTTCATTCGCAGCAGAACGGCAAAATAGTTTTGTGTTGGTTGTGTCCTATTTTCCCACACTGAGCCACAGTGATAATTCACGAGAATATTATAAATCACCTTGAGGGAGAATATGCATCCAAACCTGCGTAAATCTCTTCTTTGCCGCTGCCCTTTCTGCCCTACCTGTCGTGATTGGTGCTGCTTGAAATTTTGTTCGCGTCTGTGACATGCCCAAATGTGAAGAGAGATGAAACAGTTCACAACTAATTGCTTTAATGATCACAGTATGTGACCTGCAAGGGGAAAAGAGTGCTTGGTGCTCAGAAAATGTTTTTTAGTCCACAAGCATATGTTCTGCACATGCCCTATCCCCCCCCGGGACACCCACACACACCTCCTCTGAGATACTTCGTCATTATAGAACCATCTTTCCTGACCTTTCCCAGAAAGACATTCATAAATGCATGAGCAATTTTTCTCAATAGCCCCCATTAAGCCATCAGTGTTATATTAAGAAATAGTCCTCCAAAATAAGTTTGGCTGAGAATATTTGCCAGCTCAGTTGCCAATAGGATTTTAATTATGTCTTGAAAATCATGCGGAGCCGTTTTGCGATGGATGGATGGATGAAACTTGCTGTACTTGTGTAAATTTTAGGTCAATTGGAACAAGGGTTTGGGAGCTACTGCCCACTGAAAGTTGACCTTATTTGGCAAGAAGGGGAGTGCCCACATTCCTGTGAAAAGTTGAGGACATAGTGAAAAGCTAAATGACCATTATTTTGATTCTTTACTATATTCTTTGTTTTTTACATTATGCACAACTCTCATTTATTGTACAATAATCTAACTGTAACATATCTGTTACATATTTTGATGCATTTTTGTGTTTTAGAAAACTTTTGTCATATTTTTTTTATTGGGAGGAGTGGGCTTGGAACGGATTAGGGCATTTATATGGAAAACACGTCTCGATTAACACGTTTTTCTAGTTTAGAAATTTCTTCCAGAATCAATTAATTTCGTAAATTGAGGTACCACTGTATTTTTACTTGAGTGCACCACAATTTATTGCACTCACTAGTCACAATGGTGATTTTATACATTGAGCTCTAATTAGACCCGGAGATATGTGCCACTGAGAGAAACATTTCGGTAGCTGAGAGCAAGGACTCATTCAGCCAGGCCTATGGGAGAATAAAGAACGTCTGTCCTACATCTTAACTTGCAATTTGTTGCAAGTATTATCAGCGGTGTTCCATCAGGTCTTTAGTGGTGTCACAATCGCTGCGAGTTTTCTTACAGGTTTTCACAGAATTCCTGTTCCGTGTATTATCATCCCAATTAACCCAATGAGTTGATTGGGGCGAGGAAGGTCTCTCAAGTTGATGAGTTTGTTGCAGCCAATTATTGGGCTCTCCTTCCTGCACCGGCTTTATCGGCTCATGGCTGGAGATTGCCATCAGCGGATGTGGAGCCTAACTGAGTTAGCTATCGATTAGAGGAACTCTGCAAGAAGTCGAGAGGAATCCACTGCAGGTGAAGATTATTGTAGCAAGTAACGAAATGGTTTTCTCACAGCTCCGAGACAAATTATACTGTTTGTGTTTTGGTTGTCAGTTGAACGGTTTGATACCTCAAAAATGTGATCTTTAAAAGGTGTGCCAGAAAAGTTCTAGGACTGGCATCACAAACGATATATTTTAAATCCGGACTATACCTATCTTCTCTGCAATGCCTTAATGTACCCTGGAATAATTCGCCTGGGATCCTCGGCGCCTTCTGCCATCTTGATGTGGTCCACGTCCTCACGATGGGCTTCATGACCCTCATGAGATTGGAAAAGAGAGGGTCACACAGAGCCATGTCAGGTCAGTAGGGATGTTGCTCTTGTAGTCCAGGAACTGTCAGATGCTCAGGACATTGTGAGCAGGTGGCTACAAGCGCTACTCCCAGTTTATTGTCACTTTGGTATACAATCATGGTGACTTCCATGCAGAAAGTGTGGATTTAATTCCCATTCAGTTCTGGTTAAAATGCAAGCTTGGATGGGTGTCTGTCTCTTTATGTGCCCAGTGATTGGCGACCAGTCAGGGGTGTTGTCTACCTTGTACTCAAAGTCAGCCAGGGTAACTTCCCAAACCCTGTCACCCTGATCAAGTGAAAAAACGATTTAAAATAAAAGAATGTATTTTTAACTTGCGTGAACCGCCATTTATTCCTTTTTATTGTATTTTGAATTGAAACTGATGAAATGCGGGTCCTTGGCAAAGAACTGATCTGAGAATTTGAAGCACCCACTAAATGTTGGCAAGCGCTCTTACAGAAAGTAGCAGTGTTAGCAGACATGAGGGTGGGGAGTTGGGACCGATGAATTGATTTGTCAAAACGTTTGTGTGTTTCTAGATTTATTATGCAGCTTCCTTGTTTTCCATTTTACTTGCACTTAATCTTATTAATTTGTTGGTTCCATTCCATTTGTAAACAAATGTTGCACGTTTGTATTATAGTGGGACGCTCTAAAAGTGGGACCCTTCCAAGTTTTTGGGGAAAAATAAGCCTCAAAAGTAAAAACAAATCTAGAAGTTGAACAGCCATATCAAAATACTTTTGCTCATTGTATATAAGAAGGATTTAACAGAAGTATTGTCCATCTTGTACAGTGGTTCTTAACCTAGTTTCGATCGAACCCCAGGGGTAAGCGCTTTGTTACAGCTGCCGCTGTTGTGAAAGTGCTATATAAATCTGCATGTATTGTATTGTATTGTAAGACACACACGACTCAACATGTTAATTAGTTATGACACGCCCGCTTGGCCATCACTGGCTGCAGATGATCACATGACATTGCTTGTCCAATCACTGCTGTGGGAAATGTAGTTCGCTTACTAGTCAACGTGTAACTGTCATAATCGTATGTCGTACAATTAAAAAAATAAAAATAAAGTATACTTACCTCTTGAAATTGTATTTACTTTTTTCTGTTTTTAATAAATGCGTTTTTTTTAAATACCTTGAATTTGTAAAAAAAAAATATATACAGTACATTTTTCACTCATGGAGTGTTCGGTGAATGCGCATATTAACTGGTTGGGTTCGGTACCTCTAAAAAAGTTAAGAACCACTGATCTATAGTTTCACCAAGATTGACATTGCAATTGATGATCGCAAATGTTTGTCCAGGATCCTCATTGTACTCTGACGGTCTACGAGTGAGGTCATAGCCCACCATCCTTGTGTGTGATTGCTCCACTGGCCCTCAGGGAGACACGGTGTGTTCTATACAGAGGGCATTCGGCCAAGTTGTGTTAAAGCAGGGGATGCGTTTAATGAAGGAAAAATGCATTATAGGTCAGGTGCAGTGGAAGGTTGCTCTCTGGAGGCACCAGTGCACACATACTTTACCCGGAGTTGTTGAGGAATTACACCTCGGTGTTCCCAAACTCAACAAACGTGCACTAAACCTCATACAGGCGCATGATCCGCTGCAATAAAAGCGATGCACAGAATGGTGAAAATGAGCAAACAAGGTTATGGTGTGTGACGTCTGATTAATTACCCAGAACGATGGTTGCTTTTTATTCTTCTTTTGAGGCACACCTAGCCTTGTTTTTTTTTACATTTTTTTTTTTTTGTCTGACTTGATTAAGGGATCGCACTGTCCGTTGGAGTGGCTCAAGCGTGAGCACTTGCACTTGTTCTCTTTATGAGCTGTGATATGACTTGTGTAAATTGTGTCCTTTTCTTCACAGTTGTGCTAGTGCGACAGTAATTACTTTGTACTTGTCCATTGAGTCGGGTGGTGTGAGGTCATCAATTCGGTAATGCTATTTGGTAACACGACAGACTCAAATTAGAAACGACAGACTCAAATTAGAAACCAACCCAGGCATGTTAAAATGCATAATGTCGGGGCAGAACATCACCATACACAGAACTGGTTGACCCAGCAGTGTGAAGAATATTTTGTGATGTGGCACAAGAAGGCAGCCATTACATTTTTGTTTTTCCGCTTGATTGTTTTATATGCTGTGGCCTTGAAGTGTTTTTCACACAAATATTTACTAGGATTATCACATTCCAAAATTACGAAAGGCACTCAGTCATCGTCAAGGCGCACCGCATTTTTCGTCCACACTTTAGTTTGTCCTTGAATGTGTTTGTGATGTCTTCCGAATAAGAGGTAACTATGTGAAGCCATTTCAGAGATGAATCAAGCCCGCCTGATTACATCAACCCAATGCTTCAACCTCTTCTCCACAGTGTTTTTGTTTTTCTTTGTTTGTTTTTTTGTTACAACTAGGTTAGGCTGTACTGAAGCTCCGCAAGTAGGCGGACAATGTGACTCGTGCTGTAGATCAAACAGCTGAACTGCTGTTTAGGGACAGGGTCCTGTCCGCCAGACTGGACTCCATTTTTCTCCATTTAGCCCCGCCATCTCACACCTGTAATAGGGTGGCAGTGCACATGAATGCTCACAGCAGGTCGTACCGCTCTGTCGTTAATGACACAAGTTAACACGTTGGCACCGCTTTACGGTGGGCGTGACGGCACTACCATTCAAGAGACTTGGCATTTCTGTTCAGACACGATGACAATTAGTCTCCTTCATCTGCCATCATGCTTTGAGAGTAGATGATTGGAAGGCTGCTCTTAAGTTGATTACTCCACCTTTTATTTTTGACATTTGATGTAAAAAGAAAAACCTTGAAAACGTGATATTTCATGTTGTTATGGTCTCCCTGTGCTTGAGCAGGCTTTCTCTGGGTACTCTGCTTTCCTCTCTATATTCGAAAAGCACAATGAGGTCAATCAAAGATGAAGTTTGTGTATATTACCATGTGATTGATGAGTGACCAGTTTGCAGTGTAACCTGGCTAGGATAGCCTCCAGCTTAGGTGTGACTGTGATCCTAATGTGGACAGGTATGATGGAAAACGGAAGGATGCATGGATTTACAAACAAAGAGAACACATTTTGATTTGGGGCTCAAAACCGCTCAACCCCTGGTCATCATGGTACGATAAAACTGTCCTCGAACTGGCACACTCCGCAGTAGGAGGTGGCAGCAGCCTAAGCCATGTCCAATTATACACTTCTGGTGATGATTGCTTCTCATTTAGTGATCATATTAATTGATTCCTGAGCTGCTCAGCACAACAGATGCTGTACAGACTCGGTGTAGTTGTTGCGCTGCTCTTAGTGATGAGAATCAACAGTAAAACAGAACTGAGTCCGTCTTGCCCACATGCCACTGTGAGTTCAAAGAATAGTGAATCATGCCTCTGGGTGCGTGAGCAATGCTCTTTTCTTTTGCTTGGACAGCACAGATCGGTCGTAAAATCAGGTCAGTAAATGAAGCAAACACAGATTTTCTGTTTAAATGCCTGGAAAGATTGTGGTTCAGGTTGACCTCATGCCAGGTTTGAACTCTGGCTGGTGGGAGCGTAATGTAAAAGTAGCATGTTTTTGAATTGTCGGAAGAAGCAGGAGTACAGTACATGGGGGGGGGGGGGGGGGCAACCCACGCAAGCACGGAAAGAAAATACAATCTCCACACAGCAAGGCCAAAGCTGGTGTTCGGAGTTGGACCCCGAACCCTAGTCAGTTCCTCACTGCGGTTTGTCTTCACTTGCCAACGGAGTGCTCCTCCTCTTTGACCCGCCCGTGTTTTCTTCACCGCGTGCTTCAAAACAAATGACTGTTTAAAACATTCCTTCCTACCGCTATCCTGTCATGTTTTTGGCTGTCGTGCTCTGTATTTACTTTTTGTGATGAGCACAAGCCCGTAAAAGTCACTGAGAAATTACATGTCCTCTATCCCATTCTTCCCTTAAAACGGAGACGATCACTTTCGTCTCTAATACTATACTGCAGATTCCCGTATATAAAAAATAATGGGACCGTATTTTCCACACTAAAAGGCGCACTGGATTATGAGGCGCACCTTCAATGAATGGCCTATTTTCATTTTTTTCATACATTGGGCGCACCGCATTCTAATACACAATCTACAATGCATCCACTAGATGGAGCTACGCTCAAGGAAACGCCAACAGAATGATCAGATGTCATTAAAACATATTTAATAAAGCAGTGACACGGTTCACCTAACCAACAGCAAGTTATAATATTGACTTGTTAACGAACTCTCTTGCCGCTGCTCTATTTCCGTGTTCAGCTACGTAACCGATCGCCTTAAATTTGAACTCTGCGTTGTCAGCATGTCTCGAGCAAGGAGCCATTTTGGGGGAGAAATATTACCGTAATGACCGTACACAAGGCGCATTGGATTTTAAGGCGCGCCATGAGATTTTAAGAAAATGGAAGGCTTTTAGGTGAGCCTTTTAGTTCGGAAAATACGGTATTTATATTTTGTCTGTCTCCAATTTATATGCTCTATAGATTTAAAGTGTACTTTGGATGAAATTGTGAATCAAATCAGACCGTACGTAGGCGTCTCCTTTTTGGTTAAGAGAGACTTCATGCATATGCTCCACCCAAAAAGAACTTTCAGCCTCAAGTATTTACCGCTCACATTTTACAAACAGACAAGCAAAGCAGAGGTTCACAGCTAAAGGGACTGGAAGTTTATTGAAAATATATTAATCTTATTTTCCTTTCTTAATATGAGATGTAACTAACCTGTGGGTGTATTTTATAGCAGAAATGTCAATGTTATTATCATGTCCTTGTTTTTTTTTTGTTTTGTTTTAAACCTTCACAGCAGGATAAGGATATAAATCATGACAGGGTTTCTTTATTCAAGCAATTAGTTCCAAATACACTTCTACCAAATAATAAATGGAGAAAAACAAACACTGTTAACTTCGATCTTTCCAGTGACCCCCTGCTAGCACTTTGCCAAAATGAATTGTCTTTCCTTGGAGCCTACCAATATTACCGAGGACAAACTACTCTTTAATGCTTTATTTATGTGACCAGTTGCACTAATTCTAGCCACTGGCAGGAATTAACATTTAATCTTCATTCTTAACCGCCCTGGCTGTAAAAGTCAGTGGGCCCTATCACTGTCAGTCTTGGCTTTCTACAAATATTGACTTCCAGAAACCCCCCAATTTTTTAACTGTACAGATTTCTCATGCAGAGAAAGTACTTGACGTGGTCTTTTTGCAAATAGCCTCTTTTATAGCTGTAACGGAAGACCTGGGATCTACCCGCCATTGCTTTTTACATAGAACCTTGCAAAGCAGCTGAAATATCAATCGGATACTTGTATGAAGATGCCGCTTTTGTGATGTTTAAAAGGCCGACAGAACTAGTGATGGGTATCATTAAGAGTTTAAGATCCGACTGTTCTTAATGATATTGCTTCTCGATATGGTACTTTACAGTATTCTTATCTGTAAAAAAGACGAACAAATATTTCATTTCTTTTCACTTATTATTTTTCTAAATTAACTTGTCTTGCAATTACACTGACATTCATGTAAAATAAATATTGTCAGTAAAAACCATAATTTACAGATGTAGAAATGGTTTGAACAAATCATTAATATACTGTTAAACATATTTAAAAGAAAAAAAACTGGTGGAGCGTAACTACCCTGGTCCTGCAAAAAGCACTTCTGTGAGGCGAGATGCACATTTTCTATATGTTTGTTAGAATTGCTTATTTTTGCCCCTGACACTTTAACTGACTGCACTTGACGCAATGTTGCAGTCAGCAGTTCGCTAAAAGAGGGCGAATTGTGCATGAAAGACTTATTTCTATCACCCGTTGGAAATTCTTGACATTGTGTTTTGGCAAAAAGAATTATAGTTGGTAAAATGAAAATGTTTCTTAAACAAATATCTTAATTTTATTGCCGGTTAGAAACGAGATCAGAGAGGTAGAAGGTGCAAAACAACATTCATAAAGTCTTAAATAAATGGCAAGTATTAATTGGAGTCATTTCTCCAAGACCATTAACAAAACCGTTTTAAGGTTGGAGTTTATGGTTATTCAATTTTTTAATCATTCAGCCAGGCGGCTTGGTACCCGTCCCTAGTCGGAACAGAATATTGCGAGAGAAGCAAATGTCAAGTATTCCCTGACACGCATAGATGCCATCCCACCTCTGTTTTAGCTCTGCGACTATCACCAAAATAATGAAAATTGATGTCTCCACTATTCGGTAAAAGGCCGACAAATAAAAGGCAGACTGAAAGTAGCTTCAAAAGATTACATTTCATCATAGCTAGTCTTCTAGGTGCGAAGAATGTTAGAATTGTTCATATTTTAATAAGAATTATGAATATTGAAACGTTTTGCAACAATCATTAGGCTGCCCAGTTGACTGGATGAGGAAAAAATTTGTGAACATCCAAGTCAGCGTTCAGGCTTCATCCAGCTTTCCAGTTTATCATTACCATTTTATTGTAGCAGTTCCATTTAAGATATTTGCTTTTATTGACGGGCACTGATTCCATCAAACTGTGTTGCGGAATAGCGTTTTGTTGCGCCCCAGGAGAAAGCTGTGTTTTTGTAAAACTGAGATCGACTGTGGTGTTCGTACTGTATTGGCAGCTTTTATTTAATGGCCAAAACATAACCTATGCCAATTATGGTGCTGCCAGCCAAAGGAAAAAACAAATAAACAAAAAAACAGCTCACGCCTACTGCATTAATACAGGACACCATGCCTTCCCAACAGTGCTTATAACCCTTCACAGAAACCCGCTGGCTCAGGTCATCCTGACTCACCCCTCACAGCAAGAGAGCTGAGAGTGATGGGTTTAGTCAGTCATCAAGAGATGGATATCGGTTCAATTTCACTGAATTTAAAGATCTGGATGCTACTGGCGAAGCATTAAGTTGAACCACGTTATCTCTGTTATCATGATGTCACAAAAACTTAATTAAAATTAATTTTCACAGGGTTGACTTGGAAAGACAGAAGCTTTGAGTCTTGTTTTTGAGCAGCAGTGAAGTGTGGATGTGTGGTTTTTTTTCCCCTGCCAAACTCTTCCTGCAGCTGTAAAGTATCATTTACCGTATTTTCTGCACTATACGGTCAATCAATGGCCTGTTTTAAAACTGTTTTAATATCTCGGGTTTACCACATTATAATGGGGATATAATAGAAGCTACAATCGTGGCTGTGGTTGCACTATGCATCCACTAGATGGAGCTACGCTAAAGAGAATACAGTACAATAAAGCGTTATATTTACAGAGCTCTCACAACCGCTGCAGCTGAAACAAAGTGTTTTACAGAACATTTAAAATACTACGTCCAAGAAATCAGAATATTGATCCATATATAAGGCACGTCGGATTATAAGGCGCACTGTCAACTTTTGAGGGGGAAAAAAAAGAATGCTTTTAGTTGTGCCATATAGTGCAGAAAATATGGTATTTTGACATGGCTAGAACCTAAAGAACAAAAGTCAATAAATGTACTTGCTAAACACAAGTAGGACATCCATCCATCCATCTTCTGCAGCACTAGATTGCATCGGTTCCAGCTCTTATTTGGCGAGAGGGAAAATATTTTCTTGATTGTCTCAATCACGTTGAAACAAATACCATAATGCGAAAATGGAAAAAAATAGAAATAAAAATGAAGATATCACGACATTTGTAACTTAGAATTATAACACAGCCAAGACACAGTGTATTGTCTTTACCCTTTATGCTAAGAATTGTTTGTTTTTAAAAAGTATTTTAACAAGTCGAATTGTATTTTAGTGTTGGAGGGGGAGATCTTCATTAAATCCCCGATGAACAGGGGGGTTCGCTGTAGTTCCCAATTTTCCACAAGTCGCAGATTTTCACTCTCGCCAGCTTTGAATGTCCTTCATTCCCCTTAGTAGAATGAGAACTAATCAGAGAGCTGCAGGATGGCCAGGTGTGTGAGAGAGAACAACACGAGGGGCATTACATGGCCATTCCACATTGCCACTCCCAATCCCAATGACGCCAATCTGCTTAGCCCGGCCAGCTGCGTCTGACGGAGCTTGATGTGAATGTGGTGGGAGTGAGGGTTACACTCCCACAGAGAGGCGGAGAGCTCCAGAAGCAGCCACTGATTACTCCTTGCGCTGCAACCACTAATGATTTATTTATTTGGAAATTACAGACGCCAGGGAGAACTGGGCACCATTGATAAGGGTGCAGGAGAGCGAGCGAGCGAGCCTGAGTGAGAGAGGGAGGGAGGGAGGAGGTTGCTTCTTCCTCCTACCTCAGTGCTTGTGTATATTTGTATGTATGAATGTGCCTGAGGACCAACACCGAGGGATGCATCAAAAGGCTAATTCTCATATTGACATCAGTAAAAAAAAAAAATCTTCCAGTCGGATGTTTCCCTGATTGGAAATGATGTATGGGTGTTCCTGCCAGAGGCTGTAGTCTGTGATTGTTGTATTTCTGTTTGATCCTAGCATTTTTCCTATTTGTCATCTGTTGATGTCAGAAAATGCATTTATTTAAAATCCATTTGAAAGTAGTCATACTTGAGATCGTATCAACATAGCCGAACCAATAATTGTTACACGTGAACCAGCCACCGAGAGAACTGCGGCTGCCATGAACACTGGGGTAGGGTGACCCGATTTTCCAACGCAGTGCGTGATAACGCTCCCATAACGCTATGGAAAGAGCACTGGCACAACGGAAGACTGTGGTAAATTTCAGATGGCCCAAGTAATATCAGACTTCAAACCCCGTGCAATGACGGCTGTGTTTAAGAGAATTAAAGACAAAGTTGTGAGTTTAATACTCATCACTTAGTTTTCCTGCCCTGCTGTGTTCATAGCAGTTATTTCTCTCAGTCAGACTAGAAGTTGCGATGCGTTTAACTAGCTGATCGTCGGATGCCGGGTCAACACGGTTGCGGCAATAAAAGTCAAAGGCGGATCAATACAGCTTTGCCGCAGTGATTTTTGTGGATTATTTGTGCATTTGAATGGAAGCTGGTTCAGCATGCGCAGTTGAAGTCTTGATATAAATAACCCCAGCCCGACTCCGTCTTGTGTTTCCGTGACTTCACGGCTGCATTCTCAATCAAATGGTATTTCTTCCTGCCACGAACAAAGGCCCGAAACATCCGACTTTTTCAAGATGTGTTCAACAGGCTGACATGATGGATTTGGGCAGATTGAGGGACTGCACTCACCTAGATGTGCGATTTGTCTTATTGGCTCTGTTTTACTGCACCCACTATGGCTAATAATAAACTGCCTCCGAACACGAAGAAGAAGCGGCTAAACCAACCAAGAAGAAGTGCGCGCACGCACGCCGTACCTGCAGCTTACTCAAGGTCAAGGTCAAGGGGTCAAGGGTCATCTTTATTGACAAATATGCTTACGTATGACATGCAGCATAGATGAAATTTCTTCCTCTCAATCCTCAGTGCAAATATGCATGCAAACATGCTGTGCATTAAACACACAGCTAAGAAGATGGCAGCTACACTGTATAAAAAGACGTGCTCAGGTGGACCGAGAGTGTGGTGTAACTCGCTTTGCTCTCTGACTATTCCGAACTCCTGTTTTGATGCCAGGGTGGTATTGAGCCCCTTCTTTAAGCAGCAGACGAGTTGGAATGTCTCTGCTGACTGCAGCCAAGTCATGCATTCCATTGGACCTCATTTGGTTCCTAAATACATTAAAGTAATCAATTCTACACAATCAAGTGGAGTTTTAACAGTCAATTAATTTGTGCGTGCCTCTCCAAACTTCTGAACAAGTAGCTTAAATATCGCAATGTACTTTTCCATAATCTTACTCCCTAATACAAAAAAAAAAAAAAAAGCCTGTGCCGCCATCTCTGCATCGATGGGGCCTATAGAAAATCAGTTGCTCGGCCGTGCCCATTATAGACGACCGGCCTCTTTCGCTGAATGACGTGAACCTTATCAAGATGAATGTTTCAAGGGTGCGCGTCATGCAGAGTGGCTTCACTATTCAGAGCTGTCTGGGAATGTGATCTATTACCCGTCTGGCTTGACACCAGGCTGCCATTGCCAGACAAACTGTCCTGAATCACATTTGTCTGCTGAATCCGTCTGACTCCAACATGAGCTGAGAGTGTCACCACGTCAGATTTGACTGAATTTGTTTTGAAAATGGCACGCAATGAAAAGTCTTTGCTGATGAAATGGTTCTTAACTCTTTCATTCCACAAGACGTACTTGTATGTCTTTTTAAAATTAGGCCCCGCCTACCAAGGACGTAGATGTACGTCTAAGTTTTTTTTTCTTGTGTCAGAGAGAGGAGGAGGGTCTGATGCAACCTGAGAATGACAATAAGCCGTTTGCATTGTAAATCATGTAAAAAAGCGTGTAAAAAAACCTCACGTGCTTGACATGCATGCTTTTACAAAAAGCTCTTTTTCTCCATTTTTTTGCCCAGGAATCGCCATTTTCATGAAATTTAGCCAATTTGTAATGCCGATTGCTGAAGAATGTAAAAAGATTTCTTTTTCTGCTGAAAGAAGAGAGTCCAAACTTTATTTTGGTAGGCTCCATGTTTATATAGCATTAGAACCAAATATTCTGTGGGCCTTGCAAGATCAGTCAAAATCCAGTAAAACGCTGGGATTGAGGGGGTTGCTCCAGTGAAAATGGCTGGGATTGAATGAGTTAACATAAAAACTGAAACAAAATTGGTTTTATTGGGTTTCTTCTCCGCCCCACGGATCATCACCCTGTCAGCTTTTCACTGTTGTCTTTGATATGACCTCAACAGTTTGGCCTTCATTACCTTGACCCAATGCTTCACTGCTCTCACTTCGAGCAAGGAACGTCACCTCATGTCAGCACGCTGCCTGAGTGTCTACATCACTGTACTGTATACATCACCGTAACCTTGCACTCCATCCGACAAGGCTTATAGAAGTGAAGCCGCAGGTTTCGGTTTTCATTCCAGCACATTGAGTAAATTCCTTCGAGCAGAACTGTCACCCCAGCACAACAATGGGTGGATACAATCCTTAAAGTGAAGTCACTGTGATAGGAAGCTTGTTTGAAAGATGGGAGACGAGCATTGATGATGTTGGCAAGCTGCCTTACGCTCTCACTTGAGTATGAAGTGTGTAGTATCTGTGCGTGGGTGATTTAAAAAAATCTTTTTTTACATTTAACATTTATTCCACCTCCTCAGTAATGTTAAGATCATGAGAGTGTTTTATTGTTTCTGTTATTATTAGACTTGTTCACGTTGGCTTTTTAACTCATTCACTCCCAAAGACATTTTCAGACTTGGTTTAGAATTGGCTGCTACTGAATGAGATGAATGCATGGCAATGGCTATGTTGAAATGTTACTCAAAGCATTGCAAAATAGATAAAGGTTTTATGTAGCCGCAGTTTAGACTCTGGGATATCTTATCACCAATATAGTGAAATTTAGGTTTGTAAGTCAGGTCAACGAGCATCATAGAACAGATTTTGGTGACCGCTTCAAGGTACTGCTGTAATCATTGTTTGGACAAGAATTGCACTCAACCTATTGACTGCTTCACCATTTTACAAAACAATTCTGTTATGTTGGTCGTAATTCCAAATATGTTTCCCGTTAGATAGAGAGAACCGTGAATAAAGGAGACTGCTTCAACTATCAGCCTCCCAAATGGGGAGCTGTTTAATTGTTTCACTAAATGGCCACTTCATTGCACTTCCGTCACCCAAATGAGTCTTGCTGACATTTTTGTTTAAGTTCCATTCAGCACAGAGATGTGCCATATCCCTATGTGGGGCTCTTGGGCCATCATTCCTGTTCTGTTACCTGTGAAGTGGTGAAAGGGTTTCTGAAGCAGCTTGGTGTTAATAAAACAGCCAGAGTATACTGGGGGTGACTACAAAGTTCACCCTGTTGTACTTAGCTTTTGCTTTTTGGGTTTTAGTTTTTTTTTTTTTTCACCTCGCAAATCCACTGTTGCCTTTGTGAGAAGCAAAATGTTTGAATCTTTGGTTGATGACACTGATCATGAGCAAATTTGAATCAGATGCTGACATCAGGTTTTAGATTTATTTTTATCCATCCATCCATTTTGTGTAAAATTTGCATTTTCTCCCCATGTTTCGTCTCACATTCCTAACCATGTACCTTGGCTTCATTGAAGACTTTTAACTTGTCCATCGGCGTGAAGGCGAGTGATATCGACCACAAGAAAAGAGTGACATGCGTAATAGAAAACTGGATGGATGGGGAAATTATCCGCCCTCACCGAGTGGCAACTCGTGGAATTAAGTATTGCAAAAATAGACTCGGGCTGCTTTTGAATACAGTGACCTTTCACGTCATGCGTGTCCCCTTCTCCAATCTACAGGTTGCTTGCAGTTAACACTTCTCTCTCTCTTGCTCTCTCTCTCTCTCAAACAGAAAGATCAAGTAGATTTGCCCCTCATAAACATCATGCGACAATGTTCTGCATTTTAATGACATCTTAATTGAGATGCTTGACCTTTTAAATGACAGAATGATATGCTAATAAGCACTAATTATGAGTACCGTATGAAACAGAGACACAGACGTGCCGGCGAAGTCAATGTTGTTTAATCTTGTCAAAATCTGCTTTTCTCATGTCCTTTTTTGCATATACAGTCAACGTTTTATTTCAGCGATGTATTGTAGACCAGCGATGATGCTTACACTTCATTTTTGAACAGTTTGGCCTTCAAACTTCCAGAGTTTTGTCTATAAAAGATAACGACAGGATGCATCTTAAGTAGCAATAAAATGTACTTCATTAAATTGGAAATAAAATATAAACTCTTTGATTCACATACATATGTGCATAACAAAAAAAAAAAGTCACAATTTGTTATCAAACATGATACATATTTCTTGTCAAATTTAAAGAAATGAAACTTGTCCAACAACAATATTACAAGTAACTAAATGATCACACATGATATAGTTTAGCCATTTTTAAACATTTCTGCAACTATTTCAGAAGGATTGCTGGCTTCGCCTGTACCCTCAAACTTCAAACTGAAAGTTGAAGTTGAGGATGAAGAACTCAAGTTAAATTAAATACACTTAGAAATGTTAGCAAATAGAGCCAAAACAAATGTGTACAACATTGGCCATTTCGTAATTAATAACTGTGAGTCTTCAACTTTTATTTACTGTACCTTAAAGACCGACAGATTTATATATCCCCCCCCCCCCCCCCGCCCCCCAAACAATGCTGAATGCAGCTAATAACTAACTCAGTGGCATCCCAGGAACTTTCTCAGGCACTGTTGTTGTCACATGAGGCCAATTCACCAATGAGCTTCACCAGGCAACAGTGGATGTCACTCCGTGGCTAGCCACTAGTGCCTGTTGCCCGTTGCTCGAGATGGTCAGGGTTGGTAGTCAAACACACACAAAAAAACCCCAGAGAGGCGGCGGTCACATTGCAGAGATGTCTTTATATATGGCACTTGCTCCCTACTCTTCTACATTCGCTCCTACGTACAGCTACACGCACATAATTCCGCATTTCTCAGAAATGCACTTCAATCGCAAATGGCTGATGAATATTCATGAGGGTGGACTCGGGGAAAGCTTCATTGGTCCACTGTGACGTGTTGGGTAATTTCACTGGTCATATGTGACCAGACTTTGGGTAAATCTATCGATGGCTTGAAGCTCATCAAAAAAAAAATATATAAATGAACTGCGTCACATTAAAGGCTGCGGGGTTTAAAGCGTGGGGGCGGGCGTGTGGTGTGGAGGTAGCAACATATAGTCCTGAAAATACGGTTTATAAATATTTTTGACTGGTGCAACTTCCACCCCGCAACAACTTAGTATGAAAATTACAGAATATACAACTCTCTAAATTCACTTTACAGGGTCTTTAAATGGAGTAATGAAACTGTGAACAGCTCTTGAAAGCATCAGCATCTTCAAGGCCAATAATCACATCTGAATAAATGTTTGTAAACAGCTGATTGTGGGGACATTTTGATCAGAGCTTTTTGTCCCCTCAATTTGGACAGAAACATACTGTATGCTTGTAGATGGGTGTCTAAATTTTCCAATTTATTTATTTTTGGCATGCATGAAAATGCACATTTTGGTACACCATCACCCCCTCCTTCATACACTCCCTTGTATCACTGTCTTCATTGTTTATGTCTTGTGACCTGTTGTAACTGTCATATGCTTGTGCAGGAGTTTTTTGCCTAACTCAAATTATCCTCAAAATGAGGGTAGTTCGAGCGTGTTTTTTTTTTCTCCCCCTCTCTCTCCCTTGTGGTTTCTTTCTGACTTCCGGGTTGAGTGAACGCTGGCGCGTTTGGCCGCCGCTGCTCAACCCGTATTGTTTTGTGTTTTTTGTTATTGTAAAGTGTCCTTGGGTGTCTTGAAAGGCGCTTATAAATAAAATATATTATTATTATTATTATTATTATAATTACAGCAACGGCATCCGACCTGATGTTGCAAATTGGGAGCAGCAGGCATACATACCATAGCAGAGCTGCAGCACCTTTACAAGTCATTTTCTCTGGTGATTAATGAGCTGCGACTCTACCTATGATAGGCTGTAGCAACGCACAGTCTATTAAGCAAACATTAAGAGTGTTACATGTCCAGGTCAAGCTGTAGCAGCCTCTATTAGGAGCATAAACGGCCTTGTAAATGTTGTTGTTGTTGTTGTTTTTTTTTTTTTTTTCAAGGAACCATTTTTGGGGAATTATCTCAGGCTTGTACTGGAACTTTGCTGTTGGATTACACTCCAGCACGAGTAAATCACCCTCAGGGTTTTATTCTTATACAAATTTAATGATGACTGTAAAGCACATTTTAGCTCGCCTTGATCACGCAGTCTTCTTCTGGCAGCTCATCATTACCACCAAACCCCCAGAAATGCACATTTAAAATAAAATTGGTGTGCGGCAGTGAAATATAGTCCCAACGAGGACTCCGTGAACTCCTTAATGTCGAACTTAATGAGGGTCTCCAGTCTCAGATCTATTTTCACTGAATGCATCTCATAGGTTTGCATGATATCTTAGCATGATATCTTAGCATGTGTTAACTACTTAACTAGGTCCTTCGGGGCCCCGGAGTCGTGACTCCGCAGCCCGTCACCAGACTGCAATGCTCTCTGTAGACCAGCAATTTGTAGAGTAGGAAAACAAAAGCTGGTGGTGGCTTACTTCTCATCTTAAAATAAATACATAAATAGAATAAAAAATTACAGCCATCTGAATTAAAACTCTTCGTCACCAAAATGAGATATGTCTAAGAGTGCGTGGACAACCATGTGTTAACCAGAACTTTCGCCAATGTCAGTCCAAGCATCCATATAGACATAACACAAGACACAAAAATGGTCTGTAGCAAGTTGATCTTAAAAATCCAATAAAAGTAAAATACCAACAGTGAAACGGAGAAACTTTTTTTTTTTTTTTTGGCCTGACTGCAATATCCCATCTTTCAACACGCTGCCATTGAACACAAGATAAGACCAAGAGTAACATGCGCAAGACTCCCAATGATTACCGCGACTCTATCAAGCGTAATGGTGATTTTCTTTTTATAGCTTATCATTTGTTTTCATTTGTTTCTATGCCAGTCCATCACATTATGTCACTGGGCGGTGCAAAAAAAAGTTGGGCACTGCTGTGCTTGGCTGAAATAATGTCAACGAGGTCATCGGTTAATCAACTCTGATTGACTTTCATCACATTGTAGTCGACTACAAAATACGTTTGGTCATTCAAGACCTTGTGTTAATTGACTGATGCTTGAACGGGGCTCTTTGCACGATTTGCTGATCTTTCACACAACGGTGATTTGAAGTGAAATGTACATTAGCGGGATATTACTAGAAAATGTATAGGCAGCCCATAAAATTGGATATTGGCGCCGGAGATTGGAATTGTGCACTTAGACTTTTAGTGTAAATCCAGCCATTGAGAGTTGTCATTCCAACAAATGTACGGGCTGCCGATAATGGAAGCTGGCGTCAGTAAATATGTGGAAAACGAGACCAGAGAGGCTCACAAACACCATTCAACCCCCCAAATCCGCTTCGTCACATCCTTGGCTTGCTTTTTATGGATTGACTGGACAATTGTGGGTTTGCTTTGCAGTCAGCAGCTGACATGATTGAAGCATCAAGTGACTGCGAATCCGGCCAATTTTGTTGAATGACGTCATTCCCTTCAGCTGTCAAACCTCATAGATTTACTTCATCGCTCTACTTTTGCAGCTCTGTTCGAGCCTATTACAGTGCTCTGTCTTCGTCATGGGTGACATGCGGTTAAGTGTAAGGTAATTGACCGATTCTCGTGCCCATCCAATTTCATTCTCCTCTCAGCCTCCTCCCATGTGCAGCATATTGCACAGTGCCACCTAGTCACAGACCTTCTTCAATGCCCCTGTTTGTTTACCGTCCCTGACATTATCTTTGTCAGTTAGAGAGGGGAAAGTGTGTTCCCCAAAAATGATTCTAATAGGCAATGAGACAAATGATGGGATTGTTGGACCTTAGTGTGAGATATCACATGTGGCAGAGCAATTTCCATCATAGGCGGGAGTCGAGCACAGCCATTAATTTTTCATTTTTGAGAGGAAAAGATCCCCCCCCCCCCCGAGAGCCATCTTGCCACTCCAACAATGTCGGAATTGGCCTTGTTCCTATGAAGAATCAATCTCACGTGAAACTGTCTTGGCTCCACCTCTTCTTTGAAACCACCATCTCATCTTTTACTGCTGCCGTGCTGCATGTGGAGGGGACACACATTGTATTTTATTATTAGTGTTTATTTATTTGTATTTATATTTGTTTATTCTAAATACGATACCTCAACCAGAAATATTATTTCCTGACCGGCATCACGGAAAATACAGTCACCTCCGTACCGACAAAATGACCTTCTGTCGACTTCGATGTCCATTTTGTCCCAACATCCGCTCCAACAGAGACAGGAAATAAGTCTCTGAGAAGTGAAGCAGCACAAAACCCACAACAGCCTCTCATTATCCACTAAATAGCTGCAGATTAATTACAATGACAGTGACAGATGGCTTGTTACTGGATCAGTGAGATGGGACCCAGGGGAGGGCCACAAACATCGCAGATACCGAATGACTCGACAGCAGCCTCACGTGTCCTCAACAATGTTCTGACCTGCCTGACAGACACATCATCTTCACTGCGCCATGAGACATCACTTGTCTTTTCCCACAATTCACTTGAACGTTAATTCTGGAGGCCCACTGCAGTTTTCTGAACTGACTCAGCGATAAAAAAAGATATTGTAGTTTTTTTGTTGTTGCTGTTTTTTTTAACTTGTTAAAAGCACATTTGCTGAACAGTTTTTGTTGTTGTTGTTGTTTTTGCCTCATGTAGCAGTAATTGTTTTTAATGACAGTCGTACGCATAAGCAGGGTAGTCAAGTGTGTGCAGGTGCCTCTCCATTTGCAGATCAAATTTCATTGAGCTGCAAGTGCAGCATAAACCAAATCAAATTCAAGTGTGTCATGACTCAAAGTTCTAAAATCAACACTTAGAAAGATATACTACTCACAAAGAGTTAGGGATAATTGGTTTTTGAGTGAAATTTCAGGATGGGCCTAAAATGCATTTAAACCTTTACAGGTGAACTTAATGTGACCTTCTCTAAGCTTTTGAATGCGCTTGTGCAATGTTTCGGGACTTTTTGCACAAGTTGCTGTTATCAAACGAGGGACTTAAAGGCAAAATTCACAACAGGCGTTTGATCCTTGAACCGACTAATAAATGTCCTGATTCAATTCGAGCCAAAATGCACAGGCTGAGCTAATTCCTTGACGAAGGAAGTCTACAGTAAAAGCTGACTTCTCATGTTCCAGTAGCGCGTATCGCTACCGTGCCGGTCCCCTTCTTCTCCACAGTGTGGTTCACCGGAATGTCTTAAGTGAGCAGCACCTTGTCCATATTGGTGATGTGGTTGGGCTGGATGTGTTTGTGGGCAATCTTTTTGTTGTATTTCAAAGTATGCTCGATTCCCATGGTCCTCGGCGTAACTGATAGCTTGCAGTTTAAACTCTGCTTCGTAAGCGTGTCTCTTCGTAGGTGCCATTTTCGGATGTTCTTTCGCACAATGCATGGACCATATACAATATACACCGACTAGTGTCTTTTTTCGCACCCACCCTTCTCACTTTAACGTCCGCATGCTGTCCTCACTTACGGTCTGCCTTTCCTCGATATGAGCAACTTGTCGGCACGTCAGTCAGTCATCGAAATCACATTGCAGCATTCACAGATGTTCGACGTGTCCATTTTGGAGAAAATTTAAGACTTTTATGTTCGCCTTATGGTTGTGATAATACGGTATTTCCACCAGGCTGTTTGTTGTACAGCTCACACCAGGCCTTCAAGAATTGAGGTTACACTAAAAAAACACAGGTAACTTTTCATGCTTTTAATCTGACTTCTGGGCTTCCTTCTGGGTTTTCATTATTCAGACGTTATGTTCTCTTCTGCCAAAGTCTGCACAATGGTTGTTAACTCGAAAAGAAGCTGTGCAGCTTTGTGTGGGGCTGACTCTGTTCCAGAGGGCTGAGAAGCACATAGTTGTCAAGGTAACGAAAAAAAAAAAGACAATTTCTGATGTAACAGGAAGAGGATCATTGCTTTTAATATGTAGGATGTCAATAGTTATGAATATTAATCATGACATGAAATCACACTGACTGCATTGTAATAAAGCCAACAAGCCATTTCATTTTATCCTTGGAAACAGTGTTCATTTTGTATTTGGCAGATACAAATCTCCAGTTTGACATTTTTTTTAAAAAGAGCATTATGTGGTACTCCGGTAATTACAAGGATGAAAAACTCCCCCAATTCCTTGATAAGGACCGACTTCAGATTCACGTTGCATTGAAAGTTGGAACTGTCCTTGAATAAACCCAATGCAAAATGAAAATGAAACACTATTCAACATATAAAAGCTAATGTTTTGAAAAGAAGCAGAAAGGCAGCCTTAAAAAAAAACAAATCAGTTGCCTCGGTCACATATTCATCAGTACGAACGGCATATTTAGGCAGAAAATCCGATATTGTTCATTGGTATCGATTCAGTAACGACTGAACTCTTCAGTTGTCTCGTCATGGCAGTGCACACTTTGAATCAGAGATGGAAATGTCCTATAAAAATAGACAGTTGAGAGACAGCTTGAATGATGCAATGAAAGTGAGGAGAGAAGGGGATGAAAGTTGACAGCATAAAATGCTAATATTGTATGCTCAAATGCTGTGTAAAATAAGTATATGTTTAAATTTATTTGTATGGGGTGATTACTAGTTTAGCTTCTGGCGCACTTTTTTTTTTTAATTTACCGTATTTTCCGGAGTATAAATCGCAATTTTTTTCACAGTTTGGCCAGTGGTGCGATTTATACTCTGGAGCGATTTGTGTGAAATGAATCACACATTGCGCACATCACGTTATTTTCACATTAAACCGTAAGAGGGTGCTCTTGGCCTGTGTTGATACTTTCCACGTTGGCGGTAACTGAGAAAAACAACTGACGATGACTCTGACGTAAGCGACATAGAAGAGGAAGCGCTGCATCTTCTACCTCCGGAGTTGTTTAAAAGTGACACCTAGCATGAAGATTTCATTGGATTTCGTGATTTGGAGTGATGCTAATGGTTTGGTAAATTTGTTAGCATGTTCTTTGTGCTATACATACCTGTCAACTCATACGGTTTAGCCATAGTTCATACGGATTTTGTGGTGAATCTTACGTATATGGCCGTATCGCACAAATCATACGGATTCTGAACATTTCAGTTTTTTTTTTCACCAACTCCAAATGATTTGGAGTTGGTGAAAAAAGTAACGCAGGAATACAACTCTGTACACAGTAATGCCACTAAGTAGAATGATGATTAGACATTAACCAGACATTGTATTATGGAGATCTACAATAAATATCATTGAAAATTTCGTGGTTTTTTTCTGCCGTTATTTTGACATATAAAATGCTTTGGTATGTTATAAGGATTTTTTGCTCTTTATAAGGATTTTTTTAGTAGTTTATACAGGTTGGCGCTCCAAAAAGTTGACGGGTATGGCTATAGTTGTCTAAATAACTCTTAATATGTTCCGTGAACATACCAGGCACATTCACAGTTCGTTGTTTAAGCGTCATGTAACATTAGCATGTCGTACACTTATTCAGCCTGTTGTTCTCTAGTTTTATTTTTATTTTAAATTGCCTTTCAGGATGACATGTATGTTTTTGGTGTTGGATTTTATCAAATAAATTTCCCCCAAAAATGTGACTTATACTCCAGTGCGACTTATATATGGTTTTTCCTTCTTAATTTTGGCTGGTGCGATATATAATCCGGAGTGACGTATAATCCGAAAAATACGGTACCAGAAAAAAGAACAGTAACAGTTGGCGGAAAGGGCCGAAAGGAGGTCTTTTTTTCCCCCCTGCTCAATATTTTGCATGTAATCTATGTACTTACTCTCATCCCGGACATCCGGGATGGACCTATTTCCATCGTGGCATCCATCTGCTGGAGCTTATGCAAATGGCATAAAATGAAAACACAGGCAAAAGAATTATTTGCGCCTGAAAGTGGGAGCATTTATCACATAATGTGATGGAGTAGCCACCAACGACTTTGAGAGAGGGAGAGTGCAATGAATTTAATTTGGAGGGCAGTCACAAAAAAAAAATAGATGGAAAAGGCTGCTTTTAAATTTTGAGGTGGGCCAAAAAAAGCAGAGCTTGATGCAATTTTTCCAGTAGATTTGCACACTGGACACTTGATTTTTATGCACGTATGTACCGTATGTATATTTACCATGCAGTGTTCCCTCTAATTTTCCATGTGTCTGAGCATTCACAAAAACTCCCTGAGTATCCTTTGGACCGCGGTGAGCAACATCAGTCATGCACACTATGGCCAAATCAGCATCACACTTGTCCAAAACCTGAAATCATCAATTGCATGATCTTACAAAAAGTAAAACAGTCAAATCACCTACATATCGAAACAGAGCATATCATTGGTAAGACATTTGTGACCTTAGACAGCTGGCCAAAATAAAACCTCTCCTCTCACATGAACACTTTGAGATGGTAATTCATGCCTTTGTCACATCCCGGCTCGATTACTGCAATGCCCTTTACTTTGGAGTCAGCCAGTCCTCCATTAAGCGCCTTCAGCTGGTCCAGAATGCCGCCGCTCGCCTCTTGACTGGTACTCGTAAGAGGGAGCACATAACTCCTACTCTGGCATCCCTTCACTGGCTCCCCATTCATTTTAGAGTTATTTTCAAGATCCTCTTATTTGTTTTCAAATCTCTGAATAATCTCGCGCCACCTTACCTCTCTGAGCTCATCCGCCCCTACACACCTGCCCGGCGCCTCAGGTCTGTGGACCAGACTTTATTAGAAGTACCAAGAACTAAACTGAGGCTCAGAGGGGATCGAGCCTTTTCTGTTGCTGGTCCCTCTCTCTGGAATGACCTCCCACTAAACATTCGGCAAGCCTCCTCGCTGCCCATCTTCAAAACCCTCCTCAAAACTCACTTGTATTCTTTGGCATTCGACTCAGCATGACTTAGATTTGTTCTTGGTTTTACTGTTTGTTGGTTTCTACCGCCTTTATTACCGATTTGTCTTACTGATTATTGTGCATGTTAAATTGCTCCATGTACAGCACTTTGTATGCAGCGATGGCTGTTTGAAAGTGCTCTATAAATACTGTTGACTTGACTTGACTTGACTTGACATGAATAAAATTAGCCACAGTATGTAAAAATTGGTTCAGGATTAAGTATTTTAGGCCACTGTTTGTGTTGTGAATCGGCCCAAATTGACTTGTCCATAGAGTAGAGTAAATGGGAAATTCGTCAAAATCATTATCGCTGATGAATTTTGTCTTCAATATGTGTTATGGTTTAATATCAAAACTAAAGTTGAGTGTGACATGAATGATGCCTTTCATCACAATGAGTATAAAAGTGGTTAAAAAGGAAACAAAATGTTCTCACAAATTACAGTTGTTGTTGAGATGTTTGACTTGTTAGATAATAATCCTTAAGAAGGATTTTAAGGAAATAGGTTTTCTAAAATTCTGCCTTTTTAAATGATGATAAACATCCATCCATCCATTTTCTAATCCGTTTATTTTCACAAGGGTCGAGGGGGTTGCTGGAGCCTATCCCAGCTGTGTTCGGGTAGCAGGCGGGGTACACCCTGAACTTGTTGCCAGCCAATCGCAGGGCACACAGAGACACGCAGGCACGGGGAGAACAAGCAAACTCCACACAGGAAGGCTGGAGCCCGAATCGAACCCTGCACCTCTGCACTGTGAGGCCGATGTGCTAACCAGTTGTCCACTGTGCTGCCCTCGTCAAACTCTTTGTTGGTAAATACTACTACACTAACTTGAGCTGGGGCGGCACAGTGCTCGACTATTTAGCACACCCACCTCCCAGTTCAGAGGTCTGGGATTCAGGCCACTTGGGGCCTAGCTTGCTGCCCACCCAAGAAGCTGAAGTATTCTCCATCATCACCCAGGGTTCCTTCTGAAACAAAACCAATGGACTTGAATGCACCCCAGTCAATTATTACAAAGAAAGATTTGATTCCATCAATTCATTGAGAATGGAAATTCAAACACAAAGTAGAAGCCTAGCAAAATTGTCACATTTAAAGACGTATTTTTCCTAGTTATTGTTGGTTGACACGCTTTCAGGCATTCAACAATTGAGGTTTCACTGCACAGTATTGCACTTTTTAATTGGATATCCCATTAACGTTTGGTCCAAAGAGGATGCTGTGTTTGCCCTGCTGTCATGATTACAATTTATCTGTTTCCTGCTCCCAAATTCCCCACTCAAGCGCTTTTGTTGCTCAGGGCAATCTCCCTATTCGGATGGATCTAGCTTATATTCCAGTCACTCTTCGTTTCTATTTCAGAAACAGAAGCAAAGAAAGAGGATCTGAAATAAGGTTGTGGAGGCTGTCTCTCTGCAGGTGTCATCCCACTTAATCACTAAAGTAGTGCTCTAAAGCAGTAAAGTCTGCCGATACTCTGCAGGGGATGACCATATCCACGTTGGGTGGATTTATTTTAACTCTATTTTTACAGCACGTGTTGGGAAATAGATCTCCTTTTTTTTTCTTAAGAAGATGAAGAAGAGGAAATTGCAAGTGATGCCCCGAGGGTCTTTTTTGGGCTTGTGTGGCACGCCATGTGTTGGAGCAGATGTTTGAACATGTACTGCTGCATTGAGCGAGTGCGACAGACACCGCAGCCTACAACACCGATCATAAGGGCAAATAGGAAGAGAGTGCCACTGGCATCTGGATCAGGAAGCAAAGTCTGGTACCATTATGTCAAATCTTGTATCAGGCAGTCATTCTGAAGAATCGCCATCGGTGAAATGATGAATTAAAACATCTTCCTGGTCATGACACTGGAAAATGGAAATGGAAGACAGCATGCAATTGGCTAAAATTTCAAGTAAATCTATGACCACCTTTGGATGTCTGACAGACCAGCGAGACATAATGCCGAGAAGTGGCTTTGGAGATTTTTTGGCTTTGCTGGAATTTCACAATCTATGAAGCCAGACTAATTCTTATTCCACTGAAAGGTTCATTTGCTATTCTATGATTAACATAACATTTTAATTCAACCGCTATGAGATCACAAAAACACAAAAAAAACCCACGAGAGCACTTAATCCTGTAGATCAGTGGCACTCAACCTTTTACAGTAAGTACCGCTTTAAAAAATACCTGCTCTCCCATAAAAATACATTAGCACTGTAGGCTAAAGTGTTCAACAAAAGGAGACAGGTTGTATTCCTAAAACGTATATCTAATATCATGGGAAGCCACTGTGAATTTATACACTGTTAAAACACTGTGTGTTAGATGGAAATTCCAAAAGTGCAAATAATTACCGTATTTTCCGCACTATAAGGTGCTTCGGTGTATAAGGCGCACCTTCAATGATTGGCCTATTTTAAAACTGTTTTCCTATATAGGGCGCAGCACATTGTAAGGGGCATAGAATAGACGCTATACTAGTGGCTGCAGTTGCATTATGCATCCACTAAATGGAGCTACCCCAAAGGAATACAATACAATACAGCTTTGTTTATATATCGAGCTTCGACAACCGCTGCAGCTGTCACAAAGCGTTTTACAGAACATTTAAAATACCACGTCCAAGAAATCAGAATATTGATCCGTATATAAGGTATTTTTAGGCGCACTGTCGGCTTTTGAGAAAATTGACTGCTTTTAAATGCGCCTAACAGTGCGGAAAATACGGTTGTTCAACTGAAATGTGTTGCACATAAAAGCTGAATATCAGCTGTACCGAAATATAGTACCCATTTGAAAATAAACAGTTCTAGAATGCAAATGTATTGGACTCCACACTTCAAAACAGCTGAACATAAAACATTTCCTCTACTGGATTAAAAAAAGTTTAAGGCCCTGTATTTTACCATTTATTGCGGGGGGGTTTTTGCCGCCCGCTCATCACAAATGGTACACATGCAACCACGTTTTAACAATCACTGCTTTTAGATGCTTGTTGAGTCAAAGTCTCACACAATTTCCTGCCCGCGCGTTTCATCAAGATTTATACTTCCAGAAAAATTGAACTCCAAATTGGACCACTTTTCGCCTGCTTGACTTCGGAGGTTTCTCACTCATTTGCGAGGAATTTAATTGAAAAGCGCAGAATGTAAGAAATAATAGCACATCACAGCTCAGCCAAAATGTAGTCTCCTCTGATGATAAAGTTATGGGCCAAGAGCACTGCTGCCCGTTGACCCAGAGAATGAGAATGAAAGCAGCTTATTATGGCTGTTCCACGGGGCACACTGTCTGCCTCAGTCAGGTACTGATTGATCGAGTCGGACTCTTTGTCACACACGGAAATTAAAGTGAAAAACACTTCAAGAACACATTTGAGATAAATATCAGCATATGCCATTTTCTGGCATTGAATCCAGAAGAGTCTTTTTAATAACCATACTCATTGTTTGATGTTCAAAGGAGCATGCTTAAAGTTTACCACAGACGACCAAACATTCTCTCCCGGTATTCTGACGAGGCGAAACGGCATTTAAGCGCATCATGATCAATGCCTTCACAGGAATGAATGACTATTTTTAATGAATAAGATTTAAGAACATTATTATGGGTAATTACATCAAACGTGTTGTTTCAGAAGTGTGTATCAAACAAGTCGTTTTTTGCATTAATCAGGACCCATAAAGTAGCTCTTGGTTTCAAAAAGGTTGGTTACACCTGATTTAGATGAATGGGAGTCCTGGCCAACTTGTTGTAGATGTTGACAGTTGACAGCCTGCAGGTTTTTTTCCGGGTGTTCAGGAAATGAGAATACAATTGATGGGTCAGTTAATATTAGTGATGTCCTAGTCATGTTTTTTTTTTTTTTTACTTGCCTCAGAGTAGAATTAATTAATATTGAGTATTGGCAGATACTGGAAGAGGGAACCCCCCCCCCCCCCCCCCAAATCACCCAAAACAAAACCTTGAAAAGGTATCTGGGAAAAAAATGGCAAGTCTGCAAATCTGCACATGCCGAGCCATGAATGTGCAGGGGTCAATCAACTGGAATTCATTGGAGGCGCACGGCTTTACTCCAAACACAAGCTTTCTGGAGCAAGACTTTGTGCACATTTGTATTGTAAATTTGTCTTGTGGTTTTCGTGGGTGTTTTCTGTCTCTTTCGCCTGGCACATCAGTGTGTGGGAGGGGTATGATAAAGTAATACAACATTCATTTGGATAGTGGTTATTTACACCGAGAAAAAGATCATTTACAAGCACGGAGCCAGCTTGGTTCAGAAAAAAAATCTTATATTTTTCGGACCATACTGATCAGCTACTTGAAAAAATGTTTTTAGTTTAAAAAAAAACACAATTAAAAAAACACACTCAATGAGTGTTGGGGCATCGGTCTTCAGTAACGTCCAGCATTTGTTGGTAGTGTTCTTCGGTGTTGGCACTTTGGCAGACTGCAGAAATGTTGCCACTAATGTCCAGCAGTTTTGAAACACAAACTTTTTGGTTCGACCTTCGAATACCAGCGCTACATTTGAGTCATATGGACTTCTTATTTCAGCAGTATGTAATTATTTTTTTTCTTTCAGCCTGTCATCTGTTGATTATTAAACACAGTGACTGAAGTCTCCATCCCATCAGCGATGGCTCATTTAGAGAAGTTAAGTGCAGTTTTGTAGTGCGAGATAATAAAACATTCATTTGTTTTGTCAGGTTTTTTTTTTCCCTGCCACTCTGGTGCTAATTTCCTGGTCCGTCTGTGCTTTGCCCATACTGATTTCCTGGGCCACAACCTTCATTGTATTTTGGGTGAATCAATAAGAGGTTTCTGCATTCAAGTAGACAACAAAGAAAATTGGCTTCAAAGAGAACCTCGCCTTCATTACATGCTGTTGTTTGTGTTAATTTCAGCGACAAGCTTCGCATCAACTTGGGACTAGACATCAGACATTTCTCTTGTGTATTCTGACTTCATTTGGCATGAGGTGAATCAATTATGGCCACAGAATATGCAAATGAGATGATCAAATTAGTGGGGAGACCGTGGAAGGACGGAGGAGATGACAGGGTGGGCGGTAAAAGACGAGATGCGCGAGATGAAACATGAGGCATTGATATAGTGAGAGCAATACTGGCGGGGGGAAACAAGCAACACACCATCTAGATAAGCAGAAAAGCAGTGATTTGTAACTTGAGTTCAATCTCCGGTTTCAGCTAACGATGGTTATATTAATCAATAAATCTGTCGATTATTTTGTCGATTCATCCAATACACAAATATTTCAAATTGGCAGTGCAGAAAATGAACACGTGAAATATGATTCCGTTTTGGGTTTGGTCTTCTTCTGTGTGGAGTTTGCATGTTCTCCCTGTGCATGCATGGGTTTTCTCCAGGTAGTCTGGTGTCCTCCTACATTTAAAAAAAAAACATGCATGGCAGGTTGATGGAACATTTCAAATTGTCCTGAGGTATGATTGTGAGCGCGGATGGTTGTTCGTCTCTGTGTGCCCTGTGATTGGCTGGCAACCAGTTGAGGGTGTACCTCGCCTACTGCCCAAAGACAGCTGGAATAAGCTCCGGCACGCCCCATGACCCTTGTGAGGATAAGCGCATCAGAAAACGGATGGATGAATGGATGGAATGACCCGAGTATGTCGAAAACATGATCTCAGTTCAGCGAATATCGGATTATCTGTTGTTTATCTGTTTGATTTTTAGCTAGCTTTTTTTGTGACACACATTCCGTAGTTTTTTTTCACTTTTTTTAGGCTGATCCAAAGCCGAAAAAAGTGAATTCCGTATACACTATGCAACTTGAATAATGTGAATGTCAATATGTTTTTACCATAACAAGACTGGGTTGAGCAGACAGGCAATGACATGGTTATCAAGTTTGAATGTTCAAAGTTGAGGGTGGATTAAAAATAAAAAATAAAAAACAACTACATACATCTAATTCACATTTGTTTGACTGTGACCAGTGATGAGCTTTCTTTGACGCGTTTGTAAAATGTTAGAGGCTCCGCTCTATTATTGAATTATGACCAAGTTGCCCTTCGTATGCTGCCATACTTCCATTTCTTGTCATGTTGAATATTCAGAGGCTTTGTATCAGGCCTTTACATGCCCAATGGCCTTCTTTTGAGGGTCATATTTGATATTAATGAAAAGACGGCCTTGATCATAAGAAATGTCGTATTCATTGATCTTTTCATGTGGGACCTCTATGAGCTCATTCAAATGTTTTCTAAATGGAGCGGTGTTATATCCTTTGAAGATCATCAATCAGAAGTGACAACAGGTTCAAAGAAATTGTATCCAAGTCGGCACATCATGGATATAAAAACAAAACTGCTATGAATTGGAAAACTTGCTCACTTACAGATGGGACAGGATCAAAACAACAGATGCACAATGGCCACTAAAACACATTAATATAAGAACATTTCAATTCGCTTTATTATTTTCCAACAATTGTTCCCAGTAGATAAGTCTTCTGAGAGTTAATCATAAAATGTCCATCCATCCATTTTAAAGCTATTGTATTTATTATGATCATGGCTAACTGGAGCCTATCCCAGATGACTTGAGGCGGAGTTCACCCGCAACTGCTAACCAGTCAATCGCAGAACATAGACAGACAATCGTGTCCACTTCCATTCACATCTAGGAAATTAAAGCCCTCGGGAAGGCTGACATACATGCATTTGGAATATGGAAGGAAAAACGACAACGAAACGACAACACACCATGGGTGCTGCTCCTAAAATGTCTTCACTGATACTGGGTATCACTTTTAGTTTCAGTGAGAAAAGCAAGACACCCCATTCTGTCATATGTGATGAACAAGAATGTTCTTCAATTTTCTGGTCTTATTTAGTATGTTGCTGTATGACTCATTTATCAGTTTCAGATTGATTTCTTTGCCCATGCTGATAAAAATAACCAAATTGACAAACAGCCAAATGCACTTGGAAGTGTTTTACTGCAGTGCAAATTAGAATGAAATCTTTCATTGCGGTGCTGTTCCTTTCAGATTTACATGAAACTGTAGCCTGTTTTGCGCACAAATTCCGCAAAATAGTCGCCGTAGCAGTACATTCAAAATGAAGCTATTTGTGAACTTTATACATGACCCGGTGAAGGTGGCATTTTACATTCCATCAATGACATGCCAACTTGCAATCAGATTTTTCCATGTTTCCAAACAGTGTTGACTAAAATTCTGGTTGGACAGTGGCAGTTTCTTTCAACCGAACGGGGCAGTAGAAGTGAGCGTCAGGAATCATGGAAAACTCTTTGGTGACCTCCTGCCTTCAAAGCTAGTTCCAAAAACACCCAGGTTGACTTCATTGCTGGTTGCACAGAAATGTGACACTGAAAAAAGCTGACAAATGCCATACATAATTTAAAGGCGAATGTGTCGTATGTAACTTAATTGAAAAAATTATGTCTCTCCTTATGCAGGGACCCTCTGACATTACCCTTTTGATGTGTCCATAAATTAGACTAAGAATCCTCTCCATGATCTCATCCTCCGTCTCTATGTGCCTCTCTCATGGCCCTTGCTCAATGTCTGCTTGTCTTCACGGTCAAGTGTCTCATTATAGAGCCATTCGGGCCACTTGTTCTCTGACAGGCAAACAGGTTGAGGCGGAAAAAACCTGCAAAACAAAAGTTGGACATCACTGCAGAATACTGAACGAGAGTTTGATCAACAGAGAGATTAATGCATTGGATTGTGCCAACTAGCTCATGGTACACAGTCAACCTTGGCTGACATTGGCCAAAAGAGGCAGGGCACACCCTAAAAAAAAACAACTTTTCTCCTCTAATTGTATCCATTGGTTTGACCATGGGGGCGTTAGTTCTCGATTGCAGCGTTTCCCAATCTTAATTGATCCAAAGCACATATTTTCATCCATCCAGCCATCCATTTTCTGATCGGTTTATCCTCACAAGGGTCGCGGGGCATGGTGGAGCCTATCCCAACTGTCTTCGGGCAGTAGGCGGGGGACACCCTGAACCGGTTGCCAGCCAATCACAGGGCACACAGAGACAAACAACCATTCGCGCTCACATTCGCACCTTGGGACAATTTAGAGTGTTCCATGAACCTGCCATGCATGTTTTTGGAATGTGGGAGGAAACCGGAGTATGCGGAGAAAACCCACGCGGGCACGTAGAGAACACGCTAACTCCACACAGGAAGGCCGGCGCACCAGATTATCTCTCTCCCTCTCTGCCTTGGTCAGGGCTGTCACTCATTTTTGTCGTGGGCCACTTTGATTACGTCTTCCCTCATTTTGACTATTAGGACGGTGAATACAAATCCATGTTTAATCGTTTCATTGTATTTACTACATCTACCCAACAAATTGATGCCTAACTAGTTTTGAAATCTGAAGTCAGGGCTAACAGTTTGCGACATTCTTGCAAAATCTCAATGTTATGATGACAGTTTACAGCTTTGGTACAGATTTTAGCAAGGATTATGTAAATTGACAACGTGATTTGCTTTTGCGAGTCACATAGAATGTGACGGGCCATATTTAGCCCTGGGGCCTTGAGTTTGACACATGAGCTGTTGTGAACTTTTGCGTTTTGGGGTGTGGGTGATTTAATTGCAGTCATTGGCTGCAAATCAGAATCCAAATCATTTTAGCGCCTTGCTGGTGGGCAATACATCTGGAGATTTGAACTGGACTACCCACTGTTGAAGCCTCTGTCCTTCACGACTCAGCCACCGCTACCTTAAAGGATAAAAACCTTATGACTATCTCTGAACGACTGCTGTACACATTTCCAGGCAGACATTCCTCTGCAATTCTATTGTGCAAATTGAAAGTCGCACATAGGTAAACAAGAAAATTGCGTTCACCTCAGAAAATTAAATGGAATTTTAAAGGTCGAAGAAAAACCACACAGCTGACTTTGAGGTCCACGTTTCGGTCTTCTTCGAGTATTTGCTTTGATTTATTTTTATCTCATGGTACTGAGCAGCCACGACAGTACATGTTAATGCTATGTGAAAGGCACATTTTGAAATCGGACTGATCTTTTTGACATCTGTAATTGCGGGCGATTTCTGCCTCCTGGATAGTCCTGGCAAAATCAGGAGGATTTGCATCGAGAGCCATCACACTGCCTTTCTGCCAAATTGCTGTATCTGAGGCGGAACATTAGACATCACTTGTGTCATTCAAACAGAACTGCCGCGTCTGTAATTTTGATTCCCTTTGACTCAGGAAACATATAAGTGTTGGCCTCTTTCTGGACTTTATGACCCTGGGGGCCTGTAAGGCTTTCATTTTTGTTTGTCCAGCAATAGATGCAAAGCATGGAAATGAATGTGGAATTATCAGCATGGTTTATAGACTTCATTTGCCATAGTGACATCTTAATGGGATTTCCTTAGGTAAACAGTTCTTCAGAGGCCGCACTGCTTTCAACAGAATCTTTTGATGAATTATGCATATACTGTACTTGTATACACCCCGGGAAGAAGTAGTTTAGCCTAATTCATACATTTTAAATGAATATGGACAAGCATAGGATATCCAAACACCTGCTGTCCTCAGGTGAGGTTTGAAGCCAACAGGACACATGAGCGATTGAGCTACCTGTGTCAATGAATCCGTCCGATATCACCACGGGCAAATCTCATCAGTGTATTGCGCATCCAGAGCACTTAACTGCCCTGTTACCAAATGTCTTTTGTAAGGCTACCCGATGGCTGACCACTCCATGTTGATTGTTCATATTACAGTCAGGTTGTTCAGGCCCTTCTGGATGTCGTCAAGTTTGGGATCAATGTTGTCTTCTTGAGTTTCTCCCATGGGGACGCAGTGGTCAAATGACACCTCTTCATCGGTCATGGAAGGGAGTGTGGTAGAAAGAGAGAGTTTGCAACTGTTCTTGGTGTGTCTAGTGGAGAACTGATTTAAGGCCACAGGAAGAAGGCCACTCAACACTCCGGGCACGTCCCTGAAAGCAGCAGCAGAGGAAGCACTATTGCCATTCAGCAGCGTCGACTGCAGACACCTAAATGAGTCTGCTCTGTCCTGCAATGGCTAATGTGGCAGCTCGCCATGCAGTGCAACTTGCTCTGCTCATAACATGCCCTCCCCTTATGCTTTCAGTTCTTCTTAGCCGTAGTTTTTCCGCTTTGGCCGTCCTGTTGCCCACTGTCAGGGACCATAGCAGATGTTTATATATGGCAACTGCTATAAAAAAATAAAATCGAAGTAAATAACAAATTATCTCCCTGCTGTTATTAACTGTAGTTAAAAAAAAGATCAATCCTTTTCAGGTTCAAGTTCATCTCATGGTTTTTCCGAATGGAAATAATGGAAAGAGAAAATATCTGCTCCCGGGTCATAAAAGACAGCCTTATTAAAGTAACTCTTAACATTCCTAACTGTCATGCATGCGTTGTAAAAGAACACCCTTAATCGTGAAACATGTCACGATGTCATGATTTCAGGTAACCATTGTTCTTTTTTTTATGGCAGTTGACTGCTTTTGCAAAAAGGACCAAACACAAAGGCAAAGAAAAGACTTGTCGAGGCCTCATGATATTCCACGAGTTCTTGCATAATGGAATATAAATCATTTGATGTTTGCGCAACTTGGCAGGTAAATGTTTCTGAAAAAATATTGTTCAAACTAGAGGTGATCTGTGGAGTTTTCGAACTTCTGCTGGAAAAAAAAAAAAAGAATAGCCAAATATGGCTCTTAAGTCGTGAGTTGGCCCGTGATATCGCAAGATTTTCCATTTGCATCAGAGAGAATAGACTCCCTAATGCTTAGCAAGTCTTGTCTCGGGTAAGTAAGCGGCATCGGTTTGCCAAAAACGAACCAAAATGACAAAACAAAGACAATACCAACAATCGTCGTAATATCGTAAGTACTGTACCGCATCGGTGATCACTTGATTTCTTCTCGATGACCCTGCACATTGTCGCACCGCTGTCATTGGGTTGTACTACTGCACAAACATTACGGAAAGTCTTTCTATACGTAGATGTCCTCTTTTTGTTTGTCATAGTTACGTGTTATTATAATACTAGTGTGGCTCGTACTCCCGGAGACAAGTTCCTTGTGTGTTTAACATACTCGACCAATAAAGATGATTCAGATTCTGATTGATTTAATGTTCTTGTCTGTCATCCATTGCAACTTTAATCTGCTGCTGTTTTTTTCGGAGGGGGCTTCCCGTCAGGTATCTTTCTTGTTTAACTAGCAAATTAATGCTAATTCTGACTAACCTGAGTATTTTTGGTTCCAGAAAATTTCATATATATGACTCTGCTGCATACTGAATGGACAATAGAAGGATTAGAATTTAGTGTTGATATCCGCTACCTCCGTATCCTTTCACCTTTTTGTTAGCACGGACTAAGATGAGGATTTGTTTCCGTAAGCCGATTGCGTATTTCCTGTGTTGAACTTTTCCCTGGGCATTGCCACCTGACGTGCGATGAGGGAAGAGCGACATGGGTCAGGATCACGGAGAGTGTAATGACAGCTCGTGAATTCTAAACGTTTTATCGGCTCTCCGCAGACTCCTCAGGCAGTGCACAGCTGTCTTTCATTTCTCTTGTGATGCAATCAATATTGCTTTCCAATTGGGGTCGTGGCACGGACTGATAAGGAACTATATTCCTTTACGCCGCATAGTTAAGAATGGCATCTGAGGGACGACACGCCTGGACGACCTCAGATACACCAAACATGAATATCACAAATGTCCAGACCATGCCAGGTTCTTCTGTGGCCTTCTAATTGTGCCACACCAAAAGAATTATTTCACAGATCCATAAATAAATAGAAACCACTTGAGATAAGGACGGGACCAGAACCTGAAAGCTGATTTTAATAATGATTTGTTCAGTGGATATAAAAATTCCATGACTGAAGCGGGTGCATCCACCACTGAAGAGAGATTTACCATCTTTAGTTTAGCTGACTTATTGTTCCTGGCTGCCGCCGCAATCATGTTTCAGGCCACCGTGGTCTAAACGGAATGGACACACCCGTATATGCATACACTCATACACGCCAAAACATGGTCAATACCAATGAAATGAGCTGCCACCTGATAATTCAAGTTCTTGCATCTTATTGTATTTCTAAATTCGACAATTCGTGTCTTAACTTGTTTTGCCCGCACATGCTCTCCCGCAAGGACACGTTATAAGATCAACGACTGATTTTATATTTATAAGACACACAATCGCAATTTGGTCATTTTGCCTGCAATTGCCACAAACGGCGATGACCATCTGGGATGGGAGCTAAGGTGGCTTGATGTAGTTTGATTCTACTGAGAGCAAAGTGAGAACGTACCAACGTAGCTCTGAGATTCCTTCCTCTCTTGTATACCGCTTAAATGCGGGTCAGATGATGAAATATGCCAATGCTTTATGAAAACGTTCTTGAATTTTTCAGTGCCTCTTGAATAGAGTATAGAACATTATCCGATTGCTTGACTTTCTAATGGGATTAGCCCTCAGAAGATCCAACCTTGATTTTTATGTGGCGCAGTAGCCCGTTGAACCGTAACAGCGGCTGGCGGCACCTTGTTCCCCATTCTCTTCCGGTGGCTCTTCCATGCACTGTAAAGTCCAGCCGCTCCGCCGGGTATTATCTCTGAAAAACTTTGTATGTTTGTGAAAAAAAAAATAAAAATGAAATGTAAATGAAATGTAAACTGCTTAATGCTAGGCAAGTCTTCTTTCTCTATAAACAAACGGCGTAGGGTTGACCTAAACGGACAAAAAAAAAAAAAAGACAAAAACAAAGACAAAACCCCCGAGGCAACAACTCGTGTTGCGCCATGTTGGGGAAAAAGATGTAAAAAGCCGCACAGTGTTTCATTTTGCCTCCTAATGTTCTGACTGTAACATCACGGTCAGGAGCCTCAGAAAAAGCCGACAATCTTGTGTTTGCCAAACTCAACATCTGGGCAGACTTAAACGTTACTTGAAGCAATAAATGTTATTTTTCCTTGAATTGTGTGGTCCATATAAAATCCGTATTTTATAAATAAATGCAGAAAAAAAATCCAGAAATTGCCTGTAATTTCTGTCTTGTCCTCTCCGTGAGCCGTCACCTTACCGTGGTGGAGGGGTTTGTGTGTCCCAATGATCCTAGGAGCTAAGTTGTCTGGGGCTTTATGCCCCTGGCAGGGTCACCCATGGCAAACAGGTTCTAGGTGAGGGACCAGACAAAGCACGGCTCCAAGACCCCTTATGATAAAAAAAATTAAAGGATCTCAGTTTCCCTTGCCCGGACGCGGGTCACCGGGGCCCCCCTCTGGAGCCAGGCCTGGAGGTGGGGCTCGTTGGCGAGCGCCTGGTGGCCGGGCCTACACCCATGGGGCCCGGCCGGGCTCAGCCCGAAGAGGCAACGTGGGTCCCCCTTCTCATGGTCTCACCACCCGTGGGAGGGGTCAAAGGGGTCGGGTGCAATGCGAGCTGGGCGGCAGCCAAAGGCGGGGACCCTGGCGGTCCGATCCTCGGCTGCAGAAGCTAGCTCTTGGGACATGGAATGTCACCTCTCTGGCAGGGAAGGAGCCCGAGCTGGTGTGTGAGGTAGAGAAGTTCCGACTGGATATAGTCGGACTTGCCTCCACACACAGCCTGGGTTCTGGTACTAGTTCTCTCGAGAGGGGTTGGACTCTCTTCCACTCTGGAGTTGCTCATGGTGAGAGGCGCAGAGCAGGTGTGGGCATACTCATTGCCCCCCGGCTCAGTGCCTGTACATTGGGGTTCACACCGGTAGACGAGAGGGTTGCTTCCCTCCGCCTTCGGGTGGGGGGACGGGTCCTGACTGTTGTTTGTGCATATGCACCAAACGGCAGCTCAGCATACCCACCCTTTTTGGAGTCCTTGGAGGGTGTGCTGGAGAGTACTCCTGCTGGGGACTCCCTTGTTCTGCTGGGGGACTTCAATGCTCACGTGGGCAATGACAGTGAGACCTGGAGGGGCGTGATTGGGAGGAACGGCCCCCCCGATCAGAACTCGAGTGGTGTTTTGTTATTGGACTTCTGTGCTCGCCACGGATTGTCCATAACGAACACCTTGTTCAAACATAAGGGTGTCCATATGTGCACTTGGCACCAGGACACCCTAGGCCGTAGTTCGATGATCGACCTTGTGGTTGTATCATCGGATTTGCGGCCGCATGTTTTGGACACTCGGGTGAAGAGAGGGGCGGAGCTGTCAACTGATCACCACCTGGTGGTGAGTAGGCTCCGATGGTGGGGGAAGATGCCGGTCCGTCCTGGCAGACCCAAACGTATTGTGAGGGTTTGTTGGGAGCGTCTGGCAGAATCCCCTGTCAGAAGGAGTTTCAACTCCCACCTCCGACAGAGCTTTTCCCATGTTCCGGGGGAGACGGGGGACATTGAGTCCGAGTGGACCATGTTCCGTGCCTCTATTGTTGAGGCGGCCAATCTGAGTTGTGGCCGTAAGGTGGTTGGTGCCTGTCGTGGCGGCAACCCTCGTACTCGCTGGTGGACACCAGCAGTAAGGGATGCCGTCAAGCTGAAGAAGGAGTCCTATCGAGCCTTTATGGCCTGTGGGACCCCAGAGGCAGCTGACGGGTATCGACTGGCCAAGCGGAACGCAGCTTCGGTGGTCGCCGAGGCAAAAACCCGAGCGTGGGAAGAGTTCGGTGAGGCCATGGAAGCCGACTTCCGGACGGCTTCGAGGAAATTCTGGTCCACCATCCGACGTCTCAGGAGGGGGAAGCAGTGCACCACTAACACTGTGTACAGTGGGGATGGGGCGCTGCTGACTTCGACTCGGGACGTTGTGAACCGGTGGGCAGAGTACTTCGAAGACCTCCTCAACTCCACCAACACGTCTTCCTTGGAGGAAGCAGAGTCTGAGGACCCTGAGGTGGGCTCTCCTATCTCTGTGGTTGAAGTCACCGATGTGGTTAAAAAGCTCCTCGGTGGCAGGGCCCCAGGGGTGGATGAGATCCGCCCGGAGTTCCTCAAGGCTCTGGATGTTGTGGGGCTGTCCTGGTTGACACGCCTCTGCAACATCGCGTGGTCAACGGGGAGAGTGCCTCTGGATTGGCAGACCGGGGTGGTAGTCCCTCTTTTTAAAAGGGGGGACCGGAGGGTGTGTTCCAACTACAGAGGGATCACACTCCTCAGCCTCCCTGGTAAGGTCTATTCAGGGGTGCTGGAGAGGAGGGTCCGTCAGGAAGTCGAGCCTCAGATTGAGGAGGAGCAGTGTGGTTTTCGTCCCGGCCGTGGAACAGTGGACCAGCTCTACACCCTTAGCAGGGTCCTCGAGGGTATGTGGGAATTCGCCCAACCAGTCTACATGTGTTTTGTGGACTTGGAGAAGGCGTTTGACCGTGTCCCTCGGGGAGTTCTGTGGGGGGTGCTTCGTGGGTATGGGGTACCGAACCCCCTGATACGGGCTATTCGGTCACTATACCACCGATGTCAGAGTTTGGTTCGCATTGCCGGCAGTAAGTCGGAATCGTTTCCAGTGAGGGTAGGACTCCGCCAAGGCTGCCCTTTGTCGCCGATTCTGTTCATAATCTTTATGGACAGAATTTCTAGGCGCAGCCGAAGCGTTGAGGGCATCCGTTTTGGTGGCCTCAGTATTGCATCCCTGCTTTTTGCAGATGATGTGGTGCTGTTGGCTCCTTCAAACGGGGCTCTCCAACTCTCACTGGAGCGTTTCGCAGCTGAGTGTGAAGCGGTTGGGATGAAAATCAGCACCTCCAAATCTGAAACCATGGTCCTCAGTCGGAAAAGGGTGGAGTGCCCCCTCCGGGTCGGGGGAGAGATCTTGCCCCAAGTGGAGGAGTTTAAGTATCTTGGGGTCTTGTTCACGAGTGAGGGCAGGAGGGAGCGAGAGATCGACAGGCGGATCGGTGCAGCGTCTGCTGTGATGCGGACGTTGTATCGGTCTGTCGTGGTGAAGAAGGAGCTGAGCCAAAGGGCGAAGCTCTCAATTTACCGGTCGATCTACGTTCCAACCCTCATCTATGGTCACGAGCTATGGGTCGTGACCGAAAGAACGAGATCCCGGATACAAGCGGCCGAAATGAGTTTTCTCCGCAGGGTGTCCGGGCTCTCCCTTAGAGATAAGGTGAGAAGCTCGGTCATCCGGGAGGGGCTCAGAGTCGAGCCGCTTCTCCTCCACATCGAGAGGAGCCAGATGAGGTGGCTTGGGCATCTGATTCGGATGCCTCCTGAACGCCTCCCTGGTGAGGTGTTCCGGGCATGTCCCACCGGGAGGAGACCCCGGGGAAGACCCAGGACACGCTGGAGTGACTATGTCACCCAGCTGGCTTGGGAACGCCTCGGGATCCCCCGGGGAGAGCTGGAAGAAGTAGCTAGGGAGAGGGAAGTCTGGGCTTCCCTGCTAAAGCTGTTGCCCCCGCGACCCGGCCCCGGATAAGCGGTAGAAGATGGATGGATGGATGGATGGATGGATGGATGGATTCTGTCTTGTTTCTTCCTTGCTACCGTTAATATGCCCCTCATCCAAGAAAAGCAAATACGAGTCGGCGGAAACAGAAGAATAGGCCATTCGGCACAGGCAGTGATTGGTAATATTTGACTTACAATCTCTTCAAATTCGCGCTACTAACAAGGAATGAAAAAAATATTAATTTTGTACACTGGCAATTTCTCAGTTTAGCGTCGTAATTGCCATGCAAATTTGTTCTGCCCTGTTTTGACCGCGCACGAGTTTGAGAAGTTGCTCAATGTATATACTGTGACAGTATGAAAAATGTTGAAGGCTCTAAATAAAGAGGAAGGCTGCTGAGTAGGGACAAAGTAAAACAAACATCAGCAAAAATGGACAGTAAATTCTGAAGCTGCATTTTACAGAGCCTCACATGAATTTTGGATGTCCTCTGCAGTGCCACCAGTTCTCTGATTAAAAAAATGCCATTAGCTTGATTCTGCCGCTGGGGGAGAAGCATCTTTAAAAATACGATGTTCAACAATGTAATCCATTTTTGAGCCTCAGGATGACTCGTGAAATGTATGTGAACAGTTATCAAAATGTTCAGGCCGTGTTTTCACATTCAAAGATTTTCTCTCCTTCTCATCTTTCTTTTCAGAGCGTATCGACGCTGATTCTCATTGAACGGAATCCAACCGAGTGTGAGCGCACACTCGTGCGAGCTGGTGGCAAACTCCGTTTGTGCTTGTGAGCTGAAGAGAAGCTAAGTGGCTTGTACAACCACTGAAGTCTGACAGGCTGGTGCACCGCAACATGGATTAGAATCCCCACACCTCAAAAGATCAAAGGTAAGAAGATATTCCCTTACTGCTTATCGTTTCACGCAAGTTTCACACTTCCAAACTGAAGGCACCGTACAATATTGAAAAGATATAAAGCAATATTCGGACATGCGCCTATGAACGCGACCACTGGAATTATGGGATTCTACCAAACAACGTAATTGATTTTTCCAGCCAAGACCTAACATAGAACCTCCATAGTTGAACAAAATTTGCATTCTGTGAAACAGGTTGACTTTAAACTTGCTCGAATAAAAAAAAAAAAAAATGGTAATAAAGACCGAGGGAATAAAGTTGCTACTTTGCAGTCTGTACTTTGCGGAATATTTTCCTGTAGCCTACCCATAGAAAAGATGAGACAATTATTGAACACTGCAAATTTACCATGGCTGGGAGATTGCCCACACATCGGTTGACCTAAAGTTCAGTAAAAAATTAAATTAAAAAAAAAAAAAGAATTGCATTATAACCATGTTGAAATGTGTCAACATAGAGTGCACATGATTGGGTCGTTTTGTCATGACATGACCGGTATATTTAGCACTCAAATTTGAGTCTCATGCATGCCATTGGGACAAAACCTCCTCTCTCACGATTTGGTAAACTGAATTTTTCTCACAAATTGATTCTATTAGCCAGTCCACATACCGTCATGTTATGTTGACAAATATTTGACCAGTCTAAAGTGTTGAAAATGGCTTGTGCTTGTGCCTTATAAACACCCTTAAGGATTATCTCAAGAAGGCAGCGGTGCAACACATTTCTTTTGTTTGATGCAGGGTGTCAGATGACCTGTAAATAAAAGAGAGCATTTTCTTAGCGAGAATGCAGAACCAGGGCAACTGGTGGTAATTGGGCAAGCTATGATTGCGCTCGTTGCTATATTTTTATGCTGGTTGTACTTCTGGGGAAAGAGACAAGTTCTTCACTGCAGTCCAAACAGTTGAAAGTTTCTCATCATTATGAAGAAATAAACATACCAAGCAGCTTTCTGGGACAGTAATTAAACATTTAGTTTGAAGGCTGAACCAAACCGAATCATGTTTTCTGAATCCCAGACATATACAGAACAGGCTGAGACAAAATGCGACAACAAAAATATTTACAGAAAAGCACACCGATAAAGTACAAACACAAATTTCTGGTCCCAATGAGCCAGGAAAAACAATGCACATCCCACACACACGAAATGTCAAAAGTCCAATAATGCAAAACCAAAGATCAAGACCAACAATCTATCGATCTACAGGCGGATCGGTGCAGTGCCTGCTGCGATGCAGACTTTGTATCGGTCTGTCATGGTGAAGAGCCAAAAGGCGAAGCTCTCAATTTACCGGTCCATGTACAATCCTACCCTCACCTATGGTCACGAGGTATGGGTCGTGACCGAAAGAACGATATCCCGGATACAAGCGGCGGAATACGTTTCCTCCGCAGGGTGTCCGGGCTGTCACTTCGAGATAAGGTCAGAAGCTCGGTCATCCAGGAAGGGCTCAGAGTAGAGCCGCTTCTCCTCCACGTCGAGAGGAACCAAATGAGGTGGCTCAGGCATCTGATTGGGATGCTGGACACCTCCCTGGCGAGGTGTTCCGGGCATGTCCCGCCGGCCGGAGGCCCCGGAGCGACCCAGGACACGCTGGAGAGACTATGTCTCCAAGCTGGTTTGGGTACGCCTCGGGATCCCCCGGGAAGAGCTGGAAGAAGTGGCTGGGGAGAGAGAAGTCTGGGCTTCCCTCCTCAAGCTGTTGCCCGCGTGAAGCCAGGATAAGCAAAAATGGATGGATGGATGGATGGAAGAGCAACAATGAAACAATGAAAGTACTGACAAACAAGGAACTATGATTAACAGGAGCGACTAGGAATAATATTAAGAGGTCTATAATACTACACTTGAAGAACAATAGCGAGCAAGGTTAATAATCCAAAAGAGACTTGGCAATTTGGCAGTCCTTAAATATTTGGCAAGGCTTGATTGGGAACTGCGCAACAGGTGCACCTGCTGGAGGGAAACGCCATTCACTCCAGCTGGAGCTGAAACACAAGCAAAACAGAACTTGACAAAGGCAGATTACTGCATTGATTGCTTTTGTTGTTTTTTTTTTCTGCATCATAATGTTCTACTCATTTGTCCAAAGCCAGTGTGTCTGGATGAAAATCCATATTTTCTAGTCGACTAATTTTTCACTTTCAGAAACTGATTGTCGCTGTGACAGCTGTCAAAAACTTCTGTCAAAACCCCCCAGACAACCCTCAACTATTTTTGTCCTTTTTGTTGTCTATGCCCAACAAAACAGTCCTTCAGCTCGCAACCTTTCTATGCAAGCACACGTACACAAAGGGGTCATTTGATTTTGCAGTTTTGTGCTCTTTCCTGTCCCTCTCTGGGCCACAGCTTCACCTTTTTCCTGACCTCCTGCTTACTTTTGTCTGCACTGCAGATGAAGATGCCCTCTCGGAATAGACAGTTTTAGTGCTGCTGATTTTAAGGACATAATGCGCTGTTGCCTGACAGCTTCCTTGTACCCTGCTTCCTGTTGTCTTGTGTTTGTAGTTGCAGGGGAATAACCGAGGGGTGAGGGAGTGAGTAGCTACATTTGTCCATCAATAAACAAGGTTTAAAGGTGTGAAAAATTATTTTCTAGCCGCAGGGTTTTAAAAAATTAGGTACTCAAAGAAATCCTTTTCGATAAAATCATGCATGTTGACAAAATTGCTTGGCTTCCAGCAATTAGGCAACCAATTGTCAACTCATTAAATAATTATGTTGGCCAATATCATTTTTTTTTAATCCATAAAACTATAGTAACACTCAAGGAAGACGTAGATTACATACAGTAATTACGTGGGCGAGAATAAAGACGGAAAATGATCACATATATTTTTTTTCATCCACTGGTATATGAAATTATGAATATGGTATTGTAAGTATTGTGAAAAAATGTTTTAAAACACAGTGTATATATATATATATATATATATATATATATATATATATATTAGTATCCCTTGATTCCAAAGTAGCAACAGTAGCAATGGAGTGCAATGTTTGGCAGTCTTTACCCACCTCTCCCTGTTAGTGTGGAAGTGGTCAGGTCTTGAAATGCTTTTTAATTAATGTCGCAAGAGATTGCGAATGCAAAGTGGCAGACCATATGCTTTTCATCATTCTTAAGCTACCACTTTCCCACAGGCAGCTCCTGTGAATATAAACACCAGCACCCACAGTGTGCTGGAAAGACAAATTTCTCCAAGGCGAAATCTGCTTCTGTCAGAGGGTGACTTTTTACCAGCTCTGGCACATGGAAAATGGGTTTGCGGAAATGGTTTCAATGGCATTGCCCACGTGTGCAATCTTGCATGAGATGCAAGTATTGACTATCACTTTGGTGCAGATGGCGTATAATACCCCCCCAAGAGTAACTGTCTACTGCTCTGTTTAGTGTAGCCGTTGGGTGTATCCTTTTTGCTCAGCCATGCTGGGAATGGAAGGCGCTTGCTGGTGTGTCATGCTCATTAGTGTTATCTTTGTTGCACTTTGGATGCTGCTGCATTGATCCTGGCCTGTAGGACATTCATGTTTGCCTGCATTGCAAGTCAATCAAATATGTTATGTACTCTTCTATTTTTGAAAAAAAAAGTCAGAGCACAGAATGAAGTCTGTCCTGTCTTTCCAGTTATTTTGTTTCACTCCCGAGTACAATTTTCTTTGCGTGCCTGCTTGGATTTAATGAACTGTTTGCATTTTTGTGTTGACTGAATTGAGTCTGGTGTCAGTCGCTGCTGGGCCCCGTGCCTTTTCTCGGCTTTTTCCTTGGCTGCTCCTGGAAAGTTGAGATAAGACCCACTGATGTTTGTCTGCTCCCTAGCAGATTACTGAGGTAGACAGGTACGAGGACTCTGGCGGTGCCAGTTTGCTGCAGGCCAGAGAGCTTTCATTGGATGGCTGAGCAGATCACAGCTCCACCTGTATGAGGGCCGTGTCTGCTTTTCCCAATTACTTTTCAAAGAGAACCGAACAGACAATATTATGGAAAATATGATTTAACTGAACTATTTAACAAATAGTGGCCTGCAGCGTTTGTTTACTCAACTGCATTGTAGCAGCACTGCTCATTTGGCTTCTCTGCATCCAATATGTGGATTCCTATTCAACAACGTTAGCTGAATACTGCATGTCAAGTGAAAGCGGATTTTAAAACAAAATAAAAATTCTGTATATGCCGCAGTATCTCTTTGGGACATAAACATAGGCGCACTGATTCCATTGAAGCGCTCAATGTTGTGAGGCTATCTATGAGGTATCAATTTTAAAACTGCATTTGAATATTTTCTACACTTTTCTTCATCCAAGGGGCGTTTTTTATTTTTATTTTTTGTCTGTGCTTGTGTACATTACAGTCACCCAATTTGCTGGTATCCCTTTTTCCCCCTTTTCTCTTTTCACAACTCTGTGATCAAGGCCTTTCAAAGTGTCTTTAAAATCGTTTGTGAAATTTTCGGTGTTGCACAATGTACTCTTTTAGTCATTTTAATATTGTATTTTTAAAATGTCTTTACTTTGCCTATGAATTTCATCTGCTGTTACCGACTGCCTAATTTACCTGGCAACAGTTGAACAAGCGGAGTCAAGTCATATATGCCAATTGGTGAGCTTTACGGTGTTGCATCGATGCATAAATTAATACAAACCTCATTTTATTTAAATGTGCACCGAGAGCTTCTCTGCAAAACACTCGATTCTCAGATCACACAAACAGTAAAATAGGAGAGCGGTTTCAATGAAAAGAAGTCAAACAAATATAAGAAAGGGGGACAAAAACCAACAGAGAGAAATTTTAAGATGCATGAAGGCTCAACCGAGAAGGATAAGACCCAATATTGAGTCTCAGGCAAAGACGGGTGCGTGGCAGAGGATTTACTGGCAGAGGGGGGAACTGGGGAGAAAAGTTTGGAAACAAGACATGATACCTGAGTGTGAATATGCTGCAGTGGGCAGAATCACAACAATCTGTCATGTCGTAGTCAGTGTGACAATGAAAGGCAGCGGTGGGTCGAGATATTCGGTGTGATTTGTTGTCGTTAAGGATTCCGAATATGGTGGCAGTTTATTTAACGAAAGACAGTTTCTTTAATTAATGTCAAGTGAAAGTAATTTTAATATGACAAGTACTTATACCTTGTCTTCTGAAGCATTTATCATGTTTTTGCTCCAATTTTAGTTTCATGTGGTGATATATATATTTTTTTAATCAGGAATTTCTGGTGACTTTGCTGCCTGCTATAAGGGTAATAGAACACAGAGAGAGTAGCCATGCAAAATAAAGTAGGCAGAGGATTTGTCTTGCGCTTTTGACTCTGGCTCACTTTGTATGCCTGAGATCGATCCCCTTGTAAAACGGGCCTGATTTGATCCAAATGTTGCCATGTTGATTCACCTTGTCTTTTCAAGAAACAGGTCATCCTCTCAAATATAGAATATTTTGTTACCGTAATCTGACAATAGTTTTATCAGACCTTCCTAAACCGTATGTATTATTTGATCGAATCCCCATTTTCAGAATTAGAGGTTAAAGCACAACCAAATCTATTTTGGTGACTCAAAGGCTGCAAATAGAACAAGAAATTAAACATAACCTACTGTATTTAATTTTTTTTTTTTTTTACTCTTCAGATGTTTTATTTCTGGAGTTATTTTTGCTTTCAAGGGCCTCATTAAACCCAAGGCTGGTGTTGTTTTGTGACACTGCATTCCTCTAGGAATGTAATACAAAAACAATCCCACATTAATTCTGCTTTCAGAAATCTCCCCTCTATGAATAATCGGGCACTTTGGCATGCTACCCGGTCACAGCCCACGCTGTCATAAATGGAGGGCAGTGATGGATGAGCTCAGCTCATGTGCCATACTGTCATTGTCACCGGGTTTTTAGTTTGCACTCAGCCATGGACAAATCTCCTGAGATGGCACAGTTGGTGAGCGCCGACAAATAAGAGAGAGACAATTTGCTGCTGGGTTATACTGCTGCTTTATGGTTAGTGGCAGGTCCTTATCAATGCTCCCACTGGTTGATCACAGTTGAAAGGGGTCACCCCCTTTCAACTGTGATCAGCCTGAATTAAAGACTAGCTAATTAAAATGTCCAGGGGACATGTGAGCCCTTGCTTCATTTATCTGCCAGAGCACAGCCAGCGAAATAGGACAAGTGGAAAAAAAACAAGAACAGCGAGTAATGGTTTTGATATTGCACATGTTGAGTCACAATATAGAATACAAGATCGTCTCATGGCTTGCTGCGGTTATTTATAACCACTGTGTTAATTTGTGTAGTCGAATGATTGTTAGTCATTGCAGAAAATGCAGCAAGCTTAGTGTTTTACCAAGTGAACAGACTCGTACAGATTGATCGATTGAGGTTTCAGTGACGTTCATAAAATTGAAACATGAAAACACTGAACCTTGTAGGTCGGCGTGTGTTGGAGAGACGGCCACTAGTTGAGTGACTTTGGTCTGCTACCTTCTGTCGCAGCAAAATGACATCTCGAACATTTGACTGGTGCAGCCGAGCAGTGTCCCTTGTTGAGTTGTTGGTCTGGGCACGTTTTCCTTTCAAAGTACAGATCCTGCAGAGTTAGGGTCATGCATTGTGTCCAAATTCCCCTCAGGGCTTTGAGTTTCACCAAGAAATAGTTATTTCTCTAAGACTTATTTCAGTCCTGTGGTGCAGACACAACTTCATAATACTGGCTCACTGTAGTCAGGCTGATTGATTCTTGGAAAAGAAAGTACATTTTCTTGCCTTCAAGAGAAAAACAAGAAAAAAATGGCAGCCAATTTGGTACACCACAAATCTCTTTATTGTGATGGCCCCATTTTGTTGTGAGGTTGGGATTACCGATGTTTGGAGAAGAATGGAAGGAAGCGATTGGCATTTATTGGCATTGAATAGGTATGGGACTCCGGTCTTCCTGTGTGGAATTTACATGTTCTCCTCATGCCTGTGTGGGTTTTCTCCGGGTACTCAGGTTTCCTCCCACATTCCAAAAACATGCATGCATGGCAGGCTGATTGAACGCTAAATTGTCCCTGGGTGTAAATGTGAGCGTTGATGGTTGTTGGTCTCTGTTTGCCCTGCGATTGGCTGCCAACCGGTTCAGGGTGCCCGAAGACAGCTGGGAAAGGCTCCAGCACCCCCTGCGACCCTTGTGAGGATAAAGTGATCGTAAAATGGATTGATGGATGGGTAAAACAAATTAGGGACTATTTCTTTGTTGCGGCATATGCTATTGTTTGTTGTGTACATGCATGCTGCAACTGTGAAGGTGTCCTGAATTTGACTGACACCACGAGTGAATCAGCATAATGAGGTGCCGTGTTGCCTGTGGAAATGATTACTGTACTGCAGTCGGAGAGGCATTAGATTGATAAAGGCAATCTCCTCCTCTGTCCCTGAGATGCACCACCATCATGTTTATACTTCATATACTGTCCCTCCCTTTCAGGCTAGATGACTCATTACTTTTGGGGGTTAACAAAAGCTGGTCGAACATTGACGCTTGATGGGGAATTTTCTTTTCTCCATCCCCCACACACACACACACACACACACAGACCTTTGAATGTTTATATAGATGCTATTGCTAGCGTCAAGCCGAACCTAAGCAAGGCCTGTTTGGAGCAACTTGAGCGAATAAATAAATACATAAAAATGACTCTATGCCCCGACAAAGAGAACTGCTACCCAATTTGCGTTACCGTGGTCATAAGCATGGTACCACAGTACACCTTATATGAAGTATGAGCTCATCATTACATTTTTTTTAAACGAAATAATCACTGTGTATACTTACATAATTTCTGTGCAAATGCTTATTGAGTGATCCAAGATAATGAAAATAATTTAACAGACAATATTGTTTTGTTTTTATTGTTTTTAATGCAATCATGGAGATTTATTTCTCCAATAAACACAAGCACCACAAGGCCAATTGTGGCTTGTTGCCACTCGTAAAGTTTTCATGCCGATTAATTGATAGCCAGCGTTATTGATACAATAAAGTGCGATTGCTGAACATCCCATTTTTGACTGTTTGGTCTACACTTTAAATGTGTTTGCCTCTGACAAGACTTCGCGACCCCTTTATAAAGTTTGGTTGATCTCGCTCACGTTGATCCAAAGGTGGTAAACGCAAGTTTACGTGTCTCGAATCTTGATTGATTGTAAATATGATCATTGTCAGAAAAATAACCCTCCGCAAGTCAGATCACCACTTTGTTTTGACATGGAGCTTGATGAAGCTTATAGCTGCTACCTTCTGCAGTGCCATGAGCAGATCACATCAGAAGCAGCTAATTGGATTGATAAATAGCTATTGTGAATGGTGCCTGAGGAGTACCGCATCCAGCTTGGCCAACTGAGGTTAGAACAACGCATTTAAAAGATAACTACGACTCTACTTCAAAAGTTGCAAGTCATTGTTACTGATTGACCTGTCGCTATGAGATTCAATTAGCTTTTCTACTGTAGTGTTTTAGGCTAGCAAAGCATTGTTTGTGATACCCGGCAATCGGGCTTAGCAGCAAATTGATTGCCTTGAAAGACTTTGAGATTGACAGCTTCATTGATCACGATTAATTGATATTGCTGCTGAGATTTAGAGGTGATGGGATAAGTGATTAGTGGAATGATTGAGCTCTTGCTCCACAACGTTACTCATGTTGCTCCTGATGAGTCCCATCTTGACGATGTTTACATCAAATGCATAACGTCTACAATCATGTGCTATGTTAAGTTTGCAAATGCTTTTATGCAACGTGAATCCTCAGCTGTTTCTATATTGGATCACACCTCTTTTTTTTTTTCTGTCAGAATTTTGCTTGTTGTTTTAAGAATGACTGTTTTAACCAAGAGGTTTTGTAAAGCAGAATGGTCACAATGTAGCCAACTCCTAAAACTCCTGTGTTCTCCTGGCTTCTCTTGAGACTACACCGGTTCTCATTCAGCATGCTGACCCTGCTCTAGAGTGAGTCCACAGGCCCTGGTCTGAAATCAAGTCTGGGAAGGGATGTTATTGCTTGTCTCAAGTGTACCTGTTCTCTAAAGTTTACTTGAAACATCCAATTTGTTCTACTTCATAGCATCACCATTTAAAATGAAGAATTGGGCCAATATGTCAAACCTGGAATCCTCTGAATCAGGCAGTATTCCCTTTCACCCAGCCTAATAATGCCAGGAATTTTCTGCCCCCCCTGCCCCCCCCCCCCCCCCCCCCGATCCCGTGTGTTGCTGTTCTGTGTGAATGGCACAGGCACTGTCGCGGGGCTGTAGTCAAATGCAAATACCGTGTCTAAATATGGAGGTAGTATCAAGGTTGTAACAGGGGCAGGACAGTAGCTGTGCGGTGGGAATTGTGTCAACCCCGAACAGCGATGTGAAGTCGTAACGCTCAAGATTCCTCCCTTATTGTATTGAAAGCAGTCATTGCTGTCAGTCAAGTATTTGTTATCGTCATACATGTGCAGTAATTATCTAAGGGTGCAGGGTGCCGTGTTTCGATGTGAACCCAAGTGTTTCTGCAGTATGATGTAAGGCACAAGTCAGATGAGGACTATTTTACAGCATTTGGCTCCATTTTGACTTCTGTGTTTTCAGTTTAACTGCAAGTTGTCTTCCGAAAGAAGTCTCCATTTAGTTTGTTTTCTGCCAAATGCGGCGTCCTTGAGCTCCGAAGTGTTTTGGTTGAACAAAGGCAAGATCTCTCTCTGATACATTACCCTTTGCACCCTCCCATTTGCACACAAATACACACACTGCGGTATTTTCAACTTCTAAAGCTATTTATAGAGCGTTCCCAAAACCTTTCTCCATATATTAAGAAGCCGTGAAAGCTTTTGCTCTCATCCAGCAAATAAGGAATGGCACCTTGAGCTCCAACGATTAGATTGCACTGAAAATCCTTCCTGAATGCCAGACCTCAGGTCACCAAAATCTGTTTCCTGAACAGCTGACTTTTGCTCTATGAAGCTTATGCAAAATTTCCAAATAAAATATACAAGGTTTATTGGAAAGGTTCAAGTGCTCGTGGCACAAAAGAATTATTCTTAGCCAAAACTGTGAGTTTTCAACGACAGTGCGGGCCAGTTGATAAACCAGCACGACAATAGGTCAGACAAGAAAAGGCAAACACTGCGACCAGACAGCTCGTGGTTGCATCACCATGACAACACATCTGCTCACAATGCCCTGAGCATCTGACATTTCCTGACTGAGAAAACCATTGCCATGCTGGAGCAACCTTCTAACGAATCCCACGTGGCTCTCTGTGATTTGTTCATGTTTTGCAAGATAAACAGAATAATCTGAATACATGGACGACATCAAGATGGCCGTGAGACATAGCTACAGAGGATCCCCAAAGAATCCTTCCAGGAGTACATGAAAGCACGACACAAAAGGCTTGGACGTTTCACCTCTGGGGCAATTGCCTTGAATACTTGCCTTACTTTACCTTGTAGTTAGTATTAAATCTATCTCTACAAGATCAAAGTTTTTAGAGATGGAGCTCTTCTCATTCGATGACACGTCATGGTCTAAACCCTGATTTTGGCAAGGAAAAACTCCCTGAAAATCCATTTATCCATTTTTTGGGGGGGGGGGGAGAAAGAAAACTCGAGAAGGGAATTCAGATGGAGGGACCCCCTTCGAACCCCTTCCAGGATAATGAGCAGGCCACAGTGGATGCCAACATTGGCCACGTGAACTCATGCACCTAATTAAGTTATGTACAGTTTAAACAGAACATGAAGGCTCTGGGGGAATGGCCCTCCTCAGGTATTGTCCTTGCTGGTTGATGGGAGACAAAAGGGACGTCTAAAGACAGCCTCAGCATTAAAAAAATTCGGATTGATGCACGGTACAGCAAGACTAAAGGCTGCTTTATTGAGATTGAAAATATGTTCTTTCCTTCCTTTTCTAAAACGGATTCCCGCTATGTTTGTTTTTCATTGTTTTTAGCTATTAGCTGTGGTGGTACGGGTGCATGAAAAAAGTGACAGGAAATTGGTAATTTTCAGATAGTGTGTGTGTGTGTGCGTGTGTGCGTGTGTGCGTGTGTGCGTGTGTGCGTGTGTGTGTGTGTTGGGGACAATAACAACATTGTGTGGCCCAGTGGTTATCCAGTGGTTGGAGACCTCTGTTTCAGGTCACTCACTCAATTTAGATGATCAGTGTTTCAGAATAAATCAGAACATGTAAAAGACAACTCAACCACGGCTTCGGATCAATTCCTGTCACCATTACGTTCCGATTGGATGAGATTGATTGGGCCGGTGCAGAACCAATTTCAAAACTGATCGACTTTGCTTGCTCAAGCATGGTTCATTGTCGTTTTCAGATAGGTTATCTTCCTTCAATGTCCATCTCAAGCTGCCACTGACCTTCAGACATGAAGCGTATGAGATTAGAAGGAGACAGGGTTCATATGAAGGATTAAAAGAGGATTCTCGAAGGAAATTACAATTTTACAATGGAGGGCATTTATGAAGGCCATGATGATACACCAAAGGACGAAAAGACCAGAGCCTCTCCATGTTGCAAATAAACTTTTCGGTGTCCATTCCACTGCAAGCGTTAGTTTGTTGGTGCTACGAAAGGCTCCGCTGTACGAAGGCATTTATTTCTCCATGTCAGAGTTGCTGAGAACTGACTTGTCGAGAGCGACCCCATTTGGTAAATTATGCATACCTTCTATTAAAGAACAACTCGATCTGCACATGGTAGGGTTCCTGTCGTGTTGTTGAGCACACCGGATTGCACTATAGCCACTAAACCAAAGATTATGGCAAAATAATTGTGTTGATGAACAGACCTTGGTTTGTTGAGCCCGGAGGATATTTTTTCAGACTCAGACACTTTTATCGACATGAGTTTCACCTTTGCATCAAATCCAGCACTCAACTTGGCTAGCAGTAGGGCAAAACGCCACAAACAACTGAACAGGGGCTTAAATGCAAATAGTTTCTCAAATGTAATTGCATAATCGATCTAAAATAACAAGTATTGGAATTTTGGGCCCAATTAGGCATATTGCCCAAGTGGAAGGATTTGTGGGGGGTGTCCGCAAGCAGCGTTGCAGTACATGGGTGATCTTTTCGGACATTGCCGCCACTGTCCAGGAATAAAACCCCCAGTGACAGACTGTGTGAATGGGGGTGAATTTTAATTGAGCATCGTGCACAAAAGCACTGACCATTTCTCTGTGCGCTAACATATTTTGATAGTTCTACTTTTGCATATTCATTTTGCAAGGTGAGCCAAAACTAACAGTTACAGAACATAAACTGTGCAATTATCCTTGGCCTTGTAATAGCTGTACTAACAAATTGAATTTGAGGTCTGCTTCGTTTGCATCTCGATCAGCCCTGGAACACACAGCAAATGTGCACATTCGTCAGTTCCGAATGGTGGGAGACAAGTCATACTGTGGCAGAACCAGCCAAGTGATCCATTTACGGATGCTTTTGCATTAGTAGCCTTTGTTCAAACCAGTTCGTTTTCACCTTTGATGCACTTCAGAACAGAACTTGTGTGGTTCAAACTGGCTAAAACATCAACAACAACAAAAAAGCAGTTGTCCAAACAGTGGTACTGTTATAAATGAACATGCTATGTTTGATCCATCCATGCATCCATTTCCTAATCCGCATATCCTCACAAAGGTCGCGGTTGTGATGAAGCTGGTTTCGGGCAGTCGGCAGAGTGCACCCTGAACCGGTTGTCAGCCAATCGCAGGGCACATATAGACAAACAACCATTCGCGCACACAATTTAGAGCGTTCAATGAACCTACCATGCACGTTTTTGGAATGTGGGAGGAAACCAGAGTACCCGGAGAAAGCCCAGGCAGGTATGGAGAGAACATGCAAACTCCACACAGGAAGGCCAGAGCCCAGAATCACACTGAGGATCTCTGCACTGTGAGGCGGATGTGCTAACCAGTCGACCAACGTGCCACTCTGCTATGTTTTAGCTCCTATCTTGATGCGATCCGAATGACAAGTTCATCAATCATATGTTCTCGTTAACAGTGGTCAACTGCGCTTCTGACAAATTTGATTTTCCAATCACCTCTTCAGCTTCGTGCATATGCAGTGAGCAGGTTGTCGTACACGCATCATCTTTTCACCGTATGACAGAAGAGAATCAAGCACCAGTTTAAAGGGTTGCAAAAACAACAGCCAGGTCTCAATTCTCAACGCTCTCAAATGTATTTGTATAGTACTTTAAAAACAACCAAAGTGCCGTGTAACTACACAGCGAACTTAGGACAATTCAACAATTTAGAAACTGTTAAAAAAAACATTATAAAAAAAATGAAACTCTAAAACAAGGGCAGAGTTTGAAGCCTGTGTTTAAAAATAGGTGACGAGAGAAAGCAAGACTGTGAAACACCCCGTTCACTCTGTCATGGATGTGCTTGGTTGAGGACCCAAATTCATGGAAGCAGGGCAGGAATGCAGGGTGTACTGACAGAAAGCTCTACCCCAAGAAAGCGTGTGTGCCGTGCAGCTATATAAAGGCAGTTTGAGAAAATGGGTGTTCCGTTATTTATGCACCCCTCACTGAGTTTATGAAGCATAAGGTAGTTTTTGCCGGTTGCCCCCTGTCTGCTGATGTTAGCTGGAGTGCACTGCAGCATTGCAAATGGGCCATTCAAAGTATGAGTTCTGATTAGCTCCAACTCTCCGTAACAATATTAAACATCACAACAAGTCGGAGGACGCATTGGGTCTGGGGAATAGGTTGGTCGCATGAACAGTGAAAAGATAGAATTTACTTTTTATATTTTTCAGCAGCTTTTACAACATGCTCGGTCGTAACGATGTTGCTGATGATGATAATGAGAGGGCCCCTCTCAGGGTGCTGAATGTTTAAATGCCACACTTTGGAAGTGTTGACTCGGGCAAAATGCCAACCCTCTCCATTGACACTGAATGGAGTTGCTGCTGTTTCAACACAAAAAGCCAGTGGGAAAGAGCAGAGTAAAAGGCTAATTAATGTTTTGATTAAATTAAATTATTTTTTTTATTAATTTCTGTCAGAAAATGTTTTATGCCTCCTATTAAGATTGATGTCTACATTTGTGCAAAAAATATGTAGGTTGTTTTGCTTCTTTTTACACTTGGTAATTCTATTTAGCAGCACTACCGGACGCATTTCGCGTTTAACACAGGTCTGTTGAATGCCACTTCAAAATAAAGTGAGAAAAGCTATAGTGTGTTGTATAATTTGTTTTAGAATAACTGAGAATGTATTGTGTTATATCGACCCGGTTCATAAAATGGCCTGTATCGTATTTTCATATATCGCCGAGCACTAGTTGGCGATATTCACCAAAGAGCTGTAATCCGCTAGAAGAAGAAGAGAAGAATGAGTGCTTGCATTTTGACCACACCATTATAGATCATGGATAGACAGAAGCGTGGTTAAAATAATGAAGGAGTAATAGACTTGCGGACCATTGAAATTTAATTACGGTACTAAAGGAGTGGTGACGACCTGTAATTTAGTGATGATGGAGGCGCAGTTAAAGTATTGACGACGGAGTGACGATGACAGTTTTGGTACAACTTGAAATCATGACCGACTGATGATGACGAACGTGTGGCCCGACCGCTGGCGGATGGCGGACGGCAAATTTTAGTCACACGCCCATTTCTGAATGTCACAGGCAGAATTTGCATGACGTAGGTATCTGATCATACAATATTTTTGTTTTGCCTTGTATTTGGAACACTATAACATACCTTTGTTAGAGTATCTGTGACCTCTTAAAAAGGCAATACATAAAGGTGTGAACATTTGACGTTCCAAAATTAATAGCCACTCAATCACTCAGAGTCCCTAGAATCCATTGTTAATACTTACAATAGACTTCATATTTTCCTCGGAAATCTTTGTCAGAAGCTGTTTACAAAGCTCGGTGATGACTATTGAGTTCTCAAAACCCTTTGAGACTCGTTTGTGATTCAGGGCAATAGAAATAAATATATTTGTGTTGACATTCATTTATGATGTACAGACTGGCTATGAAAACCCACTAATTTGATGTGAACAAGACTGTGCCTTTTTCGAATGCGTTCAGGCAGAGTGGGCAATTTTCTTGATCATTTTCATTGTAATGTTTATATTTCAGCTATTTGGATTTTGAGACCCAGTTTGGGTAAAAAAAAACTAACATCATTGCAAATGGAATGTATGTAATTTCATTGACGTAGGTTTAAAGATGTCGCTTAACTGCTAAATCTGTAACAGACAATGTTGCTAAATATGATGGTATCGCTTCATTATAATACATTTGATCATGAATCTAATCACGTAATTTTTTGGGAAATGACAAGTACTGTATTGCGATCTTGACTCCACTCCAGCCACTGTGAATAGTCAAACTGTGTGAATGAGGAGCCGCACTGCTCCGCCAACTTGAAGGTTTCTTTTTGTTGTCATGAATAATGTAAAGCAAGCAATGATGGTCCGCCACATCAAGCACTCTTTTTCTCGCTCGACCAGATTTTCTTTCTTTGATATGAGACACTCTAGAAAACCTGCCAACAAGCAGACAAGTACATGTGCAAAAAAAAAAAAAAAACTGGAAAAAACTCCCACATCGTGTGGAAACATGGCTTTTTGAAGCACAACTTCAGTAAGATGCATTGTGGGGGTTTTCCCCCCTCCCCCATACAACACAGCCCTGCTCCCTCAGATCAGCCGTCAGTCATTAACCCAAGCTTTGAAAGCCATACACAACATTGATTTTAAAATGGCGGTTGATTTGACAACATGTGTTTGGAACCTTTGCGTACATTTTATCTATCGAACGGTAGGTCAAAGAAAGCCGGAGTGTGATGAATGCTTGCGAATCCCAGGAAACGTTGGACTTTGTAACACGCTTCAGAATCTGCAAGGAACAATACATTCCAATTTATCACTGTATTTTTTAAGTTATGTTGTATTCCCGTCAGCTTTCAAGCTGTGGTATCAAGTGAGTGAGTTATTGCTGTGGTTCTCATAAGGAGGAACTGGCAAGACGAACAGGAATGGGTTGCGGGTCATTGAAATGTCGGCACACTTTCATCCACACACTGCAGTAATCAATGGTGGCCGAGCAGATGGCAGCAGGATCACTGGGGGCATGCCGCGCTCACCTCTTTGTGCTGCACTGCCTCCTGGGAAATCCAGGAAGCCCGTCTCCTATAACGAGTGCAGTCTATGATGCCCACACAGTTTTTAACACGGGGTGGCTCTGTCCAGCAACCGGTTCAAAGGGCGGCCTCGAGGGAGCTAACCGACATGAGAGACAACTTCAGTCAATGTTTGTTTAATGGTGCAGGAATGTACCACAAATACTTGTTCACCCTGTCAGAGGAATCTGTAATTCCTTGAAAATCGCCTGATTTGACCTTTATTCTAGTCACAGAAGGTAGGAGCTCACGCAAACTCACAGTGGACTCCGAACTTCAACGCACTGGCAATATCTGTAATTTTCAATGCTATTGTAGTTCATACGGGGCGGCCCGGTAGTCGAGTGGTGAGCACGTTGACTTCACAGTGCAGCGGTACCGGGTTCAATTCCAGCTCCGGCCTCCCTGTGTGGAGTTTGTATGTTCTTCCCGGGCCTGCGTGGGTTTTCTCCGGGTACTCCGCTTTCCTCCCACATTCCAAAAACATGCATGGCAGGCTGATTGAACACTCAAAATTGTCCCTAGGTGTGAGTGTGAGCATGGATGGTTGTTCGTCTCTGTGTGCCCTGCGATTGGATGGCAACCGGTTCAGGGTGTCCCCCGCCTACTGCCCGAAGACAGCTGGGATAGGCTCCAGCACCCCTCGCGACCCTAGTGAGGATAAAACGGGTTCGGAAAATGAATGAATGAATGAATGTAGTTCATACTACCGGAGATGAATTCCTTGTGTGTTTTAGGTAATTGGCCAATTAAGATGGTGATGATTATAGTATGTTGTAGAATCACTTTTGTTGACAATTTCCTAGGGGCTAGTGTTAGAGTTGCAGTTATTAATATTTTGATAGGAGCAATCTCATTTTTGGCTGAACTTTGCTTTGAGATCCTTGCATATATTTGGAAGCCAGTCAAACCTGTTTTTATTTTTCAATAGCGATGCCAACACATTCACAGCCGAAAAAAAGAGGCAACAAGCTGTTGGCTTTTATTCAGAGTCAGCCCGAATAATTTCGAGTATAGGTTGCCTTTTCCTTTTTCAACACACAAACAAATGACAAATAGACAAAGTACTTGGTATTACAAAAATACATGTCAATCTCAATCCTACTGAAGCACATCTTCGATCAAACTTCAATGGTTGTCTTGATTCCAATGAGCGACTGTCCATGGTTTTTGACTGGCCATTTGGCTAGCATGATGACATCTCATTAGCAAGGCTCGCCGTCTGAATCTTGGCAGAGCTCGTGATTGTGTCAGAATTGCTGATAATTTTGACTCGCGCTGTGATCAACGTTGCCAAGGATTTTTGCTTTCAGAGAGCTTATCCACTCATCATGACGAATTGGATTTTAACTGACAAAAGTAGGTATTGGTAATGACGGTGCAATAAATCACTCAAGGCCCCACACGCTGATGGCAGAGCAGAATCTTTGTACAGTCGAACCACCAGAGTAAATGCCTTAAAGCTCATAAAATCAGAGATGGCCCAACATTTTCAGGAAAAATATGCCTGAAACGTCCGTACTCTATATTGCTCAAAGTGTTTGCTCACCTGCCTTGACTCGCACATTAATTAACTGACATCTCCGTTTGAGTCCAAAGGGTTTTTAATTTGACATCGATCCACCTTTTGTGCTGATAACAGCTCCAACTGTTCTTGGAAGGCTTTTCACAAGGTGTAGGAGTATGTTTTGGAAAAAAAACTTTGACCATTTTTCTAGAAGAGCATTTGTGAATTCACATAGCGGTGTTGGAAGAGAAGGCCTGGCCCTCAGTCTCCACTTCAATGATCTTGAAGGTGTTCTCAAGGGTTTTATTCACCTTCTCTTCCAATATCAGAATATGCAGTCACAAATGCTCTTCTGGAAGAAAGGTCCAAAATTCTCTTTGATGTACCCCTAAATCTAGTGGAAAAATGTCCCAGAGGGGTTGGACCTGAAATATATGCAAAGGGTGGACTGACATGACGCTATATTACACCCTATGGACTTTTCTGTCACTGAAATTCAAGTCCGAGTTAAGTCCGGTGGGCAAATACTTTTGGGAATATTGTGTATCTTGTGCAATGTTTGTACGAATGTCATTTGTCACAAGGCATGATGTCAACAAGTCTTCTGTGCACCTTGTGAGAACTCATGTCAGAAAGACTGACATTGGGGGATGGAGGGGGGGGGGGGGGGGGGTTGACCACAATGACTAGCAAAGCAATTGCGAACACTCCTCATTCATCAATGGGTTTTAGAGAGTGTTTTATGTGTTTTCTATGGTTTAATATTAGAACCACTGATGCTTGTATGACATCTCTGTACGCAGGGTTCACCATGACGACAGTTCAGACTGGCAATGTTTTATTTCAAACCATAATCGTCTCAGATGGAATTGTTGGCCCGCTCGCGCCAAAAAACTAACTGTGTTTGATTTTGAAGGTTCCACTGTATTCCATGTGAACTCATCAAGGTTGTCTTTGTGCCATCACATCCAAAGTCCCAGAGCGATCAGAAATGTAGCTAGCTCACATACTCTGAAGGAAGTGACTTTGTTCGTCAAACAAAAATACAATAGCCTTCTGTGAAGCTACTCCTCAGGGTTTTTTGTTTTTGTTTTTTGCCCATCACAGTGATGTCTAACAAAGGGGCTGCATTTGGTGTGATTCCCCCCGACACCTCATCCACTGCGATCCAACGGTACAGTTCCTCTGGTCGTCAAAGTTAGTTCAAACCTGCTAAGAAACCAAAAAGATATACGTGCATACAGATACACCAGTGTACACACGCCGAGAAATAAGACCTGGTCTTGTAAAAGTTATCTCCCAAGAAACAGAGTTATAGTAAAGGTGAAGATACAGGCTTTTAACCCAGGTACTGTTCGGTACAGACAGCGGACAGAGAGATTGAATCAGCAGCTTAACTTGTTCTCAATTAAAATGTGGAGCACAGCAAGCTTTAACCTTTACTCTCCTTTTCATCGCAGTAGTGCCTCACTTATGTTTAACCCCTTCAGTAACCTCCACAGGTCTTTATCCAGATACATTCCTGACACAACACTTGGTTGTAGGAGAGTCCGGTGTTTTTCTGTACCCATTGTGCCGACATGACACGACACGAATGTAGCCCGGTGTGTCGTTGCCGATTTTAAGGAAAGACATTTTAAACTAAAAAGGAAAATCTTTCCGGAGTTAGCAGCAGATGTTTCAAATCTAACCGGAACTCGTTCGCTGCTGTCAACACGATGAGGCGACGAGGATTTGAGGTGCGAGTCCGAGATCTATTGTTCTTGGTCTAGTCTTTTGTAAAATAAATATCCACAAAAAAAATGCCACATACTCTGGAGCGACATGTTTGTCAGGTATTCATGTCAAACGTAGGTTATCAGGCACTTGATGATCTGAATATACACAACTTGAATCAACAAACATTTATAGTATTTATAGCTGCACACAGGTATTTTATTTTCAAAGGAGTAAGATATTCAGATTTTTTTCATGAAGACGGTAAAGAAAACAAAACAATCCAAACATTATTTAACTTGCAAGATGATCACACGCACAGCCGCTCCAAAAAATTCAAATCAGCGTTTGGATGTTGGAAGTTATTATTCTGCAATTACCGTTCATTTTCACCAAAGTGCCATTCATCTAATGCAGACCATGAATCAGATCAGAGGCCGATTGCAATGGATGCTTATCGGGAACCCCCGGAGACACTAACCCTAGATCAAATACAATCGAGAAAAAAACAAACAAACAATCTTCTACTTTCCAAGTCATGGACTGTCTACCAAAACAAGGCAGAGCTAGTGAGTGACATAGCTGCTGATAGGGGTGGTATCTCAACAGTCAGAAGCCACGGAGAGGTGTGGAAGGGAAGCTGGAAGAAGCAAAGCGTAGTGCAGTGTGTCGGTGGCACCCACACAGCTCAACTGGGCTCAGCTCGGCTTAACCAGCCCCGCATTCGTTTTGGCGCTCCGGCCTGTTTGTCTGAAATCTCCACGGAAGGGACACATCAAAGCCATTTGGCTCACACACTTCCAGAGGCAGTCAGCGCACATGTACAATAATGTGCGCAAACACAAAAAGCTGCTAAACACTCTCGCTCCTTTGGCTTCTATTGATTGTTTCTATATTGCTCCTGTTCTACACCAGCTTCACAGTCTTCACCATAAAAAAGCAGCCTTTACTGGCACAACATTTAACAGTTAAAAGGGTCCGGCCTGCAGCCAAATTCTATGCACGGCCAGCACAAAAAGCAGTAAGACAAAATGGAAAAGCAGCTTTCACAACAAATACTCATTTGTATAGAGCGGGAGCAGAAAAAAAAAGGCAGACTGTCATTGCACTCATGGTTGGGTTTGTCTTAATTTGTCACTAATTACTCTCAGGGGATATCTATGTGGTTAATTCCGATGCTTCGCAGTCAAACTATTCAGGTTGAGAGTGTTTCGAATCTCAAACCCTTTTGATGCTGCCCCGCAAAACTGCCTTTCCAGGGCCCTACCAAGGGCTTAAAGACAAATTTACTGGCTTCTACAGGAATATCAGAGAGGCAACAGAGACAGCTATGGTATGTGAAAGTAAAAAGCGCAAAGCCAGGATTTAGAGACAAAGTTTCATGTTCAAGATTCACTTCTACTACCTAGTTTTTTTTTTTTTTTGGTAGCACTTGTCGCTGTCTATTGCTACCACGGACATCTTTGCGCGTCTAATTAACTGTTGGAGGAAAGCCTCGTCACAGTATGAACAGCCATGCACACAGACACTGCCAGTGCCCAAATGGCTTGGTTTCTTGCAAAAGGCATGAGTGGATAAATCCCTGCTGTTGTGTCTCTAAAAAGGCTCATTTGGGAGAATCTTCGTGTGAAAGGATAGTCTCACCTTCTTGTTCAATTTCCTGTTTCATTTCAGACTTTGGCTTGCTCCCAAATGCTGAAAATATGTATTCAAAACTCCACCGTGGAGTCTAATTTGCCCTCAGGTGTGAATGCGACAGTTTTCTCTGTGTCAGTCCTGTAATTGACAGGGCATCACTTCAAGGTGTACTCTGCTTCTCACCCAACTGCAACTGGGATAGACTCGAGCTCCCCGTGACCCCGTGAAAAAAAAAGGGATTTGGGAAGATTTAAAAACTGAAACATTGCATCAGTCCTGCAAAGTATGAGCTTTTTTTCTTCTTATATTTGTTTGTTTTTTGGGGTCATCAGTACATGCAAAGAAACAGAACCATCCCCGCCCACTGCTGTTATTGCTGCAAGCGGTCAGTGAGCCTGATGGCTTTTCCCCTTGTGCAAAGAAATTCTCCACCTTGAGGAAAGTTTCGGGTCCTGCGACTTGGTAGGGAAAGAAGATGTGAAATGTGCTTTTGAAGAGTCGCCAATAGAGGAGGCAATACTTACAACACAGCACCTCATTTATGAGATCACCACCAAGCATTCTTCAACAGTTTCAATATAACATTTATTTATTAATATAACACAGTCTTGAACGGAACATGTGTGTCAACTTGCTAAAATCTGTACCGAAATATCAACTTGTCATGTGTGATACATAACGTTGAGCTTTTGCAATAATTTAGTGACCCTGTTTTTACTCACTTGAACAATAATTCCATCCATCCATCCATTTTCTGAACCGCTTGATCCTCACTAGGGTCGCCGGGGGTGCTGGAGCCTATCCCAGCCGTCTTCGGGCAGTAGGCGGGGGACACCCTGAATCAGTTGCCAGCCAATCGCAGGGCACACAGAGACGAACAACCATCCAAGCCCACACTCACACCTAGGGACAATTTAGAGCGTCCAATCAACCTGCTATGCATGTTTTTGGAATGTGGGAGGAAACCGGAGCACCCGGAGAAAACCCACGCAGGCCGGGGGAGAACATGCAAACTCCACACAGGGAGGCCGGAGCTGGAATCGAACCCGGTACCTCTGCACTGTGAAGCCAACGTGCTAACCACTGGACTACCGGGCCGCCGCTGAACAATAATTGAACACACTATTATAATTGACTTGACTTATTTCAAAACTAGTAATCGATTCATTTGTTGTGTACAAGTGATCATTTTGTGGTTTCACTGTCATAACGGCCCTCTGTAACTCTGTAACTCCAAATTGGCCCCGCGACTAAAATGAATCTGACACCCCTGCCGTAGAGGATGATTCGTCTGCCTTTGGTCATTCTTATTTTCTCTGAGTGTTGGTTGACATTTGTAATTTAGTGTGAGATGTGTTGGCGTGTATTTTGGTGCACACAGTCATGCTTGCTGCCGACATCATCAGTTCCCTTATTTTCTTTCATCAAACCTCATCCGTCAGCTCACATTTGCATTTGTCATTTTCACAGCGAGAAATGCGTTCCGCACAGCGCTTGCTCGCATGACTGTTGAGAGGGGGTCTCGTTAATCAGGCCCTTGGGCCAGACGTTGTATTATCATCTCACAACCTGAAATATCTCACAGCTTTTAAAGGCAACCATCACTTCAATGCTTGCACACAAATCAAAGGAAATGACAGACACTCAGGTTAACTGATGTGTTTGGGATTTCGTCATTTTCAGACGTGTGTCTGTAAATGGTGATTTAGCAGGCATTTATGGAGATTTATTTTTTGTTTTTTTCATAGCCTTGCCATTGTTTGTATTGTTGCTGCGCAATAAAGCCAATACTTCGATCCCTCATTGATAACCTGCGAGAGAGGTGGGGGACATCCTGGACTGGTATAATCTGCGAGAACAGCACAATTGATCGTTTTCTGTCAATTTCCATCACTTTTTACTTGAGCAGTTTCTTTAATTGCTAGATTTGTGTGACAGACACACACACACATTTACACTTAAATCCTTTTCATTTCATTGCCTTCATGTTTTTGCCTCATCTAATTACACACCTATACAGTATATACAAGCTTAAAAATACATAAGAGCAGTTGCTTAGCAACAACTTTAGACCCCAGTTGCTTCCTTCACAAAACCTTAATTATTTGAATACTCATATAATGAAACGCAATGTCACAACATTTCCAAATAGAGAAAAAAAACATTTAAAACACTCATTTATTCATTGGCATTTACTTTTATACAACATATGGAGACTATTTCTGTCTGTAATTTGACTGAGTGGAACTTTAATACCAAGCGATTTTAATACCTAGTGACACTGAAAGGCTCTGTCGATTTTGGAGCGTTTTATTCCATTTGCAAAAAAAACCTGTTTCAAATTGAATGAGACTGCTGGCCAGTTGTGAGCTGTCACTGTAGGATGTTGTAATCTCTTTCAGGAAATGTTTGAATGCGCTGCATTGTCTCTGCAAAGCCTCCTTGACGATGGGTCAGGAATGCGAACAGCAAACTGAAGGGAGACAGGAGTAGAGATGAAGAGGCCAAGAAAATTTCAGGAATCTGGGATTTTTGGAGGCTAAAGGGTTCGTATGAAAGGACGGGTGAGAAAGACTAAGGGAGAGGGAGAGGTGTCAAAGCGCGTTTGATATTCAAGTCAAACTTGTGCGTGTGCTTTAGCATCCCTGCTTGACATTGGTTGATGAAATGTTGCAGAAGAGAAATTGATTGGTGGAAATTTGAACCTTGGTGTGCATATTCACATCTACAGAAAGCATGTCCTCTCATTTCCGTGTGAGGATGGATTTAGACGATATGGGTTCAAGTTACTTAATTTTGTTGTTTTGCACCAAAATGGCACAATTTGAAAAATCCATCCATTATCCAAACCGCTCTATCCTCACAAGGGTTCACGGGCATGCTGGTGGCCAGCCAATCGCAGGGCACACATAGACACACAACCATTCACACTCACAATCACACCTAGGGACAATTTAGAGTATTCAATTAAACTACCGGGCATGTTTTTGGAATGTGAGAGGAAACCGGAGTACCCAGAGAAAACCTACGCAGGTACAGGGCGAACATGCAGACTTCACACAGGAAAGCCGTGGCCCGGAATCGAACACATTACCTCAGCACCGTCAGGTGGACATGCTAACCAGTAGACCAACATGTCACTCACAGTTTGAAACAAAGTAAAATAAATAATGATGCTCTCAAATAAGAATCAGGCCTCTCCAAAATATGTAAAAGAAAAATCAGATATGAATCAGATATCAACCACTGCGGCTGTGGCATATGCACACAGATCAGATTTGCCCAGTAGTGTTGACCTTGACTTTTTGTCCCATTCAGTAAATGGGGGAAAAAATAATAATAAAAAAATGGGGCACTCGTAATTCAAAGTACAGCTGTACTTGGAAAAAGTTTTCTTTGTAGTCTTTGAAGCAACCTGAAAACTCACTATTCACTACTCTAAAAAGTTAAAGCACTGGTAAGGGCAAGCAGTGTTCCAAGTCTTTCCTCTTGTCATGTAGGATTGCCTTGCTTGATCCTGCCTGGCTTTATCACCACCCTGATTTAATTTAGAGGGTCGTTACTCTTTGATGAAAGGAAGTTAAAGCTAATCCAGGTTGCCCTGGCCTTTATCATGGACACCAACCCTTGAATACTCAGTAGCTTCTTACACTGTAGGAAATGGAGTCGAGACAGAATATAATACATTAAAATATAGTTTACTGATCAGCCCACTGACTGTTTGGATTTGGGCAGCAAGACTCAATTCTGGTAGTTCTTATCTATATTTAGAATTTCATATATACTTGTGGCTGGGAAGAGTCTCTGTCACCCAAACACAAGGGCAGTCAGTGAATGGAGCTATCAATCATTGCCACCAGCCTCTCAAAATATCCACCCACTTTGCTTCATTGTTGCCTGTTTTCTCTCATTGAGACTATCCTTGACATTCATGTCATGTTTTTATCGTTAAGCAAAAAAAAAAAAAAGTTTACTGTCATATAGATTGTACGTGGAGCCTCAAAACCCGATACTGGGTCGCAGCTTTTCAGTCGCAGCTTGCAGGTCCTCAAATCCCCTGATGTGTCATCAATTTTTTATTTATTTAATTTTTTAAATCTCAATTTCTTCTTCAATCAGAATAGGCGTCGGAATATGCACACGTCATTAAAAAAACCATTCACTACTTACATAACTTTGGACCGGACTCGAATGACTGCTATTCTCGAGAGTCCGAGAAAATATGACATATTAACATTTAAATGAAAGCATTAGCATGTTTTTCATCTGTATGGTATTCCTCGGAGGGAAAAAAAATGGACTCAAGCAGTACCTCAGTCGTAGAGTAGCGAATGGGATTGTTAAAATTATTTTGCTTTCTTTATGATGATCTGGTTGTCTTTTAATGAGTGAGTACCAGAATATATTGCATCTAAATCTCAGATTATAAATACCAAGCAAATATAACTTTTCTTCAACATCTGTGCTGGAATGAGTGTGTCGTCTACTCTCTTTGGTACAGACATTCGGTGTTGCTTGCCATTTCCTTTTATCCTTCCATCCATTTTCTGATCCGCTGATGCTCTCAAGAGTCGCGGGGCGTGCTGGAGCCTGGCCCAGTTGTCTTCAGGCAGTAGGCGGGGGACACCCTGAACTGGTTGCCAGCCAATCACAGGGCAGCCATTTCCTTATAATCTCTTGCATTTGATAGACATCCAGCATGTATATTTTACAGTTAATTATTAGATTGCCTTATTATCCAATCAAGAGACTTTTATTGCTTCATACCCATTACTGCTTGTGATGAGGTGTCTAATGAAAAAGGCCTTACAAAGTGTTCGTTCGCCCTCACATTTCCTTTTTTCTGTGTGGCTCATGGCCATGCAGTCTCACACTTGCTCAATCAACTCCTTCAATTGAATGGCTTCTGATAAAGGTTTGAGTCGGTTGGCAAGAATAAAATTGGGAGATATGAAGATGAATTAGATTAGATTTGCTCCACATCCGAGTAAAGCAAAAACTATTAGCAGTGAAGCCTGGATGATGATTAAAGACTTCCAAATTCCTGTCGGAATAGAAAAAAAATACAGAGGACCTTTATTGAACCTTTTATTAATTTTACACCTATTAAAATAATTTAATTCCATTTCAACACATCATAATACACTTTTCTGAGTTGCTCTTTAATGCGTCATGAACACTGCCTCCTAGACCATCAGTCACGCACACAACAGACGAGACCATCCGTCAATCCATCCATCTATGCACACATCCATAACTGCAGCTTTTTCTGACTGATGCTGAAAAATAAATGTTGATCATTCTAAGAGGCAACAAACATTGTATAGATGTTTCCAAACACGCAATGAAAGTTGAGTAAAACTTTTACACGTGATGTAGCCAATTTTTGACCAATACGAGGAAACTTTAAGGGATTCTGTTTGTCGGTCATTGTTATAATTCCAAATCAAAAGCTTTGAGCATTTAAATTACACTGTATGTGTCATAATGTAAAAAGTGTATCATTTGAAGCTTCCGCAACCACTGGTTTTCGTTATGTATGTCAATAGGAGGCAGCACTGCATAAAGAGAACAGTGATTTTATGTCCTCTGAACATCCCTACAATACTGTACATGCAGACGTGAGCAAGGGATGCCACAGTCTTTTTGCTGCCGCGTCAGTGTTTATTATTCAAAGGCACCTTCAGATATTCACTTATAATGAGTTTGTCTGTCTAAAAGACAGTGTTAAATTGGCTCATTTGGATGAAGACATGTTGAAAGTAGTCCGGGGGAAAAGATGCGATCACGGGCACCATAGTTCTTTTTTTTCATCATCTAACAAGAGACAAATTTTATCTGTGTGCAAATTAGTTGATGTATGTATCTATCCCTGACTGTAATGTGGAAAACCTTTTGCCCCTCGGCTATGTAACGCGCCAGAGAAATCAGCCTTCATCCTCCCTGTTGTCTTTTCAGCACCCTCCCACTTCATTTACCTCCCATCGCTTTTTACCACCAACTCATCTCATCTTCTGTCCTTCGCCGAGCCATGAATTCCTCCTTCTTCTGTCCCACGGTACAAAACTACTTTGCGTAATGTTCTGGAATAATCCAAAACTGAGGCAGGGCCCACAAATGTAGACAGAGAAAAAAAATAATCTTACAGAAAAGCGCAAAAGAAGAAGTACCGTATTTTTCGGATTATACGTCGCTCCGGGGAAATTTATTTGATAAAATCCAACACCAAAAACATACATGTCATCTTGAAAGGCAATTTAAAATAAAAATAAAACTAGAGAACAACAGGCTGAATAAGTGTACAATATGCTAACGTTACATAACGCTTAAACAACGAACTGTGAATGTGCCTGGTATGTTCACGTAACATATTAAGAGTTATTTAGGCAACTATAGCACAAAGAACATGCTAACAAATTTACCAAACCATCAGCGTCACTCCAAATCACGAAATCCAATGAAATCTTCATGCTCGATGTCACTTTTAAACAACTCCGCCAACTCCGGAGGTAGAAGATGCAGCGCTTCCTCTTCTACGTCGCTTACGTCAGAGTCATCGTCAGTTGTTTTCTCAGTTAAGTGGAAAGTATCAACACAGGCCGAGAGCACCCTCTTGCGGTTTAATGTGAAAATAACGTGATGTTTACAATTTGTTAACCATTTCACACATAAGTCGCTCCAGAGTATAAGTCGCACCCCGGCCAAACTGAAAAAGACTGTGACTTATACTCCGGAAAATACGGTAGTACGAATTAGTTCGCTGGTCAACAAAACCAGGAAAAAACCGTAACAAACAAAAAGCGCATGCAGAAGTGAATCAGGTGTTGGTGGAGGGCAACATCGAAAACATGCAGGATAGGGGCCCTCGAAGACCGAAGTTGGTGACGCCTGCACTTTATTAATGAAATGGGATAATATCATTCAGTAAGTTCAAGAACAACATTTACAGCCTGCGTACTACAGTATGTAAACTATAGAACATGAACCGCAGCCGTTCAGTATGTTCCACTATATGTTCACCAGACTTTTTTTTTTTTACTCATTAAAAAAAAAAATGCGAGTGGAGTGTCAAGGTCAGAGCACCACACAGATTAGTCATAAAAGAAATATGACAGTGGCGTCTGGTTATTATCTGCTGCCCTTCAGAATGCCCTCCTTGGTGGCAAATGGCTTCCAATGTGTGCTTTCCACCCCTGGAAAATACCAAATTGCTCTCTTCTCTCTCTTTTTTTTTTTTATTCTCTTCAGATCTCTTAGTTTTGTTTTGTTTGAATCCCTCAGCAACATAGCTCGTGCACAGCAACCTTGACCAAAACAAAACCTTGACAGTGATGAAGCAGAGTAATCCTGTTTCTGTGACAAAGTATGAACACCATAGATCGCACATCCTTGTGAAATGAATCTTTGGAATTTGTTGTGGCATTACCAGAGGCTTAGCTGAGGAGCGGTGCAGCTACATGCCCAAGATAATGCCTCTAGAATCTATTGTTGCAAGTCTTTACATACAACATGAATCAGGAAAATTAATCCTTTTGGCGGTTCAATCAGGAGGGCTACAACTTGTATGCAAGTGGTTTGGGATTCAAGCATTCGTGGAAAATTCTTATCATTGCCTTGTTGCACTGGAGAAACCTGTCAATGTGCCCTGGACCATAATTCAAGCATTCATTGACTTTCCGTATTCTGTACTGCCCCAATTTGTGGGCGATCTGAGCGTGAAAATGGAAGATGAGATCCGCTCTTCTGGCGACTGTGCTCAGGTAGTCAAATGACATCTGGGCTTTGGTTCTGCAAGTATATTGTGTATTTTACATTCAAGATTTTAGTGTCTTGTGGCCTCATTTATCAAGCATGCATAGGCCCAAGAAGATCTGCAAAGCAGCGCACCAAACATGCAGCCCACCAAAAGTAAGATTTCTCTTCTTTCAGCTGAAAAAAAATATGGTTTCTATCTTTTTCCGTACTTTTGCAATTAACATTAGAAAATAGCTACATTTCATCAGATTTCCATTTTCTGAGCAAATAAATGGAGAAAAATACCTTTTTGTAAAATCATGCATTTAAGCATGATTTCAAGTACGGCACCACTATTTTTTTGCTCTACACTACTCCACAACCCCGCCCATGCATCGCTCCCTCTCTACTTCCACTTGTTCTGCAGCATGATCCTGTCTGGTCCCTTACACCTGCTGGCCCCTGCTGGACAGATTTTAAATGATTCGCTATGCAGACAAGCCTGATCCTGAGTCAGAGGCTGGATCAGACCCTTCTGTACTCTACGACGCAAAAAAAGGAAATGTAAAAACAGTAGGCGGTTGCAGTAGCTTTCCTTGACGTCATGGCGAATAAAGAGTTAAGGGTTTTGGCCCGATTACTTCTCTGTGTGTTTTCTCACTTTAGTCGAAACTGACTTTCACAGTGAACACAGTATTTTCATTTTGTTTATACATTGCTCAAATAAAGATTCGAGTGCCCGGAGGGTCACTGCCATGTGCTGTTTGACTGACTGCAGCAGACAGGCTGCCAGTGTGTCAACCCCAAGGGAAGGAGAGGCTGTATTGGGAATTTCTCCATTGCGAGACTAATAAAGGTTTTCTTATCTTATCTTATCAATGAACTGATGGCGATGTGACCAGACAGTGTACTCCTTGGCATGATTTTGAGAAGTAGTGATAATGGCTATTCGGCACTTCTCCTCATTTAAAGTTGTTCAAGACAAAAAGCATAGAGAGGAGCCAAATGAGGTGGCTTGGGTATTTATTCGTCCTGTACGCCTCAAGAGTGAGTTGTTCCAGGCACGACTCACTCTGAGGTGGCCCTGAGGAACATCCAGGACACACCAACCTGGAAAAATCTCCGGATGCTCCACGGAAAGAGCTGGACAAAGTGGCTCCAGGGCGGAAAGTTCACGTTTTTCTGCTTAGGCTGTTAACCTTTGCCACTTGACCACAGATAAGTAGATGAAATTGAATGGACGGATGGCTAGTTCTGTCTGGTCATGTGCGGTTGTTTTCATCACCATCCCACAATGTTACTCTGTAAGACTTGATGAAATCCCTCAACCAGTTCCGAAACCAGAGCATCATTAGTATGGATTTCTCCGTTTCCCTTCGGTGATCGCTTGATCCAAACCAAGACATGTAGCCTCTAGCCCTTGTTTAAACAAAGACCTCAAACAAGCAGCCCCTGATTGTCTGAACAAATGTATCTCTCAATAAGCCTCCACTCTTCACAAATCCTCTTGTCTTCTTTTGAGTGATTACCTTAAGATAAAGAGGAAGAAACATATCATGAAATTCAAAATCCTCTGGTCTCTGCCGTGAGTGAAATATCTGTTTTTTTAAACTTTTTTTTTTTAAAGAACTTTGAATTGTTCAGCAGGAATTTGTTTGTTAGACAATATTAAACAATTGTGGATGCTAGTGATTTAGCTTCTGCCTGGATGGATTCTTGATTTACTTTACACATCAGCTCAAAACAAATAACTTGAAGGAACCTCATTCAACTGCTCCACACATTCCATGCTAATGACACTGTTCAGATGATGATAATGATGATGATTTTTTTTGGGCCCCAGATGGCCAGGTTTGAATATGGGTCATGACAGCATCGAAAGAAACAACGACAATCACCCCCCATGCATGGTCTCAAATCCCCTCCAATACTAATGAAGCCTAATTCAAATGTGCATTTGAAACCCGATAAACCCGATATCTCCCAATACGACTGCACTGTAAATGCCCAGAAATGTTATCCCCCTCCGTACCAGCTTGACGTCATGGCAACAAACCAACCATTAAATGGCCCTTACACAGCCAAGTCTACCTAAACAACACACATGCAGTCAAATGATGCAAATAGTATACATTACAGGTGCATGTTTACACGATTAATTAGCTCAAACAATTTACGACAGCAATACTGTAGTTATTGTTAATTCTGTATTATGGCTGCATAATACACCTTCCTTTCTTGACTCGAAGAAAAATGCATTCCTTAAATTCCTGAATAAGTTTAATGTGTCTCGGACCAGTGCTATGGTGCCGGTGAAGCGTTATTTGCAGCCTCAAACACTAACCTCTTGTATGCTGCACCCTGCAGGTACAAGCCATTTTTCTTGCAGACTGTGCGAAGCCACAGAGGTAAACTAAATCTCTGATCGTTTTCCAGTCCGGCCGCTTTGATTGATGAGTGCAATGACTGTTTAATATGATGGCTACACACCATGGAAACCTACAAGAACTGTGATGGGACACACGGTGATAACTGCCCTGTCTGCTTTTCATCTTTCATTAAGCCGCTCGACAGATGGTAAACTTAGCAGGTTCACTTTACGGCGACAAGTTTAACGACTGGCGGAACATGTGACGTAAAGACTGATCGTGGATGTCGCCCCACGGTTGGTTAAGGAAGCATTTGCAGATGTAGTTGATGACATATTCTTGACGAATATTCTAGTTGAAGACTGAATACTGGAGACTTTGTGTTCTTCAACTGGCGGTACATACAATTTTCCGCCAATGTGTTTCTTTCCCTCGTTCGCCTCATTACGCTTTCGGCAGCAGCAGAGTAATTTGTTGCTGTACATGTGCCAAGATGAGCAGCCTTTCGTTAATTATACAAGATACTTGACCCCCATCGGTTTCAGGGTTTAAACCTCTTGAATTAATTTATCTACAATGCACTCCCTCTTGATCCAATAAGCAACAAGGACCATCATCATTCATTTCCCAAACTGATTTGATGGAACTTTCTTCATTCTTCCCTTCACAACTGCTTTTTGGCCCAGGAAACATCACGTTCCAGTTCCAAACTTCTGTAAATGTTCCTGAATCTTTTTATGCAGCACTAATTATGTTTGCCATTTCCTCTCAGGCTGTGTATATAGTTCATAATCTCAGCCCAAAATTCAATTGACAGTCAACATGAGCAGTGGTTTAGCCAGCTGGAGCAGCATGGGATGGCCTGGAGGGCCCTTTGGCTGTCTGATATTAATGGTTGCAATTTTGACGTGCTAGTCACCGCAAAGTGTCTGGCCTAAGAGCACACTGTCCCTAATAGCACAGCAAAGGAAACAACCCGAGCGCCAATAGATATGCCCGTAATTGTAGCATCAGACCAAAGTCAGGCTTGTGCCTCATTAGAGGAGCACTGAGAGTCTTCTTGGGACTTGAAGTTGAAAGCACACGAAATTTTTTTTTGGGGGGGTCGGCCTGCTTCTCGTTTATTTTGGGTGCAATTTCACTGTTGACCATTAGATGACGGCACACTATTTAGTTTCAGATTGTGTAAATTTGTAACAAGATTGCAAACAGGAAATATTTCAACACAGCTTGTTTTTGTTGACTATCAATTGCCATCCTCTGTCATCCAGCTTTTTACACCTACGGAAAGTGATGGCAAAAGGGTCATTTGCCAATGTAGCTCTTTGGGCATGATTATTGATCTCCCCCCCCCCCCCCCCCCGCCCCCCCCTCTCTCTGAATAAATTGTATGTGCCGGATGTTTGTAATATTTTCAGTGCATTAAAAGACCTGAAAAAATAAATGCAGCAAACGCGATAAAAGCATACCTCGGGATTGTTTAAAGCAAAGTTCTAAATGTTATATGCAGCCAAAACATGCCCTATCAAACTAAGGCTGCAGGTAATAAAACATTAATTGAATATAAAGAATGTAATTAATTCTTCAACACTATGACAAACTCCTAGACAGCTAAATACAACACGGGCATGAAAATAGGAGCAAGAGAGATTATCCCATCTCTTTAACATATTTTAAAAATAGTTTGATCCATGGTCAGTGTTTCCCTTTACTTGGCTAATCAAAGAAATGTAGTCCAATCTGTTTGGTCATATAATATCCAGTACCTGTTAATTGACTGTCTTCGATTTTGCTGAGCACATTTGCAGGAGTGTGCAGTCGGTTTGCAAGGACTCGCTTGACTGCTATAAAACTACAATTTAGCATCCTCCTCAACATTTGCATCTGCATTAATCCATGAATACTTTTTTTTTTTTTTTTAATAGACAATAAACAGTAACAGTAAAGTGTGGGTCTTTTCCGGACTGTATATTTGATTATAAAACGGTTTACCTGGCAGTAGTGCATTCAGTTGACTGGCATTACTGTACAGACCATGTCTATAAAACATTGTGACATTTATTTCAGCGGCAGCCATTTACTTATTTACTTACCTGTACTCTTTCACATTCAGCATTTTCACCAACAGCTAGTGTATGTTTGATGGAATAATATTAGTTAACAGCATTCATAATACAAACCCGAACCCAAATGTCAACTATTGTGATGCACTGAATGTTGTTTTTTTAAGTTTGAATAACTTGTATAAGGCATCTGGAAGACCAAATGATGCCATTCTTGGCAACATCACTAGTTTATTTTCGGTATGATGGGCCTGGCAAAAGTCCAGCCAGCCAAGAAGTCGGCCCTAAGGCTCATTTGTTGGTCGGGTCATTTTGCAGAATTGCCTTCATATGTGACCTATGTGAACCTAATTTCTAGGCTTCAAATCCTCAAAGGAGTCACTGTGTATTTGTTCTGCTTTTTGTGGTGTGATATTTTCAAAGTGTTTTGTTGATTTATTTTTTTTTAATTTCCCTTGGTTGACTAATTTTACACTAGTCCGTCAAAAGTGTCGAGTGCTACTTCAAAATGTCCCTTTACAATCGCTGAAGGGACATTATTCTGTCTCCAGCTAAAGCCTGAAACAGCTCGTTCTTGTTATTGGCTTTGGAAAAAGTTTGCATTTAAGGTTTGTTTTTATTTATTTATTTTTTAAATTTTAAACCAGTGGTGTTAAAATAGATCTTGAATCCATGTCACTTCATCAGCCACCAATTGAAACCCTCTTGTTATCTGCTATTGAGAGGCAGTTGTATTCCATTCATGTGCAGAAAAGAATGACTAACGAAGCTAATACACACATAAATTGCTGCCTTCACTGCTTAACCAATGCAGCTGTTAAACCAGAGTGACAAGCTGTTACCATTTAGTGGAACATTGATTTTGAAACGAAGTTTGTTTCCCTCCAGTGCTTTCTGCCAAGTGAGAGGCGTCGTTGCCCGAATCTGCAGACAAAATGATTTTCAGGCTCGGCCGCTTATTAGTGGTGTGCTTCGGCTTCTCTCAACCTGCCTTTGGCATTTCAAAGATTGTCGTTTGAATGGGACTGTATCAACCCGTAGACCATGCCGTAAGCCCATGATGGTTAGGGTCAAACACAGCAGTTTGACTCATCTCAATAACCGCAACCAAGCATACCAGTGGAGGACAGTGGTGGTTGAAGCAGACAATTGAGTGGTGATAGATCCAAGTACACATTCATCTTTGATTCAAGTGTGCCCTTTCCTCTATTTCTTTCTGACCTCATCTTCTGCTTCATGAAATAACACTGATTTCTGCCTCTCCACGAGACACTTGTGAAGCTATCCAGCCGGTACCATGCGGCCCCTCTATTTTCAGAGCATTGCACCAATCAGACACAGTTGTTTGCGTGTCTGGGAAAGTTCCATTCACTTATAGAAGAATAGAATAATACGCCTTTAATAGTTCCGCAAAGGGAGATATCGAAGAATCAAACTTTTTTTTTCTTCACTTCTCGATGTCAGTCATAAAAGTCACTTCGATGGTAAGAGCTGTCTGTAATTGTAAGAGCTTTGGAATAAGTGTGACAAAAAAAAAAAGCAAGCAAAATGCAGTTAATGCTAAGCTACTTGAGGAAATGTTTGGAAGGTACTTGGAGGTCTCATGCATGTTTTGTCTCGCTTGTTATTAGCCATGATGGCTATTTAAATTTACGTGTGACTTTAGAGACGTTTGACAAAGAAAATATTGTTTGGTTCCAAACAGGAGGCCTTCGGCCTGAGAGTACCGTATTTTCACGACCATTCGACGCACCGTATGGTTGGGCGCAGTCTCATTAATGGGTGCTATTTCTGTATTTGCCACATAGACAAAACGCACTGTATTATTGGGCGCGATTTTAAAGTGGTAAAACATACGGCAGCTTAAACATACGGCATGCATGCGCGCACGCTAAAAACACGTTAGCTTGTAGCATACGGTAGCATGCCAAGACATACAGATACAAGCTAAAAACACGTTTTTAAAAAGGCAACGAAGCAAAACGGAGTTCCGTTGTATTTTATTTAGCCATCGTACAATGTACTCACGTTTTTCGATCAATCATCACCCAGAAATCCATCAAAGTCCTCATCCTCTGTATCAGAATTGAACAATTGTGCAAGTACCGGTAATCCATCAAAAACGCCGTGTTCCCTCTCGTTGTCAGTCACTCTCATTGCCATGTGGCTCCACAGAAATGATGCCGGCTTTGCCAAAAACTCGAACAACAGTGCAAGCAGACACGTTCGTCCAAGCAGCCACAATCCATTCGCAAATTGTGGCGTAACTCGCCCGGCGCTGCCTCTCACTCTTTGTAAAGTTGTGTTTGCTATCGATCATTCATTGTTCCCATGCCGCTCGCAACTTTACTTTGATTGATTTGTTGATGCCGATGTCCAGCGGTTGGAGTTCTTTAGTCAAGCCTCCGGGAATAACGGCAAGCTCAGAGTTCATTTGCTTGACTTGGTTTTTCACCGCTGCTGTGAGATGGGCACGCATGCCAAAAGCATAACCGATGGCTTGAAGTTTGAACTGAGCTTCGTAGGCGTGTCTCTTTGTAGAATTTATTTTCGGGGGTTCTTAGACACCAAAACCGAAGTTGTTTTGCAACAATGCACATAGCCACACTCTATACAGGTGTTGGTACCTGCTTGTAGCGTCGCTTTAGCGTCCACTTACACGCCCACCCTTCACTCATTGGCGGCCTGCTTCCCCGCATGCCTGTCACTCACGTCTGCCTTTTCTCTCTCTTTCTCTCCATATATAAAAATAATAATAATAATGCATTTTATTTAAAAGCGCCTTTCATGCCACCCAAGGACACTGTACAGACAATAAGAAAATACAATGTAAAAATTAGTAAACGAGATATTATATAAAAACAGGACATGTATATATACACGCCCACCCTTCACTGATTGGCCGACTTCTTTGCCGCATGCCTGTCCACAGTCACTTCCGCCTTTTCTCTATATAAACAGCGTGTCGGCTGTCAGTCAGGTTTTGGAACTCAGCGCATAGACAAGACGCTCCGCATCATAAGGCGTCCTGTCCATTTTGGAGAAAATTTTAGACTTTTAATGGCGCCTTATAGTCGTGAAAATACGGTATATATTTCATTCATTCATTTTCCGATCCGCTTTATCCTCACAAGGATCGCGGGGAGTGCTGGAGCCTCTCCCAGCCGTCTTCGGGCAGTAGGCAGGGGACAACCTGAACCAATCGCCAGCCAATCGCAGGGCACACACAGACAAACAACCATCCGCGCTCACACTCACACCGAGGGGCAATTTTGAGTGTTCCATTAATCTGCTATGCATGTTTTTGGAATGTGGGAGTAAACCGGAGTAGCCGGAGAAAACCCACGCAGGCCCGAGGGAGAACATGCAGACTCCACACAGGGAGGCCACAGCCGGAATCGATCCCTGCACCTGTGAACTGTGAGGTTGACCCGTTTACCACCCCTTCCAAATATATACATGATTTTCTTCTGCTTTTCAAAAAGGTAATCTCATAAAAACTCAATTGAATCGAGAGGAATTTTTTTTCAGGATCTGCTATTACCGCTTAGACTTCAACTTATTCTTGACTGTGCTTGGTTGCACATTGTGGAGTGTGGTGAAAGAGGGGAATGCACAAAATTTATGGATGGGAGGGCAGAGCGGGGTTGTGCTGCTGCAATAGCTATCGAATAACAGTTCGTTACTGCCTCAGGTGCTGCCCGACTGCTCGTTGTGTGAGTTGACAAAGGCAGGTTAAATAAGGATGTTGCTCTTAATAGCCTGATTCTACCGGATTTCCCGAAGTTGTCTTCTTCAATGCTACTCCTCTTCAGTATGAATGGCAACAGGGCAAGGCTTTAGTAAATCAGGATTTTTTCTTGTAGATAGTTTTTAATTCATTTTGACTTAACTCTTCTTTTTTTAGTTGGTTTTAATGACTTTTTTAAAATTATGTTTTCGAATTCACCTTCCTTCTTCTATAGCTTTGGATGCACAGCAATATCGGCATTAATCCATTTAAAATAAAGGACATTTTTGCTTGTCATCATCGTTAGTTTTAGAAACATAAGCTTAGGGTGGAATATTTTTAGGAAAAGATTGAACTGCAATTTTCTTGAAATCAAGTTTCAGTGCAATATTCAGAATGTACATTAATATTTACAAATATGGTAGAAAAAAATGGCATCATACCCATAGGTTTAGTTAACTACAGTGGTACTGTACCTCTACTTACGAACGTCTCTTCATACAAAATTTTCAAGTTACGAAACGTCTCAACAGGAAAATATTGCCTCTTATTACGAAAGAAATTTCAAGATACGAAAGGTAAAAATACAGGATGGGCTGCTATCTCGCAGCTCCGAGTTTCCTGAATGCTACATACTGAATGCTACAGCTGCTCTGCCATTGGCTATTACCAAGCATCATTCTTCCATCCTATTGGCTAAGAGGGACCTTTACCGTATGTGTGTGTAGATAGATAAATAGATAGATACTGTATGTGTTTATGCAGCGTCCTCGTCATTCACCCCTCGGACCATGAGGCATTTCGATAGTTTTACGTAAATGTGAATCACCTCGCAAAAGTGTTCACCAGTAGGGTGATCGCTCACTATGCTGTTTGCCTCGGACATTTTTGAAGGATTGTTAAAAGCTGACAATAGCAAATGTCCTTGGATCAGTTATTTACAAAACGCCAGGCAAAAACCACTTCTGAGAACATGAACTAAAGAGGGCAAAAAACGATGAGGATGCAATTAAAGTTAAATGACCATCAGTTTTTATATTTTACTCTCTTATTTGTTTTATTTGTATTTATTGTGCAATAATCCAATTGTAACATGTATTTGTGACATATTTTGATGCATTTTTTATGCTTTAGAAAATATTTGTCTGAATTTTGGGGGGCTTGGAACGAATTAGGGAATTGACCAGGAAAATGCGTCTCTACTTAAATTTTCTAGTTAACAAATTTCTTCCCGAACCAATTAATTTCGTAAGTACATGTTTCAATGTATGCATTTTCTTAATGCAAAGTCTTAGGGTGCTTACCTAAAAAAAAAAAAAAAAAAGACAAAGAACCAAAAAAACCCCAACAACAATTCAACATTCGGGGTTGTATTGTACGATAATGTCGTGGTAAACATTTTCGGGGATTTATTTCCTTGCAGTAAATGTCACTGTGAAAGGATGAATGGCTCTCCTGTAGTTGACTGACAACCAAGTAATGGCGTAGCCAACCGACCTTTCACAGGACAAGCAATATTGAAAATAAATGTTACATTTGACTGATACGGCTGTGTATGTGCCATTCACCCACAGTCACCTGGGATAGGTTCCAGTTTCCCCGTGACTGTGTGGGAACAGGATAAGCAGTAGAAAAAAGGATGGATGAATTGATGGATGAACCAACAATAGCATCCTTCCACTTTCAGCGAAGGAGACTTCCTTTTTTGCGGTTCATAATGTGCTTAACCGCTAATACCGTCAAAATCCAGTACATGCCGAATCGGGTCCTTCTAGGGAATTGAACAGCGACGGATGTTTTCCACATGCACTTCAAACTATCCTTTTCGTCGGCCGGGTTCATTGTTTCCTCTCCTTTTTCAAACGTTCAAACACTCTCATCTCTCTCTCGCTCTCTTTGAACGTGAATGTTAGCACATGCATAATCATATTGTGTGCAGCCGCTCACACCTTCTTGAACATACAGTAGCTTGCACACACCATTGATTGCCATCTACACATTGATGCCACTTCGGAGACTCCCAGGTTAACACGACATGAATAAATTCACATTTATGACTCCCATAATACTTGTGACGTGTATTTAGATCAGACTGTCTGATGTAGCCATCGGTTGGCAAGTGAATTACTTTGTGTTTGATGTTTGATTGGCAGTTATGATATTTGGATTGTGTATCGTGTCAGTGTGACACAGGCAAGTCAAGAAGGTGTCAGTCAAATCCTCTACATCCCGCCGCGCTGAGACAGTGCAGACAACCTCGCCACTTGATTGCTAAGACTGAGCTCCGATTGCGTTGTGTCGGTCAGGGCTTCTTACACTTTGTTGAGTTGTGTGTGTGTATGTTTGTCTTCGTGCAAAAATGAAGCAAGTGCCAGATGGATATTCCATGAAATCTCAGTGAATCTTTGTAGAAATCTGTTTCAACTTGGAGTTTGGAAGGTTGTCGTGATTTCTGCTGGTCTGACCATGAAATCAAGGCGGTTCTTTGTTGAATACGGTAAAATTCGGATTGCAAAAGAGGATGATCAGGCAGCCAAATTCATGTTATCAAGTCATAGATCCTCCTAAAACTTGTCGACTTTCGTATTTTCTTTTTCCCCTGAAACTGTTTGTACAACATGTCTGAGAAACATTTGAATTGTTCTTCCAACTTTGCTGAGAACACTGATTACACTGCAGAACAAGTCTTGGTGATTTGGTCTCAACTTTTCTTTCGGGACGGAAACAAAGACAAAACGCTGCAATAGCCAACATTTTTGTTTCACCATCTGCTGCCTATTCAGTATTCAGGTCAGGCTCAAACTAAAAATGAAATACAACCTTGTACTGTATGATTGCCTCGCTCTACCAAGTCACAGCAAAGAAAATCTCTGGGATTGTTTTCTTCTTTTCATAACAATTCCCTCTGCGTAGTAAGACTTTAGATTGTCATGAGGCTTATGCATCATTGCCGTCGACTTTTCCTAAAGAGCCCTTCACTCTCGCTCTCCACACACCTTGTTTATTCTTGTCTTCCCTTCTTCGGGTGATGTATTAATCTTGAAAACTAACATGTTTTTGAACCGAACCTTACATTGACTAAAAGGGAGAGAAGAGTCATGGATATGACAGTTTGCATTGACGAGCACTCCAGGCTATTGCCTTAGAGCAGAAATTATTCCCCCTGATTAAGCAGCATATTTCTTCCCCCGTTTCCCCTTCCTTCGGGTGAAAAAAGTAAAACAAAAGCTCTATTACCTGCAAAATTTTAGGAAGGAATTTAAATTTAGGAAAGCTCATCATTCATGTTGCTGCCATACTAATCAGGCACTCTTGGCATGAACACGTCCCGCGTTGCTTACAACATGCCTCCTCCAGATCCAGCCTCCGTGAAAAATGAAGCAAGGTAAATCCTCTTGTGAGCATAATGAAATAAGCTGCAAGGAATTTCCGCCGCTCAATTAGTGTGGGAAGAGACCCTTCATTTGAGGCTCTCCTCCTTGAAGTCCTTGGGGCCGCTTTTTTACTGCTGTTATTTGCAGAGATTCTCAACAACAGGTCTGAGGAATTGTTCGGATGTGTTGACGGTCCTCTAGTGCAGTGGCCCTGAACCGGTTTAATGGCAGAAAATATTTTCAAAGCCCGGCCTTAAAAAGACCGAATAAAATACAACAAAATAATATGAAAACGGTGGTATTTTCTAAACATAATTATAAACACGAATCATGACACGAGGAACGTCCTATCTGACCGCAACACTGTGGTTGCTATGGTAATGTTTAAACGTGCCTTCAAAATGAGATACAGCGCAAACAAAAAGTACATGAAAAATACGACTCGCCATCACCGCATATTATGCAGAGTGGGCTTGGTGCGTGGGAATCTCCCGTTGAGATAAATGCGTATTTTAAGGACTCCTGATACTGTCTCTTAAATGTAGCCTTTTTTGGGAAGTCATAGGCTCCTCTTTTGTCCCCTGGCAGGGCGTTTTCCCCTCCCCAAAGAAACTTCACAAAAATGCATGTTTTTTTTTTTTTTTACTCATTTTGCTCGCTGATGGGTTTCATTTTAGCGGTAACCTATCATGTAACTGAGTAGCGCGCCCTGATCTGACATACTGTAGACATATGTAACAGAGAATCCCGTAATTTTTCAAAATAAAACATCTTTCAGATTCCGAAATGAACAAAACAGAAGTAATGTAAGTTATTTATTCTTTCTGTGTGGCCAAATGACCCATGGACCGGTACCGGTAACTTGCTGTTTTCATTTTATTGTTCTCCACTGCCATTGTTGCACATGTAATTCTTTAACATTATTGTCACACGCACTGTTTGAAAGTGCTCTATAAATACAGTTGAGTTGAGTTGAGAGCCTACTTTAATAAAGTCAGGAGGAAAGAAAAGATACCCGTTTTTAAAAATAAACTGCAAAAGTCATCCAAAAAATCAATACGTCAGCTACGGCTGAACAATCTACAAGACTTGTAGATTTTATTTTTGACAATATCTGTAAATTTAGTTTCCTGCTCTTAATTGTGAATGCATACTTGATGGTTTTAAATGCTCCTGAAATTAAGTGCTGCTTGACGAGCCTATATTGTGTTAATGTATGTGACGTCACTGAAGGCCTACGGTTGAAATGCACGGTCCGCCACTGCTACAAGTACAGTCACAAAATATTTGTACATTGTTATTTCCACCACTTTTCACTGCTGAACAGAAGAAATGAGAGGTTGAATGGCTTCAGAGTTTTTGGTAGTCAAACGCTAAAGGGAAGATAGCCGATTAGGGGCGGATTATCTGACATCAGTGATATTTTTTCCTCCTCAACGTTCTGTGTTTGCTCGCCTTCCTCAATTGCACTGGCCCCACCCCCACCAACCTTCAGACTTTCTCTTATCTGACCATATTCTGATCCCTCAATGGCATCGCAGACAGCTGAAACTTGTAAAACTCTCAGAGGAGGGCCATTCACTGCCATATCCCCCAGTGGGATTAACCAAGCAGGTTTTGATTTTAATAAAACACGGTGTACTCGAAAAATGTTATATATCAGAATGTTCGTGACTATTGGCGATCTTACATCTGCTTTGGAAAATAAGACAGTGCTTGAAATCAATCTGTCTACTTCTGCTTGACGAAACTGCCCCATACAAAAGTCACAATACTACATTGACTGTCAGTAACATATCTCTGACCGTTAAACTTTTATTTTTATTTTTTTTACTGTCATCCAAGAGGCAGTGTCGTGATATTTTATGGTCATCCAGTGAGTGTTCATTACACGGGATACACAGTGGATACTTTTTTTGTGCCGATCCATCACGTGACGATTGCACAAGATGTGTTCTGTGATTAACCACCGGCTCCATTCATCACGCAGATTCAACTCACAGTGGTTTCGACTGTCAGTGGACGTATATTGTCCTGACAAATTGGCGAGTCCAGAAGGAGATATACGATCACGCTGCTCATACTCACATCAAAACCACACGGCCTCTCGCGCCTCACACAACCGCGAAGAAGCAACCAAATCACGAGATAATCATTTCTTGCGACTCTTGAACGATTCCAGACTTCCTTTTCGCTGCCTCAAATCACAAACAAGTGGCCGACTGACTGCAAACGAGGGAGGTTTTTATTCAGAGGGCAGCTTTGGTTTGGTTTTGTCACAGCGCTACAGGTACATTGGATTACAATTGATGTCTTGTGAAAGTGGAGCTTTACGTAAAACAAAAATGAGTTTGATGCGAGGAACGAAGATAAAACATGGACTCGCACAACACGTCACAGTCGACGGGAAGCGTCCGTCAAGATGCTTTCTCCCCATCGTCTCATCTCATCTCCATAACAGTTTACAGCGGTAGTAACTCCACAGTTGAATTCATCTAAGAGACTCTTTTCACGCTATTGGTGCTGTTTTCTTTTGCAAAGGCGTTCGAATGGGGCTCAGCAATTTCACCCTTCAATGTCCTTGTGTGAACATTGTAAAGATAATAGTTAATAACCCGTTTTTGTTTCTTGATTGGAAAGTCTCAGTGAGTATTTGGGACACAGTGTCCATTTCAGGACATGCATTTCATCTGACCTTCTTCTGACCGTGCTGTCATTTGGCTCGGGTTGGCAACATCTGGAAGGTAGAGCAACGGGAGGTTGGACAATTGATGGTGATTTGTGTCTTCCACGTCAATGTGAATACTGTATTGTTCTTCATTAGTTTAGTTCACGCTAATAAGTTCTCTTAAGTCCATCTTCATGACGTCAGCTATGCTCTGATATTTGAAGACTCCGGCTTCTGGATTTCAGATTCAAGCCCGTTTCAAACCACCTTCTTTTGCAGTGTGAAACATTCTTGAAGCTGTTCACATTTCGGAATAATTGCAGATACAGGCTCGAGATAAGTTTAAATTGTTGTTACTGGTATTTTTGTGGTCATATTATTGGGACTGATAATTATTATGACCAAAATCTGATTTTTGGTGGGGGTTGGCGTTTGCACTCCACTTTCTGGAAGGTATTAAAATCCATTGAACAGTTGTCTCACCTGGTTAAAGAAAGAAGGAAAGAAAGAAACAAGTAAGTCACGAGAAAAAAAAAGTCTAGTAATATGTTTTTAGGTCTTGCTTGTCAGCGTTCTGTGTTTGGATAAAGTTTGATCAAATTCCAAATTGTACAACCTTTTGGGTCTGATTTCAGACTATTTGAAACACGTTTGGTTGCGGTGCTACGAGGCAGAAACCTTCAAAGTTTAATCTCCACATTGGTTGTCAAAATAGTGTCGTTTAACCTTTTGTTCCGGATCTGATCAAAACAATGGCTCCTTTTGTTCCTGTTTTTACTGAAGTGTCTGCCATCCTCGCTAGTCTGACACTGTCCTTTGTGCATTTTCCAGATCACACTGACTTACTGCGGAGGCTTTTTTCCCCCCCATTGGTCTTGTCTGATTAGCATTACTGTATCACGCTGTCACTGGCACCTCACTGACCTTCCTCACCTCCTTTGAAATTCCTTGCTTTGTTATGGACCATGAACACCAATCTGTGCTTAGAAGAAGCGAGCGCTCTTTCAGTATCTTGATAAACTGAACTTCTGAATAAAAAATCTGAGCCTTGGCTGGCAGTTACAGTTTTTTGTTTATTTTTGAAATAATTTTGGAGTGGATCCTTTTAACACAAACAGCTGTGTCCGCCATTGAAGTAAAATTCTGAAAAAACAGTAAAATTCTGGTCTCCCACATTTGGGGAGTGTTTTACTGATTTGACCAACTTACTTTTACATGTGGTCACCAATGTTCATACTTAAAGTGTACATTTAATAACGTTTTTGATGACGATTAAACCTCCATTATATTTGATGGCATTTTTTTTTCATTGGCTACAGATGTTTTTTTTGTTTGTTTTTTATTTCTCCAAGCATTGCATTTTCACTGTCTGATGATTGGATCACTAAATACACAGTTGGTGCTTTTTGAAACACATTTACTAAAATGCTTTTGTTGCACAAGAAGCGGACTTGAATATATGGGACGTACTTGGACTACTTGGAAATTGATAGTTGCAATTATTGCTTTGATTCATTCTTGTTGAGTGAACTGTGTGTCTTGCAATTTACAACGCAGTGCAATAGTTCATTGGATACTGCGTAATTAACATTGCATAGGCAGTAAATTCAATGACACAAGATCTAGATATGCTAGATTGAGTCCCTGTGTCTTACTTTGAATTGAGCATGCTATTAAATATGTGGTTTGTGTCTAACGTGTAAAAATAATTTCTCACATGTCCAAAATGAATCACTTATTTGTTTTCATTTGTATTTATTTATTTTTTTTCTTTTCTTGTCCTGTCCAGACCCATGTCGAATTGTGATGGAGTATTTAGGTTACAATAAGACTTCATTTGCATCCATGCCTCAGCCAAATTACAGGCAATCATTTCCAAGAATGGCAAACATGAAAACACAGCCGTTGATTATCCAACACCCCCACATGCTGAAATTGCAAATGAATCTCTTCATGACCTTCATAAGCTTTCAAACACGCAGGAGCTGTTTATGGTTATGTTGTCATATAACAACCAAACAAATTGCTATTTATTTGCCTGCTTTTTGTTATTGACGAGTGTTGCTTCACATATCAAAACTCACCCCCTCACCGTTATGGCGTGTGTAAATAAGTCCCCATTTACTGTCGCTGACAAAAATGAGTCCGATAACAAGGGACTCAATGTCCTTGCTTTCCAAATGTGCCTTATTAGCTTCCCATTCGACCGGCAGCTTCTTCCGCATCATTCAGCTTTGCAACGACTGTTTTGAATTGTTTTACTCCCCCAACTTTTATGTTTCAAGACTGTCCTAAAATTAACTGCCTGGAAGATTCAGCTGAAATGTTTGATCAGTAACAAATACTGGGGCAGCTCAACAAAGCTTGGGGGCAATTTACATTTCAAGAGTCACTTATTCACTTCTATTTAACAGGCAGATCTGACAAACTTGAATATCGTTTAACTTTGAGTTCAACACAGATGCTTGGAGTGCGAACGGTACATTTGACACACGGTACATACCTAACACAAATCATAAATAGTGCTGCCTGAAGATACCAGTGAACCGACCAGTTTTCGAAAATAAGAGGCGTTGTTTGGCCGTTTCGCCTTGGCAAGTTAAAATGTGAGATACGAGGGCCACATGGTGCAGGGAAACTCAGCTCACATCACAAGGAGCAGTTTGGCAGATCGTAAACAACTTGCTGTTTTTCGCAACTCCCAGTTGAAGTTTACTGACAAACTTACATATGTACTAGCTTGATGCTAACACATAAGGGGAAACACCATAGCTGGGCGAACCAATAGGATTGGTGTGGCGATTTTATATAACTTTAAGCAACATATATTTGAACAGAAACAACGGTGCAACATATCAATAAAACAATACTCATAGGCTAACATTCTTTATCTTCATACAAGAACTAACTACTGGAATGGATTGATATTTCCAGTCAGTTCAGTGGGGAAGGATGATTTGAGTTACAAGCATGGTTATGAAATTAATTAAATACAACCGGTATGTTTTTGGGTGATTTACATTGGAATAAAACAAAAAATTATTCATATTTATGAGAATGATTTGAGCCAAACAAAGCAAGCAAGTAGTTTCCCCCCAAACCTTTGGCTGAATTTTTTTTTTTTTTTTACTTAAATCATCAATCAAAATTAATAGGTTTTACTGATATATTTAAGCTGGGGAACAATACAAAGGACAGTTAGTTCTGTAAAATCCTTTTTTTCTCTGTTGCAAAATGCCAGATAACCAATATTCACAACAGCAAAACTTAAAATATTTTGTTGACTTGCCCAACTTAAACGCTTGTTGCCATGAAATTTTGAGTTCACCCAACATTTTTTTTAACAATATACAGTATCTTCAACCCATACTTCAAACTCTGTGGATAGTGCTGGAATATTCACAATCCCATGTTTGCTGCATTTGACTCATAACACAGTAGCATTGAAAATGAAACAGAAATACCCTAAAATGCTTCATCGCTACTGCGATCAAAATAAAGTAAAACGTTGTGCTGCAGATCTCAAATTAAGCTGGCATCCGTTTTAGACTCTCCCTAATAGCTTCCCCGCTTGCAACAAAGAGACACACCGCGACAACAAACACATTCCGAATAGGTTTGCACCACACGGTGGTTTGGAATTGAGCTAAACAGATGCTTTGCTTCCAGCAAGTTAATTGAAACACCGTCAAGCAGCTCACGACATATCTGCTTCCCTCTCACTTTGCTGTGACTTGTGTGTTCCAGGTGGCTGTGACAGGGACACCCCCGGGGCAGGACCCATGAGGAGTCATAGAAGATGCTCACAACCTGGGCACTTCTGCTCTTCTTAGCCATGTGGGTGACAAGCACCTCTGGTGGCCCGCTCTCCTTCAGAATAGGTATGTCTGCATCTACGTTAAAAACACACTCATTTTTTATTCTTTGACAATAGTTTGGAGGCGTTAGTTTTGCTCTTGCTTTTTGCACGCCTTCTGCATTTTTGGTTTACCTTCTTCAATTGATTTAGTAGTCTGGATAAATAACGATTCATCTGGTTCTACCCTAATTATGGTGGCTAAGGGAAGAGCCGTGAGTGGGCCTATTACCAATTGAATAGACAAGCACTCAAGGCTATTGCGTTAGCGCAATACTTACTCGGCATGACTAAACAGCTGCCAAGTATTTGTGCGCTGATTGATATTATTTGGTCTGTTTCCCTCCAAAGTAACTTTCAGCTTTTCAGCTGCGGTAAGACAATGCTCCTTCTGAAAAGCAGTTCCTATGCTTACCTTTGTTTTGTCTCAGGATCTCTCCTATTCCACGTTTTTTTTTTAATCTGAACTCTTCTTCTGTTTGCCAGTCTTATTTGGATGTAGAAATTCCACCATAGTTTTGGCAAAGGCTCTGAAGCCTTAGGTAACAGGTCAGTGCAAGGATGCGAGGGTGTGCCTCCGTTGAGTGTGCCTGAAAGTGCATGGCGAATATTAACACCTCATCAGACACGCTTTGTGTATCCGATTGCTTGTTTTTCTCGGGCATGGTGTATCAAGATACAAGATGGGACCAGAGAAGGCTGTTTTTTTTCCCCTGTCAGGTTATACTCACTGGCTTAACAAATATGAGGAAAAAAAATCTCATAGGATGTGATTAGCAATGGCTAAGGTGGTGTATGTAGCAGGATAATTGGCTCAAAATATACACTGCACTATTTGCGTGTCAGGTCGTCCTTATAATAATATCTGTTATCAACATTCATTCTCCCGTTTGTGCTAACACAATAAGACTACTTCCTATTTCCATTCCCGCACCCACCGATGATCAATCAGAGAATATTGTGGTTTGTCGCGACATTTTGCTCTGCTTTTTTTCATCCCACCTAAAGAGCGCAAGACATTTTATATTCAGTCCTGCAGAACGGCAGCTTCATCTCGGAGGTAATTCCTGCTTTTTAATCACATGACCAAACTCACATGGTCCAATTTTCTCAACCGACCTGGTCCTCAAGAGGCTTCTTTGTAAGAATCAACATTTGTTAGTCAATTACAGCCGGGCCATTTTTGGGTGATCAAAGCACTCTTTCCACATTTACCTACTGACGACTCAGCATCAGGAGCAACTAGGGGTTCAGTACCTTGCTCAATGACACTTCGACATGATCGCAATGGCCGGGAATCGAACCCCCAACCTCTGGGTGGGGAGACGACCACACGCAGCAATGCAGCAATTGTGAACGGAAAAAAAAAAAGAATAATAATCATGACCGGTCATTTTTGTCCTCCACACACCTGAACCACCAAGTGAATTTGAATGTTCCCAGCGACTCATTTTCTGCTCCCACAGCAGAGTTGTTTTCAGGTTAGAGGGGAGTACATTAATAATGGAAAATCCTTCTCATGATCCCAATATGGATATAAAAAGTCTGTTGGAACATTAACTCAAGCCATACATTAAACATGTGACTGTTTCTTGACTGGGAGCAGTTGCAGTGCAGTTTCAATTTTTTTTTTTTTTTAAAGGTCTAGTTTTTAAAATTAATTGCCCCTTTTTGTCTGAAAATAGGTTGCTTTAGGCTCTTTTAAAATATCAGATGCATATTTTCTTGAGAAATCTCATCCAGTAATTATGAAAACATGAAGTTCAAGTCAGGAAAAAGTTACAATTATTGAGGCAATGTGATTCTACAGTGATTCTTTTTGCTCATAGTTGGAGAAGAAGGCCATTTCTGAGTCCAGTGCTCCAGACCTTGATCCAGACTCAGTGTCACCATCGAGCAATGTCAAGATGTCTTATTATTATTATTTTTTATTTCTTTGAAGTTTTTTTTCCTGCAGGCGCCTTTTTTTTTTGGCTCATTTGCCATGACAACCCAAACAGCAGAGCTTGTTAACATACTGTAGTTTCATGCACCAACAATATCAAATTCATACGAGTCTTCATTTGTTACTATCGTTCAACATGTTCCGGCTGATGTCCCCTTGTGCTCTTTAAAGCCTCGTCCGCCCAAACGCACAAAAGCGCCGGTGGTTTGTGTTTATTTCAGTTGCATTATTAACGGATAATTCGGCAGTGGGAAATATTTCATTCTCTTCTCATGTCAAACGCATAGTGGGCGTCAAATGGTGATGTGTGTGTGTGTCTGCTTGTGCAAACCCTGAATATGCTCATAAGGCAAAGACAAATAAACACATTCAAACAAACGCCAGTGCAAATTGCTGCCATTTATGCTCCAGGAGATGGTATTTAACATGACCGCCCCCCCGAGTCCAGTTTGCCTGCCTGGCATAATGTCACTGTCTGGCATGCACGATATGCAGCAGGGGAAAAACCAGCACTCCATCCATGCCACACATTCCCCATGAGGTCTTGCCAGCCTCAAATGCAATACATCGCCGCTGTGTATTTGGCACGGCGCATGTGAAATTGACATTTGTTTCCAAAATGTAATAGATGGGCACGGTGGTTATACTTGCTGCTCACTTTTGATTAACTGTCACTGTGACATATCCGCAGGCATGGGATGCGCTGGAAAATTTCAATAAGGAAGTGAAGCATAAACCAATTCATTTATTGTTTCATGCTTGGTTGTTAGATAAGACCAAGATTATTATATCGCTACATAATAATGCAGTGGAACCTGGTGGTCGGCCTCCAATTTGTTCTGATTCCAGACAGAAAATGAAATGGTGGCTTTTGACTTGAGCAAGCTGTGGCTTATTTTCAATGGACATGCATGGGTTTTGCCTTCTGTGGGAGCACAAGTCGCCACCGGCAGAGACACGGCGTTGGCATCTAACTTTGTTGCGCTCATCTCAGCAGTTGGAAATTTGCGGTTTGAAATGGGTGGTGCTTGCTCTCTGGACTTGTACCAGATATTCAAGTTTGATCGCTGCAGTAATCTCAATAGTGAGTCTTGTGTTTCTTTCTGTCAGAGATTTGGCTCGGACAAGTTGAACAAACAGGCTCGACTCAGGAAGGGACTGTCTTTTACAGCCCGCAGGGGGCGCAGTTTTCTCTGAAGCCACTCTGTGTTCGCTTCTCTTTTTATTGAATAACGTGCAAATTACAAGTACTATATAAGAAAAACACTGCCCCCTATATTTGCATACCACGCCCCCAGCCCGGCCCCCCGCCAGACATCTGGACACCTTCTGTCATTTGGCCTTCCCATGAACTGAGATATTACAGACACTTTAACATACCAATAACAAGTTGTCTTTTTACACTGTGATATTTGTTACCAGTTCCCAAACATCCCTCGGCACTACAAAGCACCTTGTTCCAAACTGTTTACTCCCAAGCTGGGTCTGCATGCCTTCATCTGCTTGCAAAGCCCTCAACCGTTCGTCACCCCCTGAGTCAAGGCGACCCCCTGTGGACTTCAAAGAGCCCTTTTGCCCGACAGACACTTCCTACGATCAGATAACGGTGCCTAATGGCCCTCTTGCCCCAAGATGACCTGACTCTCTGCGCGCACATACATTTGAGGACTCTGAATTCACAGAAACGTCTTGACAGGTCCAAAACGAAATAAGACTTTGAACATGATATCATTATGTTTGTCTATTCCTCTAACACTTTCATTAGTCACGTATTTGGTAGTGTCGTAGAACGCCGTGCCGTCCTCTTCCTCTTCACTTTGATTCGAGTCCCACGCAATGTTCAGAGAGAGAAACCAGAGTTGAAAACTGGTTTAATGGTAACTATTCCTAAATGTTGCTTGAAGCACTCCTCATTTTCCTTCTGCAACTTCTTAATTTTAGTTATTCTCAATGAGGGCAGCACGGCGGTCGCCTGGTTAGCACGTCCGCCTCACATTGCAGAGGTGCAGGGTTCGATTCCAGCTTTGGCCTTCCTGTGTGGAGTTTGCATGTTCTCCCTGTGCCGGCGTGGGTTTTCCCCGGGTGCATGGCAGGTTTATGGATCACTCCAAATTGTCCCCAGATGTGATTGTGAGTGTAGATGGTTGTTCATCTGTGTGTGCCCTGCGATTGGCTGGCAACCAGTTCAGGGTGTACACCGCCTACTGCCCCAAGACGGCTGGGATAGGCTCCAGCACGACTGCGATCCTTGTGAGGAAAAGCGGAAAGAAAATGGATGGATGGGTAGATATTCTCAATGGAATTAGTCAATTAATAATTTCATATCCATACTCAAGCAGGATTGGCAACAGAAATGCCACACCTTGAACCCAAATTAAATTCCATACGGAATTCCCTGTAATGTGTGACATGAAATATTTTCATTGCAGTTAGTAATACATTGAGCCTTGGACTACAAGGCTCAATGTAAACATGACCCGTGATTATCTTTGTGTTTAGTCCTTTTTGGATATTTGCACCGAGTTGGTTTCCTATGGGGAAAAGTGGAGTGAGATTACAGTGAACTCTTGCTTGCAGTTTTAACACCGAAAACTCCCCCTGTAATGCTGCCGTCTTCCAACAATGTCACAAATGATGACTGAAAGTTTGACTGACACTTGTACAACTTCAAGTCTGCATCTTGGCTTCCACTGCACAAGTAGAAGAGCTTATTCCACACAAAAAACCCTAACAAACACATGACCAACACAAAAAATCCTGAAAAAAAAAGAAGGAATATTTAGTACATCTAATGACAGAATTCCAAATCACCATCATATGGTACTGTAATAGTGCTTGTATTTCCCAAATTAGTGAAAAAAGATTTCCTATTAGCCATGGCTGTAAATTTTGATCTATCATGTGGCCACAAATTCATTACTGCAAGCAGTTTTTCAACAAAGAAAAATAGAAGGACTTGTACCTGAATCAGTATTCAGTAACCATTAACAAAGTGAATCTTCATAAACACCGCACACACCCACTTGGCTTCTTCCAGCATCAAATAAGACCACAAAGCTTTTCATCTGCTATTAATCATCAAATATTGCTTTCCAAACCTGCATGCACTTTGAGCCGTTACTTGTGTAAAATCAATTTCGAGAAACATGCGCTTCCAAACGCATTCAAACTTCAACCTTTGTCATAAATTGAATAAGCCCCCCGTGAAAGAAACGTGTTGAAAAATGCCCGTGGCAAATGATAACATTGAGAGTGGTATATTATTAGGATATTTATTTCAAATGCATTAACCCGAACGTGACACTTTATCGCTGTTGAAGGTGACCTCGCCTTAACAGCTTTAAGTGCAGCTCAGTAATTTGAGCTACAAGTGGTGGACTTTCTATTTGGAAATCATTTAGCTCTGTGTGGGATATACGCAAGCTATTATATTACAATACCCCTGTGTATACTGTATATGCTGTCTAATTAAAAAGAACAAGGTACATGCCATTCTGTAAAATTTTGTCAATGTCAACAATGCGAATCTAAGAAAACTATTACTTTTGCTGCTTTGAATGGACCGAACTGTAATAATGTATCCCCATTTGACATGTCCGTCAAACAAGTCCTAACAATAAAAATATAATTTTTTTTATTTTGTTTTAATAAAGCACCAACAGGAGTGGATTTAGATTTTTAGTTTACAATTTGCGTCGGTAGCAAAACCGAAACCACGCTCTTTTTTAAAAAATATATTTTTGGAACACGTCCGCTCACAATGGAACGTTACACGAGGAAGTGTCACTTCCTCGTGTAAAGAAGGCGAGAGGAGTCAAGTGGCGCATTCAAGTGCGCTCAGTTTGGTCGAGAAACGATTTTCGGTCGTAATCCGAGGCATAAAAAACTCTAAGGTTTTGGTGGAAAACCGATTTGGTCGAGAACAGAGACTTTCGAAAAACGAGGTTTGACTGTAAATGCAAATGAGCGGGGTTATCAAAAAGTCTCATAAGTATTGCATTGATACCATCTAGGGTGCCAAGAAACTGTGTTGAAGTGACAGCAGGAGCTTCATGGATTCAGGACATATTCCTGTCTAAAATACAGAGAGTGTATCTTGTGGCCTCTTCAGGCAGTTCGAAACTTTCTTTTTTTTTTTTTTGGTGGGAGGGGGTGGGAAATTGTGCGAAAAGATTGCAGGAAAACACTATATACAGGATTTTAATTGGACAGTAATAATGTGTCCCAAAAAACATAAAAGTTGTATATAGGACTCCAAAGGTTATTTTATTCTGTCTGTGTCATTGATGAGAAATAAATCCCTTCATTTCACTGTATACAAGGATAGAGTTATGCAAAGGGGGAGCTTGGGAATGTTTGAGAACCGACTATTTTCACCCCCACTGACATTTGTTGGGAAAACATTTTTCATGATTAAGTCCTCAGGGAACCATCGAGGGCCAGGCTTGTCTGTATTTGTTAGCTTCAACTCGCCCATTTATTCACAATCTTGCTCCGCCTCGACTTTTTGAGAGGCTTGCTGTCACACTAACAAAATGGGTCAGAACACCTATCATATTCCCCGGCAGCATCCTTCAGCTCTCCTACCGAACCAGAGAACTCAAGGGACAGCTTCGAGATGTAAATCCTGTAGCGTGTCCTGTCCTGTGATCTCCACCCACTTGTGAGATCTTGAATAAAGCCTGTTGCTAAACAGGTAGCCCTTTCCGTGAATCCATCCAATACATCGGGCGTCTTCAAATGGTGGACTGCGGTCGGTTCAGATCTGGACCCAGTCGAGGTCTCAATTGAATAAGGTATGCGCGCCATCGGGCTGCACTTTCTTCTCCCGTAGTCCACCGTCACCTTGAGTGAAAGCGCCCAGCGTGCCCAATAAACACATTCACCGCCAGAGTTAAAGCCTGAAGCAAGGTAAACAAACTACTAGATTTGTTTCGATATTATTTCTTAAGAAGCAGTTGCAAAGCACCCCGCAGCTCCGAGCGCGCAGTCGTCAGACAAAAGGCAGGCAAATGCCTTTCTTCCTGCTTTGCTCCCCTTTTCTCTGCACACTTTGAGAACACACGTTCAAGCATTTTTTGTAGTCTGTATTCAATTTGCTCCATTTTTCTACATTACGAATGCAGTGCCTGTGCTATGCTTACACGAGTTCCCAAGGCTGACACCAGTGGAGCTTTCTTGGTGGTGGAGAGTTTGCCTTGCGAACAATGAATTGGACATGTGAAGGTAAAACCTTGCAAAGCCGATGTAGAGATTCTCAGTGGAGGGAAAGGTTGCCAAGTTATAATCCTCTTACCTTGCTTACTGCCCCATCCTGCGACTTAAATCAGCAAGCACAAAGAGGTCCTGAAAACAGAATATCCTGCATTGGTTTCATACTGCATGTCAAGCATCATATGCATCCCAGTGGGAATGCCGGTGGATCACTTTTGTTGAGGTTTCTAACTTTTCTTTTCCCCTTGTTTTACTTTTTCCATTTTCCCCCTGACATTGCACTTGCATCAAGTGAGCAAGCGCTCGTTAAAAAAAAAAGAAAAATAAACTCTCAGTGCCAGTTACCAAGGTTGTGTCAAGAGACGCATGTTGTTTTATGCAGCACACCGATTCTATATGTGCCTGGAGGTACAAACACATGCAGCGAGCATTATCCATCCATCCATTTTCCGAACCGCTTGATCCTCACTAGGGTCGCGGGGGGTGCTGGAGCCTATCCCAGCCGTCTTCGGGCAGTAGGCGGGGGACACCCTGAATCAGTTGCCAGCCAATCGCAGGGCACACAGAGACGAACAACCATCCACGCCCACACTCACACCTAGGGACAGCGAGCATTATTGAAATTGAAATCTGGAGATGGTAGAGTCCAAGGCAGATATGCCCCAAAACACTTTACCAATACCCACAAGTCAGCGGCAGCAGTCAGAGGAAATGGTAAATCTCTCTCACCTGAGCTGCATCAACACTTGTAGTGGCTTCTTGAGGCTAAAAAAAAAAGGCGATCCATTGTGTCTCTGCCGCAAGCTCATTTTGCCTCTGTGCATTCGCTTAGGTTGCATCTAATATTGCTCACCATCTGTGTTGAAAAGAAAATAATGAAAACAATTGGATACCCCCGATATTAGTTGGCTAGTGCCACCATCATGACCAACACTGAAATGCAGAAAAGGGGTTGACTCCATTCAGGCTGCCCCTCGCTCGCTTGCCGATGTATCGAAAGCCTGCTGCTGTATCATGGAGCTGTCGCCGTTCCATCGTGGGTGAAAATATTGGCGGCCTGAATCTCATTAGCCCGTAAAAGTCGATAAATTAGCCGTATCACTGTTTAAGTGTATAAAATAAGTTACCGCTTATAGCCGGGAAAATATGGTCGATGTGATGTTTAAAATGTTTAAAAAAGAAAAAAAATCGTTGTGGATGTAGGTAAACCGCAGCTGATGAAGATGTGCACATCTGAAATCTTCATTACATCCTGGATGTAGTTCCCTTTTATTTAAAAATTTCCAGAGTTGACCACTATTATGAAAAGGATTGTCTTGGACCGTGGAACAGTCCACTTGAGTTTGAGCACAAAAGTGCACTATGTCAAGAGTGTGGGACCATTTTCACCCAGAGGTAGCATCCTTCTGAGTGGGCGTTTATAATAAATCTCTTCTTTTAATAAGGATTGCGCGCAGTGTGGCAGTGCAACAAGGTAAAAGAGCCTTAAGGGGAGACCAAACGTTTTTTATTTATTGGCCGCAATGACAGAGAGGAGCGCTCTTATGCAATTATGCACACTACTTGCCTGCTGAGGTGACCAAATAAATTATTCAGGAAATCTGATAACGTCACCGTCGATAGCCATGTGTACTGTTTGTCTTTCAACCGCACACACGCACGCACGCACACACTCACACACACACACACACTCACACACACACACACACACACACACACACACACACACACACACACACACACACACACACACTTTGATAAATAAATGTTCCCTCAAGTGGTTTGTTCGAAAATAATTGAAATCCTTTTTTAGCTCATTAGCCCACATGTCCTTTGTGTGTGATCTGTTTCCCCTTTTCATTAAAACACTGGTAGTTAAATTATTAACATTGTAACTACAATACCTTGTGACGATAAGCGGATCAGAAAATGGATGGATGATTTACAATATACCAAGCTGGGCCTAGTGCATTTAAACATACCATCCGAAAGTTGATAGCATCACCAGTGTTAATGTTTTCTCATGAACCCCGTAGTGGTACAAATAGTCTGGACCCAAACGTCTTTCTATATGGACCCCAGTGCCATTAATTTTGACAAACAATTTGAATTTAACCAGAGCACCATTAATCTGATTTACAGTTGTTAATCTATGCGCAGAAAAAAAGCACATACTGGGTACGAATAGAATACATTGTAACTCCTCCCACGTGACAAACCTCAATCCAACACATCTTGTCTTCAGAACAGGCAAGCGGTGAGGAAAAAGTTTGAATAGAGAATGTCTGGGTGGTCCAGTGGTTAGCGCGTCGACCTCACAGTGCAGAGGTACCGGGTTCAATTCCAGCTCTGGCCTCCCTGTGTGGAGTTTGTATGTTCTCCCCGGGCCTGCGTGGGTTTTCTCCAGGTACTCCGGTTTCCTCCCACATTCCAAAAAACATGCATGGCAGGCTGATTGAACACTCTAAATTGTCCCTAGGTGTGAGGTGTATGATGGCACAGTAGGAGAAGCGGTTCCATGCAATCGAGTAAGCATAAAACTGCGGTTTTCTTGTGTGGCTGCCCCATTAAAGGCTATGCAAGTTGTAATTTATGACAGTATAAACCTACAATGCCCTTTTGTTTATCTTGAAGCTTAGGATTCCTTACGGGAGCGTATTCCACCTTTTGCATTTGATATTATCATTTGGGTTGTTTCTAGCGGCTGCTGCGGAACCTTTATCGGGTATATTTGTGAACAAATCTGTCCTCCCAAAATCAGTGCTTTCTTTGTGCTCATCTAGCTTACACCTGATAATGTGCAGGTTCATATTTACCTGGATAGATGGTTTGAAAGTCATGATGCAGCTTCAAGTTGTCACGCCAGATTGCAAAAAATAAACTAGCTGATAATCACCTTGCCAACTGCATTTTTGTCTGCACTGCGAGTAAAGATTTGTTTCTTTTACAGCTCCACCACCATGGTTATTAATCCATGCGTCTATTTTTTTGTAGTGCTTCTCCTCATTAAAGCTTTTTGTGAGTTGCTGAATCCTTTTCCAGTTGACTTGTGATTCCAGGCAAGAGCTGACACACCATGAGGTCAACACAAATAATTGCGTGGTGCCACGAGATTTCCAGTGGCCCCAAACGTCCTTCATAAATTTTATTGCACTTAAAGCGAATGGTTATTGTTTAATCTGTTATGATTGTTTTAAGTCTCCCCCCTTCCCTTCGATTACAATGGATTATCCTTCATACTGCACATGTACAGACTTGATTCAGGAAGAGGGTAGCGCTTTGCAAAACAAACTTGTTGGTGTATTTCGAGGACAATTTGGTGGGTCAAGAAGAGAAGTTAAGTGGAAAGCAAAGTGTTCTTATCAAAACTAGCAGAGGATTTAACATTTTTCATGCTGACACCAAATGTGTCATGGTACTAAAAGTAATACCTTAGGAACTGCCAAAGGTAGCGAGATAAAAGCGTTTGGTGAAATCTTCAAATTTTCTGCTGTGGTGGCCTTGTCAGGCCATTGTTACGTCACAATCGATTTTTTTACTTTTTTGCGTGAAATGTGCATTGGACTGATTTCACTGCTATTTCCTGATAATGTCGTTAACTGTAAAGGAGAAGGCATTTTGTGTCTTAATTTGATAAGAATGAGTCGTGGACATGTGGTCGACATCAACTTCGGGTAGAATTTTAAAAACGTTTGGCAAGAAATGGAATATCGTTTCAATTCATGCCGTATAACTAAGGGCTCGTATATCGATCATTTGAGGAAAACGTAATAGAACATTCGCTTCTTGGATTTTTGTGTTTAGATTTTTTTTTTTTTTTGCTCCAAAGACAATCAATATCTTTCGGCAAATGTAAGTTTGGGTTTCATAACTTCAACAGGGTTTCATATCTTCACAGATATACGGTAACATAAAGTGACACAGACTGATGAAACCACACTTTGATTCATGCTCTTATCGATTAGAGTCGCAGTTGACACGATTCACTTGGTAGAGAATAATCAAGAAGAATTTGAAAGCATTTTCTCAAATTCACACGAAACATTATTGTTGAGAATCTTTGCAATATGCGGATGTGAAGGGCCCCATGACTGAATTTGCCAAATAGGACTAAATAAATCCCCTGGTTACCAGCCAACCTCAGGGAATAAATGCACCAAAAAAAAAAAAAAAAAAAAAAGAAACATTAGCATTCACAATCACATCAAATTATCGTATCGCAGCCAATTTATCTTGAATTAATGAAACATGTAGTTTTAACATAATATGCTGTAATTGTAGCTCTTTTTTCTTTAAATAGTTGGATGGCTTACAAAACGTAAAAACCATGAGGCACCTTTTTACACGATTCTCCGTCCCATTTATGTAAACTGTGTGGGCTTCAATTACAGGCATTTATTTCAGGGCCCTTTTTTCATCAAGGAAGAAAGAGAGACATTTCCTAGTTTATTGCTATTCAGTTCACATTTGCACCTTCCAACGCTGAATCTTCCAAGACAAGGACATCAGTTTCCTCCCAGCCTCCTCAAGCTGTTGTGCTGGGGAGCTTTCTTTTCCTCATCCATTACTCCGCAGGTGCTGTGGACAGCACTGCTTTTAACGGGAATTAGAGGACAATATTTGATTAGCGGTTATTCATGCCAGGGAAACACTTTTTATAATCATGTTCCCATTCTTCACTTCTTAAACGTGTAGCACAAGTGCACCAGTGTATTGCTTTTGCTGCTTCAAGACATTACATAAATTTGAAAAAAAAAATGTACAGTGGTAGAGAGGTCAGACACTTTCAAGCTTCACAAACATTTTTTTTGGGGGGGGGGGGGGGGGGTGCCTAAAATAACATGGGCCATTGTTGGATGTCATTAGCCATCAACGTGAGAAGCCAAGAAAATTAGTTGACAACGACCATGAAGTCAATGGCCTGATTGAAGTGGACTACTCGTGTCATGACAGCATGTTTTGCTCAGGGTTGCTGGTTTTATCTTGGTATTTTGGAACTTCCTGTTTTTGATCATTTCAACGAGCCTGTGATTTCGATGTGCATTTTCTGTGACTGACTGTTATTGTGCATTTTCCTGTTTTTGCTGTTCTGAGTGAATACTTGACCCTGCTATATTAGCTCCTCATGCTAGCGAGCTAGACCGCTTCAATGACATGTGCTTGTCACTTGTGATTAAACGGTCGAATGCTTTAACTTTTTTGTGCATACATTAAACAACTCACAAAAGTTAAACACATTGGGCTTTTGAGTCAATTGTAGGATGGACCTAAAATACACTCCCAACATTTACAGCTGAACTTAATTTGGACTGCTCTCAAGGGCGTGTGTATTCACATGTTCAGTTGTTTCAGTAATTCAATTTAGTACTTCTTCTCGAATAAGGAGCTGATTAAAAAAAACACAAAATAATCATAACTCATGTTTGATTTATCAATGACCAATAATTGCTTTATTCAATTCAAATGTGAATCTCAACAGTCGTATTCAATATGCAGTTCATCATGAGACCAAGTGACGACACCTAACCATTGATCAGCAGTACCTTGCCATTGCAAGGCTTCAAACAGGGTGAGCTTCAGATTTTTGTCAACAGAGATATAAAGAAACTGAAAGAGTCACAGAAAGTCATATTTCCTTAATTATTGTCCCTTAAAAATGATTTAACCTTTATATCTTCTGGTAAGGCAATGGGAAGATTTCTATTTGCAATGCCACCTTGACAGCAGACAGTCAGGAGTGGACGTCCTATGATATTTGTGTGACATGAGATGGTCAGGTGTTTATTAAACGACCGCACTCTGATTTACATTCCGTGGAATGTCGTTAGCTTTTTAATCACCTATCTGCAGAAACTGCTTTTGTTTGAGTGGGTTTTGATTTAGTAAAATGCAACATTATTTGCCAGTTACACAATCATTCACATGCCTCGTCTTCACCATCAACAGGCGGAGTTGTTCTTTCTGTTCTGGTGTAATTAAAAGCTGTCCAACCTGACTGGAATTTAATGAAGCAAGAGTTGGACTTGTTGCTTCGATGTTCATAATTTTAATTAGAGCAAAATAAATAATAACAATGAGAGACATGGTCATGGAGTCCACAAATCACATTACAAATGTACAGGACAAGAGCAGCCAGAGAACCGTGTCATGTACGTTGAAAACATCTGAAATGGCTAAAATTAGAACGTTAGCTATCTTTCTCTCACAAGACGCATTGAACCTGCTTCTTTCCACCCTTACCCAGTATTTTGATTTGATATCTTTTTCTGGTTTGTGGATTTTGTCACATCCTATTTCTCTCAGGTCCCTGTCACTATTTGCCAACAACAGTGTGATGATATTTTGGCCACTAGCGAAAACACCCCCACATCCCCAGATGACAGCATGACCCTTCACACTGGGTAACCATGTTTAAGGAACCGCAAGTCAACCAACACGACATGATCTCTGCCATACTGGGTGCTTTTTTTTTTTTTTTTTTTAATCTCAGGAGGCAACATACCCATTAGTAACTCTCAACTCCAACACACTCAAATCCATGTATTGCCGTATATCCAGTAAGCTTGCAATCTCCTTGCAATCGAAAACTGATCAAAAAGTCCGTCAACTCTCTTCACTTGCGTCTGCATATTGTACTGCGCCGCCTCATGTCCTCACATGCCGACACTTCTATTTCAGACCCTCTCTTTCAACATCCCTGCCATTGTACTACATCTGCGCTAATGGCACCCACTTTTGAGTTTGCGTCATCAGATCCCCCACAACCCAAGTTTTTTTGACGATACGTTTGGTTTGCACAGCCATAAATATGCGTCATACTTGCCTCAAGCACCATCTCTGGGAACACGCCTGCACATACATGTGCTTTTTGGTCCCACTCACTTCTGACGGTGTTGAATAAGCACTCTTCTATTCACATATCTCTGGCATTGCCTGCTGCTCTTAAGGTATTGCAGTGCGGTACAGTATTGGGTAAGTAGGATGCAGGGCATGGCTAAAATATGCAATAACTACCCCTGCATCCTTATCCCCTCATCGTTTTTCCTGTTAATTTCTGTAATAGTTCACATTACATTGTAATCACACTTAAACCTCAGTAAAATAAATAAATACATAAATAAACTATTTGAATTGGACACCGCCATGTCCTTATATGTCTTATTGTTTACTTTTGGCAGATTCAATGAATTCACCAACCTGTGTTCTCCGTCTTCCACTGCATAAATTTGTGCAGGTTTTTCGAGGCTTTCAACACTGTTCAAATTGTGTGTACAAAACCATCCTGGAGATTATAACAAGACCCCAAAATTGTATTTCTTTCTTACATTTTGAGATTCAAATAGATACGCCCACGTTCAAAAGTCAGTGAACAATGTCACTTGATCTGACCTGATTGCCTGAGGATTTGAATCGAACTGTTTCCGGTTGCCATCTAAGTCTGACAACTGGGCAGCCCGTGGGTTGACCGTTCATTTTTGTTGTTAGTTCAAGAGTATCGAGCTGCTTATTTTGATGTGAGTGTTGGCATGCAGTCCAGCTTTTATGGTTTGAACACCTGGCTTTGGCAGACCCTTGTAGGCAAGCTTTTCATGGGATGGCCTCGAGAGAAAGGGTCCATGAGGCAGACAGCCTGAAGGCTTGAGAGTATACGCCAGGGATGCCCAAGTCCGGTCCTTGACAGCCGAGTTGGTCATTTGAATCAGGTGTATTGGGGGAGTGGGGCGGTTGACAATCCTTCCTCTTCAACGTCTCTCACTGTGCTTTGAACCTCTTTCTCCCTGATATCATCCTTGAGCTTTCTCCTACTTAGTTTCATCCTCTTGTGAACTGCAGATTTCCCACTCAGCTCAGTTTGAAATTTTTTTCACTTCAAGTAGATAAGTGCCGCTCCGTCGGGGCCACTTTGTCCAAGTATTGATGTTTCAAAATGCAAAATGCTACCACCAGGCTTTGAAGACTGTCATTTCGTTCTGTTTGTTCCTAGTTGCAAGCGTACAAAAGACATAACTTGCTTTTTCTTCCATCCGTCCATCCAACTATGCATCCATCCATCCGATTTTCCGTCACATACGGGATGTCTCACTTGTCAGTTGGTGGCAAAAGTGAGAATGAATGGTTATACAGTGTGCGGGATATTGCATGTGCACTCTGCCTCCTGCTCAACAGTCTCCTGCGCATCTGTGACCCTAATGAAAACGAGTTTGAAGTCACTACTTCCTTTTGGGCCATCGCCTGCACTGCCTCAATAGTTTTTTCCATGAGCTTTGGAAGCATTCGCTTCCCTTATTTATCACCACTTGATTTCTAAAATAGCTGTTCTCTCACCATATTTTCCTCACTTAACCTTTCGTCAAACTATCTGCCGGTTTCCCTTGACCTTCCAGACAATTACATGCCTCTATCTGGTGGCCCAGGCCTGTGCAGGGAGATAGGCCGACTGACAGTTAATGACACCCATGAAGAGTGGAAATTCCCCAAGGGTTATTTTCATTTCTTTTTCTTTTTTTTAAATTTTTTTCGCCTGCCAACCTGCCATCCTTTCATCCCGCGGGTCCTAAATTCAAACTACAACTGCCGCATCATTGCCATTCCCTTCATAATAACCATCATCCGTCTCCTCCTTGTCTCTATTGTCCTTGTTGAGATGATGCTTATGGGGCACCCTTCATACTCTCACTCTGTGTCAACCACCATCTGTTGAGTGGAACGAGTCGGCCTAAACGTATTCATTCATTTTCACTCTAACCTGCCTTATGCCCATATTTGTCATGCTCTCAGTACGCATACGAAACTGCAAGACTGTATTCTTATGGACAGATGTATGAAACCTGGAGGGTGGGTCATAATTGCTTCTTTAGTGATGGACTTGTTGTTTTGAGCTACTTGTTTTGATCTTCGCATATTCAAGTTACATTGCACTACTTTGTAAGCACATTGATTGATCAAAAGTCGAAAACATTTCTGCTTTTCAAGCTTTCGGCCATGTTTTTGACCTACAAAAGTAGTCCGGTGTATACTGTCTCCTTGTGGAGCCATCTTCCCTTCTTTAGAAACCCCCGCAGCCTTTCAAGAATGATGTCATCCTTGTGCCCAACTTTGATACTAACCTAGCAAGTCACCGCACAAAGCGTATTTCCCGGGCTGTCATCATGTTATGATCCAGAAGGGTTGATCTTTTCATGAATGAATCAGTGAATGGATGAAAGCGGTTTGCCCCAATAGCTCCCTCTCACTGCTACCACTGCCGCCGTGTCCTCCAATCAAGACCGTCCATGGTGACTTTAACCACTTTTAAGACCAGGTTGCAGCCTTCACATTTTGAGCTAATCTGAAGGAACCACTACATAGATGATATTTTTACCTCTGTCAAGACCAAAGGTGTGACAGCGAGAGGTACTTTTCGATGATGCCCCCCCCCCCCCCAGACTGCCAGAGGCGGTGCATAAAAGGCATTGAATGACGACTACCAGGAAAGTCACGCGGAATCCCAGGCACAAACCTCACTGAGAAGCTTTCGAGGATCCAAGTTTCATGCCCATAGGATGGCGAGTGGCGACATCCAAATGATAAAATCTGTAGAAAGTCACAATTTTTTAAACTCCCGTTCTTATAGCTTGTCTGGCTCCCAATGAACAACCATTTTCTTTGGTAAATTAAAATCCGTAAATTATTTTAACTAAAACATCGTAATATCTTCACTTATCCCGGGATTTACACAATTATTGTTACTCATTTTTATTTTCCCATTCGGCTATTAAGCAGGCATGTGTCAGTGCCCAGCGTGTTTTTAGTGCCCAGCGTGTTTTTAGTAAGACTCATTGAAGAGGTAGAACACCCCGCAGTCACCAAGGGACACAAACGTTACGAATGTCCTTTCCGCTTTACTTCCTCTCATCTGGCCTGTCTGTAAACGAAAACAAGAAGGCGACATCTGACTACATCGCCATCTATCCGGATCTCCTGTCACAGAGATTCTCTGTGTTTTGTTTCCGCCCACTCCGGCGTGTCGAGGAGTTGAGTGAACCGCACTTTCTTTGGCTGTCTTTGCATGACAACCATCGCTCACCCACGCTTATGCTTGCACCACTGTCAAATAAAGCCATTCCTTCTCGATGTCAAAATTCTTGCCAGCAGCTACAAAGCATGAAAGGGGATTAGGAGCTTTAAGGACATTAGGATTTGGAGTGTTGGCCTCGGCTCAACTTATTTAATTTAGTTTTTTTTTCGCTGATTAATTACTTTCAGAGTATCCACGCCCTATGAGATTGGCATTAGGTCTCTACATTCAAATAAAAGATGAGAGAAGGTTGAACAGACGGTCCGACATGGTATTTCAAGCAGCGTGGGTGGGACCTCTGATGGTGTCTTATTTTGTATGGCTTGAGTGTCGTCGATTCACTCACAGAGGCAGTGGAGTGGGTGGGCTGGTGCCATCCGGACAGCTCACGTCTGCGTGACCTGACTTGTTTTGAAAAAGCCTGCCAGACTGTTTGATGTCACACGCCCTCTACCTCGAAAACTTTTATTTTTTTTCTGGCACCAGAAACAATCAACAACCGGTTGTATTACTGTCTGCCACTTCACAATGAATGATTTCAATTCATTGCAACAAATTAAGGCTCAACACTTTGCCGGTGTGTCACGTGTGTGCGCCGTTGTCTTTTTGTAACCAAGAGTCTGGTGTATCATTGTGTTTGGCTTCTGTTATCGTTCGCAATTTGTCTTATTTGACACCTGCCACTCCGAATGTGACGTGGCTGCGCCTATTTCATCAATATGAGTGCTCGCCTGACAGGTGCACCACTGGTGTATTTTATGCTTTGTGGATGTCCCGGAATCACGCTGACATTGTCACAGCAGGCTGACCGTAGTCATTCTGAAAACATCGGACAATTGTGGTTTTCCTTCAACTTAAAGATTTCAAAATTGACTGCAGCGTAGAAGAATGTTTAGTAGAACTGCCTTATAGTCCGGAAGTCTTGGGGTTGAATCCCAAATCCGGCCTGCCTTATCCCCCCAATGTAGAAATGTGCAATTTTTTTCCTTTGCATTGTCGGGCAAATATAGGGACAGAAAACCTTTCACATTCACTTACCCTGTCACTGGGAGTGGAAACTGAACTCAAGCTTTCTGCACCCGTCAGACCAGTAAACCATCAGTGATGCTCAGAGAATAGAGATCACAGTATTTTGGATCACATATGAGTGGTGTCCGGCCTCACCTTGACAACAAATACACACTGCCAGTATCTCTGTACAGCAGATAGACCAACTCTTTTGTGACAAACGAGGTGCGCTTCAGTCACCAGGGATCAACATGCCAGTTTGGAAAACTTGGACGTAGTGTTTGGTCGTTGCCGGATAATGCGCTTGCTCACACAGGACAGCTTTCAATGAGGACTGCAGATGACTGTGAATGCTGAATCCTTCCTCACCCTCCCTATTTATCAGATTTCGCCCCATCAAACTTCTTTTTGTTTCCCAAACTGAAACGTCAACCGCAGGGCCAACATTTTGAGACTATTCCTCAATTTTGACATGACAACCTAACATGCAGCTTTGATTGAATTCCACTGTGATGAAATGGTTCCGGTTCCTTCTCGCAAGACTGCAATTGTATTCCACCGTGACGAAACGATTCTGGTTCCTTCTCGCAAGACTGGAAGTGACAACCCAGCAGTTTATATGCCAGTACATTTTGTCTTTTAGCATTCAGCCTCACATTAACACGACTTGACGCATCATCCCATTTGCACGCATTGTGTTAGGTACGTGTGGGCTATAATTACATTATGAGACGACAGGAAGTCAATTTCTTGCCACCTTGTCTTCTGAGAACAAGTAAGACACGATATGCACTTCTGCAGTGGTTAGTGCGCACCGCGGAGTTTGTGGATGAGCTTGATTAAAAGAGGAGAGGCCCTTCATTTCATTTTCTGTGCCACCACACAAGCAGGATGGCTGGCTAGTAGATGGTTAATGCGTTGCTGTTGACGCAAGAGTGAGTCACGAAGCAGGGCTCTTTGTATTTTGAGGCAAAATGTGTAAGGCTTTAAGTAAACTGTGATCCAAATCATAGGTATTTCCCTCAAGCAATGGATATGTGAACACAACTGGTGCAGTCGCAAATGTAGACAGACAATATAACAATAGACAACAACTCTCTCATCCATGGATCGTTTCAGCTTGGATCACATTTGTCGATGCAATAATTGCCTCCCAAAGTAGCTCTTTGCTGGTCCAGTACTATATAATGCCGTCTACCCGTGTGGGTTTTCCTTGTAAAGATGCTCCACAGGGTAGGATTGAGCTCAAGGAAAGATGATGTTTTTCTCCCTTCATACCGATTGCAACGAAAGCTTCTATGCCATTTTTTTTCTTCTTTGCAGCACAGTGGGGTACCTTGTCTTGTGCGATAATTACTTTACAGCAGAAGGCACTGTTCTTCCTTTGACAGGAAATGGTCAGATCGAAACTCCACATAATTTGCAGAGGCCATTTGGACACCTGCAGGCAGGCACTCTGACGCGGCCTCGCTGGCTTGATGTGACATTCGCCATTGTGTATTTGCAAAAAGTTCCCTGGGAAAAAAATGAAGACTCAAACGTTCACTTAACTTAATGTAATAATAGCTTGGAATTTAGCGTGTGCTTTCATGAATAATCACGATTCCTGTCAAAGTGAGCACATAGAATCTTTTCAATGATTTGAACTGCATTTGAATTCTCGCAAGAATGAAGAATTGTGCTCTCACTGATAGTTCAACTTGTGTAATGAAACGGCATACAAGGCGTGTCAACGCATAATTTGAAATGTGTTGGGGACACCAGTCCTTGAAAATTTCTGACACACCTCCTAAGTCTGCACATCAATTCATGGCAATAGTATACGTATTATACCGTACGGTAATGACCTTTATAATGACAGAGAAGCCGCTTTGACAAACCTTGACATCACATGCACGGCATGCTGTCAGAAATTCTCAAAGGATTCCACTTGATGAACCCTCTTCATTCATGCCGGCCTTGTGTTGTGAAGAAAGGGCAAGATGCGCAAAGCTTGAATGTAGGTACAGTCGATGAATCAAGGTGCTGAGGGAGGGCAGGCCTCTCTGTGTCACCTTTGACATCTGCATCCTCGATGTTCTTTTCTCCTCGTCTCCTCAAAGCACAAAACCTTGCGACAAGTGGTTCTTATTCAGACGTGTTTTGACACATCTGCACTGAATTTTTGTGAACATAACTATCGATGCGTTTGGCGAAGTGAAGTGCTCCTCTCATGACCGACCCCACAAAATATATTCATTGCTTTGTTGCGTTTCAAATCCCGTCCTTTTCCAAGTTAGAAATGATTTATATTTTGAGTTTGGGGGATGTGGGGGAGTTATCTCCATAATTATTATTGAAGTGGTTTTCTATTTCAGACCTTGCTAAAAGAGCAAAGAACTCCGCCTGCAATCAGGAACCTGCTGATTTTTCTTGACTCGTCAGACAAATAAGTACAAGCTTGGCTCAATCAGTGGAATACTTGAAACATTGATGGACATTGTCCCCGTGAAAAGTGCTATTTTTTTTCTGAATCCCTGTAAAATGTATTTTTGGATTCTTATACTTAATGCGATAGGCATGGTGTGTGAAGGTAATAAAACTCCACAATAGCTTACCTGTCAGTGCTTGGATATAAAGTCCAATTCAAATGAAAGTCATGGCAATAACATTTTTCAAAATTCTTCGATCAAAGGTCAAGTCCATGTGAACTATTCACCATTTCTCCATCACGTAATGGCTTTTATCTCCATCAACACCCGTCAGCACGTCAACATTAAATTCAAGGTACAGGCTGCTTCAATTTGGTTCATTTGAGCTGCATTTTGTACATGGCCTGACGGACAAGGAAACAGAACTCTCGATTGTTAGAGCAGCCGGGCGATGCCTCAAAAGGTTAATGAGTTTCTTACCCTTGACTGACACTTTACTGGAACCTCTCGAACTAAGAGGATGTCCTACGAATTTCCTAAGCCATGGCAAGAGTGCAGCATAACCTTTCTCTTTTTTACCTTTAAGAGGCAGTTATAAATCACAGGACATGATGCCCTGATGCGGTTTGAACTGTCATGCCGCATTTCTGACATTCCATTTGCACTTATTTGTGGTAAAATAAACATTCCATTTGCCGGGTCAAGGAGCATATACAAGACTGGACTTATTTTATTTGAAGCTCTAATTGTTGGTGTTGCTTGTAGCAAACACGCTGACGCCATTGATCTTACTGGCAATTTCTTTTGTGTTTTAATCTTACGTTCAAGATTTTATTTCATGATATTTCCATGTCACACAGGTGCATGTTAAACAAGATTTTGCACGCAATTCATTGCCAAAATATCATCCAAACGACAGCTTGCACCTTAAGAAAAAAAAACTCACTCAAATTGGGTTGCTTGTATCTCAAGTCACCACAGTACTTCGGCTTGTTTGAATTTTCTGGCTAATTGGGCTGATTAGAAACAGCTAATGGGAAGTACTTTCCTTGCCTTTCTACTACAAGTGGGAAAAATAATGAGGTGATCGTTAGGATTCTGTCAATGATGGGGACTTGTGTGACTCCATCTTGAAAGAATGGAGTTAAAATGAAATGCAATACTAGACTGCAACCAACAGAGAGGCACTGTTGATTCAATCTCAACCCTTGCACGCTTTGTTCTCCAATTCCACAGCACTGTACCAGAACTCCTGACTCCTACTTTGTTCAAATTTTAAGGGTTACATTGTGTCGCACTGGTGTGATGTCACGCCATCCGCGCACGAGACAGCAATTGGCATTCCGACCACACACCTGTTGAGAAGCACACGCCAGATCAGGGCTAACCTTTCCAAAGTGTCCCCTTGCGAGCTCAGCTGAACTCTGCTTGCTCGCCGCCTCGCATCGAAATTTGAATGCCGTAATTGCACCGCGCCATGCAATCAAGGCTCCCAGTCTGCCTCACTCAACTGTTATTGCAAATGAAAAAGTTGATTTGCTTAATAGTGCGGTGCCGTTTTAATGCTCAAAGGGTGTAACGTCGCAAATCAGCCAGGCGTGCATGTTTACAAAAGGATCGCATCTGCGAGAGACTCTAATCGTCCTCCGAAGATCACTTTGTGCTGCTTTATGCTCTCAGGGGAATATATCTATTTTTTAATTTATTTTTTTTAATGCATGCCATCGCAAAGACTTTCTTCCGCGGTCCATTCGGTGAAATACCCTCATATACTTTCGGAACAAACCCGTCTCTACTTTGCTGCCTTCCATTTGAAAATGAGCAACTTGTGTTCCCTCACCACAAGTGGCAAAGCTACTGATTTGTTTACATTATCGTTGCATTCCGAACTTGTGTTTGTGGCTTTACGGGATAGCTTAAAACCGGTGTGTCAGAATGATGTTGTCGTGGCGAATGCTTACCAAACTGCACGTCATAATTGTAGTGGATAAAAACCATATTCATGCTGTAGTTGCCTTTAGTTCAGTGTTCCGCAACGCATAACGGGTCAGATATTGTTTGTTGTAATAAAGATTAATTGTTGGGAAATAGACTTTCAGAGCCACCTAAGTGGTGGGGAAACAATCGTAAGAGATCAATCAAGTCAAATCGCATTCCGATATGAGGAGAGTGTTCACTCGTCTTGTCATTGCTTTGAATTCAACTCCGTCATCATTGTCTCCTTGGCTGTCTCTGTGCAGCTGCCATCCTTGATGACCCGATGGAGTGCAGCAGAGGAGAGCGCCTGGCCATCACACTGGCCAAAGACAGCATCAACAGGAGCAGCAATCGCTCCATCACCGGAAAGCTGGAGGTGGACATCTTTGAGCTGCTCAGAGACAGTGAATATGAAATGGGAGAAACAAGTGAGTAAAGGTCTTTGAATTGATCAATAAATAACGAGAATGGGCTAACTGCTTTTTTTTTGGGGGGGGGGGGCTTTTTCGCAAGCCAGGCTAAGCACTTCTTGCTTTGTGTGTCATCAATCAAACTCCGAACCTCATTTTTGGGGGTATTTTTGTGGGAAGGGAAGCCTGCCTGCTTTCATGGGTGCAGCCATCTTGAAAATGGGAGTTCTAGGTCCAGTCGTTGCCATTTCAGGGGGAAAAAAACCCCCCAAAAATGTGCTGAATGCAATAATGGAGTGCCCCAATATGTCAAACAAATTGGAACTAAACCTAAAGATCAAATGAATGCGTTTTTTTTCTCCCTCCTCACCGCGTACCATATTTTCCGCACTAAAAGGCGCACCTAAAAGCCTTCCATTTTCTTAAAAGCGCCTTTAAATCCGATGCACGTTGTGCATGGTCATTACGGTAATATGTCAACCCCAAAATGGCTCCTTGCTCGAGACATGCTTACAACGCAGAGTTCAAACTTAAGGCGATCGGTTTTGCAGTTGAACACGGAAATAGAGCAACGGCAAGAGAGTTCAACGTTAACGAGCCAATGTTATAACTTGCTGTTGGTTAAGTGAACTCTGTCGCTGCTTTTTTAAAATAGGTTTTACTGACATCTGATCGTTCTGTTGGCATTTCCTTGAGCGTAGCTCCATCTAGTGGATGCATTGTAGATTGTGTCTTATAAAGCGGTGCGTCCAATATATGAAAAAAAATGACAAAATACGGCATTGATTGAAGGTGCACCTCATAATCCAGTGCACCTTTTAGTGTGGAAAATACGGTAACTTCAAATTCACCAAAGTAGAGTCAGCCATTGTTGATGAGGTTGACCAATACACTGAGTAAACCAGCATATTCATTTAACTCCATAACTGTAAATGGAGGGATTCGATTTGCAGCGGCCAACCTATGGCTGAAGCTTGTCCAAACACATCTGCTCACAATGCCACGAGCATCTGGCAGTTCCTGGCCGAGAAGAACAAGCCCATGCTAGATCAACCTCCTGACTAGAAGCCAACCTGGTTTAGTGTGATTTATTATTTCAATCTTTCCACCTTTTTGAACATCAAGGGGGGTCATTAAAGGGACCTGCTTTGAAGACATGGATGACATCAAGATAGCCATGATGACAGAGCTGAGAAAGAGATACTTCCAAGCGTGGCACAGAGATCTGAGAAAAATTGCTTTGACTCCAGGGGGTTAACTGACTTGATTAACATTTTTGTGAGACCAGTATTGGAACATTTTTGACATTCCTCATATTGTCTGGAAATATTTACAATTGCACCAATAACCAGTATTTTTGTGACATGAACTACTCGTCAAAGGTCTGGACACAGCTTCTCATTTAATATCCCCTAGAAGATTTGTCCAAACTTTTGGCCAGTCGTGTAGCATGGTGTGGAAAAGCAATCATTGATTAGATGAATTAATTCATGGTGTTCAAGGTTCATGTTCATGGATCATTAAAAAGTCTTTAACATTTAATCTTCCAATTATAAGGCCTTAATTCCAGTCTTAATTAAAATAACCCTCACCATTAAAACATTTTATAAAATATATTATATATTTATATTAATAAATTTAATTAAACTGCTTTTCCAATTCTGCGTGCCTCTGCAATTCTCAATGCTGACGATTCCCCTTTTTAATGTCTTAATCTAAAAGTATCTGAAATCATTGCCCTATGACTGGAGATATACATTACGTGGTTACTGTAATCTGCAATGAGTGGAGCGCGTGTGCGCTGATTTTCCACTTGAGTCTTTTTCTCCTGTCACTGACGGGGCTTCTGAGGCACAGTCAAATGAAAACACTGGTTCTCATGAGCCAATATTTACATTCATTTTTCTAACTTGGTTTACACTGAGGGTGGGGTGGGGGCTTTTGTAAATATTTTTCATGCATGTTACAGTGAACCAGGTTGGTGTGCCAGGATTGTCTGTGTACACTTGGCAAATGTTTTGTGTATGACAGTGTGCGCAGTTACAGGGAGAAATTGGATTAGGGATGGATGAGTGGCTGCGGTGAGATGGAAATATCATTCAGGGAATGTGGTACCTGATCTAAAAATTGTCCTCACCCAAAAATTTCTCCCCTGTGGTGATAAGAAATGTGCACCATGGTCAAACAAAACATGCACTTGCTAATCCCACCATCAAGCAGGAGAATCTGCTTTTTGTTAGACTTTTTTTTTTTTCCGTATGATGATCACCACAAAACCAGAAAAAAAAATGTGTTAGGTGCTCATTCTAATTAGCAATGCAATAAATTCACTGCCTTAAAATATTAATGTCGTAGTATCAGAGTATTTTTTGGGGAGTCCAAGTACAGATGTACAGTGTTGGTGCATCCCTGGTAACTTAATACCCCAAAAAGGAAAAAAAATAAAAAATCCACTAGGCTGAGTAGTTTTACTTTATTTTAGTTTCATACACTTCTCTTTCCACTCGTTAGACGGTTAATAATGTCACTTAAAACACTCCCTGTAGAATTAATGAATGTTTTATGATCCGTCTGGAACTTTTTCACGATAAATTACTTGAGGAGGATTTGTTTTGAAAATGGAGGTCAATCACGTAACAGATTGTGTTTGACTTTGACAGTCCCACCGCAGTCGTCGCTGTGGGAACCGCAGACACCCTCTGATAAGACGATAGATGTAGATATTTAGAGTGGGTCATGACAAAATCAAATAGCTTTAGTGCACGACTGCATTATAAAACATGACGTACCCCATTTCCAGAGAAGTTGGGACCATTGTGTAAAACTTTTTTTTTTGTGCAAATATTCACTCATTTGGAACTTGATCCTTGCCAAATGTTTCAAAACAGCTGGGACAAGGGCATGTGCTACATCACAATTACTGAACACTTAATCAGCCCTTGGAGGACATGAATTGATGACGCCCATTTTGCTCAATATACACTTGAGTGGATCAACAGTCCGAGGTTTCTATTGCCATATTTTTTGCTTTATAATGTGCCACACAATATCAATTGAAAACAGGTCTGGACAGCTGGCAGGCCACTCGAGTATTTGCATTCATTTCCTTCAAAGCCATGCTGTTGTACCACGTGGCAAGATCAAGGTGTTTTGTTGCCCCATCCCAGCTTTATTGTAATGTTTTACAGGAATCAAATTCAAACTGAGATAATGTTTGAAAAGAAAAATGAAAACAAAATGTTCATCAATCTGAAGATGAAATATCTTGTCTTTGAAGTGAATTCAATTGGATATAGATTTGAAAAGGATTTGTATTGTATCTTTGTATTCTGTTTTTATTGACATTTTAGACAACATCCCAATTTTATTGGAATTGAGGATTGTGCATATACATCAGTGATCTTTTACACAAGAATGTTCCAATCTGCCATTATGTGTCTCTGTTACAGTATAGCAACCCACTGAACATTTAATATAACTGGTATTGATCAGTAAAAATAAATGTCAACTGACAGAAATGTACTTAGCCCAAAACCAGCGATTGTCTTTGAAAAGCGAGTCCAAGAAGCATAGATGCAAACAACATGTGGAGACAAACATGCACACCGACTACCTGTGCCAGTGGAAGTGTCTCAGCATGTTGGCTCACAATCAAATCAAACTGCTGAAGCCATATGAAAGCGTGTGGGGGCACGCAAGTGCAAATGTGCACATATGCACATCTTTGCAGCCCCCATGGGTGACTAAGGGATTACTTACTAATCATTTGATTCACTGCCTTTGGATACACCGCACAGGCCTGGAATGTGTCTTCCTTTGCTTCTTTCACGCAGACACACACATGCAAAACTATTAATGCTGTGCACCTACCCCAGCAACTAAAGCCATATTACTCTCTCACACACACACACACACACACACACACACACACACACACACTCATACCTTTAACATAGTTCTACTACTTGTGTCTGTCTCGCTTCAGTGGGCCCAGAAGTTTAATTGGAAAACAGGGATTATAAACCCACAAGAAATGTCTGTTTTGTGGTATGGTAGATTAAAATATATGGTCTGTGTACCATGGAGAGTAGGTCAGAATTTTAGTATTCATCCCTTTAAGGTAAATCAGATAAAACATGTACGCAGAGTTCATGATGTCACTGTAAATAAAAGGTTATCGCTGCCCATTTCTGGTTGACTGCCTTTCGCTCGGGTGTTTTTTTTTCTTTTTTTTCAGCTGCTTATCTGTCTGCACATATCTATATGTGTCAGCTTTGGATTGATATCAGCTCCTCACACAAGCTACAGTAGAATCTCTGAAGTCGAATCCATTCGGGGTTGGTGCTTGAAAAATGTTCGCATGGGAGCAAATGCATCCAGTCATAATCCATTCTAGGGTCAAACTGTCACCATAGGAAAAGATTTAACTGTTGAGACTGTTTTTCATCCTTAACTGTCACTAAACAATACCATCTCTGACAAAGGAAGAAGGTGTAAAAGGTCTATTCCAGGGTGTCCAAAATTTCTTTCCACATACAAATCGAAGGATGCAATGGCCACTTTGACATTGTCCGATTTTATTGAACACGCTAAAATCAATCAATCAAGCAATTCTATATTATAGTTATTTTATCTGTTTTGTTTTTTGTATTCAATTGTTTTTAGCACCTGTTACGATGATAACAGTTTGGAGGTTTATCATGATTTTGGTGTGGCCCACAGCCCCCTTATCGCACTCGAATAGATCCGGCACATCCCACATTCAGAATGTAAGCAAGTAAATTGGTCATAGGATGACAATTTTTGAAGCGGTTTTTAATAGAAGGTCATAGTTAATTATCAATATGATGGAATTGAAGTGGATTTACGCCAGGAGATGTGAGCCAATCTCTTTTTTTTTTTCGTCAATGGACGCAACGGCTTCTTGTTTGCTTTCAAACTTGAAGCTTGTAGCAGACGTGTGCACATTTTCAGCATGATGTCTTTGATCCACTGGTGAAAGGACACTTTGATTCTCTCCTCTTTCATCTAGAACTGCTTCAGACAACAAAGCGTATGCAGGAAAAATGGTCCAGATTGCAGGACTGTCTGTGTCTTATGTGTTGTGTTGTATTAATTAGTTTTTTTATGTTAACTGTTCCGTAAAGCGATTTGTTACAGTTGAAGCTGTTGTGAAAGTGCTATATCAATAAATATGTATTGGATTGGATTGTATCTGTCCACAAATCAGGCCTTGCCACACAGACACTTGTTTGCGAAAACTGAAATAAATATCTTAATTGATGAGGCATTACAAAGATGTTACAATTTTAGTAGGAAATAGCTCCGTTGCATATGTAGAAATAAAACCTCTACGAACCACCCGTGGGGGGGGGGGGGGGGGGGTCCGAATAAAATATAGAATAACCGCATGTTGCGAAATCCAGCTTCTTTCATCTTAGGCAGCTGGCTAACGTAAAGCCGCTCCTTTCTCACGAGCACTTTGAAACAGTAATTCATGCCTTCGTCGGCTGGATGAAAGTAATGCACTTGACTTTGGAGTCAGCCAATCCTCCATTAAGCGTCTCCAGTTGGTCCAGAATGCTGCTGCCCGCCCCTTGACTGGTACTCGTAAGTGGGAGCGCATAACTCATACTCTGGCATCCCTTCAGTGGCTCCCGATACATTTTAGAGGTCTGTTTAAGATCCTATTATTTGTTTTCAAATCCTGAAATGGCCTTGCCCGTTTTGACCTCTCTGAGCTCCTCCACCTCTACCCGGTGCCTCGGGTGTGCGGATCAGACATTATTAGAGGTACCAAGAACTAAGCGGAGGCTCAGAGGGGATTGAGCATTTTCCGTTGCAGGTCCCTCTCTTTGGAATGACCTCCCACTGAACATTCAGCGAGCCCCCTCACTGCCCGTCTTTAAAACTCATCTCAAAACTCATTTGTATTCTTTGGCATTTTACTCGGCAAGACACTTGATTGTTAGTTTGACTGCTTTTGTCCTTTCTACTGTCTTTTTTATTCATTTATTGTTTTATTATTTGTTGTATGAATTATTTTGCTCCATGTACAGCACTTGGTATAAAGTCCTCTATAAATACAGTTGAGTTGTTTTGTTTTAATTGTGTCTTACTTGTTTCACGTTTCCTCATCGTCATGAGAAGCAAAGCCAGGGCTTTTAGTTGCACTTTACATCCAAACCAGTGGGAAAAGGCACCAGGCTACTACTTGTTTAGTATCTTTGCAACCAGGGCCATATATGGGCACGCTTACGCTTCCTCGACTTGTGTCAACCTACATCCAGCCATAGTGACCACAACAAAAAGCAAATGCATCGGGACTTATCAGTAACTGTGACAACAATTGTTGCCATGCAAAAAAGCCAAAGAAAAAGCAAAACATGTCATTCACCTTTCGCTTGCTGGGGTATCCTGTTGTGTCACGCATGATGTCGGTTTGTGTTGTGTTGCATATCTGGTTTGATCAAATGTTTGCTAATCATAACACTTTCCTCTCACAGTGTGCCAAATCATGTCAAAAGGGGTGGTTGCAGTCCTCGGTCCCTCTGCCAGTCCGGCCTCCAACTCTATCATCAGTAATATCTGTGGTGAGAAGGAGGTGAGTGAATTTACTCACAAGGCCATGCAATGCAAATGCAAATTTGGATTTAACAAAAGTCCTCAAACGATGATTTGTTGAGTGGCTCGATACACTTCAATGGATTTTACCCACCACGAACCTCTGCTGGGACATTATGAAAATGAATTCAAAATCGCTTTGCCCATAATTATACCTTTCTCTTGCTTCCATTATATCAATGAGCCATCTAATCTGATTATTTTCCTCACGAAGATATTCACCCCCCCCCCCCCCACAAACACCAACCCAAAGACAAATGATCATGAGCAAATGAATAGAAAATATTCAAATTTTTGTTCCACCAAACACTTTTAAAATGAAATAATTGCCTTAAATGATAATTACTGGTCCATGGTCCATACCTGTAGTTGGAGATGACATTTCTGTCAATTTTGAGGTGATGTCTCACTTTACTTTTCATCGGGTGCTAATTGAATTAATTAAGAAGTCCAAGTTTAAAACCTTTTGACATTATGTGTCTTGTAACCTTTACCCCACATTTTGAATCCGTAAAATGATGTTTTAGGGGCAAGGCAGTGTTTGAGGTTTAGGGTTCAAATCTTGGCTCTTTTTTTACTTCTTTTTTTTTTGTTGTTGTTGTTGTGATTGTGGTGGAGGGGAAACGACATTCTCCGGCTTCTTCCTAGACTCCAAAAACACGAATGCTGTATTGTGACATCCCTTTTAAACACCAAATTTCCCCAGTGTGGGACAAATAAAGGATTTCTTACAAATGAAGCTGGTTCCTTGCACATAAAGGGCTTACTTCAGTGCAAACGGGACAGCATCACTTTAAAAGCATGTTGTGCAATGAACGCCTCTCCGATTGTGATGACCAAAATTGAACATAATTATTTGCAATCACTTGGATTGTGCGCCTACAAGTGTACTTAATGAGCTTATAAGAAAATGCATGGTGTGTGAAATTGACTATTTTTTAAATGTAGGTTCCTTTGTCTGCCCTCATTGTTCATTTCATTAATTCCACAGAATTGATCCGAAAGTGTGTCCGAAAGTGTGTTCGCGTGCATGCATGCATGCGTGCGAATGTGCGTGTGTGTCTGCATGCATGAGTGGAAGGAAACTGAGATTGAGTGAGTCTATCAGCATAAATGCCAGTTCATGTGAGTAACAAGAGATGCCCATCATTCATACATGGGGTTATTGACCGACCTTTATAAATCCTGATACACGACTGATTATTGAGATGTAAAATGATGGCATGATACGTAACAGTTTTGTTGACGGTGAAAAGGCTTTCCCATCCATAATTGAAGCATCACATCATAAAAACACGTCTTCCCTGTGATGCTTCTCGTGTCTAGACATGGAAGTTAAAAGGAGCTGTAAAACAGTCCAATTAATAATTTAAGATTGTCGCGCAAGGAATATTCAGATGTACAGTCTGTGTCGCGTAAATGGCAGTGATCAGTCATTTGGCTTAACTGTGGATGTCATGACGTGCGACATTCATACATGTACAGTTATGCACGCAGTGTTTAGCCACTGCCGTCGCTTGTTAAATCATGTGCTCCAAGCCTCCTTTCAGTCTGTCAAACAAGCAAACAGACACTGACTGCCTGTTGTTCCAAGTGTCGCTTGGCATTGATTGTCTCAACTGACTACTTTGGAACACCCACTGTGATTGTACGACTGTACAAATATTGACGATGCACAAAGAGGACTTTTTACATACATCACTGGAGCGACAAACATATAGTGACTAATGTAACCTCGGCTGTCTCAATGCAAGCATTGTGGTGAGCAGCTAAATGCTGCCTTGAGGAGTTGTTTAACGGCGATCTGCACAGATAGAACAAAACTTCCAACGGCTGACATCATGTACCTCTCTTTGGACAGCAAACTAGTTGACATTGACTCGATAGGGCCTGTAAAATGCACTTATTTTTTGCGCGGCACATTTTTATTCGGGTTACATGAGTTTCAAATTGAACTTTAAAGACTCTGTTGGTGAATTTAGAGATTGGTTTTGAAAGACGTGTAGTGCAAAGTGTCTTATACTGTGCACGGAGGTGGCGTTTTCCTTATTTTGGTATTTTCTTAGACAGGTCAAAACCAGTGTTTGCGCTGTTGTGGGAGTGTCCTCAGCTGACTTACTCGCGGCTCCTCTCATTCACGTTTAATTCAAAGCAAGAGAGGCACAGCATGGTGGAAACATAAACAGATTCACTGGAGTCCACGCAGGAGATAGACGCGATCGACATGAAAAAGATCTCCACTTGCGGATAATGTAAAGTTGGCCATGTGAAGTGGGCATATGCAGACCGCTTCCCACCCCTGATCGTGCGTTGATGTCTAACAACCAAACAAACGGTGCTGCATCAATGAACTGATTTCTCCAATGATTCAGAGGGGTTATCCCATGTTATTGTCATCATATTTATGAATTAAATGACATCCACCACACACATCAGCGAAGTTCAGTCTCTCTTCTTGCAACAAATCAAGATCAAATACACCAAAATCGCATGACACCACTCGAGCCAAAACTTATACCTGCTTTTAGGTGGTCTAAAAAAATTGTCTATTTTCTGCCACCAAATTGTCAAATGCACCGTGGGCATGTTGCCCTTGTTTGCCGGAATGTCCAGCCTGGTGCAGTGCAGTCTGTCAAATTCCAAAATATGCTAAAGGAGCCTTGCACCTGCACGAAAATCAAGATGTGCTAGTTTTATTCCCAAGGGTATGCCACTACCTATCACAATAGCATTTGGTAACAAATAAATACAAATACTGCCTTAGGCTACAGTGAACACAAAAAATATATATATGCGGCAATGTTGTTTCAAGCCACAGTTGGACATTATTTAAATATTTATTCTTTTCAGATGTATGTGTATGCCTGTCAAATTTGTTTACTATCAGTTGCAAAAAAAACAAAGCAAAAAAATGCAGCAGATTCTCACCAGAATTGTGAACCAAGATAACCTCTGCAAGTTCCACCAAGAGGAAAAAAAAGTCCTCCGTGAAGGAATAAAGCATGTGCGTGTATTAAGGATCCATCACAGCGGAAAATTGTACCGCCTGTGTTTGGAGAGGGTAAAACTACAACCACGATTACCTCCATACCCTGAATGTGTAATAATTCAGAAACCGCAGCAAATCATGCTCATCCCACACCATGGGAGAGAAACCTGCCTTTGGGAAATAAACCTTTATTGAATATTTGATAGTCTGCAGCAGTCCTTGGTAAAAAAAAATGCTCTGCAGGAGATGAGAAGATTGGCTGGTGGCCTGATGTTGCATCCCAAATCAGATAGGCACCCTATCACTTGCCACCCCTCCCCCAAAATCCCTCCCGAGCTGAGCAGTAGAGACAGACTCACGATGTCATCGAACGTAACTAAAGGGCTTACATAGTAGCATACCGCATCCTGCCGAGTAGAGGCCCTCCATAAAAAGATGTTCACTTTTTCTTATGAATTGCAGGAAACTTGGGCGTACCATTTTCACGTTAGAGGCTGTGAATCACCGACATTACTAATTAAAGGGCCGCCGAAACTGGCCAAAAATTGGCACTTGCGTTATCGTTCCGGACTCAAAAATCATGTCTGCACCAGGACTACGACAACGAAAACGAATAAAAATAACTCAAACTACAATTGAAAACAAAAGTTTGTTAATGAAAAAAACAAACAAAAAAAATGAGATTGCTTTAAAAAAATAAGATAAGATATCCTTTATTTGTCCCACACTGGGGAAATTTACAGCCTCCAGCAGCAAGAATGTAGGCAGAAAGAAGAAGAAAAAACAAACAAACACCGTTCAATTAAGTGCAATATAAATACAAAATGGATAAATCGCAGTGCTATTTACAGTGGTTTTCCACATCATTTGATTATTATTAATATTATTGTTGCTATTTTTTATTCAGCAGCCTGACAGCAGTTGGTAGGAACGAGCGTCGGTATCTCTCCTTCTTGCAGCGCGGGTGTAACAGTCTCTGGCTGAAGGAGCTGCCTAAAATGCTAATTGGAACATCTTTTGTTTGTAAAACGAATTATAACTATGGTGAAAATAGCCTTCGCTTTCATTTTTGTCTATAATTATTATACACAAGCTTGGTATTTTTTCAAGAGGGCAGACTTAACCGAATATTGGAAACGAGTTTCCTTTTCACGATTGGGCAAAGGCAAATTTGGGTGGAGACTGATTAATTAACAGTGTTGTGTACGTTCATGCTTTGTGATTTGTTAATCCCACTCAATCGGCCACTTTCACAGTGTAATAAATTGACTATCTACCAATTCTATCAGTGTTGTGAATTGTACAATCTCAATGGATGCCGTTCAGCTGTCAGTTGATCAACACCCACAGCCACAATTTGTGTGAATGCGTTAAATACTACAATATAATAAGCCTAAAATAAACTGTCACCTTTTATTTTGTTTGGCATTTGGCTGTTGTGAATTTCCTTCGGGCTTTTAAACGGATTCATTTCAAAGCACTAGTGCATCAATGATTCATCCGGTGACCGTGGGCATAAAATGTGACAGTGCTTGTCACATTCCGAATATATCATCTTTTTCTTTTTCTTTTTTTTTTCGCCGTTGAAGGTGGAAGCAGGTCACCCTGAACAATATTTGCTGGGGAAACTGTGTGTACAACCTGTTTCTAGTGTGCACACTGCTACGCTTATCCCACGCTGCGAGAGCAAGGCCACAGATGCCGTGCGATCCTGTGGCGACTTGTGTGGAACATTTGCCGCAACATTGCGGCTGACAGACCCCACTAGATGATCGGCACATCATCGGCAACCGCCTATCAAACTCTATCTGCTGGTGCGGATGCAACGTCTGCGGTGGGACTGAGCCCATCTGGTTTTCACAGTAACAGGCAGGGGAGGGGCAGAAGAAATTGTGGAGAAGAAAGCTGACTGCGCGCACCGTGACAGTGGTTTGTTTCGATCCTTGGCGGTTGGCCGTGCAGACTTTCGGGTTCAGGATTTGGATGGATGAATGGATTTTGTCATATGTTAATGCGTGTTTTGAATGAAGGGGCAGAGAGAAGAATAAAAAATAACCCATTCAGAAATACTTCCATTATGATTCTAAAACGTTGACACTCATCGTCACTGTGAAGGGATTCAACTAATATCAGGACAATAACTTCAGGCCATATATAGAAAGACTTGTAAAGTAACGCTCTTTTGAAATTGACAATACAGTGATCTCTCGCTATTTCGTGGTTCGTTTATCGTGGCCTCGGTGCATCGCGGATTTTTTCAAACATATTCATTAAAAAAATTAAAAAAGCGAAAATGCCGCAAAAAGTCCGCAAACGGCCGGCGAGAGGAAGCGAAAGTCAGCAAAACAACGGCGAGTCACATAGAGCAACATATACAATACTACATGTATATGTTTACTGTATTTTGTCATATATACACCAACCTAATCTAATTTATACATGTTTAAATATATTAGTATATAGCATTAAGTAATGTTAATTACGACAAAATTTACTTCTACATGCATGTTTACCATTAAATTTGGCCTTATAAATATTTTTTATACTCATACACATACGGGGGGAGGTTCGCTACTTCGCGGATTTGCATTTATCACGGTGATTTTGGTCCCCATTAAGGGCGATAAGTGAGGGATTATTGTATTATTTTTCTATTGTCATGTTTGTTAACTTCATCTTGAGAGCAAGCTTTGCTCTGAAATAGTTGTCGTAAGAAAGCCACTCACGCGAAGTTCTTACCTGTTATACTTGATTTCGCTTCAACATTTTTACGTGTGCATTTTTCAGAAGTGTATTTTTCCCTCAAATGCTTTGCACTTACAATTACTTGTTTTTGCAACCTAGTTTCTACTCCTGTACCATGAAATGTGCATCATTCCTGTGTCTAAGTGATTTTTTTTTCTCTCTCTGCGACTCAAATTTGTCAGAAAGTCATGAATATTAATGTCAAGTCTGATGTTCGGTGGTTGCTCGGGGCTTGCAAAGCCATCTGCTTTCAGGAGAACAGAGAGATTACACCACTACATGGTGGATGATGGGAGTTAGGGCACTCAGGTAGGATTGAAAGGTGAGCTCAGGGTCAGGTGGGCACAGTTTCGAGTTGGGGGGGGGGGGGGGGGGGGGCTCACCGGTAGAGCACAAGCACTTTGAGATAAGCAATAATGAGCTTTTTGCCTTAGAAAATTCCGACAAACACGGGCATTGACAAATATGACTCCTTTCTGTAATCAGCTGCAAATTACTGTCCCTTATGTGAATTTTGCTTCGATGCTTTGTTCTTTACTTTTTGGGGCCTATTTGATTTCGTCTTGCAGTTATTTCAGAGGATTTTGCTGCTGTTAAATTTACCCCTCTGCATCTTAAAGGTTCTCTTTCAGAGGTCACTGAAAATCTCATGTATGAGGAGGGTGATTTTGTGCCGGAGAGCCACACGTACACCCTCTGTAGTCACAAGTGCACAAGAAAACACATGTGTCAGCTCTCAAGCACCATCAGAGTCAATCGGAAGGCTGAATACTCAACTCGGTCTTGTAAAGAGTTCGGGAGAACAGTTCTCTCTTGAAGTGACATGATAGAAGAAGATACCAAAGGGTTTTTGAAAGGCCTCACCTTTGCATTTGAAAAGATTCATGTTTGTCGATCTTACTGTACCTGAGAGAGCTCATGGATCGCCATGGGGTTTTCCCAACTGATTTTGCAACAAAGTTTGAGAGGCTTTTGGACTCTACTGATTTACACACATTTCTTTATACCGCAATGTTTTTACGAGCTGAGAGGACACTACAAGCTTCCAAAATTGATATCAATATTTAAACAGCTCCATGAGGTTTCTCCCCCCGCCCCCCCCCCCCTTTCACAAAGAAGATTATCTCATTTCTGATCAGACTAGTCTGTGTCTTTGGTCCGTGCAGTGTTCACATTTTAGGCAAACTTTCCCCAATCGAAGCAGAATTTGTTTGCAGTTGACAATCTATTTGAGCAGTCTTGAGCAGCTACTTGATACGGAGCAGGGTTTGAATGAATGAATGAAGGTGTGTCACTTGACTACCTGAGCTCTTAATGGAATCAAACTTGTTATCCGGTGCAGTTTATTGAGATGTTCAAGGTGGCTCACCTTCTTCAGCCAGGACAGAGATTTTTATGCCGTTTGCTCGTGTCACGATAAGTTCTATAACAGTTTCAAGTTGTAGCCATGATATTCTCCCATAATGTCTCATAAAAAGTCAAAGACAAACCAAACACAATGGTTTAGCACTGACACATACCCCGAGCGGCGAAATCAAATGAACTGTTGCGCAGTGTTCGGGGGTCAGCAACTAGTTTTCATCAATGGCGGACCTTCGGCCATGTGTTTTGCTATTTCCGATACAAAGTGCATCTCATTTGCATCCGAGTAAAAATGTATTTGATATTGCGTACCTTTGTATCGCGCCTTGAAATCCAAGGATTATTTTGGTGGTTTAACCTCGAATATAGCTCAATAGTAGTTGTGTAACTAAAACTGTTTTGAATCATAAAATCTGTGTTGATGAACCAAACCCAATCGAATCACCGTTGAATCGTATCGCACCCCTTGTTGTGAGATACATATGAAATCATCTCTTAAGAGAGATGCTCACCAGGTATGAATTGGTACAAATCGGTTTGATGTTGCTGATGATTTGTTCTTTCCTTGACTTTGGTTACCTTGAATTGTAATCCCACTGGATTGAACCCTCATCGCATTGGTCCACTTGAAAATGTGCCGTTGTAAAAATCATATCATATTCCATATATCGAGACATTGGCGAATTGTCTTTTATTGCAGAGATGCACACTCCCACAAGATAGCTATCTGTGCATTGCAATTGCGCCGGATGACGTTGTTACAAAGTGATAAATTGTTTTACTGTGGAGGAGGAGGGACTCATGTCAGCCCCAAATCCATCATTGGGCCCCATTTTAGCCACGCCCAATAGATCAAGGAAATTGAAATGGTGAAAAAAACGGTTTCATGCTAAATCTCCACGGCTCCGGACCACATCGTTTTGGTCTTTTAGTCCGTTATTTTCAGCAATTATCTAAAAACCCATATTTTAAAACAAAATTATAAACAGGGTCTTGAATAAAACAGTTTCTCCGGAACACTGTTGCTTCATTCATGAGTGCAAACTAATTACGACGTTTGTCTATTCGTGGCCCATCATCAGTTTGTGTTTAGTGTTTATGGAGCTGTCGAAATGCATTTTCACCTGCGAGTTTTCCAGTTATCTCTTTGTCACTTGACAAGTCAGAGAGCCAAGCCTGCAAATCCTCTCTGGTTTAGAAAGTGTTTACACTGCAACTACACTTAAATTAGAGTGTCTTCCTGCCAGATGCCGGTCAAAAGCCCGGCCGGCGCGTGGCAGCTGCTATCGTCGTGCAGCCAGCACACATGTTCATCAGTCATTTGCTTCTCTGCTCCAGACCAATGGAGACCTGCACTATTTTTTATTTTTTTTAAACTGTCTGGCACGAAAATGTCAAAACCATCCAGAAAGCGTACCTGCTCTCTCATGCCAAGTCAAAGGATAGGAAGTAAATTTTAACAGGACACTCTCATTCACGTTGCCATTCAAAGTGTGTTCTGCCCGGTAGGAATAAGTGACATCAATTGAACCAGCGTCTAATTAAAAAGGATTCATCGGCAATGCCAGGTTAGAAATAATTATGCACAGTGCAAGGTTTGAAATCGTCACATTCTGAGAGAATGAAAACATAATTATATTTCAAAATGTGTGTTCTCGGAAAACATTTATGGCTGTAATTTTACAGCGCCTTAAGTGATGGCGGTGTTTTTTGAATCAAATATATTTTGCTGCAGACTTCCCAAAAAGAAAAGAAAAAAATCATGGACAAAGTGTGATGCTATTTCTGAAGTAAATAAACACGTCCAAAATCACTTTCCATGAACTCTCACAATCCATCTCAGTGAAGAACCAATGAAAAAAAATAACGAACTCTCATCGCTAAATCTCAAAAGTTATTGTTTCTCTCACAGTTGATGTTAAACCATCCGCTTGCTAATAGAAAGTGCCACAGGGAAATAGAACACCCCATAATTCTCTGAAAAAAAGAAGAATTAGAGGACTCATGACACAAATCTTTCATTTTGGATTAGTTGACATTTCCTTTGGTTACACATTTCATGCTCTGTTAGACATCAGCTGCAGTTATTGTTCTATTCTTCTTTTCATCGTAGCGCTGATGGCTTTTTTTTCCCCTGCGTTTTATCAGCTACTCGCCAGAAGCTCTGCAGTCCTTGTTGATTATCAAGATATTGAAAATGTTTGTAAGAATAGATGTTTCCCTGATCTCTGGCATTAGTTGGACTCATACATTTACATGACCTGCCTGTATTTGTACATTGCGTAATTATACCTGAAAGAAAAGAAAACACATTTGTTTTTATCTTTCATGGGATTCAAATTAAACAAAAAGCCATTTTAGAATTGCACAATCAGCAAATTAAACACAGCAAAGAAGACAGTAATTGGCAACGTTCGGAAACAAACTAGATGGTGTGCAGATCCCACAAATGCAGACTCGGACAAACTCTGAAACAAAAGTATGTATTTATAGAAAAATGAAGGACAGACAAAGTATAAACAGAAATTGTTGGTGGAAAAAAAGCCAGGAAAACCAAATATGAACAGAAAGTGCTTGCAAACGGCAAGGTAAATTTAACACCCGAAAATACACAAGACAAAATGGCAAAGGCCCAAACAAGAAATCTCTTAACTCAAACATTCACAAACAGTTCATCATTGTCCCTAAATGTAAAAACAATCATCAAAACTCAGTACTTGAACACCGATTGCAAATTAGAATGCATATGACGCCACTTGCTTTTCTGCTCACACCCATAAAACCCCTACAAAAGCCACACATGCAAAAGAAAAAGCCACACTCCTTCCAGTAAGTGCTTCAAAACATAGAAATGCAATTAACAGTGGTTATACTGTATTTGTAGGACTCCCTGAAAGGAGCATCAAACAGCTGCAGCTAATTCTGAATGCTGCAGCTTGGGTTGTGACCAGAACTGGGATCAGATCATGCAGTATTACTCCCGTCCTCAAGGTTTTAAACTGAATCCTAGTAAGCTGTAGAATTTTAAAATTCTGCTACTGGTCTACAAATCGCTGGGTCCTGTATACATTCAAGATTAAATATAAGCCGAGTCGGGCTCTGAGGTCTGTAGTTTTGGGCTAATTATTAGAACCCTGAGTCAAAAGCAAACATAGTGAAGCTGCATTTTGCTGTTATGCTGCAAATGGAATAAGCTACCATAAGAAGTCAGCCCAGAGTGTAAATGCTTTTAAAACCAGGTTGACAAAGACGTTTGACTATGTTTTAAAATCAATTTTGCAGTATGGTCTTTTAGTGATTTGTGAAACCTATGGGGGGGTTCTTCATTTTCATGGTTTAAGTCTTATCATGTCTTGTTAATGTGTTTAATGTGTCTTTGCTTGCGTGAAGCACATTGACTGGCCTTTTCTATGAAATGCGCTATGTAGAGCTGCCTTGCCTTGCTTAGTATCTAACATGCTTCTGAGTTCATTTTCATTTCTAAGCCGCCAATACTCCGCCCCCAAGGGAAATCTCAGCGCACAGATTTAATGTGTTACATTCCTTCTCCTGCCAATATTACAAAATCCTTTGCACTTATTGCCCTAGTTTCTACTCGTTTGTCTGCTTCCATGTTGCCATACAATGTTTCCAGTCAGTTTTCTTTTTTTTTTTTTTTTTTTTTTGTCTCGATGCATTTTTCTAATATCCGTTATTACGGTATCGGCACGAGCCACAGCTCGCTGCGTTTTACTTATTGTTCTCCGGTTCATCTTGTCTTCTGCAAGCTGACAATGTCTCGCCCTTTCCCTTCTTCTCGGACACAAGTGTAAATGATCAGCAGGTAAGGCATGCTTCAGGCGAGCTAATGGAAACCGGAGCAATTGTAAAGGCTCCCACTTGAGGTGGCTTCTCCCTAATGAGTTGCCATCAGTCTCGAGCTGAATCTTAACATTGAGGGAAAGTATGCTTTTTGTTTTGTTGTGCTCACCACGGTAGTGAACTAATTTATTTACCCTGTAAGGAGCAGCGTGATGAAGTGCCATGACAAATGAGTATCATCCAATGAGGCCTACTTTTTGTCAAACCTGTGTACGCCTTTCACAAAATGAAACATTTTTTTTACATAAATTACAGTCTAATAATAAAGTTAAAAATTGCTACAAAATATTAAAACATAAAAAAAAAAGTCTTCCTGACATGTTCAGCTGAGCCTTAAATCCAGATGATTAGGCTGAATTATGTGATTACTTTCTATTCTAATTCAAAACATTAACTGCAGCTGCCCGCTAAGTTTGCCAAGAGTCACAAAACACCGCCAAGACAAGCAGTTGTTAAATTAGGCGAGGTCTCGCTGACCCAAGTGACTAAAATGCCGCAGCTACTAAAGGTCATGTTTATCGTACTATTTCAGCAACAACAAGAAACATTTGTTGGCTCTGTCGTAATAATCATGGACCCGTGAGCAAAAAGGATGCACTTTGACAGGAAATAGGACTTTAAGAGGTGTGTGTGTGTGTTTGTGTGTGTGTGTGTGTGTGTGTATATACAGTATATTTTATATATATATATATATATATATATATATATACACACACACACACACACACCCATCTTACAAAACACTCAGAGGTGGCCACTCCATCGGCCAACACAAAAAATGGTAACCCCCATAATAAGATATCCTTTATTTGTCCCACACTGGGGGAAATTTACAGTCTACAGCAGCAAGATTGTGGGTAGAAAGAAGAAAAAAATAAATAAACAAATAAATGGGCCTCATGTGTCGCTACAAATAGCTTTTCAGTGATGAGACATTGTGATTTTCTAGGAAGAAAACACGTGAACAATGGCAGAGATTTATAAAGAGAGTGTTGCCATTGATAATGGTCTGTGTACCGAATTCTTGCCAGAAATCATCAACCCCCTTGTGTTGATTTCCCTCAAGTACTTCTCACATTCCAAAAAACATGCATGTTAGGTTCATTGAAGACTCAAAATTATACATAGGTGTAAATATGACTGAATGTTGTTTGTCTATGTGCCCTGTGATTAGCTAACGACCGGTGCATCAGCAGTCCCAGAAATAACAGCCACCATTGCTACTTATACTGGGTGGGGAAAGATGATAAGAATTGTACATCACAGTCAGAGGAGTAATACTTGCCGAGTCAGTTAATAGTATCACAGATCATTTTAAAACACCAGTGGGAAGATTTTAAAGAATGCATAACAAAAACATGTGGTCGCACCAAGGTTAAAATGCATAGCAAATACATTTCAATTAAATCACAAATTAAAAAGTCCTTGACAGTCAAGCATTCTCATCGGACTGTAACGATATGAGAACTCATTCAAAGACAAAACTGCCGTATGATTAAGTATGGTTTCGGTGGAAGATGATGATTATCTTGAGCTTAATGTTTTAAATGGTAAGGTCAATTTAAATGAGTAATACTCCTTAGGAGCAAAAAGAAACGACCGCAGACTGTTTCTCACATTCAACTTTCTGCTTTGAGGTGTCGCCAGTCTCCTCTGATGTCTTTATTCAGTCGCTAGGGAGACATCCATCCACCTACTCACTGAATTTTTTACACCACTCTCCAATAAGACTCCATAAGGGGTTATGGAGGAGGTTCAGTATATGGAGTATATTGAGAAAGTGTTTTCCCGGTGTCTTCGCGCGTGGTGCTGCCTTTTAAAAATGTGCCGAATGTGAAGGTGTCAATTCATATATACAAAGGAGGTCCTCTCGGAGTTTCCACTGGTCATTTCTGTGAAATCATACATCTCTCTCTCTCTCTCTCTCTCTCTCTCTCTCTCTCTCTCTCTCTCTCTCTGTCTACCTGTATGTCTGTCTATCTATATATAATTTGTAATATTTAATCATGCAAAGCTGTATTATTTTTTCCATTTAATTATTACGATATGTTTCATATGTTAAATCCGGTGTCATTTTATTCTATAAAATACAGGTTCCTGAATAAAAGGCTTTGGGTGGAACAAAATAATGGCATTTCCATTCATTTCAATAAACAGCACTAAGTATACAGTACTTTACATTACCTAACCTGTACAATACGTAATTCAATCACACGCAACTGTCCCTGAATCTAATTGTGGTTTTCGAGTTATTCCCCGAAACAAAACGTCACCGCTGTTATAGCCTAACAATAGAGCCTTTCTAGCTAGCTCATTGTACATTGTAAAGACATAGGCTCGGGGAAAAGGGCATTGGAGTGAGAACCCGACTCCAGGAGGAAATGACCTTTTTTTTCTCTCTGAACCATCTGATCAATGAGAGAGAGATCTGATGGTCAATGTTCCACTTTCCTAAAAGGCACCATGGGAGCCGCACCACACTTCATCTTTATCACTAGGCTGCTACTTCCACGGCTACTGGGACCTGAAGCGGGCTCATTACTACCACAAATTGAGATCTCCTTGCCGGGACTGACACCAAGATGAGTTGGTTGCTTGGGCGAACTTGCGACAGTCACTTTATGACTCTTCCATTTGATATGTTTTTTAGTTATCGTTATCTGAATTCTAACAGCTGATCAGATACAGTAAATCTCTCACAAAGTGCTTAATGTGAACATGCAAACTCTCATTTCCTGCTGCCCCGGGGAACCATCCCCATCAACTTAATCAGCCTCACACGCTAATGGACAGTGGCCAACAAAATAGTCAAGCACTTTTTCAAATTGCAATAGATTACTCTGTCAAAAAGCGGTTCGATTTCTGTCCCTCAAAGCACCATTTACACCATCACCAGGGCTAATGAGTTGACAATTTTAATGAGCCACAGTAGATACATAAGATAAGAAAACCTTTACCGTATTATTCGCACTATAAGGCCTTTGGACTATAAGGCGCACCTTCAACGAGTGGCCTATTGTAAAACGTTCACATATAAGGCGCACCGCATTATAAGGCGCATAGAATAGAAGCGACAATAGTGGCTGCGGTTGCATTATCCATCCAATAGATGGAGCTACACTAAAGGGAATACAATACAATACAGCTTTATTTATAACACACTTTCACAACCGCTGCAGCTGTAACAAAGCACTTTACAGAACCTTTAAAATACTACATCCAAGAAATTGGATATTGATCGATTTAGGTGCGCTGTTGGCTTTTGAGAAAACTGAACGCTTTTAGGTGTGCCTTATAGTGCAGAAAATGTAGTATTATCTCACAATGGAGAAATTCGCAATTTACAGCAGCAAAATTATGAAAGGGAGAAAGTAGAACACAAAAAGTATATAAATAATTATATAATATAAAACATACAGTAAATATAAGTATATTAAAAACGGGTGAGTCCAGATCTTCAGGACCGTCTATTCAATAGCCTGACAGCAGTCGGCAGGAACGAGCGGCGGTACCTTTCCTTCTTGCAGCGCGGGTGTATCAGTCTCTGGCTGAAGGAGCTGCCCAGTGCTGTCAGGGTGGCCTGAAGGGGGTAGGAGGGTCTGTCCATCATAGCTTTTAGCTTGGCTAGCATCCTCCTGTTGCCCACCTCCTCCAGAGTGTCCAGGGAGCAGGCTGTTGGATGGCATGTTCCAAGCTACAAATATCACATTGTCAATGGTGTAAAATCAGAATATTTGTAGGTACAACTCTGGTCACAAGCCATTATACTTGTAAATGTACACAGATTTTAAGTGTACCTGTGGTGGTCGGAAGGATGTGTGACGCTGTGGGAAAAGAGCAGTTTATTCATCCATCCATATTCTATTTAGCTCATCCTGTTCAGTTTCAAAGCTGACTTTTGACGAAATGTGAACAATACCCTTGACTGGTTGCCAATCAGTGACCGGGCACATATCGAGACAGATAACCATTTGCTCGCACGTCCACAGATTGTACGGGAAATGAATATATGCTCAGGTTAATGTACCAGTTGGTGTAGTGGTACATTACATGCTCAGGTTAATGTACCACTACACCACCAGTTAGTCAGATTTCTTCACAATGTGAAGAAATCAGTTTATTTCTTCATTGTGTTGAATTTTTTTGTTGTTGTATTTTTTCATCAAGGATGGAGCACAGTGCTATCTGTATTTATTAACAACATGATGAAACATCGCCTTGGTTTATGGGGACATTTCAATGTGGAAAAATGATTTAGGGTGAATGGCAGCAGACCATTTGGCGATGTGTTTCAAGGGGAGATCCCGTTCATCATCCGAGACCTTGTTGTGTGCTAATTGATAGCCCGGACTTGCAACATCTGTACTGTAAACAATACCCTTGAAACATCACGCCAGCGAAAGTTCCTGTCGCCGAGCCTGACATGTTTGATCACCCATAAAAAGTGGTGTGATGAAAAGGTTTCGCTCTCCTGCCACTTGGGGCGTTCAAACCAACAGATGTACTTCAACGTTCTGGCTCTGCTCTCCATATGTCTGGCTGACCTACTCGGACTGCCTCTACAGCAGGCTCCACTTTGGGTTCACAGCAGACAGGTAGCAGAAAGGCTTACACGCTCGACTGCATAGCAGCAAAATAACTCCAGCTAAGTAACTTGTGATTCCTGGCCAAATTTGAATGTAACGTTTCTTGAATATGACCAGAAATGTTCTGTTGAAATGCCGAGTTGAACTAAGATAGCACTCAGTGGAGCACAAACCTCCGTCAAGGCTGAAAAATCCTTAACGCGCCAGTCCGTCTGACTGCAAGGACACTTTGGCCCTGAAGGTGCAGCTCCATCTGCTGGTTGGTCACTGGCCCTTTCTGACCCCAATGCAAGTTGACAGTATGAGCAAATGTTGATTATAATGCCTCAAGGGAAGAATCAACATTCTTACATTTGTTGCACACCACACAGATAAATGCAGGGATAAATTGTTATATTCACCTCAAGAGGGTCTCTTGTTTTTTTTAATTTTATTTTTTTACAGCATTGCTTGCAGTTTTATGGTTCAATTAACTAGCGGCGTGAGAACATGTGAACATCTAGAACAGTGGTTCTTAACCTGGGTTCGAGCGAACCCCAGGGGTCTGACGGAGCCTCTGCCATGGAGGGGAAGACACACGCGACTCAACTTGTTAATTAGTTATGACACGCCCGCTTGGCCATCACTGGCTGCAGATGATCACATGACATTGCTTGTCCAATCAGTGCTGCGGGAAATTTCGTTCGCTTCGTAGTCAATGTGTGACTGTCGTGACAGTACATCGTTCAATTTAAAAATAAGTATACTTATCCCATGAAAATGTATTAACTTTTTTCAGTTTTTAATACATGCGGGGGGGGTTTTATATCTTGAATTTGTAATATATATACCTGTATATATACAGTATATTTAGTTTTCACTCATGAAGGGTTTAGTGAATGTGCATATTAACTGGTTGGGTTCGGTACCTCTATAAAGGTTAAGAACCACTGATCTAGAATAAGACCTTCAACAGTGTTCGTCAAAAGGGGCGAAATGATTTTGTTGACACCTTATTTTTTTCGTGACGATAAGAGCTATATATGGTCTTGGGCATGTCTGCCCAAAGCAACACGTTGGAAATGTTGCCTAACAAATAAATAGTGATCAAAAACAATGCCTCGGAGACTCATTATTGGCGTTATGTGATGAAGTCAGTGGGTATCCACCTCACTTGGCTTGGCAATGTAAGGATTTGAGCTCTGTTTTTGGTCATGCTAGCAAATCAAAGGGTAATGTTGTCAATCATGAATGTAAGCATACTGTCATGCACATTGTAATTGGCCGCTAAACAAAGGTGCATCCTCTTCCCTGTTGGGAGCTGGGCGTAGATTGTATTTGTTCGCTCCTTTGTGAACGACCTCATTAAAAGCCAGTCTAGCGGCGGTCTGCAGACCCGCAATCCCTTCTGTCACACTGCAGGGAACACACGCAGGCATCCAGTACATACAAATCCGAGGTAGAATGAGCAGACACACACAACCGTGCACCAATCCTAAAAACGTGCATCTTTTCTGACTTGCCTGATAGAATAGAATACAATTCTCAAGCATCCCTTGAGGATCGTTGAGGTATAGTGGCTAGGAAGACAAACTTGTTACAGAAGGGCATGATATCAAAATGGTCAAATGATTCATTCTATTTACAATATCGTTAAACGAGGTCCCTGCCAAAGTTCGAAACGAGAGGATAAAATGGAAACGCATTCCATCTTCAACATAGGCAAACATGCCATTAGGTTACGATATGTACCAAATAAAATGGAAACCAATCATGCTGACTCAACCAAAAAGCATTAGTTGAATGTCTTTATATGTTAATTTTGTGACCAATCACTATATCAGAATGCGGGAGACAGTTTGGAGTTTATTCAAAGAAGAATGCACTAGGGCTGCACAATACAGTATATCGAGAAAAAAAAATCAAGCATTGTGATTATGCCACATTGCAAAATACGATCAATTCATATGGAAATGTTTTTGTCCAACCAGTCAGGTGCAACCAGTAGTTGAACAGTATCTAATAGCATTACGAACACTAAAGAACATGATTGAATGTATATTTTCCAATTAACAAACATGATTTAGTTCATTCGATAAGAAAGATATAATTTCTTTAAGAACATATTAAATATCGCAATAATATTGCGATCGCAAAATTCAAATATCGTTATATCTCATGTACATGCAAAATACTGTTAATTACGTATATGTTTTACACACACATCCAGAACATACAGTACATACCAAAACTTAGTGTACAGAACAAAAACATTCTGACGCCACTCACTTTGACTTAATGGCCACTTGTCATGGTTCCATTTTGTTTTGTCTCCAGCGGGTGCCAGTGGAGGGCTCTCCCTCCAGCTCCGCACCTGTTCCTCGTCATGTCATTGTCTGTCACCTGCTGTAGGAGACTGCCAAGCCGTCACCAGTTGTCGGATAATTCGCCTTGGTCACGTCTCACGCCCAAGTGCTTATTTTCTAGACCTTCGTGATTCTGGATCTCGTTCCTTGTCCTATTTGTGTTCTGGTTTGTTTCTCTTGTTATCTCTGTGTTGTTTTGATATTGCTGTCCTCGGTGCGTTTTTGTTTTATTCATTAATTGGCTTTTCCTTTGATTCATTGATTGGCTTTTCCTTGTCGTTTTTGACAAGTGATTTTGTGTGTTCTATTTTTCTTGCCGTCTGCAAGCTCTTTTTGTTAGTAGCGTTATTTAGCCCTGGGTTGTGCCCAGCGATTTATGTTGCACTTTGTCGGTCTCGCGACCTTATTTCGGAAATAACCATTTTTTTCTGGACTCGATCTTATACTTGTCTGCGTATGTGGAATCGACTCCTGTTCCTGTATTTCGATGACAGATCGGCGTTCCTGCCAAGCTTTTACTGTGAACTTAAGGACAGCATTTCCTTGAGATTTATGTTGTCGGTGGAAGCTTTTACTGTGAACTTAAGGACAGCATTTCCTTGAGATTTATGTTGTCGGTGGTTTGTACATAAACACCGAAAGACGACATGTGACAAATTGACACTGCAAATTGTCCAATTTTACACAATTTTTTACATTTTTCTATCATTTGGGAATTTCTATACTTCCCTTTTTTCAATTTCTCTTCTTGGAAACTTACTCTGTCATTCTCATCTGACAATCCAGCTGGAGGCTTTATGTCTCGGCTTTCCCTCCTCCTTGACTTGTTCTCCGTCTTCGTTTCCTCATCCTTCCGTGAGCGTACTGACAAACATCTGTCTTTCAGCAGCAGTCAATGCTGCATTTCTTCATAGTAACGCCGTCAGAAAGCACAGGTTACCTTTGGGTCTTGGCGTTTGTAAATATTTGGTAGTGTCTCCCTCAACATAATTATCATATGCAATTAAACCTGCTCCCATGGTAATGGTGACTCTGAACAGATGCTTAAATAATAAGATAATTCACTTCAATTTCATTTTGAACAGCATGTCGACTTTCGGATATTTGTTTAGTGTCTCATTGAAAGCATCCGATCACTATTTTCAAAAAGCAAATTAAAACACCTTAAAAACAGGGCGAGGGAAATTATTACATTCTTTTACATTCATGAGATGAAAATATGCCATGCAGTCACATATTCTATACTGAAAGTGGAAACGGAGGCTTGAAATCAGTGGAACAAATAACGGACTTCAATTTCTATTCCCACGTAATAAGAAGATACAGTGCTACCTCGATTTTGTGTGGACTTTTTACCCGCATTGAGATCAACTATACTCTGAATCATGTGTTTCAGAGTCCAAACTGCCACCATTCTGAAACATTTATGAACTGTAAACGTTCAGTAATATATGCACATTGGCTTGGCAGTGAAAGCAGAAGTAAACAAGCCTAATGGTCAGACGTGACAAACAGCAAAGCACTCCTTCAACCCTCTTGTAACTTGAATGACGAGGAACGGGTGATACACTTGACTTATGTTGTTATTTTACTTCAACCTGCAATTTCATCTAATTTAAAGCATGAACTATATGCTCAGGCGGCCCGGTGGAAGAGTGGTAAGTGCAATGACCTCACAGTGCAGAGGTACCGGGTTCGATTCTAGCTCCGGTATGTTCTCCCCGTGCCTGCCTGGGTTTTCTCCCAGTACTCCGGTTTCCTCCCACATTCCAAAAACATGCATGGCAGGCTGATTGGACACTTAAAATTGCCCCTAGTTGTGAGTGTGAGCATGGATGGTTGCTTGCGTCTGTGTGCCCTGCGATTGGCTGGCAACCAGTTCAGGGTGTCTCCCGCCTACTGCCCGAAGATCGCTGGGATGGGCTCCAGCACCCCCCGCGACCTTTGTGAGGATAAAGCAGATCAGAAAATGGATGGATGGATGTACATATATGCTCTACCTTTTAATTTTTGTTTTTGTTTTTTGTGACATTTTGACCAGTGGGTATCACATCGATTGACGTCTGGTGCAGGGTAGGAGGGTTAACAGATATTTTCTAGTGGAAAATTATCGGCAATCACACCTGGGGCAAGAAGTTGATAGACAGTATCAAACATACTGGCAAAAATAAATGTATCACCAAAATAAATAAATAAATACTAATGACTTTTACCATGTATTAATAGGCTGATTTAGCCCATTTATTCAGGATTATCAAATTTGATACATCAACAGGAGTCACAGAAAGGAATACCCATTTTGAGGAAAATAGCTCATTTACTTATTCATTCATTTATATCCGTTGCATGCTTTTTTGCAAACCTCACGGGAAGCTTCTTGCGTTGCCTTAAAAGCATCGCCCTGCTGGGTATGCCCGGGAAAGATTTTCTTGCTTTTAGTGTTCAGATTAATCGACCAATACGGATGAATTATACGAGCTGTTGGTTGCAGATAAGAAGTGCGGCAGGTGACTCAAATGGCTTGACAGCTTGCTGTTCTTCATGCGGTACATCGATTTTCTGTCTTCGGAGCACCTCTGAGTCAAAGCATTGCATGGCTACTCTTCAGTGATCAATTCATACTATTGCTTTGATTGCCGACACGAGGGGTCGATATGTTGAGATATAGTACTCCCTAAAGTTTCTATAGAAGTAAAAATTAAAGTGGGCTGTGGGGTTTCCAGAATTTGATCACTTGTAATGCTTTTTTTATTTACTTTTTGGGAGATTATATAATGCATTATTATCAGACAATATTTCCTTGATCTTCATTGGAGAACATTGCGCTCATTTAATCCATTAATACACATGTTTTGAATATTATCTTAATAGGAAGTGAATGTCCTTGAATGTGCTGAACTCCTGCTTCCATGCTGGTATCTTCAATGCGGATTGCACAGGTTCTGATGTGTGACGTCATGGTACTTGCCATCTGATTTGGGTTGATTAAGACCTGATTGATTCTTTTTCCATTGGTTCCTTTTTTTTACACTGAAGAAAAAATGCTTTGTTGGATTTTGTCATGTGGCTGCACATGTCAGAATCATCTGGATATAGATTTCGATTGGAAGTCTACTGAGAAACTGTGGCTGGATCCAGTTGATTTCATATTGTGAAACCATTTGACGAAATAAAACGGAATAAATTCAACGCACCATCTCATTAACACGGGCAAGAGGAAAAAATTGAGCAGTGAACCGAAAAAAACATCCTCTGTTTCTTATTTAGTTGGCTCACCAGTTGCGACTGATTCAACAGCACCTCGGCTCGGTGCAGCCAGGCAGTGCTATCTATTTTCCCATGATTGCTTCAAGACACAATTAATCAACAATCAATTCCACACAATTGACCAAATTCTTAACGACCAATTAATTATTTCTCTGCCCATGCCCGATAGGAAGTATCTTTTTCCATTAACAAAGGTAACGCCAGGACCAAGTTCTGAGAAATTAGACAGGTAAACAGTGGAACAGGCCGGGGTGAAACGAGTTATGAGAAAAAGGGACAGAACTAAGAAAAGGGAAGTGCGAAATTGGACAAATCCAATTGGAACAATCAGAACTTCGTCCCAAAAATGGGCTCAGTTCCCCTGCGTGCTGTACAACTATTATCCAGGCGTAGGGCTCTTTCTCGCCCAGGTTTGAGCGTTCCATCGGGGCCTGTCACTGCTGGCTGCACCTCCATCCATCCAGACACCAAGGGACTCCATTACACAACAATGGGCAAGGATTGAAAACCAATCAAGGGAGTAAGGTGACGAGGAGGAAGGCAATGTATGGCCAATGAGAAGAGCACAGACAGGCAATCTTCCGTGATAAAGAGGCTCCCTTTCCCTGTTGCTCCTCTCAGACCCAGCATGTCCTCCAGTTTACCCTTCAAGCCCCACCGGGCTCCACCTAAATGCCTGGCCCGCTGACTGACCCAACACCTGCTACTTGTTCTCACCCCATTTCCCCACTCAGTTCTGAGAGTCAACCTTGGTCGTGACTATCCGGTCACATGATAAGACGCTAATTTCATTCAGGGGAAATGAATGCAAGCTTGCGATACAATGTGATGCAGGATGGAGGATTTGTTGCACAATTTGTTGTTGTGATAAAGATACATTTCTGGTCCAGTATGTCTCGTAGAGGAGTTGCCCTAGTCGACCCTTTATTGGCTTTGCAGTTTTACAGTCTGACGTCATGGTTTAGAAGCACTTTTGCACCGAGAATTTCGGATCGTGCGACCCTGAGAGATATCACCCTGTGTGTGAAATACCTTTTCATACAAATAGGGTTGTTTGGATTTTCTTGCAGGCCACGGGGGAATACAGATATTTGTAATGCTACATCGAAGCAACACTGGGAAGAAGAAGGGTAATCAATCTGAAGATTGCCTGCCCCTGCCTACTGAAATGGACGGGAGAAATGTATTTATTGATTCTCACAGAAGGCTTGGCTGACTTTTCTTTTCTTACCCTCTGCGTCTAATTTTTGATGACACCGGAAACACTGTACACTTCTCCCACTAATGAATTGATGTCCTTTTCTCTGAATACTATTAGACCGGATTTCCAGTGAGGCTTTTGGACACAATTAGCAACCACAAAATGATATGAATGTAATAATCTCTCAGCAGAAAGTCCTTTTCAATTTTCTGTGATAAACAAGTTCTGTAAACGTTTCAACCACCGACCGTTTCAACCAACGACCATTGATTTTCCCACAATTTTTCTCGTTATACCTATAAAATGTTATCAGCGCCAGCTATTATATGTGCTGCTATTTATGTCATTGTCATAGCACCCGAAATTAAACTGCCGAGCTCATTCGTAAGGTTCTTGTTGGAAAATGTTTTAAAACAGTGGCTGAGGAGGCGTTCAAATAAACGCTGTCTGACAAGAGCTTGTTCTTGTGGGTGGTATGAAAACAAATGCTGTGATCCATGCAGAGATTTTAGTATCTTAGTCACTCACTAAAATTGTGTGTTCTGAGTATGCGTCTGCCGCTCCGTAGAGCCTTGGGTTTTCTTTGGCTCGCAAAAGAAAAACATACACTCACAGGCGCACGCACAATGTTTCTGTGTGACGCGTACGGCTTTTTGACGTTTTCCGTCGTACACGTTGGCAATTTTGTCTTTTTGTGGGGGAGTGAGTTTTGTCGAGTGTCAGGAGTGAGATGTCGGTTTCAGCCTGAAGTGAAATTTGGGTTGCAGAGGTACTAACCTCAGACTTTTCTTTAAAATGCAATGGTGAGCTTAGCTGATGCTATGCAATTCTATTCAACTGTTTTCGATTCAACTTGACCCAAGAGTTGAAGGCATTACTCCTCCCAACGGTGTCAGACGTTTGACGGTTGGCTCCTCCTCAGGGCTTCTCATCGTATCGGTGTCAGAAGTGAGATAGTCAGCCTTTATTTGAAGCCAGTTGAAATAAAGGTTGATGGTCCTACTCCTCAGACAGCGATCGGATCGTGTCAGAAATGAGCATGGGACTCCTCTGACCTCCCTGACAAGTGGTGTCAGAAGTAGGATGGTTAACCATGATTTGACATGGTTCAAATCCGGGTCGAGCATACTACGCCTCAGACATCGGTCGCAGAAATGCCAGAAGTGGTTTGACTGGTTTCAAATTCAGATTGAGGGTAGTGCTCCTCGGGCTTCTGTGAAAAATGCTGTCAGAAGTAGAATAGTCAGCTAATTTGAAGCCGGTGCAAATAAAGGTTGCGGCGGCTACTTCTCAGATAATTGTTAGGTAGTGTCAGAAATGTGATGGTAAACTGTGAGGACTTACAAATCATGCCCTCGGATTAGGTGATCAACTCTGCACAGATGCCATGGATAATGGAAATTCAAAATAACTTGCATTTGATTTTTCAAACCTATAAGCTCCTGCTAAAATGCAGGTTCCATGTCGTCCTCAGGCCTCCTCGACCAAATGGTGTATGGTAAAAATTTGCCATAAATTGTACTTTTGACATCCTTGTCTCTGTGCAGGTGCCGTACGTCAAGGTGGCTCCAGAAGACATTCTAAAAGTCCAGTTCCCTCGCTTCACCACTCTAGACATGAGGCCAACCAACATGGATGTCAGTCTGGCTATCGCGAGCCTCCTCACCTTCTTTAACAGCACCGCCTCCTGCCTCATCTGTGCACAGGCCGACTGTGAGTACAGAATAAACACACACAGTGTACACACTCGGGGATGAGCATGTTCACCAACCTCCATCCCTACACCTGCTGACAAGGTGCAAACAGTGTTTCATGTGTTTTCCTTTAAGACGTGTTGACACACCGAGCTATCCCAAATGCACAACAACTGTGTTCCAGCAGCAGATGCAGCACTTTATCAAAATCTCACCCTCTGACACACTGTCTGAAACAGCAGCTGCAATCCACAGAGCGTGCTTGTTGCCAGCATCCCAAAATAAACAGTCTGCACTCCACAATCATCATCTTGAAATCCAAATTAAATATCGCTCGTCGATGTGTAGTCCCTCAACACCGCCCGATAAGGATCAAGCTTTTGACAGATGAAAGTAAGAAAAAAAGAGAGCAAATATTGCAGTTGAAGCCAGCATTGATCTCACCGACTCCTTGTTAGAGGCACTCGTTTGATTCCAAAGATACTAAACTGAATGACCTCAAAAAAAGCCTCTCAATCCCCTTGGGGCAGATTTATTTTTGCAAATGGAAAGGAAGATTAAATCATGGCCTGTTCCCACCCTCTTGTAGTCCACCGGGCAGTAATTACAACTCCCCAGACAAAGACACCATGACCCTGCCGAGTGGCATAAGCTAACCTTTCGTTTCACTGTCGGCTTTACACTTTGAGCAACAGAAACACATTAAACGTACATCAAAGGGCACGCAGTTGGAATTGAGACATGTCAAACCACCCACCTTGATTTCAATGTGCACACCTTGAGCGTCCTCTTTGACCGGTACATTTCCACGTTAGTAGTCCATCTGTCACTCAAAGCATGCCACTGACATGTTCACACTTAACTCATTCAATCCCAGCCATTTTCACTGGGGCAACCCCCTCAATCCCAGCGTTTTACTGGATTTTGACTGATCTTGCAAGGCCCAGAGAATATTTGGTGCTAATGCTACATAAACATGGAGCCTACCAAAACAAAGTTTGGGAAAAAAATATTGTTTCCATCTTTTTCCATTTTTCAGCAATCGGCATTACAAAATGGCTAAGTTTCATGAAAATGGCGATTCCTGGGTAAAAAACTGAGAAAAAGAGCTTTATGTAAAAGCATGCATTTCAAGCACGTGAGGCACCACTACCACCTACTGGTCACTTTTTCACATGATTTACAATACAAATAGCTTATTCTCATTTACAGATTGCATCCCCTCCTCCTCTTGATGACGCAAAAAAAAAAAAGATTTAGACGTACAAGTACGTCTTTGGTAGGTGGGGCTTAATTTTAAAAAGATGTACAAGTACGTCTTGTGGAGTTAAAGAGTTAATATGTATTTATCTATTTTTTTTCTTTATGTACAAGTCTATGCACAAACTTCATTAAAAAAAATTCTTAGGCACAAAAATCAATTACAGTACTACAAATTACTAAATGTCTTTGTATCATAATTCTCAATATAAAAAATATTTGATCCCAATGTACCGTATTTTCACGACGCGTCGGCGCACCGTATTGTTGGGCGCAGTCTCAGTAACAGGTGCTACTTCTGTATTTGACACATACACAAAACGGCACTGTATTATTGGGCGCAGCCAGGCATGGTAAAACAGGCCAGCTTAAACATACGGCATGCATGCACGCTAAAAACACGTTAGCTTGAAGCATACGGTAGCATGCATGCACGCTAAAACATACTAGGTATGTTATCTTAAAGCATACTGTAGCAGCTAAGACATACGGACACACGCTAAAAACACGTTTTTAAAAAGGCAACGGAAGCAAAACTGAGTTTGGTTGTACTTTATTTAGCCATTTTACAATGTACTCACGCGACTGGTACCTGCTAGGGGCGTGCCTTTAGCGTCCTCTTACACGATCACCCTTCACTCATTGGTGACTGGTACCTGCTAGGGGCGTGCCTTTAGCTTCCTCTTACACGCCCACCCTTCACTCATTGGCAGACTTCCGCATGCCTGTCGTCACTCACGTCCGCCTTTTCTCTGTATAAACAGCGTGTCGGCCGGAAGTGCTCCCAGTCAGGCTTTGGAACTCGGCGCATACACTAGACGCTCCGCATTATGAGGCATCCTGTCCATTTTGGAGAAAATTTAAGACTTTTAATGGCGCCTTATTGTCGTGAAAATACGGTAATGTGGTTTTAGTTTTCCTATCGTGCAGATCTCAGTCACTCAGATCTTGGATACTGACTGTGAGTAGATATTTTGGATTATTGCCGTTTACAGCGTTGGACAAATATAATGACAATCATGGTGGACTCTTAGGCACTCTTAGCAGAAATTCGTTTTTCAGCATTATTTCCTCCCCGTGGCTGTGCGTTGGTGTGTTGCAAGAGGCGTGCAAAGGAAATGGGGGGAAAATGAAATAGGAGAGTGGTTTGTTGAGGATGCTGTTGAGCAGCAAAGCATAAGCAAAATGCACCGATTGGGCTGAGGAAAGGGCACAGATAACCACTGCTCTCATACATTGGCATCAAGTAAAGAGATTGTCCAGACAGGCAGGCATATTGATTGCATGCTCTCCTCTGGCCCTTTTTCATTCATTTGAAAACTGAGTGGCAGAATGGCTCGTTTTGTGCGCGAGGGCCGCCAGAATTGTTTGGTCCCAGCTCCCCGAGCCGCGACCCTTCCCCATTGACGATTGCAGTCAGACATTGGCTTGGCTGCATGCTGTCAATGGCTCGTCCACATGTGCGGGCCTCATCCTCCACACCGCGGAGGGCCAAATAGAGTATGACCAATTCAGGCATATTTTCCCAACCATGGCTGAGGACAAATCGAAGCGTAGGTGTCATTATGTTTATGTTCACAACACATAAACATATGAACACAAACAAATCACCTTTCTTCTTTGCACGGATGCTTGTTGTAGCCGTTTGAAGAGACAGTGCACTTTCATAAATGAGGTGATGGGAGTAGCTGACACTTACCTGAAACAGCACATAAAAGAAGGCATTCTTATTTCATTAAGGAGCAAGCCACGGGAGCTGGAGGACTTATGATTTTAATCTTACAAAAACACCCGTGACGATATTAGTAGCATTTATATGCTGTCGGTTTATTCCGTAATCAGAATCACCTTTATTGGCCAAGTATGTAGAACAGATACGGAACTTGTCTCACTACACTCGTATCATCAAAAACAAGCAACTATGACAAACAAGGACATTAAGAATAGGTATGGAAAGACATTCCGTAATGTAAGGGCACCGTTGTGTGGTAGTCCCACCCTATGACAGCTGTGAGAAAACGTGCAAATTATCAAGCAGAGCTAACGTGATCAGTGGTAGAATACACTACTGTGACAGTTGTGCAGTTGGTGCAGATAATCATTGCACCATTTTAAAGTGACCCGTAGAAGTATTTGTAGAAAAAGTTTAACTGTACATTTTTTTTTCTTGAGCGCTTTAAAGTGTCTGGTGCTGTGGAATAGAGATCAGTGACAGTGGTGCAAGTAAGTACAGAGCTGGAGGTACAGTGATGATGAAGTAATGCTGTTACACAGGGGTGAGAAAAAATTGCGAAGAGCTATTATACAGGTAGATTTGGGTTACTGTTTGCGGAGTTAATGGCGAGAGGGAAGAAGCTGTTTTGAATGTCTGCTGGATTTGGTGCGCATGGATCGGTAGTGCTTGCCTGAGGGTTAGGAAGGGTTAGCCTGAGTAGCTGGAAAAGGTGGTGGGCAGGATGTGGGGGGTCCAGTAGGATTTTCCATGCCCTTGTCCTGGTTCTTGCGGTGTGCAAGTCGTCAAGAGTGGGTAGGGTGGTGCCAATGATTTTTTCCGCAGTCCTAACTGTCCGTTGCAGTCGGATTTTGTCCTTTTTTGTGGCGGCCCCCCAAACCAAAACGTGATGGAAGAACACAGGATGGATTCGATGACTGCCGTGTAGAACTGTCGTAGCACCTCCTGTGGCAGGCGGTGCTTCCTCAGCAACCTCAGGAAGTGCATCCTCTGCTGGGCCTTTTTCAGGATGGAGTTGGTGTTTTGTTTTTATTTATTATTATTTTTTTTTTTTACAGACCTTCAAAGACATAGATATTGTATAGTAGTAGCATGCTGTTGTGTGAGTAGATAAAACTAAAACTCGCAAAGCAAATGTGAATGTGACCTTGGGTGCAAATAAATCCCACGCCAACTGCACAACAACCAACTGTGTGAATGACTACATGATTGCTATTTCTTGCCAGGAGAGATTAAAGTCAAATAGATTTTGCTCATTCAGCTTTGTCTGTCCACAAAATAGTCAAGTAGAAACACACTGAAAATCCTCCTGTCCATTGTTCTTCAAAGTGTTTCCTGTTCTAAGTAGCTGGTTTCATATGTGATTTCTGAGTGTGACACTTGACATGAAATCCACATTCGTGACCTAAATTGAGCCCCTACGCCAGACACCTTGATGATTACAGCAACGTGCAGAAAAGTGTGAGGTCAAGTTACAATGGTATATATTAGTGTGACTGATCATGGTAATTAACCTGCCATGGTGGTGAAAGATGCTCTATGTTCACATTCCAACAGTTCACTGAACACGCTGTCATACCGGCAAACCTATTTGATTCAGTTTATTCGGCTATTTCATTGGCGGACTGATGAATAGGTGCTTGAGTGCACACGTCGCCGGTTTGGGTTTTTCAGTCGAATGACGAATGATCATCATAAGAGTCATGAAGCAATGTTCTTCTGCTCTGTGGTGTTCCTCACGGGTTTGACAGGTTATTTGACTGTAACTTATTCTGTTACCATCCAACATATATGTTGGGGTTACTTTTTGGGTTGTGTTTTTCTTTTCATTTGGGTGAAGCAGAAAGTGGTCGTCACAAAAGACTGACCCTCCAAAGCCGCTTCCCTGCACCTTCCGTTGATCTTGAGGCAAGAATCACCTTTTTCCTCAAGGTTTTTTTTTCTTTTTTGCTTTAGCGGTGACTCCTATATAATGACGCTGAACTAAAGTGGTGCATAAATCTAAAAGTGAGTGCTTGGGAGGCAATTTAGTGGATAAGAGTATAATAAGACACTATTTCTCATCTTCGACGTCAGTATAAGGTGGACCGTCATTCCAATCCTAAGGCCCTTGCACTGCCGTCAAACTAAATGGTAGAGTCGTGGGTTTGTCCCTATGTGATTTTTTGCATCAGAAAATAGCATTTGCTTCAATACAAATCAATTGCAAATACTTGGAATTCTCACAGAATTAAAAAATACAATTTTGTGATTTAAATGGAAGCATTCATGGCACTACATTAAACATAAAACAAATGAAAATGATTAGTTTAACAAGACTCCTCAATCATTGTCTAGTGTTAAGAATTCTGTTGATTACACAGAACTGATTGATGACTATTGGCGTCTCGGCTTGACTGAGGCAAAACGCAGTGCAGTCCTCTATTTGTCGAATCGATTGCTAATTTCCCGCAGTTATCAAATAGGCAATGAAGAAAATTTTGTCAAATTCCAAGTTTCAACAATTTTGTTAGTCTCTCACACTCATGCAATGATCCAAATTCAGTTCTTAGTCCAACAAAGAAAGAAAGCACCTGAAAGTTGGAGGTAAAACTTTCAACACCACTGCAGTGTGTCGGGCATTTTCACCTGATAGAAGTCATTGATGAAATTTATGGTTCCCCTCTGTGGTTATTTTGGGTTAATGGGGCGGTGATTACGCTGTCACTTCAATATTTTGACATATCTCCTCTACTGTACATTTTAAAGTTCACATTGGCGGCAAAGTCATAAAAGTAGGTCTTACTATGCCCGAGGCTCAATGATGAGTCATCACAAAGGTAATGTATTATTCACCTGCACACACTGTGGATTTCACTCTCTACTGCGTTAACATTCATTAACTGTACTCTCGGCAGGCTATTGTGGCCAGGTTTGCTCAGATTTGTGTTTACAGTACATTGGTGTCATCTTACACACAGTATTGGGAGGCGGAAATCAAATCGCTCGCTCATTATGAGGAACAGGAACCGTGCTGGCGGTGACATGTAGTTCTAGACTTTATAATACACTCGTTAGTCAAATTGATTTGTTAAAGCCTTGAAGAAGGACAAGAAATTCTACATGATCTTTCTCCAAAATGAATGTTAACTGCACACAGACTGTATTTCTGCCATGTTTTAGTTTTAGGGTGTGTAATCTAAATAAGGCAAAATTATTCCCTGAAAGAAGCAAAACTTATCTTCAACATTCATAGTACCAAACACCACAAGTGTAGTGAAAAATAAGTAAGATCTAAAACAACTGTCAAGTCTTAATTAAAGCTAAGATGGTCTTGCTTTCCATCCCTTGTTTGCTAATTTCTAAATTGTGTGTGTGTGTGTATCTCTCTCTCTCTCTCTCTCTCTCTCTCTCTCTCTCTCTCTCTCTCTCTATATATATATATATATATATAGAGAGAGAGAGAGAGATCCATCCATCCATCCATTTTCTGAACTGCTTTATCCTCACAAGGGTCGCAGGGCGTGCTGGAGCCTATCGCAGCCTTGTTCGGGCAGTAGGCGGGGGACACCCTGAACCGGTTGCCAGCCAATCGCAGGGCACACAGAGAAGAACAACCATTTGCGCTCATAATTATACCGAGGGACAATTTGGGGTGGTTAATCGGCCTGTCATGCATGTTTTTGGAATGTGGGAGGAAACCGGAGTACCCGGAGAAAACCCACAACAGAGAGAACATGCAAACTCCACACAGGGAGGCCAGAGCCAGGATCGAACCAATGACCTCTGCACTGTGATGTCGACGCGCTAACCACCGCACCCCCCCCCCCCCCTCTCTCTCTCTCTAAATAAAATGATAGCACCCTAGTGTGGAAAAACTCAGTCAGGACCAAGATGAGAGCATGAACTCCCTTGTGTGTCACTATATTTGTATGCAGCCACGTCAGACACAGTTCACCGTCTGAAGTCATGAAATCGACGTGAAATTGTACTTGAGCTGTCCCCACGAGCTGATGCACAGGCTTGGATGCGAGGCAGTCAGACAAGGAGGGTGATTTAGTGGAAGCTATTTCAAGCTCATCAAAGACGCTCTGTGTCATACTCGAGAGGGAGCTGGAATGACAGGTTCAAGGCAGGGTGGAGAGGAGGTCCCATGTCATTGGTGTCCACATCCGGCAAAACAAACACTTTCAATAATATACTGCCATGCAGACAGGAAGTCATTGTTACTTTATGAATACATTTATCACATTGGAAAGAACATAGGGAGGACACAGTGGTTAGCACGTTGGCCTCACAGTGCAGAGGTGCAGGGTTCGATTCCCGCTCTGTATAATAAAACCATGTAGTAATAAATGCAATAATATCTATGAAACATTGCCATGTAAATTTACCAGAGCAGGCTGCAACATGTGAAAAAAATGACACTGTACTTTTATTTAGACGTGGAGAAGCAACATGTAATTCATTATCGAAGATTGCTTTTGTAGTCTGTTCCAAATAACTGTCAACATTCAGATGCTCGTTCGTGGTCATGTTGTGAGTAAGTGGAGCAGAAGCTGCCATGTCACCTTACTTTGTACTCACTGTGCATCCTCTGTACAAAATCTCTTCTTCCTGCAATAACGAAACAAGAAAAGACAACTATTGGTGTTTCCCAATTTTCATTACGGTAATATAAAATATTAACCTCCAAAGTCATGAGCTCTGACAAGATGCCAAGGTAACATTCATGCTAATTTGTCGAGGTCCGTGCTCTCTAATAATCCCGCCTGAATTTTCCCTCTTCCTATATTGGAAATTAGCCAAATAACCTCTCAGGGTCTCTGCTAAATATATGGATGGCAAGTGACTCCTTAACTGCTGCCAGGAGCCTTTTGATTAAGTTGGCTATGTTTTAATTAGTGCAAATCCCTCCACCTTACTGGAATCAAAACAGTGTATTACCACAGCAATGAGCAGAAGGCAAATTGCTCAAAGGCCTTTGTGTGTGAGGCAGCATAACAGTACTTTCATTTAATGGAACTTGTTTCATGGACATCCATCCATCCGTCCATTTTCTAATCTGCTTATCTTCACAAGTGCTGCAGGCGTGCTGGAGCCGATCCCAGTTGTCTATGGGGAGTAGTCGGGGACACACCCTGAATTGTTTGCCAGCCAATCGCAGGGCACACATCGACGAACAACCATTCGCGCTCACACTCACACTTCGGGACACTTTAGAGTTTTCCATTAACCTTCCATTAATGTTTTTGGAATGTGGGAGGAAACCAGAGTACCTGGAGAAAACCCACACAGGTACAGGGAGAACATGTAAACTCCACACAGGAAGATCCAGAGCCGGAATCGAACCCTGCACTTCTGCACTGTGAGGCGGACGTGCGCATCCCTCTGACTTTTCTACAACTATTTATTTTCAACTTTTGTGAAAGGTTATCCGTGTTAAGCCTACTCAAGTCTAAAGTCTCGTTAGAGTCTTCACTTCATTAGAAGTAATCCACTGTGTGTGTTTGTGTGCGTCTCAGGCTTATTGAACCTGGAGCAGCTCCTGAGGCAGTTCCTCATCTCCAAGGAGACCCTGTCAGTGCGTATGCTCGACGACAGCCAGGACCCAACCCCGCTCCTGAAGGAGATACGAGACGACAAGACCCCCACCATCATCGTTGACGCCAACGCCACCATGTCCCATATCGTTCTGGAACGGGTGAGTTTTGTGCACACGATGGAAATATAACAAGAATCCCTGAGGACTGAGAAATGCTGAAGGCAAGAAATGTTCAAGGATAAAAGTAATTCAATATGTAGAGATTTTATTTTATTTTTTACTTGGAAAAAAAAAGAGACGTTTTTCAGCTTCATTTTTGTTGAGATATAAATTGTATTTCCCATGGCGGACAAAGTAGGGAATGAAGAAAATACAGAAAGAGTAAAATGTTCTTTTTTGTTATTTCGTTTTTTGTTTTTACTGCCATAATCCATTTGCTGTCTTGAATCACAAGGAAGACAAATTGTTGCAGTTTGGGCTGAGGGCACATCTTTGAAAAACAAAGCGTCATCAGTCTACAGTTGCAGAAATAGTCCAAAATAAAGACAGCGGAATTGAGGCAGTGCCAAAAAGAATTTAAAAAAAGAAAAGATGCTTCTACGTCCAAAAAATATTGATGACAGCATGAAATGTTTTTCAACCCATTTTTCATTATTACAAGGTGACTATTCACCGCATATTAAATGATACGGATGTTTATCTCGATAGACTGATGACACTATACATGTGCAAACATGCGTGTTCACACACTCCCTGAACTCATTGTTTCACTTCTGTTCATAGTTCATTTCATCAGTTCAAAAGAGTGCAGATGACTATTTTTGCTATCAAACCCCCTTTTGTGGTGTTATGTTTTTTTGTCGAAGGAAAATCTTATTTAGATGTTTCAGATGTCAGAAAAGCAAAAAAAAAACAAAACAGTGGTGCTACACTTGAAATTCATGCTTTTTTTTTCCTCAGAAAATGGAAATCTAATGCTGATTGCGAAAGAACGGAAAAAGATAGAAACAAACTTTTTTTTTCAGCCTTATCTTTCTTTTGGTCGGCTGCATGTTTATATCGCAATAGAACACAAAAATCTGCGGGCCTGGCAAATCAGTCAAAATCCTGTAAAACGGTTGATTGAGGGGTTTGCTCCAGTGAAAAGCAGCTAGGATTCAATGAGTTAAACAATTACATATTGTTTGGTGGACCTGGACGGACCTTTTGTTTTGAATTCAGGTCACCTCGTTCTTTGTCCCGCGAATGTACCGTCTTTACGCAATGCTTACAATTCTATGCTTCTGCTGTAGCTTTTATTTGCCACAGTCCAGCCTCAAACGACGATACTGAACATTATTTTTCTCCCGACCTATTTTTCAATGCATAAAAAACACCTCGTGAACCTCGGCACATTCCAAAAATAACCTGTGATCTGCAAACCCATAAAGCCCATTATATTAGGATAAGAACATTTTTACGGCGCCATTAGCAAGCACGACACTTTGTCTCCAGCAGAACAATATGATCCTAATGTGCTTTCTCCTCTCCAGCACATGCTGATAATTAACCTCTCAGTACATTATTAACACCTTGGACACTAAAAAATGATGACGCCTTGCCTGATTGGAGATTAATGTCTGTAAGAGGCTCGATGACATCGATACTATGATCTGGGGAGAAGCGAGGGTGTTCGGCGGTGGCATATAGTCCTGCTGTTATTAATACACACCTCATTATTTCTGCAAGGCAATAGATGGATGGATTGCCAGATTGAAGGTGACGTCAAACGGATGCATCATGGAGTGGGGAGAGGCGGCGTTTTGTTCCGTTTTCATTTGCTCTTTTTCCTGCAGTGGTCTTCTTTTCAATCAAGCATTCAGGCTGCCATCAGCGGTCATCTGATCACCATAGCAACCCGAACAACAGTGGGCCAAAGAGCCGTAGGAAGCCATAGTGGGATGTCTGGCCTCTCACCGCCTATGTAACCCGTTTCTCTCTTCCTCCTTTCTCCTGATTATACATTCAGAGCCACTCCAAGTATTCATTAACATGGCATGATATTTACAGAGAGAACTGTAAAAATGGGAGAAAATAATCAAATGATTTTGTCATGACGGTATATGTTACCGTTATGATCCCGGTGACCACGGCAATCACGTTGCAGGCCACGAGTGGAAAAAGCTGAATGGATGTGAGACAAAGGGCACGTGATGATTTCAAACGTGACTTGCCATGGCCGACGGGCCGTTATTTTGAAACCAAAAAAAAAAAAAAAGAAATGGCCTCCGCATTTATGATAAGGATGAGAATCGTAGTCAGCCATAATAAAACGGTGTGAACACAACAAGATGTGACAAAACGTAGTCGGCCATGACAAAGCTTGAAGGCCATCTGAAGTCGAATGGAAAGCATATTTATTTCCATGGGACCTCTCCGTTTCAAGTTTTGTCACCTACTGCCCCATTTTGTCTCATTTCGTCACAGTTCTCACAGCAAGCTAGGATGAATGGTAACCGTTTCATCACGTTCAATCCGTCCATGCCTCGCACGATAAGGTGTTCTTTCTACGGCACAACACTGCCCTGCGATGCAAAACTAGCTATAGCGCCGACTACCGTCACATACGGAACGGATGTCTGAACGTAACAGTTGATTAATGTCCAAACATCCATCCATTTTCGAATCCGCTTGTTCTCACAAGCGTTGCGGGCCTTGTGGAGCCTGCAGACAAGATCGTATTTTAGTGTATCACTCCGTGCACTTATCTATCCATCCGAATTTCTTTCTTCCTTCGCCTCCCTTTGTGGAACGCTGTCCGTCTTTGTGGACGTCAAGAGACACCGGGGTTTTGAAAAGCTGACCAGCTCCACTCTAAAGTGGGAGAGCAAAACATATCAAAGTTTCACACCGATGTGTTTGCCGGGCTCGGATGAAACGAGCGCCCATCTTGTCCAAAGGGATCCTGACTTGTCTTGTGTGCATCTTCCAGGCGAGCCTCATCGGACAAAGGTCTCGCCTTTGTGAGCTTTTAGTATTCAGAGCGATTTAGGTCAGTTGTGTTAGCGTGCCGAATGTAATCTCATTCAGTCAGAGAACAGCTGCAAAGACCTGCAGTGGTAAAGATACTCAGCTCGCTATCGGAGACAGTCAGCAGTATATTCAAAACACAAATATAACAATTGCTGTTCCTTGAGGATTATTTCCGTTCAGTTCAATGAATTTGAGTAGCTTTTGTGCAACGGGGCATTCAACACCTAAAGGAAGTCTTTCTTAATTTATTTTCATGACTTTTGCTTTTAATGACTTTTGGATGGCGTGAGGCAAATTTTTTGCTGCCACCAAAGTAGGGATGGGACTGAATTTATTGACACACAATAGGAAATGAACGATCGATTTGATTGTTTTTGTGTGGGGGTGGGGGGGGGCATCTGAATATTCTAAACTCCTGTTTCTATGAAAGACAATACTGTTCAGAGGAGTTGAGCCACAGCCTGAATTTAGATCTGCTTCCGACAGATGATGTCATGTTCCGCTTGTTTCGATAGCAAAACAAGGAAATTGATTGAACAGCACCTCCGCTAGTTACCACCAGGTATTGCACTCCATTGCGCGTCATTTACTTCACCACATGACGAATTAATCATCAGTTCAACGCAATCAACCAAATGCTTAACAATCAAGTCATCAATGAAACATTTTTTGTGAGACAATCACTCTACACTTTTTGGGGGGCTTGAATCTGATGGCAATATAATCAAAGTGAGAGTTTTTCAAGGTCATTGTTGCTAGTTGTGGAAAATACTTGACCTGATCATCTTGCATACTGTGTGCCAATACCTATTTTTGATAATGACAGCAATTCTGAAAAGTTCACCATCTCCTTCACGCTCGCACTCTGCTGTGACTTTGATTTAATCAAATTGTCAGACACTTGTCGTGCGGCATACTAATTCACCTCTGAAATTTAATTGTGCACCCCAGAGCCGCAGTCAGATAAATGTCTGTTCTTATCAAGAACGGGATTTGATCAGCGTGCCGCGGCGGGGAGCACAAGTTCGCTGACCTCTCACCTCTTCATATCCTTCACTCTCTCGACTTTCCAATTTGTTTCACTTGCTTCTGTTTGGACTCCAAACCTTTAATTTTAGCCCCCCCCCCTTTTTGTTTCTCTTACCCCACTCTAATGTTTGCCCTCACTGCTCCTCTTCTTCTTTTTTGCTCTGTGCAGGCATCAGAGCTGGGAATGCTTTCAGCCTACTACACGTACATCTTCACCTCTCTGGTAAGCAAAATAGGAGCTGCTCTTTGCTTTTAGATGAATGTAACTTTGAAAGCCGTGAGCCTCTGATGTTGTGCAATCCTGAAAAATATGCTGAAAGTCCACCTGCGTGCAAGAATGGATTGCGTTGGACGAAAGATGCTGCACTGTCTCGATATACAGTCGCGCTGAAAGACTGTGCGTGCCCCTGCGACATAGTAGTTTTTTGTTATTCCTTCTTGACATCAATAATTGGATGGATGGATGATGTTAGGCAGACAGGAGCTGAGACAGAGACGCAGTATGACACCATGGCCTCATTATTCAAAGTCTGCCTGCCTTCTTTGCCTCCTTTACGTTTGCTTCCGTTAGTTGCAGCTTATCTCGACTTTCCACAATAATTTGCGGTGGAGTGTTGCCGGAGCAAATCTTGATAGAGGTCGAGTGTTTAATGAAATTCTTTGTCATTGACAGTATTTATAATATTGTGCTAAGACGGGGGGTGTCAAACTCATTTTTGTCGCGGGCCACGTTGAAGTCAAGTCTTCCCTGTGAGGGCCGTTACAATAGTCAAACCAAATAAATGTTTAATCATCTCATGGTGTCATTACTTCGACACAACCCATAATGGCTTAGCAGTTTTGAAATCACTCAAGTCAACTTTATGGTTTGTTCAAATAAGTGTAAACAGGGGAACAAAATTATTGAAAAATCGCAATGGCTTTTATCACACATGACAATTTCACATTTCGATACAGATTTTAGCAAGGATCATGGAAGTTGACATACATGATTTGCTTTCACCGACCACAAAAAATGACGTGGCGGGCCGGATCTGGCCCCTGGGCCCTGAGTTTGACATCCGTATGCTAAGAGATTTATGGGCGATGGACAGAACAAATTGGTTCAGACTTGACAGAGGTCTGCCCTCCATTCAGTGCTTTTAGGCAGGATTTACATGACAGGTTTAAATCTCTTATTCCAATTTACTGGCCATACCCAATTACTTTGACTGAAAAATGAGATATGTGCCATTGCACCAAATCAGTGCTACTTGCTGCCCAGGAAATAAAATCTATTAGAAAATGAACAATAAAATGTTTTGGGTTTTTTTTTTTGTAAAACAGCAAAGTGTCTGATTTGATTACATATTTAATAAATACAATTCAAAAGATTAAATCACCTTGATTTTTTTTTCCACATTTGTCTTGCTCCCGACTATACTTTCACCTAGTCCTGTTAACCTAACACAATACAATTCTCAGAAAAATGTTGAATATTCCTCAAGTCCCCTGAAGGTAGTTTTAAGTAAGTTTGTTTTTCTGTAAATATCATATTTCAAATATTACAGTGGGTGGGCGTTGGAGGCTTGTATTTTTTGTTTAATATCCAAGTGAACATGCTCATCTTTGTTGAATCATTCATTCATTCCAGTAAAACAAGAGCACTACTAGTTTATTACAAAAAGCTCCAAACAGCCAAGAACTAACCCCGCCATTGCCGTAAATAGGCAGTTTCTACGGTAGATCAAATGAACAAACAAGGTGCACAGGTCAGAGCATTAAATGAGTCTACTGGGACTCTAATTTAGTTCGTTTATTTCTGGCTTCCCTTTAACTATGACTGCGATATGCGCTGCCTCTCTTTGAGTTTATGACCTTCAACCTTAACAGAGCACACTGAAAATGGAAGTCAGATTTACGCAATTTTTTTTTTCATATTTTAGGCTGTTTATAAGAGATCTAAGACTGATCCCAAAACAAGACAAGATTGTCTCTGCTGCATGTAGCGGCATGATAAACCGTTGGCCTTACAGGTGCCATGTCTGCTGTGCAAACAGTGTGTGTTGTGGTAATAAAACCAAATTCAAAGAAATGCTTAAAAATCTCTCTCTCTCTGGATGTCTGAAAGACTTGGGGGTTTTTACTGGTTCCTGCACAGTATAGTATAGAATTCTAACAGTCATTTTTTCAGACCTCGATGATTGTCAGTACAGCATTTGATATGCTCCAGTTCACTGGTGTCAAAGTCAAGGCCTGGGGGCCAAATCCGGCCCCCCACCTCATTTTAGGTGGCCCGCGGGAGCAAATCACGTGTGTCGACTATCATGATTCTTGCTGAAATCTGTACCGAAATGTCAAATTGTCATGGGTAATAAATAACGTTGAGATTTTGCACCGGCCCTCCGAGGGAAGCTGTAACTCCGAAGTGGCCCGCGACAAAAAATGAGTTTGACACCCCTGCTCCACTTCAAACATTTAATGTATTTATAATGTATCAGGATTAAATTTGCTTTAAAAAACCTGCGGGTGAAAATGATGAATCTTGCCCAAAATAGGAAAACTACTGATAAATACATGGCATCCTTCAGAAGTCCATGTTAGATGAAATATGCATCTATTGTAGTAGATAATACAATGTTAATATAGGTCACGTTATTGCTCCCCTGCATGCCTTACACTTAGGGGCCTGTTCTTAATTCTCGCTATCTTTTTGCGTTGGCTCTCATTTTCTTGGCTTTGTTCACTCTTCGTTCCTCCGAGCTTTGCGTCCTTCTGTCTGCTTACCCCACTGGCACTTCATTTATCTTTGCTCTGAGACACCCGTGACTAACGATGTGCCACAGCGCTCCATTGCCTAATCTGTTTCTCCTAACTCATCTGAAGACACCCATCAACGTCCTCATGCCACTCACCTGTAATTTGCATTTCTTCAAGTCTTGCCTTGTGCCCCCTCACAGATTTGGCCGCTGTCTGTCTTCATTTGCGAGTTTTGCTACATTTATTCTGTTTGAATGGGGTTTATTTATTTATTTTTCCAGGAAAAATATGCCTTTAAAGTCATATGAAATGTCAGTCATGTATTAACCTGTGTAAAAATCTCAGAACATATTGAAATAAGGCACTTGGATTTTGCTGTTTATAAAATTTTTTTGTAAACCTGCAGCAGTGTTCATTCCATTGACTTATTTTGCGTCATTCATTTCATCATAAATATATTTTTTCAGCTGACCCCCCCCCCCCCCCCCCAAAAACAAATAAGAAGCCATTCGTTGACACGATAATGACAACTAAATTGACGGACAATTTCTTCAACATATAAAAGACGAACGAAAAACCACTGTGACAAAATCCAATCAGAAGAAGGAATCACGTGCAAGTAGGAGAAGAGAACCACTTCAAAAATGGAACAGACGGGACAAAATGAGAAAAGAACCAATCAGACCAACATGACAGACCAATAATTGTTGTTCAAATGTTGTTGTTCAGCATAATTTTCGGACGAATTAAGTGATGGTTGATTTTCTGCGGCACACCATGCCATGATGAAACCGATGATAACCATTGCTGATGAAACACTGCCAGTGATGTGAACCATTGCGGCTTTTTGAAAGAAGTGTGTAAAGCAAAACCACTCTACATGTACTAAAGCAGAGAGAGTGAAAAACAGCATCAGTCTTTGAAAGGTGGCCGCTGACAGAACTGTTGTCATGGAACCTCTTACGGGCAACTTAATACAGCATATGCATGGGAGTCATGCACACACCCACGCGCACACACATGCACGCGCACACACGCACGCACAGAGGCTTGTTGTACCTAACCTGATGGATGGTCGGCACAAAGAATGATAAAAGGACACACGCTTGTGCGGACAGACACATTTTCAGTCCCACTGGCACTCAGTCTATGCTCTGTGGCTTCCATCTAAGTGATTTGTTCCCCACCACCCAAGCTACTCTGCGGGATTGAATAAATCACATCAGGTTGCTTGTGACTCATATGTTGATGGGACCCCTAATGCCATTTGAAGGTTAGCTGAGCACGAGATCGGGCCTGCCAGTGACGGCGTTGCCTTGTTTTGATCTCGACAAAAAGAAGAGCGCCACATGCTTGGAAACATTTGCACGCATGTATTATCCAGTGCAACCCCCACCTGCTCACCTGTCCGCATATTTACTTTGTTCCTTTTCACATCCACACACTTGTCACGTCAGTCACCGCGGTCTGGTTTTAGTCCGTAATGATAAAAAGCAAGTTATTGAACATATTCTACGCTCGTGGGTTCCTACCTCCCGCCAATACCACCTTGCTGTCTTTAATATTTCCTGTCTTTTATTTCGTTCATTATTGTTAAATTCTGTGTTCACGTCTGTGTGTGACAGACGCATGGAACAATTAGGAAAATACGAAACAAACCACATCTCATATTGAAACAATACGGGATGCAACGTTTAATTCCCAAATAAAGGATGAGTCCGTATTTCAAGGGGCGGATGGCAACGTCACACATTACCGACCGGGGCTATGAAAGCCACCAGGATGCACAAAGATGAGCATGTTCACTTGGATATTAACAACCCCCCGCAACCCCATCCGCTGTCATATTCGAAATATGATCTATAGACAGAAAAACAAACTTTTGGTCCTTCCAGTGGCCTGCAGGGGATCTGAATGTTGTGACTTGATTTATAGTCAGAATTTTTCTGAGAAGGTTCTGCTAGGTAAACAACTGTGTGAAAGTATAATCGGGAGCAACACAAATATGTGAAGAAAAAAATATCAAGGCAATTAATCTTTTTAATGTTATTTACTAAAATTGGAATCAGATCAAAGTGCACTTTGCTCAGGCTGAGTTTAAAAAAAAAAACATTTTGTAGTTCATTTTATAATACATTGATGCATTTGATTTTTTTCGTGTGCAGCAAGTATCAGTGATTCAGGGCAATGGCACACATCTCATTTTAGAGTCAAAGTAATTGGGTATGGCCAGTAAATTGGAATAAGAGACCTAAACCTGTCATGTAAATCCAGCCTAAAAGCACTAAATAGAGTGCAGGCCTCTGCCAAGTCTGAACCAATTTGTACTGTCCATCGCCCATAGATCTCTTAGCAGAATATCATAAATACTGTCAATGACAAAGAAATTCATAAAACACAAAAGCTCTATTAAGATTTGCTCCTGCAACACTCCACCACAAGGTATCGTGGAAAGTCGAGATAAGCTGCAGCTCACGTCAGCAAACGTAAACGAGTCAAAGAATGGAGGGAAAGAAATGAGTGAAGTGATTGTCAACACTCAGCACATTGCTTATTTTTAATCACATTCAATTTGACTTTGAATAATGAGGCCATGGTGTCATACTGCATCTCTGCCTCAGCTCCTGTTTGCCGAACATCATGTCGGTGATGTAAGCGTGTCATGGCATGCAAATCTAGACTCCCAAAGTAAGTCCAAAATTCCAAATACAAATTTTGCCTTTTAAATCAGGGATTCTCAAAGTGCGGTACGCATACCCTGAGTGGTACGCAGGCTCTCTTTAGGGGTACATAAAAGAATCATGGAATTAAATACAAATATACCTTCTGCGTCTAATCTCTCTGCGCATTCTTCTTGTCTTAATACCCTCTGTGGAGTCTGGGCCTTCCGCTGGAGAAAGTCTCTGGGGGGGTCTTTAAAAAAAAAAAAAAGTCTCATACTGCTCATCCTTTAAGCTGCTGTTCAAAGCTCTGAAAGATGCTGAAAAGGAAAGCAACTTGAGTCAGTATATCGTTTTGTTGTGTGGATCAAGTAGATTTAGGCAGTTTGTACGAATAAACGCTGCTATGTGCAAGCTACAATCATTGTAAATACACATCTGTTTCATACATATATACAGTAGGTTTCTACAGTTTTATATATACTGTATATATATATATATATATATATATATACTGTATATATATATATATATATATATATATATATATATACACACACACACACACACACCGTATTTTCCACACTAAAAGACGCACTGCATTATGAGGCGCACCTTCAATGCGCACCTTCAATGAATGGCCAATTTTGTAATTTTTTTCATATATTGGGCGCACCGCTTTATTAGACGCAATCTACAATGCATCCACTAGATGGAGCTACGCTCACCGAAACACCAACAGAACGATCAGATTTCAGTAAAACGTATTTAATAAAGCAGCGACACAGTTCACTTAACCAACAGCAAGTTATAACATTGATTCGTTCACGTTGAACTCTCTTACAACTGCTCTATTTCAGTGTTCAACTGCGTAACCAATCGCCTTAAGCCTGGGTGTCAAAGTCAAGACCCGGGGGCCACATGTGGCCCGCGAAAGCAAATCAAGCATGTCAAGTTCCATGATGCCTGCTAATGTCTGAACCAAAATTTTAAATTGTCATATATAATCCACCCTAAAGGTCATTATTCTTGACTTCTGATTTGAAAACTAGGTATGCATCAATTGTTGTGTACTGTATATGTAATATGTGGAGGTGATTAAACATTTAGATGGTTTCCCAAAATTCATAATGGCCCTCCAAGGGAAACCGGAACGACAATGTGGCCCTCAACAAAAAGGAGTTTGACACCCCTGGCCTGAAGTTTGAACTCTGCGTTCTCAGCATGTCTCGAGCAAGGAGCCATTTTGGGGGTCGAAATATTACCATAATGACCATACACAAGGCGCATCGGATTTTAAGGCGCGCTGTGAGATCTTAAGAAACTGGCAGGCTTTTAGGTGCGGAAATTACGGTATTCTATTTCTTAAACGTATTTGAGATGCAGAGCATCCCGTACACGTCCTTTTTTCTATTTTGTTTCATGTATCAGCATCAGCTAAAAGGCTTTAGGCTTCGCAGTTTTTATGTCATTCCCTTGCCCATGGCTTGCAAATTGACATTGGAGCTGCGTTGCAAAATTTCCGCGTGCTAAGAAGTTTTTTTTTCTGTCCCCGGCCGCGGTTCAGCTGCAGTTTGAGAAGCTTTATGGTGTCACACTGCTACAACGCATCGTACAATTTACGCTATCCATGGGAAGTTTCTAGAAACTCAGCGGATGGCCTGCTACCATCACCATTGATGAAAACGCTTGGAGTAGGCATTTGTGCAAAGTCAGTCAGGTCTATCTGGAGGGCTGAACTCACATTCAACATCAACAAAACCGCTCAAAGTGAGGCTTCGGATAACCTGAAGTCGCCACAAAGTAAAGCTTTATCACCCTCCGAAACCATCTGCTGAATCAACTTTTTGTGTTTGCTGGCTTTGCGCGACCGACTGCTCCGAGAAGTCAGTATTTTCGTCAGTGGTGGAACAAGCAGGCTTTCTGCTGCATGATTTGTGATGAACAGATCCTGTTTTGAGAAACTTGCCATGGATAGCATCAGCTATGTTCAATGTTGTCAAACCGGAGCTGAACCACAGACCTAAACCGACAAATGTCTGACCAGGTGGCAATTTTGCAACACTGCTTCATTGTTAATTGGCAAGCTATCAGCGAGGGAATGATATGCTAACAAAAACTATCAAGTGCTGTTCGATGGCTCCATATTTGTCCAAATGATACCTGAAGATTTTTTTTTTCATATCGTGACGTTTGGTTCACCCTTTACAATAATAGATCCAAGTACATTTCTCCTTGTATATTTTCTCCTTGTTGGAGAAAAAGGAACGAAATGTGTCTGCATCCTTGGATGCAGGTTGAACTGACTTCCCATGATCTCCTGAGCTTGTCGCAATTCAAATATACTGTAGATGTCTTCAATCTTCTGCTTTTGTGATGGTTAGGAGGTTTTGGGGAGTTTTTTCCGCAATGTTTTTGTTGGTTTCCCAGTAGTGCGACCGCAGGGCCGTTGTTCATTTAAGCTAATGCTTTTATTTTTGACCCTCATTTTAATGTATGCCCATAGGTTACTATGTATTAATTATGAAGTGAGGTTTTGTGTTCGGCTGAGGCTGTTATCTGAGTTAATCCCCATTATTCTTTGTCAAGACACTGGCATGCCCTCCATGCTTTATGACCAAGTTGGAGCTCTGAGCTCAACATACCATTTGCTTGTAATTATTTCTTCCTTTCTTCAAAGAAAGTGTTTTATCACCTTAGATCAGCTCAAATATAGGCTAGCATGATTTTTTTCTTTCCTTTTTCATCTTATTAGAAAGGTTTGTTTTCCTCTGCTGGGGTTGTTTTGATCTGTGGTGTTCTTGTCATTTCACGGTTTCCTTACAGCCAATCCTCAGGCCATCTTTCGCAACAAACAGCATATGTCCCTCACTCCGCCTTCCTCAGGCTTTGGCCTTAATGAAAAATATTATCTAGGCGATCCAGAATTCAATTTTATGTCTATTGCTCAGGCCGAATTTCCTTTCCAATTTTTAAAGGAACTAAAAAAAGAATCATCCACCTTGCCCTGCAAAATCCACGAAGCACCTTGTCTTTCAAAAGGTTTCAGAGTGCGCTCATTGTGACTGTGAAAATGATTGAGATTTAATTAATTCCCCTCCGCCGCTTATGTCAGGTTCATATTGCCCTGTTTAGACTCATAGCTGAGACTCAATCGGCTGAGAAATGGAAAAGGTAATGGGCTATGTGGAGGGAGACAAAAAGCATGCAGACTGTAAACAACATTAATATGTCATAAATAATATGTGCTTGCCTTCCATCTGTAATACAAATAACTGACTATTTTTTTGCATTAGAGAGGCTCATTGCCAATGTTCTTAATGGCGGTAGAAATAATTTTTTACATACCGGTAAATTATGTGTTATTACAGTACTGTACTTTGATTTACTCTACATATAAATTATATCAACCCTCTAATGTATTTCAAAGTTACCTTGGCCCCAATTGCTCTGCTCTGGTAACAGAAAATTAATTGAGCAGAATAGAAAAAGCCTTATTCGTACCATCATCGACAAATGATGGTTCTAACCAAGTGGCCAGCACACAAGAATGCAAACATGAACAAATACCCACCCACAGTAATGTATTTAGTCGTACTGATGAATTCAGGATTACTTTTATCAACAGGTGGATTTTTTTTTCCTAAACGTCATAGCTATAAATTACACCACATGGTAAAATCCGTATCGTGCGAGCTCCTATAGGTCAAACTTAAACCCCCACAAAATAGCTGTTGTCGACGATGTCATGAAACCAACCACCTGCTGGCTCGACTTCTTCCAATCCTCTCTGCTCAAATCACATATCTCCACCCTCAGCCTGATTATTAGCCTCCCATTTCTAACTGCTCATGTTCCACCTGCTCTCCAAATTGCTGTCATTCGCCCCCTCCAGAAGAAATTCTCCCAGACCCAGATAGTATGGCAAACTCCAGGCCTATTTCGAACCTCCCCTTTTTTTCCAAGTTACTTGAAAAATATCGTTGCCACACAGCTTCTGGACCACTTCACACAAAACAATCTGTCTGACAATTTTAGGTTTGGTTTTAGTGCAGCCCATAACTCTGATCAGGGTTCACAAACGACCTTTTCATGACTGGTGACTCAGGATCGCCAACACCTCTCATTCTCCTGGACCTAACAGCGGCTTTTGACACCGTGGACCACACCCTCCTCCTTTTAGCGTACCCATACCACCGTAAGACTGAAAGACTGATGGACAACCTAGTGTAATGACTTAAGACAGGACTGACCATGTCTCGCATGAAGGAAGTGAGTCCAGACCGCTCCATGTCACCTGTGGTGTTCCCCACAGGTCAGTACTCAGACCCATCCTCTTCCAGGTATACATGCTTCCTTTTGTTCACGTCATCAGTAAACATAAACTGTCTTTCCACTGCTATGCTGACATCACACAACTCCACATTAAAAATGGACCAAACTCCTCCATAGCGCTGTCATCTCTCATTTCCTGCTTTGAGAAAATCAAGGCCTGAACGAACAACAGTTCAACAGCAATAAAACAGAAGCACTCCTCATTGGTATCCACCATCACGTTCACTCCTCATATCCCAAGTTACCTTCGACAGACAGGTCATTCTCCTCTCCTCCTCAGCAACAAACTTTGGTGTCCAGTTGGACCTCCATCTGACCTTCAAACACCATATAAAAAAAACATTTTACCACCTTCGCAATCTCTCAAGATGCCTTAATTTCCTCAAGGCTGTACTACTTTAAAAGGCTCTTCATCAGGATACCGAGCAACATTCTGTTACTAATCCATAAATGCACACACGGACTCACACCAACCCGCCTCCAAGAACTCATCATGCTAAACATCCACCACCCGTACCTTCAGATCTATCAACACCTCACTCCCCCAAGTCCCCAGTACCAGGAGCTCCACCATAAGAGACAAGCCGAATCGCGACTCTGTAACGACCTAACACTGTTGAGAGTGGACACCAAAATCTGATCTGGTCACTTTCACTGAAATAAAAATGCGGACAGTGGAGCTTCAAGAAACGATAGGATTAAAATTATTGATTTGCCTGCAGTTTGAACAAGGCCTTTGTGTCCAGAACTGACTCCTCTCTCACACTAAAATGACCTAAAAATCAACTGGGGTAACTGGAAGAGAGCACAGCAGGTTTAAAAAAAATGAGAAAAGGACAAGTATTTTTCTTAATCTGCTGCACCTCACGCAAAGTCCTCTGCCACGCACTTTGAAACGAGCTGCTCCTGACCACTTCCATACATAGCATAGGCTAACAGCACCCCTTCAAAGTTAGTCGTGTTATTCAAATCTTAAAACAGTTTAGTGTCAACACTGCAACCCATAAGAATTGTTCATAATGTACAGATGCACACTGTAAACTTGATTTGAGTCAAACAGCTGAACTGAACAGACTGTCCTCTCAAAGATAAAACATCATTGCCCCCCCCCAAGTCTCCACCTCCCTTTGTCGGGTTGCCAAGACAACAAAAGCAACCTCTTTCCAGTGTCCATTTTGCCAGTTATGAGAATGTGAATTAAACTTCTCTCATGTAGGAATGAGGATGGAAATGTAGCTTGTGCAGCTTTGAGTTCATCTTGTAGTCATGTATGCTTTCTTCATTTGCTCGACCTTCTTGAAGAGGAAAATGTCACTGTCACATTCTCACTTAGAGAACAGAATGAGGACAGTGTTGATGAATGTAACAGTATCCACAGAGGGCGGTATAATGAGTCATGTTTGCCAAACTGCGGGTTACGTTGGCTCAAGGTGCAAATATGTCGTTGTAAGCTCAAGGGTACATTGGCTGATAACTGGGGTCGATTACTCTTTCACAGCTTAGAAATATTCTTCTGCCTTTATTTCTGTTGGCCCTGAAAAAAGATTCGGGTACTGCAGTTTTCTCCCACATTCTAAAAACATGCATGCCAGGCCTTGCAATAGACACCCTGTGTACTTGAGTACACAAACACATGTTAAAAATACTTTAGTGAAAGTCCAAGTACAGATTCAATCCTTTACTGATGCGAAAGTAAACTGTGGATATGAAAAATAAATGAAAAGATCTGCAAAGGGGGCACGGCGGGCGACTGATTAGCACGTCCGCCTCACAGTGCAGAGGTGCAGGGTTCGTTTCCAGATCTGGCCTTCTTGTGTGGAGTTTGCATGTTCTTCCGTACCTATGTGGGTTTTCGCTGGTTATTCCAGTTTTCTCCCACATTACAAAAACATGCATGGCAGGTTAATGGAACACTCTAAATTGTCCCCAGGTGTGAGCGTGAGCGCGAATGATTGTTCATCTGTGTGAGTCCTGCGATTGGCTGGCAACCAGTTCAGGGTGTCCCCTGTCTACTGCCCGAAGGCAGCTGGGATAGGCTCCAGCACACCCGCGACCCCTCGTGAGGATAATTAGAAAATGGATGGATGGATTAATGGATATCACTGCACACAATATGGTTTCCCTTTTATCAACTTGCATAGTGTGCATACTGAAAAAAAAAAACAGGTCATGCATGAATGGCCAAGCCCCCAAAACAAGAAAAAACGCTCAATCATCTAATTGTTACCCTCATAGATTAGTTGTCTGTCATATTTTTGAAAAACATGAAAAAACACATTTTTTAGGTCAGCACGCTGTTTTTTTTTTTTTTTTAATATTTGGGAACAAGAAATTAAAGATGACTTATTCAATTATGTTTTTACGCAAACAATGACAACACCCCTGCACCCCCCACCACCACCACCAAAAAGTCACCTATTTGTGTTGACTAGATTAGATGGAGTTGAAGACTAGAAGTTGCTGTTTAGGCTGGCACAAGACACAACACTTTTACCTCATCATTCCCCGTGACCTGCTTTATTTGTATGACTTATTTCTTCTCTACCAATAACACAGAGCTGCTTTACTACAACATCCCCAAAATTTGCCTGGTCATGTAAATACCTGTAGTTTGTTGACTCCTCTGCATCCACCCTGAGAGCATTCACTTTCCTTGGCACTGCCACTTCAACTAAAAATCACTCACGGAGTTCCTCAGGGGTCAGTGCTTGGTCCAAAACTATTCATCTTATATATAAATGATATCTGCAAGGTCTCAAAGGTACACATTATACACTTCATTATTATTACCATATATGACCTACTGTGTGGAAATATGGGGAAATGCCTGCAAAACAAACACACTCCCTATTCTCAACCTACAAAAAAAAGCAATTCGAATTATTAATAGATCAAAATATACGGAACCCACAAATCCACTATTTATCAAATTAAATACGATGAAATTTTATGACCTGGTTGACTTTAAAATCGCCCAATTAATGTACAAAGCACACAATAACCTGCTAAGCCAAAACATTCAGAAGTTTTTCGAAATTCGAGAAAGCAGCTATGATTTAAGAGGTACCAACTTATTCAAAAAACTCAAAACAAGAACAAACATCAAGCAAAGAAGTGTATCTATCAAAGGTGTTAATCTATGGAATAATCTCGAAACGGACCTGAAAATGAGTAAATCGCTTGCTGAGTTCAAAAACAAATTCAAAAAAATAGTACAAACAACCTACATCAATCAGAGTTAAAATGATAAATTCAAAACATTAAATATAATGATAAATCAGAACTAAGTTGATAAATAGAGAAAGGTATATAAATATCCATTATGAATACAAGAGAAAATTGACACAAGAGTGTCAGGGTGTGGAAGTATATAATCCCGATACAAACCAAAAGTTGTAAAAATATCACGGTTAAGGGTAAAGTATGAGCCTTAATGGAGACTTCTTTCTTCTTACTTTTTTCTTTTCTGATTGATATAAAAATGATTTATTAGATACAATCACATAACGGGGTAGGACTAGATAAGTTTTTTACTTCTTCCTACTCCCTTGAACATAATAACTGTGTTGTATGAAGATTGATTTCTTTCTTTTTTTATCTACCTTGTTTTCTGTCAAATTATTACTGTATATATGTTTTATGTTCAATAAACAAACAAACAAACTTCTTGATGCCTTACCGAAGTCAATTGTACAACAGTCTATTATCTTCTAAATCCTCCAGCTTGAGTGGCACAGCTTACTGTCGCCTCTTGCAAGGAAAGTTGGAATGAGTTGTTGACTTCCTTTTTCCGCACTATTACTTCCTTCAACCTACAGTATTTCCGACCACATTTCTTTGTTTATCCTGCATGCTTTCTTCATCCAATCTGTACACCTGCTCCACCACATCCAATATGGAATGACAAGGGATAGTGAATTAGAAGTGCTAATAGCTATTCACTGACAACACATTAGTGGTCAATAGAACAGGATGTCTCAAAAGTCACCATCTACTTCCTATTTCGTTTTGGGCGCCGTTCAGAAACTCAAAATCCGAACAAGTCTATTTCTCCAGATTTATCTCTGATTTGAAATATGCCGTATCTGCCCGTACATTTGACCCATCCCACACAAATAAGATTCACAGCCCAGCTGAAAATGTCTTCCGCTTCTCTGATTATATCACAAACAGCGACTCTTCCAATCCGCTTGTGTTAATGATGTCGATTCATACCAAATTACATGCCACACGTCCTCAAATAAGAGCCTCTACTAATAGACGCGGTATCTCAATTAGCCAACGAGTGTTGTCCAGTGGAGCAAAACAACAGCTCTCCCCATACGGACAGACACCTCCTTCCCATCGTAACACTCACTGCAATAATTCTGTGTCGGCAAATCTACAGAGAACACTGTTGTTGTTTTTTTCCCCTGTTTTATTCAAGAATGATGTAAAGGTCAATCAAGGCCTTTTCACAAATTGCCGCCATAATAATACTTCTGAGCCACGACCTTATGAAGAAGCATTGTACTGCTTGTGCCGATCCTGAAATGATTATCCCATTTAACCATCGAGTGGTACTCTTTCCGGCACACGTGAAAAATATTGTGTCGCCATCAAGTAATGTTACTATAAGTGCTTGTGATCATTGTCTTGTCTTTTCACATTTCTTTTCATTTGTCGAGTGTTCTTCCACCACGGGGATTTATTTATTTGCCATCCACACTACATTGTGTGAAATGCGTCAAACGACATTTAATAAAAGCGTTCCAAGTGTTTTAAAGAAAAGAAGATAAGCAAACCTTTATTTGTCTCACAATGGAGAAATTCCCATTTTTGTTAAATAGTTAAATTCACCGTGCCAGCATCGGTTGTTTTTAACACACGGGCACCTAAGTGCTGCTTAGCACTAACTACGCTGTTGGGAACCAAGTGCCACTAAAAGGTTGCAACCGCTGTATTCCTCTGTTGACTACCAGAATATCCATGTGGTTGTAGCTCACTTCCTCTTTGGTTAATGCGCATTCCTGTTTATGTTCATGTTTTATCAAAGCTACGATTGACCGCAGTGTTTGCTCTGGTAATCAGCCATATGGGATTTGGATTGTGTTTTATTAAAAAGCCAGAAACAAAAGGTTCAATGTACAAATGAGAAGATCCCAATGGGGGATGACTGACTCAGATTTTCAATGCCTGTCAAACTTTTCTTTTCTTCGACTTCTGGATGAATAGCATCAGTGTCATTTTTTGGAACAAAAGATTTTGAATAGATGATGCATGCTGGAAAACCTTGCCAACAACCTGCCGAGCGGATGAAAATCCAGCAGCGAGTACACTAGGAAACAAATTGTTGCAGCAGACTGGATTGCTAGGAAAGAAGACCTTAGGGATGCTCTGTCATGATCAATGTATCAACATCCTGAGAAGCGAACATCACAAGATTAAATGTGAATTTGATTTCGTCAAGACACATGCAAAAAACAACAAAAAACTCAGATGCTTTGTCATCACCGCTATCCTTTTAGTGACAAAGTTATTTGAAAGACGACTTGGCATGGCTCAATTGAATCAGAATGCTTGGAATTTTTTCCATTCATGTATTTTCTTTATGTAGGTATCATTTCCGATAGAAGTTAATTGTATGAAGGGAAATCTTTTTTTTTTATTTTATTTTTTTACGATATTGTTGTTGCGGATCCATGTGATCCAATCACAGCTTCTGTGAGACGATCCCAAGCCAGAATTCCGTCTGTAATGACCACAGACGTTGAGAATGAGTTGCCTCATCAGCAGCAACTGGACTTAAATGATTACATATGCGGATCTAAACTCTAACATTAATAAATAGATAAAATGTTAGTGAGCACACCAAAGCGAGCAAGTTGTTTGCTCCAAGACTATTTGCTGAATTTTTACTTCGATCTTTAAGTTGGCGACAACACCAAGGACATTTCTTTTTGTAAACTCTTACTTCTTTGTTAAAAATGTAGGAGAGACACTTTTCACATTAGCAAAAATATTTTTCTTGAATTGCCCAACTTCGAATTGTATAGATTGTTTCCTTGAAATTTTGAGTTCAATCAACTTTTTTTTTGTTTGTTTGTTTGTTTACAGTGTGCCGTGAACAGCAGCATCACAGTAATCAATCACTAGTCAACTAGATGTGTCAAAAGTTCCAAGACTGGTGTTTGCAAAAGATATTTTTCAAACGCAATTTACAAACGATGAGCTTTCCTCTTTAGTGTTAGCCAGACAATTAAAACTCATTCAGTACCAGCCAATTCTGGACCAAGTCTGAAAAGACGTTTAAAAACGTCTTTGGGAGTGAATGAGTGAAGCAGCACATCTTGCAAACCACTTCTGCGGCATTTGCTTCGTTCGGCTCATGAGAACAGGCGACAGTTTGATGGCAGTCCAACTCGTGGCTGCTTGATCATGACAGCATGCCTGCTTACAGTTCCCTGCCCATCCCATGGTGGAGCAACCACCTGGTACATTTGTCCCCCCCAGGAGGTTCATGAAGGGATGACAGAGAAGGCTCAGAAAGTGCATCAAACTCCATTTCTAGATAAGGGGAAAAAGTTGTAGTCTACGTTTTAACCATATCTTTTGTAAAACCGGTCCAAGAACTTGATGCATTTTCTTCTGTCAACTACAACTTGATTCTAGCAATAGCTCAAAGCTTGTACGATTTTGTGAGGATTAATAGGGATTGAGAGCCTTCTTAACTCTGCTGGCTGGAGCATGAATGGCTTCCCGGAAGAAACTCTTTCAGATTCCTAACATATGTCGCTGTCTGAAATATTCATGCATTTCTAGACTCAAACGGTCTAAATATTAATCTGGGCATAAGGTTCCTACCTCACAAATAGGCTGTTGCTCTTCCAGGTCAAAGTCATCGCTGTGAATAATGGTGAATAATAGAATAAAAGTCACCATTTGTTTTCTGCACGCCGCATGAGTCCAGCCAGATTTCTTTTGATGTATGCGACTATTATGAGCTTTGAAGCCATGCTAATGTATTAAAAGCAGCATGCTGCGCAGAGATAAATGCTATGATAAGGCATCTCTGAGCTGGCGGGGAATTACTTTAGCTGTAAAGGTACGGCGCCCTGCGGTTTCACTTCTCTTGTCCAGCTTCCGGGGATTCATTCCATCATATGCACAATTTTCCACCACTAATCTTCATGACATTTGCTAGGGCTCCCTTTCGCTACCTCTTTTCCTCCCACACTCCGTTCCCTGAGAACAACATAATTAAAAGCCTGCAGGAGGCTTGAGCCTAGATTTACGTGGCAATTGTTGCAATGATTTACTGCCCGCTACACAGACAATCTGCATATTAGAAAATATATTTCATTCCACGGCGAAGCCTGCGCCGAGTCCTTCACGTTTGAGCTCACCTGACCTCCCCCCCTTTTTCATCAAAGGGCACAAATGTCATTCGTGACTACTTTATCTTTTCAGCAATCAATATGCAATTTAGAGAAACATGACTTCAGACGGCCTGCTTGGTTTGCAGTGCAGCATCACAAGACCATCACTTTTCAAATAGTCAGTACTTATCACCACTTAAGACGCTCTTTATCAAAGGGTGCAGAAACTGTAGGAAATGTCATTAATGACCGTTACGAAATTGGATCGCACAGCGTCATCTGATGTGAAAGGTGTCCTTTATCGTGATCGGCTGCTGAGAATTATCAGTCAAGTGCTGCTGGGTACTTCTTGCGCCAATTAAGCCCTTGTAACACAATACCATGTAACGTTGTACCTTTATTTCGAGAAAAATCTGTAGAACTAATGGTACACCTCATTCAACTGTGCTTACAAAAGAGCATTTGGCAAAATTTACGTCATCAGCTACGGTGATAATAAACAATCAACTATTTAATGGTTTAAATGTAATTGACTGGCTAGCGTTTGCAACCTCATGATATTGATCATTATTCCGGAATCATTCAGATTTTATAATGTCTGTGCTAAATTTCGATGCGTGGATTGCCACACGGAAGAAGCTGCCAAACTGAACGCAGAAGGACCGATAGGAAATGTGTCTGAGGACCCGTAGTGCGCGGCAGCTCGGCGGGGGGGCCTGGCTTGCGTCTAAGGTTCAATTAGCAGAGTTGTGCATCTGCGGTCCGCCACTTGCCCATCCTTGGCCGAACATTTAAACATCCGTTTGGAGATTTATGTATTTATTTATTTAAATATCCACCATAGGTGCCCGGTGGTCCAGTGGTTAGCGTGTCGATCTCACAGTGCAGAGGTCATGGGTTCGATCCCGGCTCCGGCCTTCCTGTGTGGAGTTTGCATGTCCTCCTTTGCATGGCCTGCGTCGGTGTTCTCCGGGTACTCCGGTTTACTCCCACATTCCAGAAACATGCATGGCAGGCTGATGGAATACTCAAAATTGTCCCTCGGTATGAGTGTCTAAATTGTCCCGAATTGTGAGTGTGAGTGCGGATGGTTGTTCGTCTCTGTGTACTCTGCGATTGGCTGGCAACCGGTTCAGGGTGTCCCACGCCTACTGCCCAAAGACGGCTGGTGCTCCAGCACCCCCTGCGACCCTTGTGAGGATGAAGCGGATCGGAAAAGGAATGAATGAACAAATACATGTTGGTTAGTGCACCCTATTTCACCCTAACTTCCTACTTCTCATTCTTTCAGAGCTTTTTATTTTGCCTCTTTGTTTCAACTTTTCACCCCTTTGCCCTCATCATTTGAAATACTCTGCCTTTTTCACCTTCTCAATGATCACAGTTGGCTTTGACCCTCCAAAGTCTGCCTTCATTTTCCCCACCGCTGAGAACCAATTGTACTTCACTGAGCAATGCCCAGTTCACGCTTGGCCCATTTAGTATGCAAGAAAGTGTTCTTGTCGAAAGCGGTGGGAAGCAGTCTGCATTTGTTTCGACTAAAACGGTGTGAACAAATACAAGCCAGTAGTTTTCTCATTTCGAACACAGCCTGAAGATATTCAGGTTCCCTTATAATTACATGTGTTGCTCAATTAGAGATTCTCATTCACCTGGTGTGTCGCCGTGCACATGCATACACGGACAAGCAGCTGTGATGGGTAAACATCATGATGGGCTCCTTTGCACGGTTCTGCCACTATTGATCTATCAAAGCACACTTAGTCCGTACTCACACGGTGCCAAGGAATTTCACCCGTCTGTCGATGCTTTGCACACCGTTTCTTTTATTTCGCTCAAAGCGAAATAAAGACCCAACACTTTGACGTCATTTCTTCTCTGTCTTCCAGCATCTCTTTTTTTTCTCCAGATTCCGACATCACGACTTTGCACTTTCAGGCGTCGATCAGAGTGTGCTTGAATGAATAAAGACATCAGGCTAACATGCAAATGAGAAGCGGACGGTCATGTCCCATGTAAAACAGTTACAAAAAGGCAAAAATCCAGTGTGATCCGCTATGGTCATAAAAGTAGGTATGTGTGAGGAGGCAGACAATTAGTTCCCCTTCCCATCATCGTCCTTTCTGGCAGGCGCCAGCAGCATATACATTCCAAATAACCATTCCTTATATGATATAAAACATGTTCGCTGGAAAAAAACAAAAGAACACACAGGTGGGTGTGCCTCTGAAATCAATAAAGGAAATAATAAATCACAGTCAGCAGTGAATTCTTCGATAATGGCCAGTCCCAAAAAAAGCTGAATTGGGCCCACGGAGGACAGATAACATTAAAGCATTTTAAGAAAATGGTTTTAAGTGCACAATTTGCGTGATGGTGGTTTTAATATGTTTGTCCATCATCATTTTCATCATGAAGTGTCCCATTGTAGAACGGAGTGTGATTTTCGGTCTCGTCAATGACGTCTCATCCTTCTTTCCTTCCCTCATTCGTTGATAGTCATGTGTAAAATCTAGTGAAACATGGACTGAGGTTGATGACATTTTCATAGCGGCAGTATCTCACTGGTGTTTACAAGCCAGCCATTGCCTCACTGCCTCCATCCTTTGATTACCGGTCGTCTAGAAAATTAAAGGACACTTGCCTCTTGAAATATTTTTTTTAAATCAGGTAGTTAAATCTTTGTATTCGTGAGAAAATATGGAATTCTCTTTTTTTTTCTGTGGCGCACTGCACTTGAATAGTTCTCTCCGTATACAAATTTGGAAAGTGTTTCTTCAATAGGGAATGCAAACAAAACTGCTGGCTGACGCTCAAATAGCCTGCTGCACAATCCAATTTGAGTTGAAGTAGGCTAACATGCAATAGGGGCCTTCCACCTTTTGGCCCATGCGTCAGGGCAAGAGTCAAGGACAATCTGGTATTTGTCCCTCAGCGCTGACATTTGTCTGTCCACCACTTGCTCCCAAGCTCACCCTGGCTTTTAAAGTACTTTGTAAGTCTTTTGTGAGTACCCCCTTGAGAAATAAGATGATTTATTCAAGACGGTGCATGATATGCTGCTTGATGCGGTTCCTTGCTGAGCAGTATAAGAGCCAAAAAAAAAAGGACAAGATTTGAACAAATCTGCAGGCAAATAGAGGTTTTGTACACATGTCACTGTCATGGGTCAGAAGTGTCTTTATTTTAAGAAATGATATGCCGCTGGCTGAGATATGGTCCCGTCCAAAGGTATTGGAACGGCAAGGTCATTTCCTTTGTTTTTGAGTGATGAGATCGAAAGATGAGAATAAGACAAGTGTTCCGAATTCCAGCTTTGATTTCATGGTCTTTTTTTTTGTGTGAATTTCATGGTTGCTGTCATGTATAGAGTCTTTATTGAAGAAAGTGCATGATACTGCTTTCTGCTCAACTGTATCTGGCTGGAGTCAGAAAGAAAAAGGAAGACATCATTCAGAGAGGTTATGCTGGCTGGCTTCACCTCAATGCCGGACGTGCTGCCATTATGGAAATAATCATTATTTTCCCAGACAGTGCTTGGTGTGCGGCTTGATGCTATGCCTAGTTAAATTTAGAAAGAAAAAAAAAGAAAAAAGACATTGGACACAAAATTGGCTCCAATTTGCGGACATTTAGAAGCACTTCGTTCGCATGACGATTTATGTCGCAATGCTTCAAACACGAGGGCAGCATGGCTATGTTGGATAGCAATTTTATGATCACTTTTGGGTTTTATTTTGTTTTGTTTTACTTATGTCTGTTATATTTGAAAATTGTGTTTGCTGGGATTCAGATGTTTGGACAAAAACTTCTCTCCTGAATCTATGATTGCACTTACAAAAACCTGATTTGATCCATACATATTTGTGTTACAAACGCAAATATCAATCCATTAAGTTCTGGGTTGTTTTTTTTTTTAACGACAATGTTTTTTTGTTTTTGTTTTTTTTTTAACTACAATGGTTGCCAGTAGGCCTCAACAGAGGTTGAACACCCTCATCTGGGGGAACGACCAAAGTGTACGTACACCTTCATAGCTTTTTTCCATTAAGATGCAGTCATTATGCACCGCGTATGTAGGTGGAAGGAACAAAAACAAAAGACAGGCTTCACCCCTCACAACCCATGCAAGTAATTGTTGCCCGCTGGCAGACCAACAATAACATGATAATTTATCACAGTTGATGACATTGGTCCACGGCTCTGTCTGCTGTGTCTAATTTTGCTCACCGAGCATACCAACCATCCTTGCTTATCTTGGCAATCTGCGGCCTCACTGGGTGATTGGCAGCTCGTCAACTGCAAGATGGCACATAGGGCCTGCCGGGGCTGCACCTGAATGTTGGGACTTGTGATTTCTGACACCTCCATCCGATAGGCTTCAGGAAATGTTAATCCGCCCGGTTCCTCCTCTCCTCCGCCCCCAATAATCCCTTCCCGTTCTCGTCTCTATATTTCCGCCTGTCCCGTGTCGAGCCTTCCCTCCGGTGGAAGGGGAACAGCACATGCCTGGCAAAAGCACCGAAAAAGATATTTTTATTTTCCCTCTGCTTCCTGCCAGTTTATTTGTCTGTTTATCAGTATTTTTTATGAGCTCACTGTCCTTGTTTTGAAAATGAGGCACATTTTAACATTCTAGTTTTATAATTCAAGCCGAGCAGTATTCATATTTGTTATTCATTCGCGAATAGATGCTGCCATTTTATTTTTTTATTTTTTTGCTACTCCACCAGAATATCCATCCATCCATTTTCTGAACCGCTTGATCCTCACTAGGGTTGCGGGGGCTGCTGGAGCCTATCCCAGCTGCTCTTCGGGCAGTAGGCGGGGGACACCCTGAATCGGTTGCCAGCCAATCGCAGGGCACACAGAGACAAACAACCATCCACACTCACAATCACACCTAGGGACAATTTTAGAGAGTTCAATCAGCCTGCCACGCATGTTTTTGGATCCACCAGAATAATTGAAGTTAATCAAGTATTTGACAAGTGAACAGCAGAATTTTGACCCAGAAACAGATATGGAAATTAAAAAGTAAAAGTCTGATTCAACGAAAATACCATGTAACTACAGAGAGCAGGGCTGGAAGCAGAAGACACGGAAGGAAGGTGACACTCTGACTGGGAGAAAGCTCGACGTGCTGACAACGTGTCACAGAGTAATCCGAGTTTATATACTGTCAGACATCAGGCCAATATGTGACATTAACAAAGGACAAAGCATCAAGGACAGCAGCAACTGCTTAGCAACCGCAAAGCAACTGATATGTCACGGAACAACCAGTGGCAACAACATTTTGATTTAGACTGAGAGTCAACAAACACAATTGATGCACAGTTTAACCCTTTCATTGCGGACTGGTTCATACAAGTGCATCCCTTTTGCGGACCGGCAACCATTCACTGACAGGTGTGGCGGTGGGGGCTCACTGGTTTGAGTGTACTTTTGCACAATTTTTTATTCTTTCATCTGTACGGCCCACTGCGGACCGGCCGAAAGTGGCCGCAGACCGGCGGTGGTTCAGGACCACTGCCCTTAGGGCTACGTGAGAACATGAAATAAATTATTTCCCGGCTGAATTACCTTTGGCATAGCCGCTGCGTCTTGACTTAAGTGTCTCGTTAAAGCTCAGATGGCTGACGAAAAGAAAGTAAAGGTGTCTCTGAATAGATTTTTTTGTCAGGTTTTTTTCCCCTTAAGATGTAAAGTTTAAATGCTTGTTTCAAGACAACTTGTCCAAAGGCGCTCCATATAACAGTTTTTCTGTTGTTAGATTGAAATTCCCATTTTTGTATTTATATTACTTAATTTATTTTCATGATGATATATTTATTTTTGTTTGATGTGAGGTGAAAAAAAGACAAAGGATTAAATGTTTGAATTGCAAAATTAAACAATTTTCATTGAACAATGAGTTGTGTTAGGTTCTAGTGTATTTTTAGATCATTTTAACATGTCTTAGTTTGGGGTGTGCATAAGCCAGGAAAGGTTGGCAACCATTGCTTTCGGTGGTCAGAATGTGCATCAAAATAAACTGGAACAATAAGCAAAACTAACAAAAGAAAAAAGTCATCCATTAATTGCATTGCACATCATTATTTTAGCTGCATTATCGCACTAATGGCAAACATTTTTTTAAACTGGTGTGCGCAAATGGTCTTCAAACATAACAATAATTATTTTTAGCTTTTTTTGTTGTGGGGTTTTTTTTTTTTTTGCTCTTGGAGGACTTGAAGGGGCCCTGAAAGAAAAAAGGTTCCACAATCACATGACTGAATCACTTGAATGCTCTTCGTGTAGTCAAATTGGCAAAGGCAAAGCTTTGGGTATGCTGCAATCTGATCATGATGTCATTTTGCCCCGCAGGAGTTCTCCATGCTACGACTGGACGACGTGGCGGATCAGTGGGTCAACATCGTCGGTTTTTCAGTTTTCAACCAAACGCATCCATTCTTTGAGGATTTTGCGCTAAGCCTCAACCGCTCCTGGCAAGAGAACTGTGAACATGCTCCCTTTGAGGGCACACCGGTTAGTCCGCACAAACACACACACAACCCCCCCCCCCCCCCCCCCACTGCATTTCATTTATTTATTTCATTCGTTAAGATATAGATGTATTTCTTTAAAAAGGCCAAACAGACCTTTAAAGGCCGAATGCGTCTGCAACTCAAAAGTCCCCATTCCGAAGCACACACACATCAAAAACAACCGCCAAATTATACAAGTATGACATTTATCCAGTTAAGTGCTGTAATTGTAGCGGACATCCGAGCGGGTTGTTTTCGTGGCAGCGCCTCATTAAATCTATTACGGTCTCTTCATTCACTTTGAGGAATTACACAAACTGGAAAGTGTTGCCAGCTCACAGCCCGACATTTTAAAAAACTAAGTACAAAAATTACATGGTTCTGTACGTGTATCATATACAATTCATTGTTCATATATATATATATATATATAGGGCAGCCCGGTAGTCCAGTGGTTAGCACGTCGACTTCACAGTGCAGAGGTACCGGGTTCAATTCCAGCTCCGGCCTCCCTGTGTGGAGTTTGCATGTTCTCCCCGGGCCTGTGTGGGTTTTCTCCGGGTACTCCGGTTTCCTCCCACATTCCAAAAACATGCATGGCAGGCTGATTGGTCACTCTAAATTGTCCCTAGGTGTGAGTGAGGGCGTGCATGGTTGTTCGTCTCTGTGTGCCCTGCGATTGGCTGGCTACCAATTCGGGGTGTCCCCCGCCTACTGCCCGAAGACAGCTGGGATAGGCTCCAGCACCCCCGCGACCCTAGTGAGGATGAAGCGGTTCGGAAGATGAATGAATGAATATATATATATATATATACACACATGTATATATTTGTGTGTGTGTGTGCCCGCGTGTGTGTGTCACACGACACTTCCTTTATTGTCATGCTATGTCAGTCGAAATAAATTGTCAAAAAAATAGTTTATACACACAATTAATTTCTTTGAAGATGGAGCCCGGATCATTCGAATGTCTTTTTGGTTACTCCTTCCGAAGCCTCTATGTCAGGGGTGTCAAATTTATGGCCCATGGACCAGAACAGGTCCGCCAATGAGTTTAATCTGGCCCGCGAGATGATTTGGTAAACTTACTTTCACGTAAATATCAAAGTAGCTACAGCCCAACTGAATAAACAGCCCTCAATTGTTATGTATCATGATTTTACTGGTCCGGCCCACTTTTGAGTAGATCTTTCTCCATGTGGCCCCTGAGTTAAAATGAGTTTGACATCACCGCTCTATTTAGTGACTCAGCTAAAGACGTTGAAATATTAGAAACATTCATATCATGGTCGAGATTATCAAAGTATATCAGCGTTTTGTGCTGATGTCCTGTAGAGTTGAGAAGTTAAAAGCAAATACTATGTTTGTATATATGAAAAGATTTCATATTGAGATGTATTGTTTCTTCCGGCGCGTTCATGAAGCAAATCACATGATTTCTTCTGCTTCGACTGTCAAGTACCTAGTTGTAAGCCAATTGAACAGTCGATTAATGAGCAAATCTGTACTTGAACCGAATGAATGCCGGCGATGAGAGAGCGCTCAACAATTTGCCCCCCTCTGTTGTGCACGAGCTGGCTGCTGAAAGAAGGCAATAAGCATTAGAACGCAGCATGATAGAAAGCTCTACAGTTGCTCTCACAGCAGGTTGCTTGAATACTTCTCAGCTCGCAGCAATACGCCTTTATGACTAATTAGCTTAAAGTTAAAAGAATAAAAGGCTGATGGCACTTTAGCAAGATTTAAGTTATTTAGCCCCTCGAAGAAGTGATCTGCTGTCTTTGACGCTAACGTAGTCTGACGTACAAGTGTTCCTGCAGGGCTCACGTGGTACAGCAACTGCATGCCAATATCTTCCTAGCCAGGGGTGTCCAAATTCCAGGCCGCAGGTAATTTCTAGCTTGAAAGGTTTCGGTGTCGAAAAAGTGTAAAAATACAAACTATTTTTCATCTTTTACAGAAAGCTGTGATGTAGCACTTTTCAAAATACAGTGGTACCTCTACTTACGAACGTCTCTTCATACTAAATTTTCAAATTACAAAACGCCTCTTGTTACGAATGAAATTTCAGATACAAAAGGTAAAAATACAGTATGGGCTGCTACTCGCAGCTCCGAGTTTTATGAACACAACATACTTAGAGCTGCTCTGCCATTGGCTACTACCGAGCATTATCCTGGCATATCATTGGCTAAGAGGGACCTCTACCGTATGTGTCTATGTATGTAGATATGTGTCAATGCAGTGTCCTCGTCATTCGCCCCTCGGGCCATAAGGTGTTCCGATAGTTTTACGTAAATGTGAATCACTCAGAAAAAGTGCTCATCAGTCAGGCGATCACTCACTATGCTGTTTGCCTTGGACATTTTCGAAGGATTGTTAAAAGCCGACAAAAGCAAACGACCAATTGTAACATGTTTTTATTTTATATTTTTGATGCATTTTTATGCTTTAGAAAACATTTATGTCTGAATTTTGGGGCGGCTTGGAACGGATTAGGGCATTTACATGGAAAACGCGTCTCTCCTTACAAAACTTTCTCCCAGAACATATTAATTTCGTAGGTAGAGGTACCATTGTACTGTAACTTTAAAATGATAAAAACAATAGCTTGGATATGCCTTATGGATTGATGTTAGCATAAAGGTGAAGAATGTCAAAGTGGTCATTGCATCGTTCAATGATTCTATTTGCGGCCCTCAGAGGAAAAACTCTGGACACCCCTGGTGTAAGACAATGAATGGCAACTGCTCATCTTTCACTCGGAGTTTGCTCTCTCTGAGTTTGAGCAGTTGGTGTGTGTGCATGCATAATACATCCACCTTCCTCTCTATCTCCCCCTCGTTCTTGCGCAGCTCTCCTCAGCTCTTTTCTTTGATGCGGTATATGCGGTGGTGGCAGCGGTCCAGGAGCTGAATCGTAGCCAAAATGTAGGCGCCACTCAGCTCTCTTGCAAGTCCTCCAAAATCTGGGAGCACGGCACCAGCCTCATGAATTACCTGAGGATGGTAAGTTGGCCTCGGCAGGACTTCATAATAATTCAACATGCCTTTATGTAAATGTTCATTATTTTGGCAGGGGGAGATATTTGTATGCCCATATAAATCAGGAATGAGGCCTATGGCTATACCCAGATGCCCTTGGAAGGTGTCCGAAGGGGGTCAAATCCAAATGGGGAATACTTCATTCATGATTTTTTTTTTTCATCCAAAACAAATTACTGTTACTTGGTCTCAACATTGTATTAAAAATATCCTTTAAATTCACTTTATTGTAAAATTGAAAATCTGATTAACTTTGTATACTAAGAATGATGAGATACACTTTAATTTACAGTGAATCTATATTTCTATAGAAATTATAGTGGCAAACAAGTGGCAAACAATAATGCATTTTTTTCTTTGCATTTGCAAAAATAATGCAAAAGGACATTTTGAATGAAAAATAGTGAATGGCAAAATTCCTGCAAAAATAAAATTGCAACAACTAAAAATTCGCATTGTTTGGAGAATAATCATACTTTTTTTCCCCAAGGAAAACCAAAGTTGCAATGATGCCTTGCATCATCAATAAAACAATGTCATAAAAAATGTTAACATTTTTTCTCTACTTTTCTCGTCCTAAAAATTTTAATCTTTCATATTTTGTTCACATTAACAGTGTCACTTTTGTCTTTGTGAAATATTTTGATGCCTTTGTCGTACAATTTTGAATTCCAAATTCTAGTAGAAAATGTTACACACGCACACACACACACATACACAGTATATATATACAGTACATATATATATATATATATATATATATATATATATATATATATATACATATATAGCACATTTACAATAAAGTTGTATCCAATCCAAAAATTCAATCATATACAGTATATATATACTGTGTATATATATACAGTAATCTCATACTTGTTAGCACCAAAGCCATGATATATATTTTTTTATATCATTAATGAATTTTAAAAGACTGGTCCTCATCCTATAAGGCAGTGGACCGCGGGTCAGTGAATAAAATATCGTTCAGTTAAACATAATGACTGCTGTGTTATTGTTTGCCAACAGAGATTAATTAGAGCTCAACAAATGGGTTTCATCTTTTTCTTTTACATTTAACTGAAGGGAGAAAAAAAAGAAGATAGAAGAGCGAGTGGTGTCCCCTCCAGTGATTCATATAATAATTGCTGATAAGGGCAAAGTGAGCTGGAGTCGGTGGAGAAGTTTTGAATGTGCTGTTTCTTTGTTGGACAGGTAGAGCTGGAGGGTTTAACAGGCCACATTGAATTCAACAGCAAAGGCCAGCGCTCCAACTACGCCCTTCGGATCATGCAGAGTGGCAAGGATGGCCTAAGGCAGGTAAAGTGACCCCCCCCCCCTCCCCAACCACCACCACAAGTCTTATCAAACAGATGTCAGGGCATCTCCATAACATTCTAACGCGACTTCAATTCACATTTGTATTGTTGTACTCTACTGGATACCATTTTCCACAAATAGTGGCTTGGGGTCTTTATTGATTGCAGATGGGACTTGGTGTGTACTTGGGTGATGTTTTTGTTTGTATTTGTTTTATGAATATGTTCAAATCTGTGGCTGATATACAGCATGGCTTTGACGTATGAGTTGTATGCGTTTCTGTTTGTTTTGCTGCTGCTTGTGTTTTAGTTGGAGGTTGTTTCAAGCTTTATGATTGCTACAACATCAATGCTAGTGTTGTTAGCCAGTCGAGGGGGTTTTACATCGCATGATTGTCAGTGCTTGTCTGACTATATGGCCCTGCCTTTTGGCCAGAGTCAGCTGGGTCACCTCCTCTATTGGAGGAACATTTGTGGACGTAGAAGAACATAATCATGAAATCGCTGGCACATTAGTGTGTCGTAAGGGATCACCAGCTCGGCTGCAAGAAATGATGAATGTCCTCATTATTTAAAAAAATCACTTAATTTGTCAGAAAATTATTTTCACTTTATTATCCCTTGGGCGTCCCGGTCGACGTCACAGTGCAGAGATGCAGCGTTTGATTCTGGCTCCGGCCTTACTGTGTGAAGTTTGCATGTTCACTCCGTGCCTGCGCGGGTTTTCTCCGGGTACTCCAGTTTCCTCCCGCATTCCAAAAACATGCATGGCAGGCTGATTGAACACAAAAATTGTCCATGGTGTGAGTGTGAGCGCGGATGGTTGTTCGTCTGTTTGTGCCCTGCGATTGGACCAGTTGAGGTTGTCCTCCGCCTACGGCCCGAAGATGGCTGGGATAGGCTCCAGCCTGCCCCGCGACCATTGTGAGGATAAAGCGGTTCAGAAAACAGATGGATGGATTATTACCGCTTTGCAAAAATGACACAGAATGACTTTTTAAATTGATTAAAAAAAAATAAGATCAGTAATCAGAGCTCGACAAGATGATCTCTGTGTCTTTATTCAGTTCCTGCGAGAATTTCAATTTGACGTGAGATCATCAAGATACAGTACTTTTTGTGACATGGAATGTATGCGACGGGAAACGCCAACTTCGTCATTTTAATGGTAATCATGTTTGTGTCATCGGTCGTAACACTACTTAATGCAAACTGGCCCATGCTAATGTGTGGCAAAATTACAGCATGTCAATATTGCGTCGTTACACAAAAGCGGGTTCTTGGGAAGAAATATTCAGTTTTGATGGCTTTTCTTATTGAATAATGGGCCTCCTCCTCCTCATATACTGTAAAGCATTTATTTCACAGTACACAAAACACATCATCACATAACACAGAGGCCCTTTGAGCATCCTGCCAGTCACCATCTCAGATGTGTCGACATATTTACGGATGTGACTTGCCCGGATGCAGGTGAGACACCAAAGTGAAACAGTCCAGTCGTTCCGCCGTATTTCATTCCACATACTTTGCAGCAGTCGTAAGACTTTTTGTGATGTTATGAAATCATTCTTGGGAACACTTTGAAATGAGACAACACCCTAAAATCCGAGACAGACTGGGGAGGATCAGTTTTGGGGAGAGGCCATTGCTCAATTCTCTCCCATCCATCAACACCTTTTTAAAATGCACCGCTGGAGCCCCGGCAGTCACAGGCAGCTGAAATCTGAGGACGTAAATCAAGGGTGTATGCGAATAATGGATGGAAGCAAAACTGGGACGTGAGATAGAATTCAGCTCTAGAATAACTTTGTGGCATCAAAATGAAGGATCGTTAATGGAAGTTAATGAGGTCGCTTCAGGTTGTACTGTATTTGCTTCACATGAAAGATCATCCTTAAATATGTTCAATCATGTCGCTGATGTTGTTGTTGTGACTTTGGGCTTGTCACATCAAGTAGTCACCGGCATGATTTGTCTTGGACGGTTTTTCAGATTAGATTCCTTTCCTGATGAAACCCACCCATCTTTTACTTGGGCTTGGTACAGACAAACTGACTTTTGCGGAAAATATTCGATCCGCTTGCATTATTTTTGACTGTTTTTTTTTAATTATTGGAACACAAAAACGCTACAATTTATTCACAACGTTTGCTCTTCAGCTCAGTTTCCACCTGGTGGATGCCTTGTTTGAATTGGAATGATTTCGGTTCCAATTCTGGTTCCTGGATTCGATTCTGGTTGCTCACGACTCTCAAGACTGTTTTTATTGGTTTACTCATCCAATTTTGAAGTTAGGGGAGTACTAAGTTGATGAATGAGCTGTAGTTAGAGCCCGCACTGGAAGGTCGATGACGGGAATCTGTCAACTCTATTCCTTATATTAGGAGGTGTTTTATCGTACCGTATTTTCCACGCTAAAAGGCGTACTGGATTATGAGATGCACCTTCAATGAATGGCCTATTTTGTAATGTTTTTCATATATTGGATGCACTGGATTATAAAACGCAATCTACAATGCATCCACGAGATGGAGCTATGCTCCTTCCGTTCGACTTGAGAGGCGTTCATGACCGCCTCCGAAAAACGTAAATTAACGATTAGTTCATTGAAACTACAAAAATTGAAAATAATGCATCAAAACAGAAAATCAAGCGAGGAAATCACAAAATAAATTCTATAGCCCCTCCCCCTACAGAATTTATTTTGTGATTTCCTTGTTTGTGAATACACACTAAAGGAATAAATAACAAACACTTCTGAGACAGTCCAGTCTCCTACATTTTACTGACATCTCATCATTCTGGTGGCATTTCCTTGAGCGTAGCTCCAACAGATGGGGTGGGCAGCGGCTTGTATCATGAAAAAGTTAGGTCACCCGTAAATCGAAGTACCACTGTAGGTTTGGAGACATGCTCGTGCAATATATGTTAGATAATATAAAGAAAAAGACAGTACCGATGTGACTGGATCGAGTTATGGGCAAACTGTACACTTGAGCTTGTGTAAGCTCCTTCTGTTGATGTGTTTGCACACACACACACACACACGCACGCACGCACGCATGCACACACACACACACACACACACACACACACACACTGTAGAAAAAGCCAATCGTCTTAGTTTCCTTTTTCATGCTGCTGTTTGAATGGGATAATAAGTGATTACGGTTGTCTTCTATTCTTACACAGGAGCGTCAGAGATTATGATAAATAGCAGCATTTGAAGTGCTCTGGTCAAAGCTAAGACTAAACAGCACTTTTCATTTTAAAGCCTGATGCTCGATGAGTTTAAGCCTGTCTTGTTTTGTTATTTTGGAATGAATTATCTAACATTTCACTGTCTCGCCTGTCTGGTATAGCATGTGAGGTGGCTGTTATCATTGTAAAGGGGAAGGCTTGCTACTTGATTGTGTCCAAAATGTTACTGAATTAGACGCTAGCTCGTCTGCCGTTATTATTACCCTTGTCTGAGTCTCCGTGCGTGCCCTCTCTTTAATCTGGCATCAGTCCAGTCTAACATAAGGCGAATGTCATGGTGTCTAATGCGATGATTTCAAGCAAAAGTCTGTTTCGTTCATGTGGAAAGGCAGGGCGTTTCACGTGGGGAGGGGAGGTTGCCAGCATGGGGTGTTGTTTGTTTTTGTTAACCAACACCTCATGTACCACATATTGATGCCTTTGGGCTCTCTGTGCCAAACAAAAACTGGAAGGTGTGAGGACCTTGGCAGAGAAAAGAAAGTTGTCTCAATTGCCACACACCCCCAAACCCCTTCCCACCAGCCAAATTACCCCCCCCCCCACACACACACATACATAAATACAAATACAGTATAATTGTAAGCCTAAGTGTACTACAGTGGAACCTCTCAAGCCGACCGCTCCTAAGGTTGAACAGTTTTGAAATGAACTCCATGCAAGAACGCGACTTTGGCTCTGTGAACGTCTAAAGGAGTGTGTTTTTACATCATCCCAACTAACCACATCAGAAGGTTGACAGCAATCGCATAGATTAGTTAGTTAGTTAGTTAGTTAGTTCCGCCCGCTCCTATTTGGAACATTGGGCGACGAGCCTCCTCCATTTGTTCCGGTCACTGGCGACCTTTCTTGCTCCATGCCAGCTGACACCCATCTCACTGAGGTCTTCTTTGGCAGTCTGTCTCCACGTCTTCTTTGGCCTACCTCTCTTCCTCTTTCCACCCTCTGGCATCCAGTCCATGGCCACACTTGCCGGTCTCTCTCTTGGCAGCCGGAGTACGTGGCCGATCATTTTCCTTCTCCTTTCAGAGACAATGTCTGACAGTTCAGCCACTCCTGCCCTCTTCATCACCTCCTCGTTGGTGATGTGGTCTCTCCATGAGATCCTCAGGATGGATCTCAGGCAACGCCGATGAAAGACATCTAACTTGTTGGTAATGTTGGCTGTCTTCATCCATGTCTCACAGGCGTAAATCGCTGTTGGGATAACCACTGACATATAGAGGCGTAGCTTGGTGGTCGTAGTGATGGCTTTCGATGACCAGATGTTGCGGAGGCGTTGGAACACTCCCGCAGCTTTACCAAGTCTACTGTTGACGTCTTTCTCCACACCACCTGTATTTGAGATGTTACTCCCAAGATATGTGAAGCTGTCAATGTACTCTATGTCATGTTGGTGTAGAGTGAGTGGTTGAAGGTGTTGGTGCTGTCCGACGGCCATGGCCTTGGTCTTTTCCTGGCTAATTCGTAAACCGACCTTAACTCCGTGCTCATGCAGATTGTTGGTCAACTCCTGGAGTGCGGGCTGGGTGTGACTTAACAGAGCCAAATCATCTGCAAATTCCAGGTCAGCTAGTCTGCTCCCTCCCCACTTGATACCAACTTCTTCCCCTGTGATGGACTTCCTCATCACAAAGTCAATTATGATGATGAAGAGTAGGGGTGACAGAATGCAACCCTGTCTTACACCAGTGACAATGTCAAAATCATCAGTTGTGCCACTGTTGGTTTTGACACAACAGGTTGAGTTGTGGTACAATGAACTGAAGATGTTGATGTACTTGAGGGGTACACCATACAGCTAGACGATCTGCCACAGTGACTCCCGGTGGATGCTATCGAAGGCTTTCTTGAAATCGATATAGTTGATCATGAGTGGTGTCTGAAGTTCTTGGCACTGCTCTATGATGTTTCGAAGGGTAAAGATCTGTTCGGCGCAAGACCTTCCCTTCCTGAAACCGGCTTGCTCTTCCCTCAAGATGTTATCCACTTCATCTTTAAGGCGATGTAGCAGGACACTGCAGAATACCTTGCTGGGGATTGACAGCAGTGTAATGCCCCGCCAGTTATTGCAGTCTGCGAGGTTTCCCTTCTTAGGAAGCGTGACAATGACCCCACGTCTCCAGTCGGCAGGAACCTCTTCAGCATGCCAAATCAGGTTGAACAGGTGGGTAAGGCTCTCCACAACAGCGTCTTGGCCGTGTTTCAACATCTCGGCAGCTACCTCATCGAGTCCCGGTGCCTTGTTGTTCTTAAGGCCCTTGATTGCTCTGGCAACCTCAGTCTCGGATATCTCTTTCGATGTAATATTTAGAGCTGGAGCTGATGTCTCTTGATCGAAATTGAAGAGCACGGGAGGCATTGGTTGGTTGAGAACTTCCCTGAAGTGTTCCAGCCATCTTGCTTCTTGCTCCTCGTCGCTTAGAAGTGTCCTGCCATCCTTGCTCCTGATTGGCACGCTAGAGCTGCTCCTGGAGTTGGTTAGCTCCCGCACGATCTTGTATAGGGTCGTCGTGTTGTTGTTCTCGGCTGCTTCCTGTGCCTCTCTTGCTTTCTCTTCTAGCCACTGTCTTTTATCCTTCCTGCAACTCTTCTTCACTGCCCTGTCCAAGCGCCTGTACTCCTCGTCTTCCATCCTCCAGCTCCGGAGCCTCCTCTTTTGTTCTCTTTTTATCTTGGCCACTTTCCTTTCATCAATCAACTTCCAGGTGTTGTCTGTTATCCATCTCTCTTTGTTGGTACCCCTCTTTCTGCCGATAACTGCTTCTGCAGTTTCAGCAATGGCACAAGAGAACATACTCCACTGCTCCTCGATGTTTGCAAGGTGTTGTGATACCTTGAGCTTCCTACTCAACTCCTCACAGAAGCTTTCTGATATGTTATCCTTTAGCTTGTCCACTGCGTAAGGTCTCTTGGGCTGCACCTTTTTCAAAACCTTCTTCAGCTTCAGCTTGATTTTACTCACCACAAGGAAGTGGTCTGAACCCACATCTGCACCTCTGTGGGAGCGAACGTCGAGCAATGACGAGCGCCACCTTGTGTTGATGCAGATGTAGTCCAGTTCGTTCTGGGTGCCGCCACCAGGTGAAACCCAGGTTACTTTGTGGATCCGCTTGTGCTCAAAAAAGGTGTTGCCAATGCTGAGGCCGTTGGTACTGGTTAGCATCAACAGTCTCTCCCCGTTGTCGTTCGTGGAGCCTGCAGACCCATGTGGTCCAACTGTGGCATTCAGGCCCCTTCTGTCATTATCCAGTTTTGCGTTGAAGTCTCCAATCAGCATTTTGATGTCATGTCTGGGGATCTCCTCAAGCACGGTCTGGAGCTGGTTGTAGAAGGTGTCTTTATCGTCCGCTGAGGCAGCTTCGGTTGGGGCATAGACTTGTACGATGGTTACTTTGGCATATCTGGTGTAGAGCCTTGCTGTAATAATCCGTTCATTCACCGGCTTCCATCCAATCAATGCTTTTGCTGCACTATTGGAGAGGATGATGCCGACTCCATGAGAATGGTGGTCTTGCTTCCCAGAGTACAGAAAAGTTGCTCCATCAACCACGAGACGCCCTTGCCCCGTCCACCTCATTTCACTAACGCCTAAGATGTCCAGGCGATAGTCCCTCATATTCTTCAGCACCTGGTCCATGCGACCAGACTGGAACATTGTGCGCACATTCCAGGTGCCTACTCTGGTGTTGGTTTTGGTTCCAAAGATCGGGGTCATCAGGGGTCGGGCTTCCTGCTGGATTTCACCCGGCCCCGTCATAGATACATCCAAGGATGTGCCGTCTCTTCTTCGCCGTGGTTTACCGGAATGGCTTCCTCTCGTCGTTTCTGTAACAGGTTTTGTTTTACAGGGTGAGGTTGTTAACCTCACGCCCAACCCCCAACCTGGAGGACCAGTTGGATGCAGTTTAACGTCGTACCCAGGATTTATCGCATAGATTATAGATTATCGCATAGATTAGACCCGTGAATATCTGACGTCACCCCCCACCCCTATTGCTTTCAGCACAAGTTAGGACACAATTGACGTCCTTCATTACTTGTGAAGACGTGTTTGTGTGTTACCCGCAATCAAAGAACAAGCCGTCCGACATGAGTGAAGACAGTCGTCGATAAGCAGATTAGAAACCAGCTGACAACGGAAATGACCATCATAGAGGGAAGCTACTCAGAACCAGTTTTCTGCGAATGGCTCCTGTCAGTGTGTCGAGGCCCGCAAGCCGTCACCATCTACAGGAGACTGTTGCTCCATAAAGCGGAGTTCAACAATGCCCTGTTTAACGACCTGATCACGCTCGACTTGGTATTTGAATAAAATCTGGCGTCTCTCCCTCCTTCACACTCATACACACACCACCATTGCAATCCACAAGAAACATGCCATTTTGGGCCTGAATGATTTGGTCTGTTCTGTGTGCTCCGAAAGTCCTTTGAACAGCCTGTGTGCGACGAGCTGCAATGCGTGATGGAACGCCTGCGGCTTGCCGAGCAAGACAGGCAGGTTGCCGGATGATGCAGTCAACAAACTTCGTTTGAGAAAACCTCAGCGGTACTCGGATCCTGTGTGTGTACTGTGGAGTTTCCACTCCTTCTTCTCTCTCTCTCTCTCTCCACGAATGTCTGCATATCAGCGCGTCTCGCTCTCTCACGCTTCTGAAGGTTGCGGATCACCGACAGGGAATGTGCATCTTGACAGGACATAGGTAGAGCGGCTGATGCCCTGGAGCTGAACATGCTCAAGACTGCAGATAGGCTTGTGGGCTTAGGGGAAACAACGTTTCACACAGCTCACCCTTACACTGCCCAACTGACCTGTGTCTCACTGTCGGGACCTTTCCGTCACAATCTTGGGCCAGCATTCTTTGCTGAATTTTTTTGGACCTTGTTTTGTTTCCTGAATGGAATTGTTTCAGCTAGCATCCTTGAAACAATTGTGTTGAACATTTGAGGTTCTTGTTTTCATTAAAACTCATTCAGGACCAGCCAATTCTGGACCAAGTCTGAAAAGACGTTTAAAAATGTCTTTGGGAGTGAATGAGTTAATTTATTTATTTATTTGGCATAGAAGAAACAGGGCCCAGTGTTGCACTCAAGCCCTGAGTCGCCCCTCCATATGAAAACTTGAGCACCTTCATTCACATCCACGGTTATCCGGTCACTTGCGATAAGAGGTTAGCTACATAGCTATTTCTACCGTTTAGATAGTCTGCTGGTGTGGCCGCTTTCGAGCGCTTTGTTTTCAGACGTGAGTGGCCCTCAGGTGGAAGAGCGAGGAGGGGGGAAAAAATATTCCTAGATGCTAGCCTGCCGGTGGACGCGGGCTTGGTGCTAGCGTGGCCGTTTTGGAGTGCCTCGTTGTCACGGAGTGGAGAAGTCTTGCAAAAACCTGATGGGATATATTTCAGCCACCGCAGGCTTTCAGAGGGTGCATTTTTGTCGCTCACACATGTAGTTGTGTGTTGTCATAAGAATAATTTTAATCAAATATGCCTAAGAAACATCAGACACAGATTTATTCTTTAGCAGTTTTAATCTGTTGATGACAGTTGAAATCCTAAAACCAAATGCAGCAGTATTGACCCACATTGTTCCATATTATGGGAATGACCAATGCTATTATTTTGATGGAAGCAGCTGTCATGATTGATTCGTTTATTTGCATTTACCAGGCAGCCTAATGAGTGTTTGCTCATGACTTGCATGTACATGGATGTTTCTTATTCTCCAGATGGTATGAACAGCAGGATGAGGCTGTAAAACGGCATCATTGCTGATAGATAAATTGCTATCGCCGAAGCGTGCCCCTCGCCTCTCTAGTAACATTCACGCTTGTGGGTGGAATAGATGGCCACATCATGTGTTTAGTGGGTTGCATCAAAGAGGCGCATCAGGCTGTGGCAAGTGCGCGGCAGCCGACTGATCAATCTGACATTAGTTGGCAGCTTCCGTTTGCCTTGTTTTAATGTGTGCCCATCAGCACTTATGCATGAGCTCCGCTTCGTGGCTGCGCACGCGAGCAAGCGCCGCCATTTTTAGCAGACGTGCAAATCCTCTCCAAAACAAACACGCCGCCACCTGCCAAGCAAACCGCTGCGCGACAAATCACACAACGCGCAGCCTCTGCAGCCCCCGGCCTCCCAAGACTGGCCCTCTCGGTCCGCATGGAGCTCATTGACAACAGCCTGCCTCTTAAAAAGGGAACGCAATAAAATGAGTAATTACTGCAATGTGGGAAGTGCAGGCTGTCCGTAATAGTGTGTTAGGCTTCACACGTGCATTGCGGGGAGGCTGCCTAGCTGTGAAAAGCCTTGGTTCGCCCCTGCAGAGAAAATAGTCATGAATGACGTTTTGCAATACAGTTGCTTACCGAGGCCTGTTGGGTAGAGAGGAGGGGTTGGACGAGGGACGTAATATGAAATCCCTCTTTTCAGGTTTGAAGACTGTTGTTAAGGCACAATTAAGTCCCTTTTACACCACGCAGAACAGTTGAATTTGGGATTGGACACACCTTATTTCATTCAGTGAAACCTTCAAAGTCAAGAACATGTCATGCGTATTTCAGTGTTCCTAAACGTTTACTGAGCCAAGACACATTTTACAAGAGTGAAATCCCAACGTTAGCCACAGCTGTTACGTTGGTAGCATGACTTCTTTGTTCATCGACAGTGCATCTCCAGCAGGGTTCAAATGTTGGCCGATCCTGACACGAATGATCAGGCTAGGATGGGGAGACGGGGCTGGGGGGGCCATGTCCAAGCACCCATCTCATGGCACAGATGTTTTGGACAAAAGGTGTATTGTCAAAAAGCAGTTGTCTGCACGCCAGCATGTCAAGACTGTCATTGTGCAATTTGTGCACCACATCTAAAGGGAATGATTTTGATTGGTCACGAGTGAAGTCGACTGCTGTCACTCCCACTCCGGCGCAGACCTTTACCTCTCAATTCACTGCCCTGCGAATTTACTAACAACAGCTCAAACCACTGTGTGGCGCATAGGATTTACGCCGTTCACAAAACTAGAACTCAATATGTTCCGAGTGGGGTTTTTTTGGGGGGGTGTATAATTTTTTTTTTAAAAAGAGAGGGATGATAACATTACCCGTCAAGGAGAAACATTGCCAATTTTGCGTCACATCTGAATCATCAACTGCTTGAGGTTCCTTGCTCTGCTCCTCTTTGCTAGTCTTGTGTGCACGTGTTAGCAAAAGACGGACGGGTGTTTTTCGGATGAAGCTATTCCACCGTAGTTTAATCAAAATCCTCAGGTAACAGAGGTGTGCCGGTGACTGAATAGGAGCACGACTATAAAATACGGAGCAAATTGCATTCACAGCAGAAGTTTGTTTGGGTTTTTAAAGAAATTACCTCAATCCATGTTGTGGTACAGATTGCCTTTGCCCACTTCTAAACTTGGCTACTCTTTCACTGGGGGAACCAATCACTCACAAAACGCGGGCGCTTGACACAGTCTTTTGCCTGGTCAGTTTAGAATCAGCACTGCAATGAGATGAGCACAAAGTCCCCACAAAGCTTGTAAACAGTAACATGCCAAGTCGACAAAATACTGAATGTTTTTCATCCTCGTCAATTCCTCTTGCTTCAGTTTGGTGGCGGATTGCACCGAGTCAACACTGCTAAGATGTCATATTCTTGACAAAGCCGTTGCAGCTATGCAGAATGGATTTGTTTCATCGATGTTTTTCTGAGCTTGCAAGTGAGCTGCCATCTCCTCGCCGTAACGTAAAAGTGAATGAAAGCTTTTCGGGTTGCGTTGTTTTCTTGGAGGCTTCAGTGCTGTTTGTTGTCATTTTCAGATTCGTGCCAAATCCATTCATTTTTCTTTCATTTTCTTTTTTTTGGGGGTGGGGGGGACTAAAACGGAGACTCCCTATAGTGGCTTTTGTTTTCCATTCTTGAGGTAATAGAATTCCCTCTCAAAGTGAATGAACAAGCTGCTCCCAGTGGATTGACTGAAATAGAAAGCAAGTGTCCCAATTCACTCTTTTTTTTTTTTTTTTGGGTCGAGGCGGCAATTTACAGTACATCTTCGCAGTGCATTTGCTCAATATAAAGAACTGATGCCAGAATTTCATCTTTGGCTTCTTTGACTCATTTGTCTTGATTTCCCCCCCACCCCCATTCTGCAGGCACATCTCCAATCTTCTATCACCTCCTTCGAACAGACTTCCTTAAGTCGTATTGATTTTCTTCTTACTAATAGCGTCCTATCCGTTTTATCCGACCCCCACCCCACCCCATGTTCTCATTTTTGTTTCATTTCACTGCGGTGATTCTCTCACTGGACTATGAATAAATTGTAAAATCACTGTCATCATCTCGTCTGGGTACATATCCTGTCCGAAATGATGAGGCCAACAATGACTGCCAGATTGCTCTATTTTTTATGTATTAAACCTCATCCTGGTGTGCTTGTTTCCTTAAAGTTGAAATGGGCTGAGCCCCGTTTATGGCAGCTCTGCCTGCCGCCTGTTTCAGAGCACCTCATACTTGATTGGATGCGCATACGCTTCCCGCATGTGCACCACTCCCGATTTTCACGAGTTGATTTCAGCCGTGTTATTTACACAAGACACTGCTCCAGTTTAAAGGGCGAATATGCTTCAATTCCTTTCTCCTTTTTTTATGGTGGATTTATTTATTTCCCGTCAGCGCCGCTTCTGCTTTTATGAGGGCAATCTTTTTTTTTTTTTTTTTTAAATTCTATGCTCTGCCTCTCAGAATACGATTACTGTTAGCGGGGCTGCCCGCCACCGATGCACACGCGCTCTGCTCAATCGCTCTCTGCTGTGGCAGTGCGTGGAGGTGGAATAGGAGAGAGGAGGGAGGTAGGTAGGAAAGGTCGAGTCGGGATGAAGGGGGGAAGTACAAGACGATGAGAGGTGTGGTGTCGCCCAGCAGGCTGACGCATCCCAGACTGCGGCCATCTTTTTCCCTCTCATGAAGAACATCATCATTTGGGAGCAGCGGAGCTCAGCACATCACACCGCTTCTTGCATCTGCGATTATTTTTTTTTTTTTTTATGCGTGCGTGTGTGCGCCTGGGGCACTAACAGACACATCTTAACAAGGCCTGAATGATTTAAACTCCCTCGATTAAAAACATGATGTCTACGGTTCGCTTGCATGTTTGAGTTTTAGGCAACAGGATGAGGTGGCGCTGTCATTCCACGTAAAGCCCTTCCAGATGACGCGGGAAAATATCCAGTTGTTAGATTATCTGATCTTCCACATCAATGAAGAGGCCTGAAAATTTGAGTTAATTTAGAATCTTACGATTCCTTAATGACGAGAGTCGCGGAGAAGAGTCAACGGGGATGGGATTAAACATTAATTCTGCCTCTTGTTATGACTGATGTGATGATCATAAATGGAGGAATGGAACTGTGAGCATTTGGTGCATGAACGTAAACTCAGTACAGGGTAGAAAAAAACGGTGTTGCTGTGCAAATGTTCAATTCTCCATTTTAGATTAGATCAGATAATGCCTGACATGTAAGAGAAGCATAATTATATATTTTTTCTCATGCAATGCAAGATAAGGTTTATTGTATTCTCTTTTCTTAATTGTATTTTTTTTTGAACTTGCAGAATTCTATAATAATGTATTTTAAAGAAAATCTAAAATCACAATGGTTTTTTTTCTGGCGGGGGCGGGGGTGGGGGGTTCATCTCTGTCTGTGTGTGGGAAAAGTTAGCTCCCGAGTTGTTGGTTTTTTTTAATCCTGCCAAATTGGCGCTGTTTACATTTGGCCCAGTGCATTGTGGGATGTGTAAACTCTACATGCTGAATTGGTACGGCTCGGCATCATGGGGGTGGCCCCCTCCCGTTGGCTAGGTCTCGTTTAAAAACCCGCAAACATTATTTTGTGTGTGTGAAAGTTCACATGCCGCTGTGAAACGTTTCTGTCGCTCAGTTCATGTGCTTGTTCATTCCATGGGTGTCCTCGGCACTTGCTAAATGATTTGATTTCTCACCTTTTCGTTCCTCCGAATGGAGATGCATCATCACGCCAATGTATACGTTGCGTTCAAAGTCTAATTTCAGCGTGTGGCCTGACGTGATGACTTTGACTGGTGCCGTTGGACGGCAAGTGAATGCTCATATGCGGAGAACGCGTGTCACTGTTGATTAGAACACGCTGCAACCGAATCACCTGACTGACAAATCGCTCGTCATCTTTTGACATGTTATTTTCTCCAGACTTTTTTCGGTGTCTTTGCTCCTGAAGATTTATCAACACAAACATGGAAGGACAGATGCCAAACAGTAGCATCATCTGACCGCACCAAACTCGATCAATGTCAACCAATCATATGATGGGATCAAATGAGAACAGAAAGAAGTCAGGCTGAGTCATCAACCTTCTCAATTGCGTCTCCTCTCTGCCGAATTTGTACCTGCGATCTGAAATGTGGATGAAATATGGTATGTCAGGAACACACACACACACACACACTGGCATGTGCCTGCTTGTGCTTTGTTTGGTCTCAGTGAGACGTCTGTCGGTCCCGGTCCTCTTTTGTTTTCCTCCTTGTACACTTTGCAGGCTGCAGTTGGGGAATAGATCAAAAGCATAATGTGGAGTTGTTGTTCAGCCTTAAAGGATTTCATGGCTGGGTGAGGCTTGGATGTTTGTTTGCGTCAGCCCCCCGCCGCCCCCCCAAAAAAAACGTCATGTCTTTGTATCTATCCTGTGTCCATTTTTAGCAAAATGCATTTGCTTGTGCTAAAGATGAAAGACTCTCATCGCTACAAAATGACTTTAGATGCATTTTGCATGTTCTTCCCCTCTGCCATGGCGTGATATCTTCGCTGCTCAGCATCTGACTCGACTTGCTCTTGACACATTCCCAATTTACAAAAGCAGATACGATTTCTGCTCCCAGTCAGGGGTTCCAACTTGATAGATGATGTCAGCAAGAAAATGGGAAGCCGCAGTAAAAAGTGCATCATGTGGATGATGACACTAGGTAAGCGAATGTTAGTATGCGTCGTGTTTTGTGTTTTTTGGGGCGGGGGGGGGGGGGGCGGTTGTCATTTCTAGTCATGGTTCCTCCATCGTTAGTATCGAATTAGCAGGTTTAGAGAGAAACACTGTCGGATTGAATCCCGCAGTGTTTATTTTCCTCCTGCCCTCAGCCTTCGCTTCAGGTAGGCAACCAGTTGCTGAGAAGTACAGTAAATAGAAAATATCCTCATTCTTCTCCATTGTTATCAGTTATTAGCGTGTCTCACTCGGATTGATACGTTGAATGGGACGCATTGTGTGCAGTTGGCTACAGGAGTGTGGAGAAGGCACCAAGCCGAGACCGTTGAGCCGAGCACGTTTGGTTGTGTTTGGTTGTACAATCACTGCAAACTGCGACACCCAAAACAACGTACTTCTCTGACAGACAATCAAAGATCAGATGAATATTGACATATGTAATAGCGCCTTTCGTGTTTGGACTGATGAATGTTTCAGCTGTCATTGCCTGTAGTTTCAAACCAATGTAGTCTTTTTTTATGCATTTATGTTTAATTCCTCATGAGAGTGTCTTGTTTATAAGATTGTAAGGAAGATGTTGGAAGGCAGACATCTCAATTGTGTAAAATGTGTTTTTTTTGTTTGTTTTTTGTTTTGTTCCCCAGGTTAAAGCCAATAACTTATGTAGGGCACGCTCAGTTCATATAAATGAAGCAATTAAGAGGCTAAATTGGAAAAATAATCACACCTATTGAAAAAGTGAACGAAGTTTTTGACGGCATTTCATCACAAAACCTGTAAAACAAACAAACAAGCAAACAAAAAAATCCAAAATGTAATACAAGCAGATAAGCAGTGCAGAGAAGGAATGGATGGATGGATCCTCTGAGACTTTTGTGAATAAAAACTGGAAGAAGTGATTGCACTCAGCGTCTCTTTAACCAACCCTTAATTAAATGAACCCATATTACGAACCCTTCAAAGGGAGAGATGAGTCACGTTGAGTGCACAGTCAGTTAACTTGCGATTCTGTCGGCTCACTCGAGTGCGACCGTCATCGTCTCGAGTCAACGGGAAATAGGACATTTTGGAAGGACATACTTGACGAGTGATGTGCTTGTCACGACGCGAACACAGACGGACTCCTAACTGTCTCAAAATGGAGAGTATGCTATCTGTAGTAACATATGTGTTGCACTTGTGTTGTTTTGTTTTGTTTTCAACACATTTTCCCACTGAATTGTTCTGTTTTGCAGCATTACGAACTACAAAAAGGAAATTGTACGTCGCCGTGATAAGCAGTTCCGCCGGGTCGCGCGCGTCTAGTTTTGTCGAAATGCTTCTCGGCTTTTGCCCTCACACTCGATCGTCATATGAAGATTACAAAACCTGGGACTGATATCGTCAGATGAAGGTCTCCTCCTCCTGTTTGTTTTCACTACCGCCACCAATACGCACGATGATATTTGAACAACGGGCGGCCCGGTATCCAGTGGTTAGCACGTCGGCTTCACAGTGCAGAGGTACCGGGTTCGATTCCAGCTCCGGCCTCCCTGTGTGGGGTTTGCATGTTCTCCCCGGGCCTGCGTGGGTTTTCTCCGGGTACTCCGGTTTCCTCCCACATTCCAAAAACATGCATGGCAGGCTGATTGGACGCGCTAAATTGTCCCTAGGTGTGAGTGTGGGCGTGGATGGTTGTTCGTCTCTGTGTGCCCTGCGATTGGCTGGCAACTGATTCAGGGTGTCCCCCGCGTACTGCCCGGAGACGGCTGGGATAGGCTCCAGCACCCCCCGCGACCCTAGTGAGGATCAAGCGGTTCGGAAAATGGATGGATATTTGAACAGCTGCTGGTGACAGGAAGTTTGGACGTGAGGCTATCTATTGTTTGCCTTGGTACGAACATGAAGCTCTGGCCTGCCACCGCCAGTTAGTCTGACTCTCCGGTTTTTAGCAAGCCATCTCGGTCACTCTAATACCACACAATGAGTGTTTGCAAGCTGAATCACCCCATCTAGGAAAATTTTTTGTGTGAATTAGTGCACGCTCGGTTGTCGCCGCAGCTGAAAGTCACGGCAAAAAAAGATTACATTCTATTTTCAAAGTCGCCACATTCTTTTTCTCTGCCTAATCGTCGTCACTGTGCATCAGTGTCAAACACCCAAATCAGCACCTGTGAATTTCTCCGGCACCGCTCCAATTCTTCTCATCCTGCCCCTCGATGAGTCACATAGTGAGCGTTTCGCTCGAACTTGCCGGTCCCCAGAAAAAAACAAAACATGCTACATAAAACACACACACACAAACTATAACAGGTCCTTTTTTTTTCTTCTTCTTCTTCCCTCTTGACACGCTTGCTGTGTTACGAGTGTGAGTATTCGGAGTGGGTGTACACTCTGTTCCGTTATGGTCAGGCTTCTGCTTGTTCTATTGTTGTCCACGCTGCCACAGAGAGTATCCTCAAATGTTGGCTTCATACCAGTGTAAAGTTTTTTGATTTGTTTTTTGTTTTTGTTTTTTGCAGTAGTGCAATAATGCTGTCTTGTTTTTTGGCAGACCTTTTTTAAGATGTTCCACTAAAGGCTTGTAGCTGCTGGTGAGGCATTTGCCATCTGTTTCACAAATTCAAGCAGAGAATCAGGATGAGAGGGCTAATATAAAAACAAGGCATGGCATTGATGGCTAGGTTCACACTGCAGGTCTTAATGCTCAATTCAGAAACTGTTTTGTGTGTGTGTGTGTGTGTTAGCATTCACATCACATGTTAACCCTTTCATGCACCCTGTAACCTGATAACACGATAAGTTGTCCACTGTAGTAACCGCTATCCCTGAAAGGGTTAAATGTCTAGTTACTAGACAGACTGAGGTGACCGAGCGCACTAGTGTGTGCTCTCTGTTGCAATTTTATCAATGCATTTAACGTAACTATCCTACTTTCACAGTTGTACATCTGCTGTGTTGTTTTGATGAATCTAATTCAGAATTAAAACATTAGATCTCAGAGACAACATTATAACAATTCTGGAGTTTATCTTGGGAGATGCCCGGATTTTTAAAATTGTTTCCCCCCCCCCCCCTAAATTAAGGTCAAATTCTGTCTTTGGGGACCTTTAAGTGCACATTTTTTCCTTTGTGGAAAAAAAGCTCACTCTCAAAACTGACACACACGCACACACACACACACACACACACACACACACACACACACACACACACACACACACACACACACACACACACACACACACACACACACACACACACAAACTAGGAAAACAGAAAACACAATTTGAGCGTGACTCATTTGTAGTAGCGTGTCACCTGAGTGCTTTAGTGTAGCTTTAAGCGGCCTGTTTGACATTCTACTTTATAACACTTCCCACTGCCGCCCGCCTTCATGATGGATGCGCCTGTCAGCCGTCGCCTGTTGAAGGTGGCGTCTTTCTGACAGCAGAATCAGCCAATTCTTACACCTGAGTGAGCTGCCACCTTAATCTCCAGCTCATGCTCTAATTCCGCATTGTAGAAGGAACTCGAGGTATTCCTCGTTAGGGGGTCCCATCCCAGTTGTTGTCATCGTTCCCTTGCTCTTTCTTTTCATTTCACACTTGCATAAACTCTCTGTTAGTCTCTCTTTCCTGCTGCCAGTTGAGTCTTGCGCTTGTCTCAGCCCCCCAGTTCTGTCTGCCTAGCTGGTTGGTGTTCATATTTCCTCATTGATTTTCTTTCCATTCCTAGGCATATTTCTCCCCAAGTCTTTTTACTCCTGTAATATTAGCCTGCGTTATGATACCCCATCCCTCATTTTGCCTCCTTGTTTCTCTGCAACATTCATAATATGCAGCGCTTTAGCTGTCGGCACTCTAACCCGTACGTTTGCATGGTTGCTTATAATTGTAATTGCAATGTGAATACCAAATTAAGACTAGCGCAGATGTGAACACTTGAGATACTTGAGTTATTTAGAGGCACATCGGCTGCTCTATGCTGGGTCATTTCTTTCTAATTAAATTACACTGGTTGGGCTTTTTAAGCAGCAGTTACAGTGTTGTTTTCTCAGCAAATTTCCGATGGCATTGTGGCCATAATGTTCAAACTTGCTGGGATGTCGTCGCATGTAGTTAGGATACAGTCAATAGGAGGTGCTGGATGGATGGATGGATGGATGGATGGATGGATGGAGGTCCAGCCTTGATTTGATTACCGGTAGTTAACACATTTACAACAACTAATCGTAGCACCATACCCTCACCAACGGCAGAACAAATTATGGGTTTCCTCTTCGGTCCCATTTTAAAATCCATCTAGAGTACGTTTGAACTAGCCTCATCTTAGCTAGCATTAAGCTAGTTTGTCAGTCAGGCCCAGCGTCCAATTTTGCAAATGCCTCGTAGTTTGCTGCTAGCGAGCCGTTAGCTGTCCAACAGCGAGGCGTTAGCTGGCCAAATATTTCCGTTGCTAGGATGCCGTTAGCCAGCTAACAGCAAGGCGTTAGCCGGCCAAATACCCTCATAACCACCCAAGCATCCGCTCGAATGAATCACGTAGCTTCTATGTGCACTACTCACATACAAACGTCACACATATGGCGACTTAAGGGCACTCCAAACATTCGTCTCTGACGACAATATGCTTTGGCGCGTTCTAACTCAAATGGGAAAATTCTGATTCTGCGTTTGTTTTCACTGAGCCATTCAATACTCAATTTGAGTCATCACCCATTCGGGCACAGCCCTTGGAAATACAATGTTCTTTCATTTTGGATTTTGAAATTGGATTGAAAGACCCTCTGGCTTTAGCTGATTTGTTTCACCGCAAAGTTATGTACTTAACTGAAGTGGTGAATTGGCCTTTTTCACAGCAATTGGTGTCAATTATGTTACACTAATGGTTTGTTTCGGTCTATGTGAAAGTAAGCGTTGTGAAGTTTTACAAAGACTCTACGACAACATTTTTTTCCTTGGCACGTATTTGCTCCCCAGCGTGCGTTCTTGCTTATGCAAGCTGACGCGCACACTTTTCCTTCCTGCGAGTCGCACTGACTCACCGACGGCACCGCTGTGCTTCCCCCGACTGGCCCAAAGAGAGTTGATGGCAGGGCCACCTAAGGGCCATTTCCTTCTCTCGTATCGTATATGCCTTGCCTCCTCTTCCTGCTTGCAGCTCCTTCATCTTCCTTCTGTTCCCGTATGAGTCACCGTGACACCCGGCGCTATTATACTCTCAGTCACACCCAAACGCTCAGACCTCTGCAGACTCCCACTGAGATCAGCCAAGCCACCTCCGCATGCTCCAAGAAGTGATTGTGCATGCCGACTGTTGGAACATCACCTACATTGGTCCCTTTCTTCTTCATTCCTCACCACATCACAGTTGGAAGGGCTCAGTTGGGTCGCTGTTGTCTAATTGTGTGAGCAAGGTACGGACTCCTCCAGCTAGTCCACCACAGTCAAAGGAACGTGGGTTCATTTTGATCAAAGTTGTAGAATCGTCCCAATTAGACATGATGACCAGAAGTCCTGTAGATCAGAGAGGAGATGTGTTGCTTATGTTACTAGTAGCAGCGCTGCCAACTTTTCCGGATTGTCCGTTATTTTGTTACGGAAATCTCTTAGCGCAACCTCAATCTGAATGCAACATTTTCTGGGAATGAAAACAAATAAATAAATAATGGGTCACATTGACAACACCCCGCTCCTGCAAAGTGGTTCCGGTGACGGTTCCTTCCCCGATCGATGGATTCTTGTTTCTTGACTTTGTTTAGTTTATTCTTGTTTTCTAAAAATATTATAAAATGACGTCTTGGGCACCGGTGGTCCGGCAGTCCAGTGGTTAGTGCGTAGACCTCACAGTACGGTACGGGTTCAATTCCAGCTCCGGCCTCCCTGTGTGGAGTTTGCATGTTCTCCCCGGGCCTGCCTGGGTTTTCTCCGGGTACTCCGGTTTCCTCCCACATTCCAGGCTGATTGAACACTCGAAATTGTCCCTAGGTGTGAGTGTGAGAGTGGATGGTTGTTTGTCTCTGTGTCCCCTGCGATTGGCTGGCAACCGGTTCAAGGTGTCCCCTGCCTAGTACCCAAAGACGGGACCCTTGTGAGGATAAGCATAACGGAAAATGGAAGCATGGTCTTGGGTACCTCTGCTAAAAAGACATTACTTGTGCTCAGCAGACTGAATTTTAATGTTTTCAGAAATTTTCTTTTCTCTTTTTGCATCACAACTCAGCGATACGATTGAACCACCTTCCTATTTGTAGAAACTTTCTGATCAACATGAATGTAGTGTATCTCCACATTTCTGACCACGCTCCGCCTGCTCTGTTTATTGTAGTTTATTCTATTCTCCGCTCAAGTCTGATTCAAACAAATTCCCAAAGTATGATTTCCAGGCGCTTGTTTGAATTCCACCGAGTGACACATTGAATCCAACAATGCATCAGAGCTGAATTAGAAGCAATCATTTGCTCTTCGTATGCAACATTCATAACAGAGGCAAGCTTGATCCTGTGATAAATGGCATAATATCAAAGTATTTCTAAACCAGACATTTTCTTTTATGTGTTGGATCACCGACTTTGAACGTAGATGATTAGAAAAGTGTATTTCAATGACAAGCATATTTTGTCACCAAGCGCTCTATGAATATTTAATGAAAGTTTTTCCCTTTTCTAGTTTGTGTGCCCTTTGGTCACATTCTGTGTTAGTGCGGGTGGTTTTCTTGAATATCACACAAGTATTGAAAAAAAAAAAGCACTCAATTCAAAACTAATATCAAGTTTGTTTTGTATGTTATCTGGTGTTCATCACTTGTGTTTTTGCATGTGGTGCATAACATTTGGGAAGCCCAGGAAATTATCTTTTTTTTTTTTTATCCATACCACCTGTGCAATCACTTATTATTTTTTAGGGTGATCTTTTGATCGAATTTAATGTTTGGGAAGATTTAATAATCTCAGAATTTGCAGGAGTAATTGACATGCTTCAAGGTCAAAGAAATATCTCACCAGGGTGTTCGAAAGTGAAAAAAACAGGATGGGCTGTAATACCTCTAAACGAATGATCTATTTTTATTCTAATACCAAACAAGTTAAAATTCACAACGAACAAAGACAAGGTAAGCTTTTTACTTCTTCCTACTTCCTTCGAACATGTAAATTGTGCTGAATGACGACTTTTAGTTTTTTTCTTTTCAGGCTTTTTTTTTTAACTTCTCTTTACTTCCTGCCAAATTTGTGTTCTCTGTTTATATGTTTAATAAATAAAACTAACTAACAAGCAAACATTTGATTGACGGTCACATGTTTTGACAGCTCTAAAGTTATATTAATGATAAAAATAATAATAATAATAACTGTGAAAACTCCAGGAGATTGAGTGTGGATATTGCCATTTTTCTTTTGATATAATTTCATATCCTTGTTAAAATCCCTCAAGGCAAAATTGAAAACTCACACTCTGCTGCACATCTGCGTTGCACACCACACAGAATCAGATCACACAAGGAAAGATGTCACACAAGGAAAGAGTGAAAATGGCGCACTTCGATGGTAGCCAGGAAGTGGACTTTTTTAGTTTTTTTTTTTTTTTTTTACATTTCTCCACAGCGGGACATGAGTGACACTCTGGCAAACTCCTTCGAGATAAACTACTGTTTTATCAGAAGGGGGCTTCATTGAAATGCATGGAAATTCAAATTGATAAACTCAGCAAATGATCATTTTGCATGAAAAAAGACTTTTCTTTTTTCACTTGACTTTCTTTCCTCAACATTTTTATCCATATTCATTTCACGAGTTACTGTCAGAGGAGCCGTCAGATGCTCAATGTGAAAAGGCGTGTTGTCACGGTCAACTCCAGCTTCTTCCTGTACACCGACCGAAGCTTCAAAAGTTGATCTCCTGGCCAACGTTAAGGGGAAAACGTGTATTTTTTTTGTAATTTGGGTTTGTAATACATCTTTGTGACTCTCGTCCTCGAAATTTTTTGAAAAACCACAACAGAATACCAGTATGTTTTCCTTTCCTTTATCTTTAATTCTCACCCATATGATTTTCAGCCTCTCTGTATAAGTGAAGTATGTGATACGCACTTAGACTGAATTTACCAAATGGAATTTTGACTGCAAGCGTTTTCGTGACGAAGACAACTACTTTATGTTCCATGCCATCTTCAAAAAGTCGATAGCTGTTCTCACGCTCTCTCCCTTTTGATTCTAACCTATCTTCCTACCACAAATGAGCACCCAGAATCAATGATGAAGCTTACCATGGACTGTCGCATAGCAAGATGCGCCTTCAGCTCAACGATTTTTGTTCCAAAGTGTGAAATTAAGGAAGTGACTGGTGGTAATTCAAGTGGCTATGGAGTCCATATCACGCTAGCGGTTACGGTTGTGCTCGAATTAGCTAACGGTTTAGCTGACTTGACACTTTTTAGAGCATAGGATGTTGCCAATATGTGTAAACTGTGGGCTTGTAAAGCCCTTTGAGACTTTGTTTGGCGATACAAATAGACTTGACACCGGATTTGCACCTGATTTGTACAATCTTCCAGAGGTCTTGGTTTGCAGTTGGAGCATCGAAGACGGGGCACGAGAACCTTTTCGTTTCTTGAAATAAAACTACAAAGAAATGAAAGTTTTTTCCATTTCATTCATACACGGGATACGATCCGTGCTTGTTGATCTTATTGGCTCTTAATAGCTGTGAAAATCAGAGCATTCGTTCAAAACACACGATAAGTTTCTGCCTGACATTTTCCAAGCAGTTCTTCATTCCGTCGTCAATTCTTACTTGGTTTGTGGGTTTAAGAAAAATGTCCTTGTGATGCCGGACTAGCAAATCCACACTAATAAAAAATGAGAATGAGGCTCTCTGCCACAGGAAATGCTACTAATTGGTTCAATGAATGCATTATGCCGCTGCCGATTGAACACATGCCTTGTGTTTGTTTGCTCCTCGAAGAATCACAAATCCATCTTTTTCACCTCCTTCGGCAATCACCCCAAGTCTTTTAATTGCCTTTTTTTTTTTTGCTTCACAAAAGCAAAAGCCTTTTCTGTCATTGTTTGTAAGTCCTCCACTGTCTTGTGAAGGTCACGGTGTTCCTCATCCTGAGAAAACAAGAGGCAAATGATACGAATGGCCTTTTCCGGCCGCTGGACATAATGACCGATCGTGTGTTTGTTGTGTGTGTGCAGATCGGCCTGTGGCACTCTGAAGATGGACTGTCTATGGAGAAGAAGCTCCCATCCATCAACCTGACGGACACCCTCTTCAACACAACTCTTACCATCACTACAATACTCGTAAGTGGGACGACGCACATATCATGCTAATGCGTTAGCACAGCAGTCTGACATTTTGCGGCCGGCACACAGAAACCACAGTTTCATTTCACGAACCAGAAGAGGACAGTGCCCGACTTGTTTTAGACCTCTGCAGAGGGAGATGAGATCAGTGGACAAGATCGGCTTTATTTTAAGCGTTTGGTCAATCTCTGAACACCCCCGAAATTAAGAAAATCAATGCCAATTCCGATCCTAGCCGATTGATTGGTGCACCTCTATTGACTCGAGTTTATTCCGATGACAAATTCAGGTTATTTCACTGCTTAAACCGAACTATAACTAACATACTGTTGGTAATATTTTAGAAACTGTCAGTATGATGCAGTGGCAGTGCCACTGAAATGAGGGAAAGAACACAGACGTATTTTATTTTGAACCTTCCATTTCACCCTGGATAGGGGCTGTGGGTGAAGATTTAAGTGCCGGAGGGAATAAAAAATGAAACGGTTCTTTCACAACAGGAAGTGGGTGTGAAAAGAATGAATTGGTTTATCCCTGCAACTCAATTTCATTTTGGAGATAGAGAGTCCCTTGACCAAACTTTGGAATCCACTGCTGGGCAATTTTCAGGGGCTATCACAGCTTATCCATCATGAAATGATTACTGCGTCGCTCTTCTATGGCTTTTGAGCAACAGCTGAAAAAAAATTCGCACCTGAGAGAATATTTGTGAGCTCTTGAATTACCACTTCAAGTCATTCTTGACGCCGTTCCGCAGCCTGTATGCGGTGGCTTCATTCCATGCTTGCTGTCACAGTCACAGAATTGACGATAGCTTACCCGCAGGCCTACCGGGTCATGTGTTGGTATTCATTGATCTCATTTTTACACTGGAGTGAATTTGTGGTGTTTATTACCTCGGTAACCACAGTCATGCGATGGAAAAAGCCAATTTGCTTCTGCGAGATAAAATTTTCTTTATATGTTGTGTTTTATTGCGCTTTATCTCTTTTCTGAAATGCAATAGCTTGTCTCGCCGTAAAAAGGCTGAACTTATATGCATTCTGCTATTTTCCGTTCCCTCTGGCTCCAGCTTGTAATGCGATACAGCACTTACACTATGTCACACATGTCCTATTGCCTGCGGTCTCTATTGTCTATCCTATTGTCTGTCTCACAAATAAATAGAAACGGTACTATTGTGCCTTGAGATGCAACTGACCCGACTTGAGTGTTTTTGAAAATACGAGACGTCATTCGGCTGATTCTCTTCGCTAACTTTGTTATAAGATGCTGGTCAAGGCAACGCACGTCACACCAAGCAGCAGTTTGGCAGAGAGTGAACAATTCTTCAACAAAGCGACTTTCAACTGTTGAACACTACACCAGGTTGAATTTTAACCCTTTCAGGGACAGCACTTACTACAGTGGACAGCTAATCATGTTATCAGGTTGCAGGGTGCATGAAAGGGTTAACTAAAGATCCATAGGCGGGCTAACAGATAGCATCTACAGTATGTGCTGGTATTATTGTGTATCAAGCAACAGATATTTATTTGAACACAAATACACATGCGGCAACACATGGAGACACAAATCACAGAAAAAGAGCCAGTGATTCAACACGTTATCGTAATGAATAAAGATTTTGCAATGGCCCCAGATTGACCATGTAGCTGATTATTTACATTTCCATTATTTCCTTTGTTAAAGAAAAAGGTTTCTAAATCCAAACCAATTGGACATTGACCACCCTCCCCCGGACAAATTGTTTCACCAAAGACTTTTAAAAGTGCTTCTCGATTTGACTTCAGAGAGTATTAGAATCAAAGTGATTGTGTCTGAGGTCTTTAGAGGAAAAACTGATTCTTTGGATTAGGAGGAGATTGCAAACGGGGGGGGGGACTGGTGTGACAGCACTCAGCCCAACTCATCAGCACACGGAAATGATAGACGGAGGCTCCCTCTGATTGATTCCTCTTCCTGCCATCTTTCATGTTTTGACTTAAGAGAGTCGATATGGAAAACCTTTATCGACAAGAGCGATAGAGAAAGCTACAAATGATGATATTCTTTTTCACAGGCACAAATAACATGAGGCATGAAAAGCAAATCATGTTTTGCCACATAATTACATGTTAGTGGAAACAGACAGACATCATCCAAGCAGAGTCGATCATGAATTACTATAAAATGGCACCTTGACAGGCAAGTCCAACCGCTTCCACATATAATTAGCTTTTATTCAACCTGGTAAAGAATAAAACAAAACAACATTCATACACCATTAGCAATTACTACACAACACACGCGCGCGCGCACACACACACACACACACACATATATGCACAATAATTCATCAAAACCGGAGCACCCGGAGAAAACCCACATAGGCACGGGGAGAACCTTGCAAACTCCATACAGGGAGGCCGGAGCTGGAATCGAACCTGGTACCTCTGCAATGTGGGTTCGACGCGCTAACCACTCGATCCCCGGGTCGCCGGTTCTGGAACAATTTTAGATAAATATACCTTGGAATAAGTCTCAGATCTCTTCGTTCTTCTCATGAAAAAGTTGAGTAAAAACAGTACAATAATGGTGATTGTACGCAACCTACTTTTTCAGATATCGCTCAGCAAGACACTGAGCTGTGAGCTGTTGTAAACACCGGTAATTGTTTTTGCTTTTTATTCCTTTCCTGTTTCATTTCAAATGCAAGTAGTACCTTAATTTGGGAGCACAATTTTTAAGTAAAACATTCACATCTCAAATCCACCTTTCCCATTAAAAGGAATGGAACTGCCATCAATCCAATCCAATCCAATCCAATGTGTTTTTCAATAATATAATTTGCACTATAGTTTTCTTTGCTAAGGCTTAATATTGCACTTGCGATATGCAAATATGTACAGTGATCCTTCGCTGCTTCGCGGTTCGTTAATCGCGGGTTCAGTGCATCGCGGATTTTTTCAAACAATTTTTATTTTATTTTTTTTACATATACATGGAGTACAGTACTGTATATGGTGCTCTATGTGACTCGCTGTTGTTTTGCAGCTTCTCGCGGCCCGTTTGCGGACTTAAATTATTATTTTTTTACCTGTTTATGTTAATTGGACGCTACTTCGCAGATTTTCGTTTATCGCGAGTGGTTTTGGTCCCCATTAACCGCGATAAACGAGGGATTACTGTATTTTTTAAAATGTAGATTTTTTTTGTATGTTTGTTTGTATTTTAATGTATTATTTTTTCGATAATGGAAATGTTTTCTTATTCAGGAGAATCCATACGTGATGCTGCGGACAGATCACCATGACCTGGAAGGAAATGAGCGCTACGAAGGCTTCTGTGTGGACATGCTGAAGGAGCTGGCAGCCATACTCAAGTTCAAGTATCGTATCCGACTGGTGGGGGATGGACTGTACGGAGTCCCCGGAGCCAATGGAACATGGAGTGGGATGGTCGGAGAGCTCATTTCAAGGGTATGTAAATATGTCCTCTGAGCTTAAATGAACACGTTTGTCTCATCAGATATACATAGCGATGATACCACGCACGTGAGTCGTATTCTCAAGGGACTTGCATTCAAACACTTAACAGGGGAAAAAAGTACTTTACATGATCATACTTCTTAGTTTCTCACTGGAGTCTTATTAAATGGTGCAGATTTTTTTTTAACAATTGAAACTTTTTTCCCAATAGTATGCCCTGTGGTGTACATTAGTTTAGATTTGACATTGAGAAGAATTAAAAATGTCAACTCACAACTGGCCTTTTCCGGCATTTCCAGATCCTTTGAACCTCTCAGGGAGGTCTGAAGACTTGAAGTCCCATTAAAAGAGTACACTTAGACAAAGAAAATGCTATCTGCTTTGTCACATAAAGTTCTGATGTGTACGAAAGCAGCCGGTCCACACTGTGCAACGTTTTGGCAGCCACTTTCGGGGAAGCGGCGGTTGTGCTATTCTTTGTCTACGGTCGTCTTCGCTTTCGTGTGTTATAAGAAATGGGACGGTTAGAACACAAAACTCTCCTTTGATAAAACAAAAGATCTTGTCATAAACATCCACATGCCAAGAAGATACTGAATTGCACAGCTCAGTGGAAACATGAACTAAAAGGCATTCAAGTTGAGATAGGGGAGCAAAAAGTAGGAGAGAGGGTGAGGACAAACTTCAAAGGGGACTTGGAGGTGGTGTTATGGAGATGAAACTTGGATGTTTGGCGTAATACTAATGGAAGTCATTGCGTATGCAAAGTAAGGCGCTCCTGTTCTTGTTATTTTTATCAGCGTCTCTGCGAGATTCACCTTCGGTTAAGGTCGACTGTACTGTTTTCTACAAAGCAGTATGCAGGGGAACTTTGAGAGGGGAAGGTTGAGAATGTAATTCGTTTGTAACCCAAAACGTTTGTAAACCAAGAGTTCTGTTTCCCATTGAAATGAATGGGAATACAATTGATCCAATCCAGCCCCAAAACGTATACTTTGCTTTTTAAATCGGTGTTCGGTTAAAGTCAATATAATCCCATTTAGAAATACAGTGTAACCTCGAGTTATGAATTGAATTTCAATCTGATCTTCAGCGGTGCACCTGTTTCTCAACAGGCTACTGCTAGCCCCAGAAGGTCACCACCACCACAAAGCTGTCATTTTTATGCTAAGAAACAAACATACCTTGAGCAAAGAGCCAATTATATGTATGCAATGTGAGAAAAACGACATAGTTCGGAGCCTTCCATGGCCATGACAAGACTGTTCGTAAAGCGAAAATAGTGAATCACCTGTGTTGCTTAAACTCAACTGTTTGTAAAGCGGGTCGTCCGTCAACCTAGGTTCCACTGTATTTTAGTTTGGTAGAGTTCAACTTTTTTTTGCGTTCATGTATGAACCAAATTTCATGTTGCAGCAACCCACACTTAACTCCAACCCAACCGCTAATTACCAGTCCTTAGGTGGGAGTGCTAGCATCTATTGTCTCCTAGACACCTCTCAGACCAAATTTTTTCTAGTACGTCCACCCGGGAGGAACCTAGAACACACTGGTAAGGCCACGGCATCTCCCTGCTGGAACAAGGGGAAGGGGTCTATCGGGGGAACGTGACGGGTTTCTCTCCCGTGGAACAAAGGCTGGTGTCCAGAGGAATCAGACGTCCCTTGCAAAGACTGCTGCCCCCGCAACTCAGATAAACAAAATTAATTTGGTGATGAATGGATTTGTCAAAAGTTGATATCCAGATAAAAATGATGCTTGCCCTGAATTTCCAGCCTCAGTTACACATTGTGCTAGCGGTAGGGAGCAGAGCACATTCTTCTTCGCAGAATTCATTGACGTGTCACCACTCGATCGTTGGAAATGTGTCTTTTGTGTTTCAAACAGCAACTTCGTCTGTGAGGGGCTGACAAAATGACAGAGCAGTGAGATTTGTCACGGGTTAAAGGTCCTTTGGAGGGATGTTTCCACTGTGGAATGAAACAATTCATCCTGTTTGGTTAAAGGCTTACAAGATGATGAAAAGCAGAAAATAGAAGACCAAAGTGCAGTGATTGCCAGCTCACTGGGTGGCATTGACAGTCAACATCCTGGGATGACCGTTAAAATAGTCGTCTGTGTACCTGCTATTGCTTTCTGAACAATATTTCATCGCAATAATTTAAAGGCTGTCACTCAACCTAAAATAACAATTAGACATGCCGGGGCAGCCCAGACCAGCGCACTTTTTTACTGCGTCATAACATATTTTTTGAAGCCCTTTTACTTGGATACAAAGCTATAACAGGAAACTGAACCACAGCCTTTTTTTTCCAGTGACTAACACTAGAAGGCATAACAGCAGGCAGGCAAAGAAATCCAGTCATCAATATTAATATTCTATTGTCACATAAATAATTCAGCTGCTGTTACGGCTGCGTGTTCATCTTGCAAAGGATCTGCCTTTGTAGAAATTGCCTCGGTGGCTCCTTCCCGCGTGTGGCTTCCTTCCGGCACTGGGTGCAGCCGATCAGACTTTCAAACGACTGTAGGTTTCTAAAAAATAATAAATAAATACATTTTCAAAAAAGAAAGAAAAACAAGGCGCAGGTTTGGTCCCGCTGATGATGAAGGGTGAAAGCCTGGAGGTGCATCAGGCAGCAGGATACGCCACCGTAAGCAATGTGCGCGTGTGTGTGTGAACCGAGCTCACAAATAAGGTTTATGCAATCTTATGTCTTGTCACCCTACCCCATAGGTCAGACATGTATAGAAGACAGTAGGTGGTTGTTATCTGTGTTTTAACAGCGAGTACAGTACCGGTACTTGCCAGTAATTCCTGCAACTCTTCAGTGTTGCTGTCTTGGTAGCCTCCCTCATCTTTCTCCTTTGTACTTTTGCATCCTTTTCAGAGGGACGTCCACTTATTGGTAATGTCACATCTTTATTTTTATTTTATTTTATATTAGTTATTATTATTATTTTATTTTATTTTATTTTATTTTTTTAACTGTGTTCCATTGTATATTTAATTCCTATGAAATTATCTTGGAGCCTTCTCCTTACTGTAATACTTTTGAACATTGAGATCCCTCTGATGCAATGGAAGCTCTGAACAGACCATGGCTTGTCCGGTAAGATGTGACAACAAAAGTGTCAGTAAAAGCATATACTAGAACAGCTGAACTTTATTTGGGGTTAATCAGAGATGCTTCAAATGGTGGCTGTCGTATGATGACTCCCATTAGTTTGAATGTGATTGGCTGATTCTGAACATAGGCAGATCTCCAGTCGTGAAGTTCCCACACAACTTAAATTGTTTTGAGCTTGGTCTCATTTTGTTTTGAAGAACAAAAAGGTGGCGTTTGAACAGGAGCGTGTAGACTTTCAATATCCACTGCAGGTGAGAGATGTTAATGTAGTGCAGTAATGTAGGCAAAGACTGAGCAGAAGGTGAGGGTTCAAAGGCCAGTCTTCCAAATGTGATCTAAAGGTTTGATTAATTATGGAACAAATCTAACAAAGAACAGCAGGTCATGCATTTGCAGTGGCATCTGAAAGTGATCCCGTGTTCACCCCCATCCCCTACCTTCCTGTTCATTATACCTCCCATTCTTCACAATCCCCTTCATTCTCCCGCAGCGGCCGATGTGCTGCCCCTTTCCACTTTGTGTCCCTCGGGGAGATGAAGACGCCCTCGCAGTTACATTTTACTGCCTTGTTTTCTTGTTGGCCGTTTTGTTACCAGGTTTTACCAGCCACTGCTTCGACCACTTATTTATCTGCCATATAAATGTCTTTTCCAAACTTTCAGCCTAAGTGAAGTGGGTTTTCAGACCAAGGCTACATACTTGATTGGGTACACCTGCACAATCTAAGAGGAGCCAATACAAAGGTTACACAACCACAACTGCTTGAACAGCACATACCATCACCAAGGCAATTGTAATCTGGATCAGCACAAAACTGAACCCTCCATACTGTAGATGCCAAACCAGGGATCACCAACGTGGTGCCCGCGGGCACCAGGTAACCACACCAATAGCCCGCCAGTGCTAGGATTGTGATTTGCTAGTTGAAATTATGATTTAAAAATGCAAACACTGGCAGTATTGTGAGACATCTTTAAGATGATCGGAGACTGAAAATTGAAATAAATCATTAAGTATTAAAAATAACACATTCTAAAATTATTAAATGTAATTTGTACAGATGTTATTTCAGATGTGTATCAATTTGGTAGCCCTTCACACAATCAGTACACATGAAGTAGCTCTCACTCTCAAAAAGGTTGGTGTCCCGTGTGCCAAACCTTTACAAATTGCTACATGTTGTCATTTGTCAAGATTACGGGATGCTCAAACACCCAGTGAATGTCGGTCTCCTCTGTAAAAATTGTCGTGTTCTGCTCCATCTTTGTTTTCGGCACCAGCTGGAATGGAGGGCATGCCTCAATGGTGCACCGGTTTCTCGTTCTTTGTCAGATTATTGACCTTACATGATATTTGCTCAAGAGATATTTTCTAGAAACCACATCCATGTTTATAGTTGCTCTTGCTTCGATACTTTCTTATTTTGTTCGTATTTGGGATTTCGTGTTATTATTGGATGATTAAAGTTTTGTGTACGTAATTGGACTCTTACAAGTTTGTTTTGTGTATTTTCAAGATTCAAGATTACCTTGCCGTTTGCGAGTGCTGTTTTTTTTTTTTGTTGTTGTTGTTGTTGATATTGGCTTTTCTTGGTTCTGGTGTTGCCAGCACTTTCTGTTTCCACTTTGCCTCTCCTTCGTTTTTCTGTAAATATTTTTTTTTTGTACCGTCGGTTGCCTGAGTCTGTTTGTGGGATCCGCTTCCCATCTGGTCCGTTTACGGATCGTGTCACAAATAATGGATGGATTATACAAAACGGCTTCATTTAGCCGCTGTTTGCACTCTTTGTTGTTCTCGTTTCATTCATGGATTGATTGTAAAACATGTCGTTGATGAAATGTCTGAATATGTTCATGGCCTACTTTTTTAAGCACCTCCAAAGCTGCCAAAGTGCCGTATGTGTTTTGTAAGGACTTTGTCGAGTCTCTATAAGTACAGAAACATTGCCACAGCTTTGTCCAGGTGGTCTTTTGACTCTGCATCACATGGAACTATTTACTGTCTGTGTTTCAGAAAGCTGACTTGGCAGTCGCTGGCCTCACAATCACAGCGGAGCGTGAAAAGGTCATTGACTTCTCCAAGCCCTTTATGACCCTCGGCATTAGCATCATGTACCGCGTCCACCTGGTGAGTTACATCCCACACAATCCAGCCGATTGAATGACATTATCGTATTTTCACGACCTTAAGGTGCACTGTATTAAAAGCTGTAGTGATAGTTATGGGTGCTAGTTCTGTATTTAACACATACACGAGACTGCATAGCTGATGTTTCTTGCCTCTACTCTGTGCCCTGCTTAACCTCTGCTGTATCTAGAGAGGAAACCCAAGCTGGAAATATTGTAACAACTTAAGTGCGGCAGAGTGCGAGCCAATGTTTGCAGAATCAGAGGCCCATTAATCAGGGCCGCCCTCCTCTAACACCCAAGGTGACCCAAGGAGCGCTTAGCATAGCACCGATTGCAGCCTTGAACTGTCTTTTGTCATCCTTCAGGAGCATTTATTCCCATTCTCTATTGCTGTCCTGTTTCCCATCCTTGTAAACATCCCCTCTTTTGTACCTCCCCGTGGTCAGCACACAGTACTAATAGATGGAGCAGCCAGGCACTCAATTGAGCAGTTGGGGAGAATCAATCGATGGCCTCAGCAGGTGCAGCTTTAAAAAGCTGCCGGCTGGTGTGGCGTCTCTGAAGTAGGAGGTAGGCAAGCAGCTGGCAGTTTGAAGCGACGCGAGGCTGACATCCCACAGGGTTCGCATATGCATGTGGGCGCACAAACACACAAACATCCGGTTGAAATGGCACAGACATGACCCGGTTGTCGCACTGTTTTTCGGTAAGTTGTTGTAGGTGCCAATCTAATATTGGTTGATTTTTGTGGCGTGTTCCATATGAAGTCTTGATACATTGAATTGACATATTTCATAACCCAGTTGACATATTTGTCATTATTATTTTATGCACGTGAGCATATTTCTTTGTTGGACTACTTGTTATGACGTCACGCGACTGGCGACAGTGAGAACAAGGAGCCAGACATGAGAGATAGATGAGGTCAGCTGAAGCCAGAAGCGATGTCGTTTTTTGACCAAACAAATTAAGACAAACAAACAAAGAGAACCCTTTTTTGTATTATTTTCTTCTTTGATAAATAGAAAAGACAGACGTCCTTGTCCTGTTGTTTGCGTTCTAGACTCGTCATTACGCCGGCCTCAAAGGCGTTATGTCTTTGTCGAATAACACCGACAGGTGTCATTAGAATACAAACGTAGAGGACAACTTCCGATCAAAAGACCGAACGATGAGCAGAAGGTTTGAAAATAAAAGGGGTCCCAGTTAATCCCCTTCTTGACTGCTCTTGTGCACTTGTAATACACCATTGACGTGACACCCATTGATTTCTTCACTGCGGTGTGCGGCTTATTTCAAACTTTGAATGCAATTTCCACGATCGTGAGACAATGTGATGTGGTCATTTCTCAAATGGTAATTGGCCATTTGTTTGCATTTTCTGTACACCTCGCATATCTCTATATATCATTCTTGTCACATTATTTATTTCTTTGCACTTCCAGACAAATTCAGAGCCAAATGGAGTAGAAAATTTCAAGTCAAAACCGACTTTATGGAGTTAGATGAGTTCAGCTCTAACAAGGCCATTTGACTAAATGGCCTTGATCGAGTATGCGGGTGTTTAGCAATCAATCACTCAATTCATTGTGTGTGTATTTTTAATGTCATTGTTAATGTGTTGGAGAATGGTGGTTAGCATGTCTGACACTATATCGAGAGGTTCTGGGTTCGAATCTCGTCCTGTGTGGACTTTGTGTGTTCACTTCGTGCTTCCCTGTGTTTTCGCCGCTTGGTTCAGCTTTCTTACCCATTCCTAAAGCGTACACATTGGGTGCATTTAAGACTCTCAGTTTGAATGTGAGTGTGAATCTTTTTGGCTCTTTGTGTCATGCGATTGATCAGACAATTGTGTGTCTGACGTCTTGGCCAAAATCAGCTGGGAGAGGCCATGTCACCTTGGTCACTTGAGGCCATGTCACCTGTGACCCAAGTGAGGACACGCACTTTAGAAACGGGATACATTGATGAGAAAATACCTTTCCAAATGTGCATTGTTTAACTCTGTGGAATCCCATCCTTCACTTATCACTGAAAATGTTACTGGATTGCAAAAACTTTGCGGGGTTTCTGCCAGGCGGTAAAATGCGCCAAGATGGTGACGAAGCCCTGGCTCATAGTTGTAATTGGCGTCATGGAAGTATGACAAATACATCTCGACTGTTTGAAACTGTTGTACCCCGCGAGGAGCTAAGTTTAGCCTGGGTTGTTCGCAGAACTTACGGAGGGTATTTGCCACATGTGTGTTTTTGCTCTGCTGATAGGCATTTATTTTTAAAGGTAAGGTTGTAAGATGAATTTAAAATTATCTTCCAAGTGTTTTGAAATGATCATTCATGCTGTAGATTTACGGTTAAAGCTATTTACATACTGTAAATGATCATAAACATTGAGGATGCATCAATCTCTCGCTGCATTTCCACTCATCGCGGCAGGGTTACTGTCATGGTTTTTTGATGGTCACAATCCAATCCTTGAGCAGATCATGTTTACTTCCATTATATCCGGTTGGGAGGAAAACAATATGTAGATACCCAAAAGCAGGAAGTCAACTGTTGTCCTGAAACAGTTTGACCTTGACTGTTGTTGTGTTTGTGTATATCAGCAGACAGTTCATGCGCATGGTACTGTTGGCCTCAGTCGGTCGTCATAGAGATGAAGAGTAACGCTGTGTAACCTTGAGCTATCGTCAGCCTGTTCTCATAGAATCTTTCACCCCCGTCACCTTCATCCTCGGCACTACAGCCAAGTGAAGTAAAGGAGTCCTTAAGACTTATCAAGAGGCTCATTGCCTTCAAGCCGGGTACTCCTACGAAAAATTGTCACTAGTAGTAGGTGTGTTGCATAATTAACCCTGGAGAACCCACGGGGTCAAATTTGACCCCTATAAATTCTGCTACTCAAATACTACCCTTAAATCCCAAAGGGTCAAATATGGCCCTAATCCTAAATTAGGATTAAAGCATTAAATATTTGAAAAAACATATATTTTGGTGTTCAGTGAACATACAGCAGGCATTTAATGTAAAATTCATCATTTTCCAAAGAAGAAAACGGTTCTTGGGTTCTCCAGGGTTAAAAATACAGGTTCATTCGGACTGAAAAGGAGCTGCGTCACTTTCAGCAGTGGTGTGGTATACAAAGCTTGATTGACTCAAGCACATAATGTTGTGACTGGGTAAGAGTCACACGCATTATACATAAGTCAGACATACATCTAATAGAATCAACTTCTACACCTATACATCTTGGTATTTCAAATATTTGGGCTGTTTCGCTGACAGGAGTGACACTCCTGTCATTTGTTGGAAGGCTGAAATAAATCTGTTGTGTCACTCTTGTAAGAATGCACGTTCACTCAGACCGATGGAGCTACTTTGACTTTAATTTATTATCTACGAGCCGGATTGAGGCAGCTCGAACACCACATGTTGGCCACCCCTGCTGGACACAGTTTGAAAGCAGTGCGCTCTTGTGTTTGCTTGTGTATAGCAGAGCCTGAGAGGCAGTGAGATTATGTTGCGAGTGACCCTCTGACCTCCACTGAATCAAACACTCCCTTTTCGAATTGGCCCTGCGAGAGCAGAGGGAAAATACAGAAGATCGGAAAGAGGAGAGAGGAGAAATAAATGAGTAAGGAGTATGCTGAGGGAAGGGATGAAATGATGAGAACAGAGATGCAAGCCAAGAAGAAGAAGAGTTGAAATGACAATGGGAAGTGTCCTTCAGTGAGTCAGTATTCTGGCAGGCAGTCTCCAGGGGCTAACAGTGTGGTGTGTATATAAAGATGCGGGGGGAAAGAGGTGAAATCCTTGACTGGATAACCTCACCAGCTCCTTCAGACATGCAAAAGCCAAAACAAGACCATCAAATGTCAAAAGAAAGGATTAGGCTGGCTCTTCATAGAACCAATGTTTGTCCCATACTGTCTTGATGTCCTATTTGTTGAGATTAATTCATTGAAATCTGACATGAACATTATTTGGTGTGTTCTTCCATGTAATGGTTTGCCTCGCAGGCTGTTACTTTGTGAGGAGTTAGCCCCCAATGAAATATTCTTCTTGCCACAGGCAAAAAAATAATGAAGGACCTTTAAACCAATTCACTTTGGGATGCATTTGTTGTCATTTCCATTTCAAGAACTATGCCGTATTTACACTTGGAATATGATTCACTTGTCTTGGACAAAGCAGAAAGTGTTACATGAAGCATTTTGCCTTGAAAAATTTGGTCCCGGATGATTGTCGTACTGTTTTGAAGTACTATCTCTGACATGTTTTACAGTGGGCATCAGCACGAGAGTCACAGACACATACAAAAGAGAATCATTACTTTTAAGGCAAATTAAACTCAAGCTTATCTAATATTGCTTAACGGTCTGATTAGACCAGGGGTGTCAAACTCATTTTTGTCGCGGGCCACATTGTAGTTACGGTTTCCCTTGGAGGGCTGTTATGAATTTTGGGAAACCATAGAAGTGTTGAATCACCTCCACAGATTACATACATAGCGCACAACAAATTGATGGATAACTAGTTTTCAAATCAGAAGTCAAAAATAATGACTGTTATTGTGGATTACATATGACAATTTGAAATTTTGGTTCAGACTTTAGCAAGCATTATGGAATTTGACATGCTTGATTTGCTTTCGCGGGCCACATAAATGATGTGGCGGGCCAGACCTGGCCCCCGGGCCTTGACTTTGACACCTGTGGATTACACCGTTACACACTGCTGTGGTCTGACAGTAAACGTGTAGATGATGCACCAATCATCATCCGACCACAAACGAGATCAGTGTTCACCATTCCACACTGAACTGATCTGCGCAACTTCATGGAAATTGCAACCTGCGTCTTCCCAAACGACCAGAAACTCATACAGTGGAGTGCCCAAACCCACATTGCCAATGGATGACAGCACAAATAGCTACTGACAAGCTCCAAAGTGTCGACACGCAAACACAAACACAGCGCTGTGGTCTCACTGTCTGTCCTGCACAAACAAACAAACAAACAAACACTTTCCCACAAATACAGGGAACGCGCCGAAGCAGCACAGGCCAAACATTTACTGGAAAGCACTTGTGACTGTCTGAAATACATTCAATATTTGCTTACAAGTTATTATTCAAAAGTGTGCGAACCTTTTAGTGGCACTCGATCCTCAATTACAGTCTCCTCTGCTGTGGGGGAGTGATTAATCTCATCGCACCTGGTGCTATTTTGACCTTGCAGAATATGGAAATAAGTAGGGATGTTCGATACCACCTTTTTTCCAGGCCAATACCAGTAATAAACCTTGAGTAGTCACCGATACCAAGTACCGATACCACCAGTGCTTTTGATACATACAATCCCCCCCCAAAAAAAAAACTTTGAGAGATATTTATTTCCCTAAAATTACATGGAATTAATGACAACTTTCGATCAATCTAATTTCACATTTCTAGTTCGCAATTGTAAAACTGCGCCACTGTCACGCCAATTATGTTTTACCGTGTACCTTCCTCATATTTTGAGATTTGGTGTTTGAATCTCGGCTCCAGCCTTTCCGGGTGGAGTTTGCATTTCCTCCCATTCTTGTGTCGGTTTTCTCCAGGTGCTCTGACTTCCTCCCATGTATCAAAAATAATAAAAATAACAAAAAGAATGTTAATAATACTGCCCCCTTGTGTGTGGCCAAGGCGCACAATGTGACACAAACAGAACCACCCCAACAGTTTGAGAAGAAGTGTTTTGAGAAAAGCATTTTGGCACAAAGGGAATAAAACTAGTAAATCAAGGCACCGCTATTTATCTACCACTGATGGATTTTGTTTTAAGATTCATGCTCTACTTGGGCAAAAAATAGCTAACAGGCATAATAAGATTTCTTTTATATTTTGCAAGGAGGCATATTGAACAGAAATAAAATGGAAATGTGGATGCTTTTTATGCAGTTCCATTTGCAAAATTGTGTATCCGCTGCAGCCTTTTCGCAGATTATTTGCCCTGCAGCTCTTGAAAGCATAATTTTGTCTCAATACAAACATATTAAAGCACAAAGATCTGCAGCACAACTCAACGCTATTTTGACCTTTTTTTTTTTTTTAATTATTGTAAGCCACGTGCTTTCAGTCTCGATTTTGGATCTTTGAGCCACCATCCGGGGCATCTCTGCAGTTCTCTTCATCTTTCTAATGGCACCTCGATGGAACTTAAAATGCGGAGAAGAGGGCTTGGCAGTTAACAGAATGCTGCTTCAGCACGCAGCCGGTCTCCACCAGCAAAGAAGTGGAGGAGGCGTGTCAGCACAAAGGCCCATTAGCGCAGTCACAACAGCACCAAGTTTTCATCATCATGATTGTTAAATTCTCATCATGCCTCCAAACCGTCCATTCTCTCCTCTTTTGCACTGCCAGCCTAATGCATCAATGAATGCTCATCTCAGCGCAGCTTTAAAAAGGCTTCATTGGTCCTGACAAATTCTCAACCAAACGATTCCACCGATCTGCCGCAAATTTAATTTTGCTCGGGGCTAAGCAACATATTAGCGAGGCATTCCCACATGCAACCGCACCCCCGAAGACGTCATACATGATTACATTGTTGTCAACGGAACAATTAGTCATGTGCTCGCCTCCACTGTTTCCCTGTCCCGTTGACCCTTTCACGGTCACCAAGATGACATATCTTGGTGGAAGTGGATCCTATTCTGAATGTCTGCGCCACACACATGTGGAAACGTACACACGGCACACGCACACATACAGTATAAGTGCACGCATTGCTGTGGCACTGCTTCACTGGTAATTGCTTCCATTTAGAGGACAATGGCTGTTGCTGATAGATACTTAAACACTGTATTCTCTCTGGTCTATTACTTACTAACAGTAAGGGGAAGAGACGACGTAGAAATGCTTTGTTACTGTGCTCATGTTTTGTTTTTTTGTAGGTATCTGTGCTTTGTTGAGTATTTATTTTTGACGACTTTTAATGTAAACTCCCTACATCTGAAAAGAGATAGTTGTACTTTTTACCCCATGCTCTGTCAATTAGGTTTATTTTTTTTAAATTCGGCCTCTGTGAATGATGAGGACAAAAGAAAGAAAAAAAATCACCACCGTATGTGGCCGTGAACTCATTTTCAACTTTACGAGAAGCAGCAGTTTGGTGGATCGCCAAAACGAGACTTCAAGCTGTTAATTGCTACTCCCAGTTAAAACAATACAAAATGCCACATGCATGCTAACAAGTAGCATCTATGTGGCCGTCTTATAGCGCATTAAACAATGGATATTTTAACTCATTCGGTGTAGTCAACACACAGACAAACAATACAACAATGCGCACGTGCATATATTATTCATACTTTGTGAAGAATGAGTATTATTACTGCAGCTTACAGAATCACTTACAGTAGTTGTGAATCTTTTCTTCATTTCTCTCTGCATGACTGTATTATATTGTTAGTTTCAGGTTGGGTGGTAAAAGAATGTATTTATTTTTAAAAGCAGCTCTATTAGATCTCCTTTTTATTACCCTGGTGTGCTTAATGTTAAATGAAATTTGCCCCCTGTTGCTTTGATTATACTGTTTTGAGTTGTTTCCCCCCCTCCAGTAATTGAGTCATGCCTTTTATTATATTGTGTTGTTTAGAACTTGACATAAATCGTGAAAATTCTTTTTTTTTTACAGCTTGATCCTTGGGAATAGAAAGTCTTATTTGTCATGTTGTCTCACGATTCACCACCACCACGCTGTAGTATTTACTGTACATGGGAGGCCTGCTTTATGACTGTTGATCTGAATGTTTACGTGCAAACAAGAGCATATTATTGTAATGCTATCAGTTTACAACAGGGAAATCTATACTTATCACACCCAACAAGCATTGTTTACTGCCGCACTGTTGCAGACAGCTGCAAATGTTGATTAACTCACAGTCAACTCAGCCTGTGGGACTCTGGATTCAACGTGCAACTTTGGCCACTAATTAATCTCATTGACCTTTTAAAGAGGAGGCATTTTAAAAGTCTCAACCCTCCCGCTTTGAACGCCCTGGTCGGGATGGATTCAGTGATTGATTGAAACATGGTCAAAAGTTGAACACTTGTAAACACGTTTTTGTGTGTTACAGGGTCGACGTCCAGGCTACTTCTCCTTCCTGGACCCGTTCTCCCCAGGCGTGTGGCTCTTCATGTTGTTGGCCTACTTGGCCGTGAGCTGCGTGCTTTTCCTGGTGGCCAGGTAGGCACACGCACACAGACACAGCAGACCGTTTCCTAATTCAACAATTTCTTACAATTATTTACAGTGTTTTTGCTTTTTCTCAATATCCCCCACATCTATTTTCGAATCTAATTGGGTGAAATCTAAGTCTGTCTCAAGAAATTTCGATCAAGTAAGGAGTTACCAGACTTGTGTGCGGGCAGCGTGGGATAGGTTCCCACTCAGTGAATGTGGGTGTGAATGGTCGTTTGCCTGTATGCGTGCCCTGCGACTGACTGGCAAACAGTTTAGGGTGTAGTCTGTCTTCTGCTCGAAGTCAGCTGGGATAGGCTCCAGCAACTCCCCGCGACCCTATTCAGGATAAGCGGTGTTGACAATGGATGGATGGATAAAGTAAGTCTTTTTGTCTGATGCCGAAGACAAGAAAGCTGCAATCATCATTGAAGCTACTTACTTGGTTGTCCCAGCAGGCCTTTGTCAAATAAAATAAAGGATCTGTGGTTTCTTTGGAGATTGCTGAAAAGCTTCCGCTGCCCAGAAGTACGTGTGAAGTTGAGGTGAGAAAAGACTACTGGGACAAAAAGGAAACAAAATAGACCAGAGAGCAGAATAGGGTTTGTGTGGTTAGTTCTATGGGGGCGAAGACACCTGTTGTTATCCACTTCACGCAGTCTCTGCAGGTGATCATATCCAACACAAGTAGAAGGGATGCGCCCTTGCCCGGGCTGGGTCTTCAGCGTAACACTGACGCCTGGTGGTCAAATAGAGACCTGCAACTCCAAACAAAGCAATGCAATAAAATCCATTCATTCATCCGTTTTCCATTGTACAGTATTCCCAAACACTGTGCCGTGAGCCCAATAAGTGATGGGCGGAGTCTAACCATGTTTTTAAGGTGAAAGAAGGCTGACTTAGTGGGGAATTTGATGTTGGATAGGTAGAAGTCCAGAAAAATAGCGAAGTTGCGGACTTCAAGAGAAGGTGCCTGGAACAGCTGGCAATGTTAATGTCTCCAAGTTTCCTCAGGCCACTCTGTCTTGCCTATGTTAATTTCAAGGTGGTTGTTTCTAGCTAAAGCGTGATTAGCATGTCTTGATTTACAACTCTGAGGGTCTAGGTTCAAATCTTGGCTCCAGCTTGCCCATGTGGAGTTTCCATGTTCTTGCTGAGCTTGTGGGGATTCCTCTGAGTACTTGGCCTTCCTCCCACCGACATTTTTTTTTTAATTGCACGTTAAGTTAATATAAGACTCACGGTGTCCTGTGATTGGCTGGAAACCAGTCCATGGTTTACACTGTATCTTGCCGAAAGTTAGCAGGGGATTGGCTCCAGCTTACTAGTAACATTTTTTTCAAACACCAGACGATTAAACTCCACATGCATTTACAATAGAACGTAATTTTTGTTTTTCAGTCCAAAAAAAAAAAAAACATGGCACAATTATCAATGAAGAAGTGGAATGCCAACAGGTGAGAGTCCTTTCAGCGACAAAGACTCTTTGATTTCTAGCTACACCGGCCGGATGAGCCTCGCTGAAGCTTCAAAACCAGAATCTTGTCTTTGTTTTTATGAAATCTTATGTGCATATTTGATCAGCTATTACATCTGCAACATTACAACTGTGTTCACTGGTGATTGAAATTTGAAGTGGTCAACGGTCAGCCAGTCATGACAAGCTGTTGCCAAAACCCGCACACGGTGCGACAGTTCAGTCGGTTTCAGCCAGGTCACTTGATTTGTAGCTGGGCTTACAAAATGTATGGTACATATAGTCTGAAAAATGGTTAAACTACTTACTAGTCCAAGTAGTGTGTCGTATTCTTGGCACTGTATAAAATGTTATCGTTTTTCAAAGATTATGCTACAAGACTAAGTCTGCTTAAATTGACGAAAAGACATAATTCATACTGAAAATCTTGCATTATTTCTAGCTGATCTTCATGCTTGATATCTACTGCAGGAAGTTAACTTTTCTGAACAGCACTGTTTCATGTGTTACAAACTTTAGTTTAATATTAAAGTAGGCAGCACATGAGAATAAGAAGTTAGCAGACACTCTGGAGGCAACCAAAAGACTTTGTAACTGTTGGATTTAACTCCCTCTCCTCTGTTTTACTTGTTTTTTATGTTAATGCCAATACCCGAACTCGTATTCCTTCTCTGACTGGTTGCCTCGAGCTCAATACACTCTAGCATGTCTTGTTCTTCACAGATTGACACCGTACGAGTGGTACAACCCACACCCCTGCCTGAAAGGACGCTGCAACCTACTCATCAATCAGTACTCCCTTGGAAACAGCTTGTGGTTCCCTGTCGGGGGCTTCATGCAGCAAGGGTCCACCATTGCCCCCAGAGCACTGTCCACGCGCTGTGTCAGCGGAGTGTGGTCAGTGTGGTGCACACATCATAGTTGCTGGTCTGTCATCTTGTCATCTTGATTCATTTGTCTGGTTTAATTCGTTCGGTTGCACTGCAGGTTTCTTGCGCTCCTGCACCGAGTTTCAAGGAAATGGGTTCATTTCAACAGCTTTTGGTGGGCCTAAGAATGCAAATATTTGGAAATATGTGTTGTCGAGTCAAGTCATAACTATGGCAAATATTTGTATAGAAAATACTTGCAGGCCATAGGCAATAAATTATTCTGAAGCCGCCGCGTGGCGTGTGTAACTTGAAATGTCATGTCAGGGCATAAACCTTTTGTAAAAAAAAAAAAAAAGGGCTGCATACATTCGTCAGGATTATAGGGATATAAATGTTTGCGGGTTGGCCGAATTTTCATGAGCAGCCACTTTGCCCAATGTCATTGGGCCACCTCGAATAAATAAGCGACGGAACAGCAATCGGCGCGAAACAACTGAATGCAAGACCTTTATTACATTATTACGTTCATCCATGCCCTCTTCATGAACACGCTGCAATCTCTTAGCGTCTCAGGTGTGCTCTCCCTCACTCTCCATACAACTGTCTCCTCATTTGCATCAAAACTTTGACATGCTCTCGTCTCCCATGCGTAGGTGGGCGTTCACATTAATCATCATCTCGTCGTACACTGCCAACCTGGCCGCCTTCCTTACCGTTCAGAGGATGGAGGTGCCCATTGAGTCAGTCGATGACCTGGCGGATCAGACAACGATCGAATATGGCACCATGCACGGCGGCTCCACCATGACCTTCTTCCAGGTCAGGGCTCACGCACATCATTGCTTTTGATAGATTGTTTAGGTGCTCAGTCACGATGAAACACATGCAGTCTGACAGAAGAGGCCTCAATCAATGGGTCATCGGGGCTGTTATCCCCCTGCTCACCTTCCTGTCGTGCGCTAATCACAGGTTTCCTGCCTCCTTGACCATAACCACTCAATAGCTTTATCCTCAGGAGCCAAGATGCAAGTCACAAGTGAAGCACCCACCGTGACCTTTGGAAAAAAAAAGAAAAAAAAAAGAAAAAACAAAACAAAACACTGTGGTAAATAGAGAAAGAGTATGTGACGGGGGAAGTGAGGCAGAGAAGAATGATATGGAGCGAATGAATAATATACATTGGCCTGGTGGCTACATCCCTGTGTGTTTTATAGCCCACTGGACTGTTAATTATGTCGGCGCAGACAAGCTCAAAGAAAGAGGAGGGCAAGTTCGAATGCTAACGTGAAGAATGTGTTCTGCGAGAAGAGCAGAGGAAAGACAACTTGCCCATAAAGTAACACAATGTGCACCGAATGTGTTACTTTCGCTGGAAGAAGTCACTTGAATAGTCGGCCCAAATATTTCACAGAGAAAGCAATGGTAATACAGTAGAACTGATCTCTTCCATGGTCATTCAACTGTCATGATAAAACATTGTACAATAACTTTTATTAAATCAAAGGCGTCCCCCTGCTATTCACTGTGGATCGTGAGTTACTCCTGCAAAAAGCTGCAAGTATAAAGCGTACCTGAAAGCATTCACTTTTCTGAAAGGCGACGGTGCGCCTTCTAATCCGGTGCGCCTTATATATGGATCAATATTCTCAATATTCAGATTTCTTGGACGTAGTATTTTAAATGTTCTGGAAAACACTTTGTTACAGCTGCAGCGGTTGTGAAAGCTCCATACAAATATATTCTATTGTATTCCCTTTAGAGTAGTTCCATCTAGTGGATGCATAACGCAACCGCAGCCACTATTGTCGCTTCGATGCGCCGTATAAATGCAGTGTGCTCTATAAATGAAAACTGGTTTAAAATAAGCCATTCATTGAAGGTGCACCTTATACTCCGAAGTGCCACATAGTGTGAAAATAATGTGATAGAAATGAACCTTTAGCAAGTATAATTGCCTCAAGATTCCACAAAAAAAAGAAAATACCGGAAAGCGCTTAAAACAGAGAGGATCATAAAACACCAACACCATGTATCTCTCATGTATGCAGTCATTAAAACTACCGTATTTTCACGACCATTCGACGCACCGTATGGTTGGGCGCAGTCTCATTAATGGGTGCTGTTTCTGTATTTTACACATAGACAAAACGCACTGTATTATTGGGCGCAATTTTAAAGTAGTAAAACATCCATCCATCCATTTTCCGAACCGCTTGATCCTCACTAGGGTCGCGGGGGGGTGCTGGAGCCTATCCCAGCTGTCTTCGGGCAGTAGGCGGGGGACACCCTGAATCGGTTGCCAGCCAATCGCAGGGCACACAGAGACAAACAACCATCCACACTCACAATCACACCTAGGGACAATTTTAGAGAGTTCAATCCACCTGCCACGCATGTTTTTGGAATGTGGGAGGAAACCGGAGTACCCGGAGAAAACGCACGCAGGCCCGGGGAGAACATGCAAACTCCACATACGCCAGCTTAAACATACGGCATGCATGCGCGCACGCTAAAAACACGTTAGCATGTAGCATACGGTAGCATGCCAAGACATACAGATACAAGCTAAAAACACGTTTTTAAAAAGGCAACGGAAGCAAAACTGAGTTCCGTTGTATTTTATTTAGCCATCGTACAATGTACTCACGTTTTTCGATCAATCATCACCCAGAAATCCATCACAGTCCTCATCCTCTGTATCAGAATTGAACAATTGTGCAAGTACCGGTAATCCATCAAAAACGCTGTGTTCCCTCTCGTTGTCAGAGTCACTCTCATTGCCATGTGGCTCCACAGAAATGATGCCGGCTTTGCCAAAAACTCGAACAACAGTGCAAGCAGACACGTTCGTCCAAGCAGCCACAATCCATTCGCAAATTGTGGCGTAACTCGCCCGGCGCTGCCTCTCACTCTTTGTAAAGTTGTGTTTGCCATCGATCATTCATTGTTCCCATGCCGTTCGCAACTTTACTTTGAACGCCCGGTTGATGCCGATGTCCAGCGGTTGGAGTTCTTTAGTCAAGCCTCCGGGAATAACGGCAAGCTCAGAGTTCATCTGCTTGACTTGGTTTTTCACCGCTGCTGTGAGATGGGCACGCATGCCAAAAGCATAACCGATGGCTTGAAGTTTGAACTGAGCTTCGTAGGGGTGTCTCTTTGTAGAATTTATTTTCGGGGGTTCTTAGAAACCAAAACCGAAGTTGTTTTGCAACAATGCACATAGCCACACTCTATACAGGTGTTGGTACCTGCTTGGGGCGTCCCTTTAGCGTCCACTTACACGCCCACCCTTCACTCATTGGCGGACTTCTTCCCCGCATGCCTGTCCTCACTCACGTCTGCCTTTTCTCTCTCTCTCTCTCTCTCTCTCTCTCTCTCTCTCTCTCTCTCTCCATATATGTATATATACACGCCCACCCTTCACTGATTGGCCGACTTCTTTGCCGCATGCCTGTCCACAGTCACTTCCGCCTTTTCTCTATATAAACAGCGTGTCGGCTGTCAGTCAGGTTTTGGAACTCAGCGCATACACAAGACGCTCCGCATCATTAGGCGTCCTGTCCATTTTGGAGAAAATTTAAGACTTTTAATGGCGCCTTATAGTCGTGAAAATACGGTACTTCAACATAGTTCCGATGCCACAAGAAGACACACATGTTGTATTGTTACTACGAAAACATAAGAGGGAGGGAAGAACAAGTTCAAGTTGAATCCCTCGACTGTGATGCAGAAATGCTCACCACTCTCCATCGTGCAATTGCATTGAAACAATTGACGAAAAAACCAAGAATCATTTCAAAGTGATTTAATTACAAAAGATAAATTAATCACTGAATTAGTTCCCGACCGAGGAAGAAGAAACGCAGCAATCATTGCACCTGGAATCCACCCAAACTGTTCGACAAATGTTTTTTTTCACCAAAATAACAACTTCCACTACGGCCAGCTTAAACCAAATGGAATTTTAAAAAAAGATGGGAAAAAAAGGGTCATCACATTTGAAATTGGAGCCATGTTAAGTTGCTATGTTAAATCTCTATGTTTGAGATTCAAATAAAAATAAGGCCTGAATTCCGTGCATAAATATCTGCAGCCAAGGCATAACAAATCCAACAAGTACACTTGGTCTTCATCTCTGGCAAAATGTGTCTGCTAATGATTGTGTCTTCCACGGCTGTGCAGAACTCCCGCTACCAGACGTACCAACGAATGTGGAACTTCATGCACTCCAAGCAACCCAGCGTGTTTGTGAAGAGCACGGAGGAGGGCATCGCTCGCGTCCTTAATTCCAACTACGCCTACCTGCTGGAGAGCACCATGAACGAGTACTATCGCCAAAGGAATTGCAACCTGACTCAGATCGGTGGGCTGCTCGACACCAAGGGCTACGGTATCGGAATGCCGCTGGGTGAGTAGGGGAGACGGTAGGGAATAAGATTTCTGTGTCAAATAAATTCAACAGCTGTTTCTCCAAGTTAAGGCGAGACTGTGAACATAACTTTGAAAAGCAAGAGAAGTAGTTGGAGGATTTGTCGTCAAAAGTTATATTGAAAAGTAGCGCCTGAGCAAAGGCAAACTATTAGTCGCTGTGATGAGGGAGGTGAGATGATGCAAAAAAAAGAAAAAAAGAGAGAGAGAGAAAAACTCAAACATGCTTTAATAGAGTGTCTCTTTCCATGCTCTGATGGGAGAAGGCAAGATAAGAGAATTTGAAATTTGGCTCCATGGTGGGACGCTGCTTGCTCAGAGACTCAAATATCTTGCCGTTGCTTCTGCTTTGATCACATGTTGAGTGGAAGGTGTCAGTGGAGGGGAAAAAACACTTTAAAAGTAAACAGGAGTTATTTAAATTCCTCTCAAGGATGGATGAGCCCAATATTTACTGTGCACGCTGTGACTCTGTCTCCCAAAAATATCCACCTATTGGATAATTGAAATGCGCTTCGGCAAAACCTTACTTAATTGAAGTGGCATTTGATTTGAAGGTAAAGCGGTGTCTTGAGTTTTTCCGGATATCAGCCGTCATTCGTTTTATTGCGTCAACTTGCGAGCGGGTGCTCGATGGTGGCAGAGAACTCAACTCACCTCTCAACTAGCAGCACTTTGGCAGAAAGTGAACAGTTCTTTTAAAAAGGTGTTTTATTGTCACTCCAAGATACTTTATTGCAGAATACTTGGTCACCTTTTTTTAATTTACACTTGACAAATACTCAATTTATTAACCCTGGAGAACCCACGGGGTCAAATTTGGCCCCTATAAATTCTGATACTCAAATGCTACCCTTAAATCCCAAAGGGTCAGATTTGGCCCTAATCCTAAATTAGGATTAAAGCGTTAAATATTTGAAAAAAAACATATATTTTGGTGTTCAGTGAACATATAGCAGTCATTTAATGTATAATTCATCATTTTCCAAAGAAGAACAAGGCTCTTGGGTTCTCCAGGGTTAAAAGCAAAACTAATAAAAACTGAACTAAAATTAAACATTTTTTGAAAAAAGAAAAATTAACAAACCTGCTCCCAAATCTAATACAAACTACCAGTAACCGAATTAAAGGGGAAAAAAAGCCAAAGGAAATAAAAACTAACTGCAATTAAAAATGCCAAACTGTTATAATCCTGATGGTGTCACCATGAAAAACCAAGGTATCCCTATATAATGTACATTTGTATGTCTTAGAGCTTTGCCTAATTTTTGACTGCAGGCTCCGTATACCGTGATGAATTTGACCTGGCCATCCTCAAGCTTCAGGAGGACAATCGATTGGAGATCCTGAAGAGGAAATGGTGGGATGGCGGCAAGTGTCCAAAGGAGGAGGACCACCGGGCCAAAGGTTCTTGTCTTGTTGACCATTTTGCTCCAATGATACATTTCATCGACCTTCCAATTTTACTCCCTGCTCCTCTCTCGCAGGTCTGGGCATGGAGAACATCGGCGGCATCTTCGTGGTGCTGGTGTGTGGCCTACTTGTGGCCATCTTCATGGCGGTGCTGGAGTTTGTGTGGATGTTGAGGCACGCGCCAGGAAGCGAGGTGAGAGAGGCTTATGTAACCTGCATTTGCTTCGTATCCCTGTATCCACACTGGCGCCCGCGCCCCCACCACGGGGCTGCCAGACTCCCGTCACACTGAACAGGTCTGACCCGTAGTCAGCATCTGCTTCCAGACGCAATGAGCACAAAACCAAAGATTTACCTCACCGTGGTCTACACATATATATATATGGATGTATTGCTGACGAGTCTTAAATATACAGTATCATGTTTCAAGTATGTCATACTGAATGCAGTCGGATCTCTTAGTGCATTTATGGTGCTGGCAGTCATAGCCTATTCATCAATGACGTATGTCATGATTAACCTCAAAATCCAAGCAGGCCTATTCAACGCCCTCCACTGTGTGCACGTCGTCGGGCCAGCGATGCAACTTATACGGAGGTTATTTCATAGTATAGAAGATGTTCTATATAGAGTGTTTATTCCTAGCTGCTATACACTAATATTGTGGAGTTAATCAGGGTGTCAGTTGAATGTAGCCTCGTCTCAAATTAAAACATTCTAACAGCTATCGGTTTGACTTCTTCGACACAAACGGTACAAACGCTGAGCTGGTCTGTTCGATTCGTCTCAGCGAGATGTGCAAAGCCGTTTGTTCAGCCTATTTCTGATGTCATGCCTTTTAAATGATACTCGATGACTGTCTTTTTTTTTTCCAAATGGACTCGACACTGTGACTTTACTTCAATAAACACGCAGTATGTGAAAGTCAAACGCAGACTTTTGAGTCCTTCTTTTTGAACGAGATAGATCAGTGTTTCACCTCACGATTTGTACATGTATGTTTCGTGGAATGAGGCTCAAATAAGACGTTTCACATGGTAGTTTGTGGGTCTAGATTTGCAATTTGCACCTCATCAATACACATTGAATAGCAAAACTGAGACACGCAGAGACAACCGTCAAAAGAAAGTAGAAGGAGAACCACTGAGTCGGTTGCAAAAAAAAAGCTTTGCTGCGTTCACATTACCTACAATGGGTATTCAGAGTAGGAACGATTTTTCAGCGGGATGTTGTTTCCTGCAGTTAGCAGATCGGCCCACACCAGCATGATTTTTCTTGAATTTAAAGCCTCATTTTATACACTTAGAATCATTCAAATTTGGTCGGGTTGTAACTATCACTTTTCCCTGTGGTGTGTCAAATTTAGAAAACATACAGTGGTTAGTTTCATTTTAGAGGGGCTTTAAACCTCAACCCCCCCCCCCCCCCACCCCAGGTGTTAATTCCTATGATTTAAAGATGCAGGGGTGGGAGTTTTGTGAACTTTTACAATCCCACGAATGTCATGCTTTTGTGCATTTTTTAACAATTTGTCTTGAACGCACTAAAATCTGAAAAAGAAGTTTTCAGCCATCTCGATATTGAACCGTTAACCGTTCACTTTTGAAATCCGATTTTAAAAACTTTTAACAATGATGTTCGTATGCGAACCCACATCATACTGAAAAGGCATTTCATAAAACCCATTAGATCAAGGCTGGGCAACTCCTGTCCTCGAGGGACATTATCCTGCATTTTCACTCACTGATCTATTTATCGCTTATTTGCCTTTTCCCCTGGGTGCTTTCCAGCAGTCGGTGTGCGAGGAGATGCTGCGCGAGCTGCAGGGCATCATCCTGTGTCACGACAGCCTGCAGGTGAGACGCCGCCGGACGTCGTCGGTCACGCGGCCGCCACCCCTCCCTCAGGAAGAGCGCCGGGCGCGAGCAGCCACCGTGGGCCTCGCCAACGGCAATCTGTGTACAGGCACGGGACTGCCCGAGCCGCTTTCCCACAGACTGGCTCAGGAAGCCGCGTTGGTGGCCAGAGGCTGCAGCCACATCCGTATTTGCCCCGAGTGCAGACGCTTCCAGGGGCTCAGGATGCGTCCTGGGGGGGCAGCCGGCGCCTTGCCGTCTCCTACGCCCAGTGAGGAGAGCATAGAGTGGGACAAGACGACAAATAGCAGCGAACCTGAATAACACGCACCCTGTAGACGTTAGCTTTCCTGGTCAGATGGTGCTTTGTCACTGGATCACCTGACACAGGACCAAGGTACTGACTCATCTTTTTTTGGGGTCTCCTGGGGCGGATTTGTCTTTTTCTTGCTCATGGACAAACTGATGAGTCTGTCTCACGTCGGCCCTCGGTACTGCTCCGAACAGGACATACAAAGGACGAACAGCCATGGGCCATTTGTACTATGCAGTATTTTCAAGTCTCAGTGTGCTGTTTCTTTCAGTCCCCATCTTTTTAAATTATTCCTGTACTCTGTTGGATTACCAGTACTGATTATTGTTGTTATATTGTTATCGGGGGGGAAGAAAAAAAATTAAACATGAAACAAGTTACTTTTTTTAATCTGAGAAAGTTATGTTATTAGATGCTGAAGAAGTTAGAAAAGAACTACCTGAGCTCTTTTTGATGTTTTGGGACTTGTTTTCATAAATAATGGGTTGATGATGCGTTCAAGTGTTTCTTCTTTTAAATACTTCAAATATTCCATGCATACAGTACACATTGCTGTGCCTTTGTCTCTCGTCTGACATCTTTGACTCTGTGTCATATTTACGATGACTTTTCCTCACCTCCTTATGACCTCTCATCTCACTGTAAACACACACAGAGAAAATATTCATGAATGACTTGAGGCCAACAAAAATTTATATGACTAAAACACAGCAGCATAAACAAATAAATCGGTCCACAGTAAAGGGAGAACGTTTTTATATATTTATATCAGCGGCTGACATGTGTTCTGTTAAATGTCAAGGCTCTTCAACTTGAATTGGATGTGATAGATTGTGCAAAGCCCGAGGACCCTTTCAGTTTGCATCGGCCAAGTCGCTCTGACATTTTCATGCATTCATTTTTGCAAAACACAAACTTAGAATATATCAGTCTGAAGAAATCTGGGACTGTGCCGTAAACAGGACATCTTAGATCATTTAAAGAGGTCACTCGGATATGTTGTTTACTTTCAACATAGCCTCACTCAAATTTAATCGGGAAACTTGTGAAAATGTGGGCTGAGGTGTTTATTTACTCAACTGCAAAAAGTAGTGGCATTTAATTGGCACACGTTAGTTGGAGGCCTTCAGTGATGCAAGGCATTTTTATAATGCACATTAAATGGCACATAATAATTGATACTTTTCAAATAAATACTCATTTGGAAAATTAATATACAGAGGTGCCTTGAGGTACGAGTGACCAGACTTCAAAGTCCATCAAGATACAAGCCATTGTTAGGGCCTTGTTGTTGTTGTTTGTTTGTTTTGTATGGCTAGCAAAAATGTCAACATAAAATGCGAGCATGTATGGTAGCAGTGAACTGAACTCAACTTACATTGACCAAACTGTGAAAAATAAAAAATAAAAATTTAATGTATGAATAAAAAGAGAGCATTAAAGTTGTTGAATGCCGCTCCAATTTGAACTGCACTCTCAAACTAAATATAAAGAAGTTCACATCTTAAAATCAACCACATAACTTTTGGTTCGGGAATTGAATTGAATTGAATTTAATACAACTTTATTGTCAAATGTGCTGTTCGTATGTGTAACATACAGCCCAGATGAAATTTCTTCCCTCTCAACATAAAACAAGAAAATCCATCTGCTTCCTTCATGCCAACACTCCAAGAAAACGTCATGATTAGCCAAACAAGAAGAATCAGTAGTTGTGTGTTATAACCCTTTACAATGGATATCTGACCCTTTGAACGGTGCATTAGCGCATGGACACAGACAGTCTCACAATACTCTGGCACATGTTATTTATCCCCTACAGAAAATGATTAATTACCGGTACTCGTCTATTGAGTAGCGTAATAGTACTGGAGTTGTGAAAGTCTTAAGTTTTTGCCTTCATCATAATCATAATCATCTTTTTTGGCCAAGTATGTAGAACGCACAAGGAATTTGTCTCCAGTATAACATGCTGCATTAGTATCATCATAAACAAGGACATGACAAATAAGTATTTGACATGACAGTATTATGTTGCCCCTAGTGGCCAAGTTGCGAACAGCAAAAAGAGTTGCAATGAATCATTCCATGATGCGCAAACTGTTTAATTATGTACATTCTATTTAGTTGACAGTATGTTTCCAAAAGTACGTTATTATTGAGTGCTGTTTTCCTTATTTAAAAAAGGCATTACAAAATGTGTGCTTGAGGTCGCTGGAACACATTAATGGCATTCCCGTTCATTTTAATGGAGAAAGATCATTTGCGATACAAATGTTTTGAGTTATGAGTGTGGTCATCGAACAAATTACATTTGTATCTCAAGGTACCTCTTTACAATATAAAATGCAACATTTTTCTATGTTACCCTTGTTGGCCCGTTTTTTAAAAGTCATTTTGTGGACAACACAGCATCCTTGTGTCAAACTGCTCAATAACTTTGTCATTGTCCAGCCCGAGCAATGACTTTTGTTTGATCGGTTGCTTGTTTGTTTGCTTTTTTTAGCAGCTGAATACAAGAGCAATTTCTCTTTACACCTCACCATAAACTTCAGCTGTGCTAAAGACATCCAAGATGCATGGCGGTATAACTCATATCACAGGTGATCGCACACTCGTTATTTTTCCCCCCTCAAGGGGTGGGAGAGGTGCCAATGTGAAGTGTGGTGTTGAGTCAAGCAGACAACACACTTGGTTGGTTAATTGGGGCATGTTGTCTCGAGAGGTTTGAGCAAATAAAATGTGTTACTTAAACAAACAAAACAAGGTTTATACCTGGACTAATTTCCAGCAGCATGAGTTTTAATTCTGCGAAAATTCAGAAAACCCAAACTCAATCAAGTACCATGTCTGAACAGAAATGTGGCCAAGTCTAACAATCTGTGCTGACAACCACAATTCTACCACACAAAAAAAAAATCTCTATTTTATAAAAGTGTTACTACTGGGGCATATTATTTCTTTCATATTCACGAGCAACTTGCAAGCAAAAATCAAATGATAGCAACTGTCTGCCATACGGGAGATGGTGAGGATTTATACGGCTATTTCACTTTCTCCAACTTTCCAAAACATGCATGATAGGTTCATTTAATACTCTAAATTTTCCATGTGTGTGGTTGCTTGTCTAGAGTGTTCACCCTGTAATTGACTGGCAACCAGTCCAGGGTGTGCCCAACATGTCGACTGGGAGAGGCTCAGGACCCAAGTGTGTAATGGGGTTTTCTTTGACACTGGTGGAAATGAAGTGCTTCTATGTTGGGGTCACAGAAGCTTTTTCCAAGTATCGTATCCTTAAAAAAAAGACAATAAAATAAAAGAAGGAAAACAACCAAAATCGAGTGAGATAGGCTGACAGTAAACAAGTTAAGCAGTACAGAAAATGGGTGGAAACACACACTTTGCATTCCTCTTCCGGATATCATTTACCCACTAGGACGTGAATCATCGAGTTTTTATGTTGTGTTCTCTTTGCTATTTACATGGGGGGGGGGGGGGGCACAGCCAGTTTCCAATAGGTGCCAAACAGGAGCAGGCAACTTGAGCAAAATGTGGAACCAGGAAGTTGGCGCAAATGGTAAGTATGTGTATGGAGTTGCTTACAGCTGTTGAACCAAGGTAGCAATAGAATGTAGCAAAAAAAAAAAAAACCCTGGCCACCTGATTGACAGGTGATCATTCACCTTTTTTTTTTTAAATTTTCAGAGAAGGAGATGTTATAAACATATAAATATTGCATGTTAAATTCATGTTTATCAGCATTTGGATTCATATGTGTTTTTCCAATGCAATTCAATTGGGCGTCAAGGATGTGGATTTTTGCTATGACGGGGGTTGTTTGAAAATATATGTTGCTCCATCTTCCAATGGAGTCAGTGATCGAGTATTGTTTTCTTCAAAATCGCTGCTCGGCCCCAAAAATCCTTATCGTGTAAAGCCTACTAATTACTGGACTTCCAGTCTCAGGAACATAAATCCCCTTGCAGTATTGGTCCAACACACACACAAACTTGTTGGGCTGTGAAGAAAATGAAGCAGGGTTATCCCAGCTGAGAGGAACTCAAAACAGCTTTTATCAAAACTAGCAGAGGTTTTAATCTTTTTGACGCTGACCAGCAAGTGCAAGGACACTCATGCCAGTAGCTGTCAGTGTCAACTGAGGTGGCTGCAATAGACCTGAAGTGGAAAGTGGCATTCATGACACTTTTCATCACAAAGATGTGAGTATTAAAGGAGTCAAAATAATAAACAGTGTTCTTATTAGTTACAGTAAAAGGGTTGAGATTTATTCGCTAGAGACGAATCACTAAGAGAGGTTGAAGGACTTTAACTAGCTCAGGAAATAGTCATATTTTTTCAAATTCACACATTTTAGTTGCTGAAATACATAAATATTAAAAGTCTTTGCAATACACAGAAGATGGGCCCGTGACTGGGTTTGCCAGATAATAAATCAGTGATTGACAGTTTGCTTGAAGACAAGAGAATCTAAAATGGAACAATGACCTTCTCTGGAGAGACATTGTCATTCCTTTCATTGGTGTTTTAATTCCATTTTTAAATGTGTCCTGTCAATGGTGTGCTCTTTATGCTGATTTGCCCGGTCGTGCTGTATGCACTTTTTATTTAATTCAGTGATTCTTCTGCGCACTACTAGTGATACCAATACCACACTGAGAATCACTGATGGACTCAAATCAACTCAACTGTATTTATAGAGTACTTTCAAACAGCCATCGCTGCACACAAAGTGCTGTACATGGAGCAACTAACATATACATCAGTAAAGCAACAAATCTTGGGCAAGTGTGCGTTATTTAGCGTCGAGTTAGGCCAATTTCCAGGAACAATACGATGGTGACATCTAGTGGCCATTAAGAAACATTACATCTGAATTGTTTTAACAATCGGGAAACAAAATACGACCGAAATTGGTTTCCTTTACTTCCAGCTTGTTTAGCCTTTACATGGAAGACCTGCTGCTGCATCTCCTTCGACCCTACTGCAGCAGCAGACAAAGAGATGTTTGTCACATCTGTTGAAATGTCCGTGCGATGCCTAAACTTGGTGCCAGCAAAGATGGGAAAAAAATTTTGTTGCTCTAGTTTTGTCGACTGGTCTGACAAAAGAAAACAAAAAAATTAAGTAGCAACTTGTGTCTTGAAAAACTCGTAAGGCAAAGCACTCGTATTTCATGGCACCAATGTTTGAGTGATTTGAGTTATGCGCGTGCTAACAGACCGAAAAGTGAAAGCACCACCAAAAATATATCAATGGTAAGTCATTTCTCTCTGAATCTTTTTTGATACTTAAGAGTTTAACTGCCTGCCGGCCGCTGTTCTCTCTGCATCGGTTGCCATGGGGACACATATGCATAATTGCAACTGATTGACTTCTTTGATGACCAATCAGTGTCTGTCATGGCAGTATGAGCCCACCCATTACCATTGTCGTGACTCACACACCCACTTTACTGTGGTTTTAGCGAGATCAGTCGAAAGTGTCCCCGCCCGGTTGTCAGGAGTGAGCAGGACGCTCCACGCGAGAATTCAAAGATTTATTTACCCCCCCATTCCTCCCAAAAGATTCAGTTTACAGATAGGCGCGCGCTCCCGACCACATGCAGGCAGTGCGAACGAGCACAGCTAAGGCGTGGAGTTTGGGATTTTGAGGAGGAGGGGGCGAACGGAAAGAGAGGAACGGGAAAGGAAAGGGTCGCGCATATACACGTCACAGCTAAGGGGAAATAGTAAAGAAACGGCATTGGGTGATGTTGAATTTCCACCGTAATTTAGTTAGTCTTGTTCCCGCGTGTGTGTCTGAGCGTCAAGCAGTCCACGGCGCCACTTCCTCTCCGGAGCCGTCGGTGAGCGGTCTCCGCCAGGCGCCAGCCTCGCTTGCACAGGGCTGTTACCCAAACGCCCCATATCACCTTTGAGCCGCACTTAAAGGGCATCAACTGGCGCTGACAACACGGAACTGAAAGCTCATCAGGAGAGAGGACACGCTATTAATCGAGTAGAACCGGAGAAGTGGTATCATTGGCCAACGAGCCCGCTGTGCTGCGCCTGTGCCCGCACGCGAAGGCAAGGAGCACCGCCGCTTGCCGTAGCATAGCACGCCTTACGCTCGCCGTTGGGGGTGGGAGTTTGTGTTAGTCTTTTATTCCACAAACTGGCCGGTTTACTGATGGAAGCCTTTACTCGATAGGCACTTTCCCTTCCTCTAACCCGTTTTGGGTTAGAGGAAATCTACGGATTTGACACTCGGGCTCTGTCCTCGCCAAGGGGGGTGCTGGCTGGATCACCACCTCTCACCCTCCCCGACGCTTGCCGCGCCTCACCTGTCTGCGGCTCTGGCAACGAGACCCCCCCACCCCCAGCCGCCACCGAGCCCCAACATGGCAGGCAACCTAAAGAAAGGCGGGGGGCTCATCGGAATGATGAAGGATGCTTTCCAGCCACACCACCACCACCACCTTCATTCGCACCACCAGCCCGGGGCCGTCGACAAAAAGACAGTGGAAAAGTGCTGGAAACTGATGGATAAGGTTGGTCAAGACCGACTTTCATGAAGAGCAAACGCTAAGCTAACTGCAGCTCACTTAACGATAAGAGCTAATGTTCGTGTGCTGCTAACGATGCTAACGTGAAGCTAATCAGCTGGATGGCGACATGGCTAGCTCGTGCTAGCGAAATTGCTAATTTGTTTTTAAATGACGTTCCAAGGCTTCGCCGTCTCGTTATTATTCGCTCGTTTAGAAGACGACACTTCGAATGACTGCTTATCGAACAACGTCAGCATCGTTTGTTAGATTGCATTATAAATGATTGTTTATGCATAGTTTTTTACCAACACTGCATATTTCACACCATACACAGTCTTGACGATTCCTTTGTTTTTGCTGCAACATTTACACACCATTATTTTCAATTGAAATTAATAGAAAGCCTAGGACTTGATTTTGCATTTACTTTTTGAAATAATGTAGGAAATATAGCGCGCAGGTTTGAGGAGCTTTCTCTGGAATCTCTTTATCAAAGCACAAAACGAAAAATGTTCATGGGCCAACTTTGTACTGTCACGGGGAGACTCATTTGTGAGGGATGGGGGTTTGGGGGGAATTCATGCATTTTGACCTCTAGTTTCCTGTGAGCTTCACATTGCAAATATTAGCGTGAATAGGAAGACAAGACACCCTTTTGTGTCTCTTCCTCTTCGAGTGAACCAGTGCAGTGAGACGTCCTTTGTTAAGAGGAAAATCATTATCATATGCTTTATGGTCATTCGTTTTGGTTACCCTAACTTTTTAAGAATTTAAGATAATGTAACAGGCAAATTAGTTTTCAAATGACTTCATAGCCCAAACAAAGCGAAACACTGAGACTTGCAGAGTAACATGAATATTTGTCAACTGTGGGCTTGTGAAGCCCACTCTTGTGATTAAGGGTTATATAAATAAATTTTACCTGACTTGTATTTCCTTCAAATTGTGATAGCAGTGAAACAGCAGTGGTCCCTCAATTGAAAGTGATCGTTGAACCTTTTGTCAATTTGTTTTTTGCTTTGGCTTGCGTGCAGAATTTTGAGAAGTGGATTGATTGATTGGTAGATAGTGAATAATTTTCCTAAAAAAGACCGCAAGTGCATGATTTAATCTGTTTACTGCCACACCCGATTTTACTGGGAAACTGAAGAAAACTGAGAATTGCATATTATATACTAAGAACCACATTTAGTCTAACCTCTTTTCAACATACCCCATTTATGTTTTCACCACTACATTTCAAAGTCTCAATTTCACGTAGTTAATTTTCCATTTGCTGAATTTGCTTGCAACACACACCTTAATAACGTAAACTTCATTATAACGACCAGATTTTTCCCACAAAGTAGTGATAATGGCTTCGTTACAATGAACCGTAAGAAGCTAACTGCCACCGCACACTTGCTGATGAACAAAATGTACAGCGTGTGCTTCCCCTCCGTCACTGATCGATTCGTACGGTGTTGTACTTCCGAAGGCACATGGTGTGAAAACATGTCTGGTAAACGGAAGCAAATCTCACTCTCTGTGAAGGCTGAAACTGTCTCTCACTTTCGAAAGGGAGTCTCCCAGACGAAGCTGAGCAGAGACTATGAATTGGCAAAGTAAACAATTTCGACAATCACGCGCAATGGCAACAAAATCATGGCAGACTTCGAGGCCCACAAATTGAAAGAAGATGGTCAACGGATTTGGGGCGCAAGGTTGATTGGTTTGTTGCTTTTGTAAACTGAGGACATTTGGGTCTCAGATCAAAAGATGAAAAGGAAACACAACTTCAAAAGTCCATCTTTTATTTCATGGTGTTTACGTCTTCATGTGTTAAACAACTCACACCTTTTGTTTGAAGCCACCGACTTTTCAAGTGAGCAAAAGTATTGCAACAGACATTATTAAGTGTATTTATATATATATTTAATATTTATATACTCTATATTTAATATTTGATGGCATAACCCTTATTTGCATGGACTGCATCAAACCTACCCATTGACTGTTGCATTCTTCATTAGAAATGCTTTTCCAGGCCTTAACTGCATCCTCCTTCATTTCTTGTTTGTTTTTGGTGTGTCGTACTTCATATGTGCTCTTCAATGCATGCTCTGTTGGGTTATGGTCTGATGATTAGCTTGGCCAGTCTAAGACCCTGCACTTTTTCCTTGCACTTCTCCCGATGAAGTCCTTTGTTGTGTTGGCAGTGTGTTTTGGGTCAATGTCTTGTTGTGTGATGGAGCTTCTCATTAGGTGGGATGCTTTTTTGCTGTTATTTGCCAGATAAAATAGTTTTGTAGACTTCAGAATTAATTCTGCTGCCACTATCCTGAGTTATATCATCATTAAAGACGAACGAGTGAGCCCATTCTCGAAGCAGCCATGCAGGCCCAAGCCATGACATCACCTCCACCACACTCACAGATGAGCTTGTGTGTTTTAGATCATAAGCGGAGTCTTTATTTCACCAGATTTTGGACTTGCCATCGTTTTGGTAGAGGTTAATCTTGGTCTCATCAGTCCATAAAATTTGGATCCAAAACCTTTGTGGCTCATCTCTGTGTTTCTTTTCAAAATCCAATCCGGCCTTCAGATTTATTTTTTTATTTTTTATTTTATTTTTTGCTGATGAGTGGCTTGCATCTTGTGGTGGAGAATGAATATTTCTTATCCCAAAGTCTTATTCGAACAGTAGATTGTGATAACTTCACCCCTGCCCCGTGACTTGATGTCACTTAGTGTTGTCTTTTAGTGTTCCTTCACAGCTGTCACATTTCCGCCATCAACTGCTGTTGTTGCCCTCGGCCGACCAGTTCTATATCTGTTACTTAGTACACCAGCAGTTTCTCTCTTTTTCAGGACATTCCAAGTTGTTGTATTTATGCCATGCCTAATTTTTGCGCGGCAGCTCTGATGAATTTTTCCCTCTTCTCTCAGCTTCAAAATGGTTTGCTTTTCTCTCATAGATGGCTCTCTGGTCTGTGGAATGCACTGTATGACACTTTCCACTTTCCCTGGTGGGCAAGGCATGCACACGAGAAGGAGCTACACGATCAATTTTGGGTCAACCACCCCGTGGTGTAACTTGCCATCACAAGTTCACTTAATGCCCCTTTTCCACTGCATGGTACCTACTCAGCTTGTCAAGGATTCCCACGTTTATTGGTGCTTTTCCAGTAGTAAAACCAGGTACCTGCTGAATGCAAACGTATAGACCACCTTGTAACTTCCAACGTGATTAGTCAATTGTACAGGGTTGCCTCTTTTAGTAGGAATGGAGGGTTTATTGATTGGGGTTAATCAGGGCTGTGTAAACTGTTCTGTCTGAAGAACACCACTTTTCACTCTGCTAAACAGATGGTATGTTTTCCAGGAACTGTCTGAATGTTGCAGGAACACGGACGCATGTTCTTGCTTGTTTACAGCTGAGGCATAAAAAAGTGCAGCGTGGTCCTCATGTCTTCCTCAGCTTGAATTAGCAGTCTTTAATTTGACCCAACCCTAACCCTCCACTGTTCTTCAGAAATATGGTTATGGAAATTTGAATGGCCAATGTGGAGAGCTCTGAAGATAGTTGTGCTAAGATAATTGTTCGTCATTGAGTTGTTATTAATAGTACCTTGTGTGTACTTATATACAATATAAGAGCAGTCGTCTCCAACCGTTTTTTGTCGTTGTTTTTTTTTTCCTTCATTTTTTGGAGGAGGGGTGTGGGGGGGAATTGCAAACATTTTAAAGCTCGGCAATGAATGAGGTACAGTTTCCTAGGTGACTCCTTACTCCATGACAAGTACCTTATCCAGCTGTAATGACGAAAAAAAAAAGTTGTCTACGGAAAAAAATCGCCATATGATAGATCATATTTTAGTATAATCAATTACAAACATGTCAGCAGTGGTGAAAAAAATAAAAGAAATAAAAATAGGCAAGAGGAGTCATTCTATCACCCTTTCTCCAACATCTTTTGAAATCTTTGAAAGCACTAACTCCTGAACGGGGACTTTTTGTGGATGGATCAGAATTTCCAATAAAATTGCACATTTGCCTTCACATGGTTTTTGGGAAAGTTCCTTCGACTGAAATGTGACTCTTGTCTATCATAAATGACACCATTGAGGTCCATCGTGACCTCATTCTAGTTGTTGGGTGGAATGGTGCTCTCTGAGAACACTCTAACCACACTAATATTGAACCCTCTTTTTATGGACGACTTGGCTCCAAAATGCTTGTTCCCTGATTCTTGAAAAGCAATGATCGAGATGTGCGCCCAATCAGTTTCTAGTGATCAGATGATGTTTGAGTCATCCGTAATAAAGTAAGCCTTGTCCTCATTAGAAATCATTTATTGAATGTACAGTCACCCTTTTGTCATGGAGACTTGATAACTAATGGTGAGTTTGAATATGAATGTTATACTGTAGTCCTGCGTACTAAGAAAACGAAATTGCCACAACGAACATTTTTCAACATGGAAAACAAACCCTGGGACAGTTTGCCAAAATGGGGAACGGAGAAGCTTTCTACTACCAAATTTCTGTGGAAGGAGTACTTTAATCGGGGTCTTATTGTTACGATGTATACATGGTATTGCAGTGTTTACTACAAACCTTTGTTCATCAAAATAGTGCCACATCGAACTCGTAATTATTCTGCATTATGTCTTCAGTTAGAAGTGCTATCAAGCACGTACTGCCTGTTCGATTTTTTTTCGAAGTGAGTCGCGCCTGAATCACTTCCTCTGCTGATTGCTGCCAGTTGGTGAAATCCATTCACAGCTCCATTGCTTCATGGCATAGTGACAACTAGGGATTTATATTTGACATTTTTCTAATGGCCATATTACGCCTGTTCTGATGCCAGTGTTGTAATGAATAGAATAACATTGCCTGAAAGATATTGGCATAGCCAATGTCATCATGTATTTGGTGTGTCAAAAAAAGCTATAGGATTGGTGTCACAGAAGATCCATTTCAAATCCAAAGTAGCCACTTTCTTAGCCTTCTGTGCTACGCCTTCATACACTCCTGGAAGAATGTTTTTGCACTTCTCCGCAGCACCGTCGTTATGGCTATCGTAAATGTCATCATCTATTTCTGCCAAGAGGGTCCTCTCGATGACCGTTTTGATCTTGGAAAAGAGGTAAATAAATAAATTCCCACGGAGCCAGCTCGGGTGAGCAGGGAGCACCGCAATGTTCTTTTTGACTCGGATTTGCCAGATGCTCAATAAATTGTGATTAGGCTAGTTTATGTTTGAAATATATAATTGTATTTATTTATTTTTTTGTGTGTGGCTCACATTAAAACCCTGGGGAACCCACGGGGTCAAATTTGGCCCCTATAAATTCTGCTACTCAGATGCTACCCTTAAATCCCAAAGGGTCAAATTTGGCCCGAATCCTAAATTAGGATTAAAGCATGAAATATTTGGGAAAACGTATATTTTGGTGTTCAGTGAACATACAGCAGGAATTTAATATATAATTTATCATTTTCCAAAGAAGAAAAAGGTTCTTGGGTTCTCCAGGGTTAAGGCAGGGTACCATTCTCATTTCTGACTACTTGCACGCACATGTCGCGCCACCCACACACTCAAACACTTTCTGTGAATATTTGAAATGCATTTTGTTGTTGCAGAATGTTTTCTTGAAACATATATCATCCAAAAATACTCATAAAATAAAAATGAAGCAACCATGTTTAATAATAATTTACGGTTGGGCAGTTAATAATATTTTAATTGCGATTTCAATTTTGGCTTCCAGTTCACGGTGTAAGTCTGGTGGGATAGACTCCAGAAAAGTTCGAGGCTGAATGCTGGCCACAGTTATGTAAAGATGGCCACCTGCAAGTTTTATATTTGGATAAACCGTGATCCGGCACTCAATTTAGCATTTTTCATTGCTTTAACACACAGTATCCACATAGTCTACAGAATTCTTCAAAATATTTAGTAACTTGATCATGCCTCTCTCTGTAGTGATGCCACAAGTGCATAAATGGTTCATTAAAATAGCTTTTACAATCAAAAATGAACTGAGTTCATTCACATTGGAGTTTCACGTTTACAATGAATTATTTTGTTTGCTTTTTGAGTCATGTCCTGATCCTAATGTCAGAGTGGTGCTAAATGTGTCACACTTCCTCTATATCAGACCTTGATGTGATTGTTTTTCGATGGTCAGCAGTTTGTCCTCACACAACTACGATGGGTTGATGAAATAACCTACAGTAGTTGCATCATAGCAATCTGTCCATCTGCAGTTTGAGGGAAAAAATCTTCCATTCTGTCTGCTTTGTAGCCCTTTTTTTTTTCATTTTGGATAGTCAACAGTGACTCACATTGCAGAAGTAAAGTGGGATCGGCAAAACAAAAGGTTGATTAGTTAGGATGACCCAAGTATCTGCAGTTGGGTGATCATATTTGACCACGATGTTTAGTTGATTGACTATGGACGACACACAAACCACCAGATGAAACATTATCTCTCTGTTTACCAATTACTGGTTTGGTTTGTGTAATGTCAATGATTGTTTGTTAGGTTCCAGAAGTGAATGATTACATTTTGAAACCCTGGTTGGTAATCCAAACAGTTACGGTTTATGTATTGTATAGTCTAACGAGGCTGCATGCAACTCATGATAAATGGCAACAATTGGATTCAGAGAGCTTGTTAATTGTGCCATGCATGAAAGCAGGTTTTCTATTGGCCACTTCCGGAGACTTATTGTTTGGTCATGAGAGGAAGCACTGTGCAACTGTGATAAATTGCGTTGCAGCTATAAGGGACGCACTCATTGATATTCACCATGCTAGAGTTGCCCTTATTATAAGCGCTCCAAGCTGATATGGGCTGTTGTAGTCTGTTCCATTCTCAATGTCCTCTGTTGTGACACACACTGAATACTCTGCACATACACGTGTTCTTGGTATGAAAACAACCTATGTTATATAACTTTCTCGAACGGATATAAATAAAGCCTTGAAGCAAAATGTAGCATGAAATTTCTCTGATGGCTTGATTATTATTTTCTTCTGTTCCTCTGTTCTTTTATCTTAACACATCTTTCTACCATATTCTCTCCACTTTTGCAGGTGGTGCGCCTGTGCCAAAATCCCAAATTGGCCCTGAAGAACAGCCCCCCTTACATCCTGGACCTGTTGCCAGATACATACCAGCACCTGCGCACGGTTTTGTCACGCTACGAGGGCAAAATGGAAACCCTGGGGGAAAATGAGTATTTTCGAGTCTTCATGGAGAACTTGACCAAGAAGACCAAGCAAACCATCAGTTTGTTCAAGGAGGGCAAGGAGCGCATGTATGAGGAGAACTCGCAACCCAGGTGAGGGTATGCTGTCAAGTCCCTTCGATTTCCGACTTTTCCGAATCTGAGGTGTGAAGCCTTTATGGTACAACAGTTGGAACGAATAATTGTGACGAGGCTGGCACAGAGAGCGAGAGTGACTTGTAGCCCTCAGGGTGCTTTCAGGCTGCAACAAAGTGAGTTGAGTGTTGTTGTGTTTGGAGGAAGTCGGCATCTGTGGTCAGGCTCTGAACTGTCTGTCATTAACAGATGCTGCCACTTTTTGTGCCTCCCAGTCTCTACCATCTACTGTACACAACTAGCACATTATAGTGTAAAGCTTGGTGCTTTTGCGTGCCTGGCGTGGTCTTGTGTGCAGTGATGTGTCTAAGTGCAATTAGAACAGAATGAGCCCAATTCTCACAAAAGGCCACTAAAAGACTCTGAAGAGTTAGAATCAGCTCAAAGTCGCTGCAGTATTAATTAGGAATTTCCCCGAGGTGTAGACCATTCACTCGAGTCCCTCATTGTCTTGCCTTGATGCCTAGTTTCTTTTGGTCTGTTGGGCGCTTTTGTCGCTGCCGCTGCTTCTCCTCAGGGGAAGATGACAAGATGTGGCGATTTTATTTTATTTATTTTAAAGGTTTGCTCTGCCAAAGCAAATTTTGAATTTATTTGCTATTATCTCTGCCTTTTAGAGCTGGTGTGTTGATCAGAGGCCCAATGAAATCAAGCAGGTGGGATTGGTTGACCAAGCAGCATAAATCAGTTTGCTGCTGACTTTTTACCGTAATATTATGAAATGTCAATGTAAATCCAATAAAAACACGTTTTTTTAGAGCCTTCAAAGTATCTTCAGAAGCTGTCAAAAGTCCTCCCCTTCAAAGTACAGTATGTACTTTGTACTTTGTACTTCTGCAAAGGTTTGGCTGTGATGATGACCAGTTTTCCCCTTAAAAAGAAAGTGCTCCCTGTGTGTGTGTGTGGGGGGGGGGGGGGGTCAAGAATCAAGATGATGAATATTGAAATGAGTCTTCCCTTTTTTTAATACAAGGGAACTAAATTAGCAGATATGAAACTGATTATATGAGCTTTGTGTAAACATGTCATTTTACTCTGCCACCCATTGGTACAAGCTGGGAACAAGACAAGCGGGTATCTGTTAGTCTAAGCAAGTCAGTATTACATGATGTTGCACAAATATACACTTGAAATTTACAGTGAAGTTCTTTAAACGGTTGATCGGGATGACTTTTGTTTTGGTTTGGTTGTAGAGTGTCATCATCGCCATGTCGGTGAAATAGCATCGGGATAGTACAGTGTAGCTAGGCTCCAATGTACATAACAGTGATTGAAATCCCTCATTTTCCACGGACGGAATAAGGACATAAATCCATGACAATAAATGCCCAGATGGCCTTCGTAATTTGCTTCGCCTTTTCCGATGAGACTGGCAGCTTTCGAATTGCTTCCTCGATCGTTCTCTGGTCGGTAACGCCACGGGTAGCAGCAACAGCAACAGCCAGCTGTCTCCCAGACTGTTCCATAGGGTGGAATCGATTTACATTTTTGTGTTGCCAAAATATTTTATTTTAGTGCGACGAAGCTCACATATGACGTGGCTCTTTTGCAGTTCTCTTCCACTGTCGACGTTGTAGAAGCCAAAGTGTTTCCATATACCTGCTTTTATATTAAAAAGAGCTTTTTGGATCTCACAGCGAAGTGGGTGACTGTCATCCATGTTTGTTCTTCTCTGCATGTGTTGACTTGTGCACTTCCCAAAGTATCCTGGAAATGACATTTACCGCACTTCTTAGTTCCGCATTATTTAGAACGTTCTGTATAACTTTAATATTTAGATAATCGAAATGTGAACATTAGTCAATCGATTCCGATTCAGCTATGTCTGAATTGCGACGCATCAAAAAATCAGAAATTTCCCCCACCCCGATGTAGCACAGTGGTAAACTTGACTCTGTCCTCGCTTTTCTGGAGTGCGTTGCATCCATAAAATTTTGAGTTAATGGTTCTTTCCGATAAAGTGTATAGAACCCCCACGTCATCTCCATTTGATCAGATTCAAAACGTCCAATCGTCACAAAGTAACTCTTGAACCGTTTTAGGACTGTTCCATTTAATCCCACCTAAGTTTCCAACCTGTTCAACGGTATACAATTTATACCGTACTAGCACCGACACTTTCTCTGCATCAGTGTTCAATCTTCTGTAATTTAGTACTTTATTAAGAGCTGTTTCAGTATTATGATGAGGTTGTAAAACCTTGATTGTAAAATCGCAAAAGTCAGTTTTAGTTAAAGAATTTGTTTGGTTGATTAAAAAACACTTTCTCGACAATCTTGGTTAGGAAGATGTGGTTTTAGATGGGTCTATAATTTTCTAACAAGGAGACATCAAACATCTCTGTCTTAGAAGGGGCTTGACGACAGCTACTTTCAGGGGTTTAGGAAACTTGACCGACTGAGGTGCGGAGTTGATTATTTATTGTAACTCAGTTTGAAAAGATTCCATAATTGTCTGATGTTATTGAGTCAAAACAGCTAGCTATTTGATGGCTTCACCTTTGAAAATGTTACCTGTGGTTTACGATTGTTCATCTTTTGAGTTTTGGTTTTCTAAAATGTGTTTAACAGCAGTACAAATGGAAGTGTAGCCTGGCTATTTCCTGTTTAATTTGTTACATTCAGAACTGTAAGTGCTAAAATTGGAGGGAGCAACATAGAATTTATCTGGCATGGTAGCTCGGCTTTGTCAAAATTTTGCACATTTTTAAAATTTCACCATATGAAAATGTTTTTACATAAACAGGACTGCAGTACCTCTACCTGCATCCTTTTTAGAGGAATTGTTGGGTAAAAAAAAAAAAGTGCCACAATGTTGTTTCACACCTCACCGCAAGTACATTTTTCATTTGAATCAAACTGAGTGTGTTGTTGGGACCTATCTGTCTTCAGAGACACAGCTCAAGAATTTCAGTCAGTCTGCCTGTGCTTCCATAACAGTGACTCTTCTCACACTGCTTCTTATTGCGAGTCCACCAGAAGGATATCAAAGGCTGTTTTTAGTGCATGACCACAAATTGAAAACAGTTCACACTTTAAAGACGGAGGTTTCATCACCTCGTTAATATTTTGAGATTCACATACACAATTCGCAGTATATCATGATTTTTATGGCACAGAGTGGTTCATCCTACTCCAAGGCTGGAAACACACACTGGCTTCTCTACCCTGCGGTGAACATTCAGCTCCTCTTACTCAAACTCAGCCAAATGAGCTAAAAATGTGCAAACACTGTGTATCACTAATTATTAAGAGGATGATGCACAGCAGCAAACATTTTCAAAACTGGTCTCTAATGAGGGTTTTTCCGCTTGCGGGTTAAGACAAATTAAAGTTCCAATATTAAGTCGGAAGTTGGTCAGGAAATTATAGCAGGCTGTTGGTTGCGTTTCGGTGCTTGTTTGTGGAGTTGTGTGGTTGGATCAATACTGAAGTGCACGATGTTGAGTGCTATTTCCTGATGGAGAGCTGTCACGAAGCCAGTTGTGTTGATTTGAATTTCTAAAGTGATGACTGCAGGAAAATTGGGATGCATTTGAAACTTGTACTCCACCTGTGTTTCACTGACATGTTCAAACATTATTTCAGATGATATATCTATTGGATTTATAAAAGAATAATCCAACAGGTATGATTTTGCAGTAAAGCAGCCTTAAACTACAGTCACATTATTGTCTGCTGTTGTTTTGGCTATGATGTAGGGCCTCAACATTTCCTGAACACTTACCGGTAATTAGAATACATGTTCTCGGTTGTCAGTGTTTCTGTAGAAGTGTTAATGCAACCTTTTTTTCCACAAACTTGTCCGATGAGACCAGATTTCAAATGTTTCAGGCTCTGAAATGTTTTTTTTTTTAAGTGACATATCGACGCCATGTTCAGTTCAAAATTATCTTGAATAAATGGCCCTAAAACTGTACCCTGTTAACTGTGAGTAGGCCCTTATTACATATGGCTGCCAATCTTTTATCTAATGATCCAGGGAAGAATAAATGGAAATGTCCATTCTCCAATTCCAAACAAATGTAATTCATTGGTGACTGCTGTCCAAATGAATAACAAACAGAGCTTTCTTTAAGCTGCTGTGCAAATACCAATTTGTCCTCGCTTTAGCGATTTTGAGTAACTTAAAATGTCTTGTAAACAACACTAGGTAGAGCTCATCCAAGCCATTGACATCATGTGGCCAATATGAATTTCCCTCCTAGATTTGAGAAGCAAAGCTATAATACAGCTACAAGCTGACATTTGTGCTACTTCCAGAAATCCAGACAGACGTTCATTCTATAAGGGTTGACCTTTGCTGCTGTGCTGCGCTGTATTCGCGCAGTAGGGTTCTGGCTGATGAGCTGAACTACTTTATCACAGCCAACAGGAAACAGGAAGGGAGCAGCCAGCTGCAGGGTCAGAGGTCAGATAGCTTGGTGGCGGGGGTTGACAACAACCTAGTGTAAGAAGAAGAAAAAAAAACTTTGCTGTGGTTGCCGCCAGGGAGGGATGAAACATGGCGATCAAATGTGGCTCTTTTGTGTGACGGCATTGTTCATGTTGGCACAGCTTCTTTGATAACGGCAACAGTTGTAGGGGGTAGTACAAACACTGATTACAGAGCTGCTATTGTAGGATGGAGATGCCTGGGAGAGATGCTTTTTAGGTTTTTTTTTTTGGTTTTTAAAGAATCGTGACACTCAAATAATGCACTACTTGTTAGCACTGCCATGCTTCGTAGCAGAGGTGTCAAATCAAGGTCCAGAAAAACCCTGCCACAACTTGGCTTTAGTCATAAGTGCGTTGGCTCCATTTTTAAAAATTTGTTTCAATGTTGGTCCTTAAAAATATGTCTTCACGTGAAAAGGACCAGAGGCATGAATGAAATGACTTTTTTTAAAATTGTTTTTATTATTATTATTATATTGGGGTGGGGGGGCATGGAGATTCACACCTCTCATAAACCGTTACGAACCCCTACACTTTGCCACTCCCCTAAACAATTTTTAACTGAAGAACTGTAACTTTTAAAATGCAAAATGAAGAATAAATTCAGAGCTTCAGGCTGCGTTCATAAATTAATGCGAGCCCACAAACGTGCCCACACACATATACATCACCAATCTAATCATGGCAGCAGTTCTCAGTTAGCCCAATCACCTGGGAAATGTTCCAAACCGGTGTTTGATGAGCAGTCTTCAACTTTCTTGTTCTCTTTTCACTCCGGAATGTTTTTCAACCATAAAACTCTTAAGTTAATGATTATTTGCTCAAAACAAGAAGTCATCATCATAAAATACTCTCTCTCTCTCTTCCTCTCTCTCTGTCTAGATAAGATTAGAAAACCTTTATTAGTCTCGCAATGGAGAAATTCCCAATTCACAGCAGCAAAGTTATGAAAGGAAGAAGTAGAACAACAAAATATAGGAGCTGCTGGAAAGGCAGCCACTCTCGCGGCGCCATTTTGAAGTCAAAATAACAAAAATAACACAACACATAGGACACAGTCGTGCAATCTTCACCACTTTTCTGCATACATTTTGTTGTTTGAAGCAGTTATAGATGAAAGAGGAGAGGATCAAAGTGTCCTTTCACCAGTGGATCAGAGACGTCATGCTGAAAATGTGCACACGTCTGCTACAAGCTAAGTTTTGAAAGCAAACACGAAGCTGTAGCGTCCATTAACGAAAAGAGATTCGTTCACTTCTCCTGTCCCACGTAATCCGCTTCAAACTCCAAGCCGCGACTCCCAGTTCCAAATCCGCATCGGCGCTCCGCGCTAACGCTCCTTTCTTCTCATCGTCGGCTCCTCAAGACTTACATCCATCCAGCCGCAGACCGTTCAACAGCATCGATCTCTCCGATATGTACTGTATATGTGCGTGAGTGTATATATTTGTGTATATACAGTATGTACGTATAGCACTTGTAGTTGCACTCAATAGCTATAGGGGCACAAGTGGTTTTCTCTTGAGTGCTTAATGTATTGCTTCTTGACAAACAACGAATCCATCCTGAAAACTACAGCAAAACAAATATTAGCATCAAAATAATAAGCAAAACCCAATAATTAGCATCAAGAAAATAAAGACAACTTCAACATAAGTTAGACACAATTACTGACAGCTAGCCTCGGGTACTGTTTTCTCTCTCCAGCACTCGTTCATTCATAGTGTACAAAGTGTAGAGTGCCGCAGCTGCAGTGTGGTCGGCCTTTTTTGTACTGTTGCTGTCCTGCATGTCAATTCTTGCTGCCCAGCATCCACACACATTCTTGTTGTGTGCCTGTGTTCATAAATCAGGGCTCCCCTCAGCATCACTCCTCTAATGCTGCCGTGTGCTACTGGGCCAACACTGCACTCTTTCTTCTGCTCCAACCTCTTCCCTTGCATCATTTTGTTGCATTTCTTCACTTCTATCTTGCTGCGGAATCTTTTATATTCCCATTTTTGCTTTTGGGGGGCTTCTAAATGTGTTTTTTTAGATTTATTGTTTGACAATGTCATCACAGTTACACAGTTTGTATGTGGAGTGCAACAAACCAAAATAATGCTGCTATCAAGCTTGTCACGAGTAACAGGAAATTCAATTACCTAATACAGCAATCCCTTGTTTTTTGCAGTGAATGGGGACCAGAACCCCCTGCTACACGTGAAAAACCTTGAAGTAGGATTTTGATCTCGTTTGACTCGTCCGGTCAAACGAGACTCTTCTGCTGGAGGCGCTGACAGTGTAGCTGAGGTTTTTAAATGGGAGGAAAACATGGTGCTGGGTAGCGAGCGCTATGACATTCATCTTGTCTTATTAGTTGAAATTAGTTTAAGGTTTCTTTTTTATCAGACAATGGTTGTATTTTAGTGGAGAAAAAAAAAACAACTCTTACCGAGCTGACAGATTCAGCTGTCACTTCAGCCTTAGTCTAAGCTGTCACTGCTTCCTTGTCGGATGTCTAAAAGAAACAGTTGACCGGATCGGGAAACCTTCAAAATAAGACTCCCCGACCCGGTCAAGGCTGCGAACCAACAACCCCTTGCTGCCATGAAGCAATTTGTCCCTGTTGAAGGTGCCATCTCTGTGGAGGGACAAGCGACAAGAAACAAAGCATCTTTCTGCAGTATGGCTGCCAATATAGCTGTATTTTTTTTATTTTTTAAAAACACAATTCGATCTTTTTTTTTTCTTCGATAGTTGCTTCAGATCGTTCTTGTGTACTGCTGTTGATGTAGCGCCTCTATAGTGGTGCAACGTTGCAACTACAGTTAACTACATATGAGTGACATCAATCGCTCAATCAGCCCAACTGGAGCTTTACGCTGTGTTGAGCGTCGTCAGTCGGCCTGGCTGGGGGCGGCACAAAATGAGCTGGAGGCGGCTGCACCGCAATTTTGAATGCAGGAAAACCCCTGGTGATTACTGTATAATCTAACTTTACCTCATGGCTTGTCCACAGTTACCTTGGCATTTTGCACAAAAGGAGTGAAATATAATTAAAAATAATAATAATTTGACATGTTGCGCTGATGTCGCCATGTAAAGATCATGATATTAATACACTAAGTACTGTACTAAAAAATGATGTCATTGAAGCACCAACATTGTTGCAGTGCTTTTTTTTAAAAACATGTTCTTTTCTCTGCTTTCATAGGAGGAACCTCACCAAGCTGTCTTTGATCTTCAGCCACATGCTGGCCGAGCTGAAGGCCATTTTTCCAAACGGCTTGTTTCAGGGTGACAATTTTCGCATCACCAAGGCTGATGCTGCAGAGTTCTGGAGGCGTGCCTTCGGGGACAAGTGAGACTTAATGTTGTTTTACCAATCATTTCATATTGTTCCACAGAATTCTTGACAGCCTGCAACTGTTTCACAATCACACCTAGGGACAATTTATAGAAGGGGTGCCCATCCTTTTTTGACTGAAGAGCTTACTTTTCAAGCCAACCAAACTTCCGCGATCGACCGTTGCCACGTCATGATGAGCAACAGCCATAACAGCCGCTAACATTAACGAAACAGAAAAATAAAGTAGATACAAGAGTTTGTTAAGAGGAAATCACTGCCTACCTTAGTGGGAGGCCTGACACGGAGGCATGGTATGCACTTTTGCAGCATGTTAAACGCATGAACATCACGATCGTAGCTCACGTGTACCGTTTTTAAATGCTTCTCCAGGCGCTCTGTATTCCCATTCTTTGCCAGTGCCATTGGTGAATTGCAGATGAAACAAATTGAATGAAAACAATGATTAAAAAAAAAAAAAGATATATTGCAACACATCTAATTGCAAGTTGGAATTGCAGACCGCTGAACCCAAACAACTATCTGTGGTGGGGGTCATGCGCCAGATTCAAACCCCGCACCTCTGCACTGTGAGGCTGATGTGCTCGGCAGTCATATGAAAGATTAGTTATCGCTTAATTAATCGTCGTAACTGTAGTACAGTATAGCTAAGATGCTAATTAATCTTCATTTTATTCTTTTTTTGGTTGTTGTTTGTTTGTTTGTTTTTTGGATGCCCAAGGACCATCGTGCCTTGGAAGGTGTTCCGTCAGTCTCTTCATGAACTCCATCCAATCAGTTCTGGCCTGGAGGCCATGGCCCTCAAGTCCACCATCGACCTCACATGCAATGACTACATCTCCGTGTTTGAATTTGACATTTTCACCAGGCTTTTCCAGGTAGTTCAACTCTGGTCACCTTGTTGAAGACTTTGAATAATATGCATATTTGTTCTAGGTTTTATTGTACGCTCTTTCTCAAGGTCATTCACCTTTCCATTTGCACCCTGAAAGCTATCCTTCCCGTTACCAGACAAGTACTGAGCAGATTGGATGACATTTAGACATGACTCTTGCTTCTACATTTTTTTTTTTTTGTCACAAGGGCACTAGTCAAATGCACATTAAAATGTGGCGTCTGTGTATTTTGATCTGTGCAACCATAACACCAGTGCTTTCCCAGGGAAAAGGAAGCCACAGGAAATATAATGAGGCTCATTGTTGAACAGTCTTGTCACTACTGCACTACACGTAGATGTTTCTCATCTTTTTCATTGCTGTGCTCTTGGTAAAAGAAATAGAACCACTTTTGAAGTTTGTGCTGTCCTGCACTTTTACGTCAACCCTCACAGATGGCTTGAAAATTAGCTATGTGCCGTTTCACTTCTTACAAATCCCGCCTGTTTGGTTTTACTTGTTGATTGATGTCACTGTGACGCGGGTACATCTAATGGCTAACATGAAGTACTTTGGTCTTACTTCAAAGCTGCTTTTTGTTGTGGGCAGTAGGCACTGTCCACTGACTTGCCACATTTTCTCTCTCATAAGCCTTGGTCATCCCTTTTACGGAACTGGAACAGCTTGGCAGTCACACACCCAGGTTACATGGCCTTCCTCACTTACGACGAGGTCAAAGCACGACTGCAGAAATTCATTCACAAACCTGGCAGGTAAGACAAGGCGATCATTTTTGTACCATAATTGTTGTCAATAAGACTGGATATGGTTGCCACCCAATCAGGCACACATAGACAAACAACCGTTGGCGCTCACAATCACACCCCAGGACAATTTAGAGCAGGAGTTGGGGAACGCCGGTTCCTCGAGAGCCATATCCTGCCATTTTTAGAGCTCTCCCGACTCCCAACACACCTAATTCAATTCATCATGATGGTTTCAGGCTTATGCAGAGCTGGCTGCAATGCAGTGTGTAGTGCTGGTACATGAATAGCTTGATTGTGCACTGAAAGACGATGTCTCCACTTTGGCCAGCCTGAGTGGCGTGACATTTACATTATAGTGTTAGTTAGTCAGTGCGAACACCATGACACATTAATTTATAGTCCATTCATTAGAATACCTCATAGCACACCACACGGAAGAAACAGTGTATCACTTGACAAGCTGCTATATACGCCAATTGATGATGTGATGTCATATTACATCATTGCGGCGTCTGTTTGCACTCCAAATGTTCTCATTATTTAAAACAGTGTGAATTTATCCCGCTGCTTCAGCACGTCATCTTTTTGGGTTTTTTTTTTTTGTTTTTTTCCCCCTTATTGACGTCTCTTCAGTTACATCTTCCGACTGAGCTGCACCCGGCTGGGCCAGTGGGCCATCGGCTACGTGACGGCGGATGGAAACATTCTCCAGACCATTCCTCATAATAAACCTCTCTTCCAGGCCCTCATAGATGGCTTCAGGGAAGGATTGTAAGTCCAGAAGTATTCAGTTTGGCATACTTACAGTACAGTGTCATGCAAGTCCTGCGCCGCCTTTAGCTGACTCATGACCTATTTCACAGCAGTCATGATCCTGCATGACACACAAAGTAGCTTGCTGACTAACAAACAGATGAGGAAAAACTGTTAACAGTTTGGTTTTGGTGTGTTCTCTGTAACATTCTAGTTATTTAACACACAAGACTTTTGCATGGTACTGTTCCTGTACATCCGTCATTTAAAATTCTACATCTTTGGCGAGAGTCCCATCTCACTACAGTTCTCCCGCTTTGAAGTAATCCCCCTGGAGTCTCATGCACTTTCCCAGCCTTCTCTGAGAGTCGTTCAAGCAGGACGTGGCAAGCAAATCACACAGAGCCAGTTCGTGCGAGTAGGTTCGGGATGTCTAAACTCGGTACTCGAGGGCTGCTGTCCTGCCTGTTTTAATATGTCTCCCTACTGCAAAGCAAGGATCGTTATCAGGTTTCTTTAGGGCTTGCTGATGAGCTGATATATTTGAGTCAGGTGTGTTAGCGTAGGAAAACGGTCATCAAGGACCGTAGCTGGATATGCCTGGAGTAGAGAGTTGCTCCGGCGCTGCGCCATTCTTCTCGGCCTGGAACCGTCAGATGCTCAGGGAGTTGAAAGCAGGCACATCGTCATGGTGAAGCAGTCCCGAAATGTCCTGCCACGAGAATGCCCCACAACGTAGATGTGCAGGTTATTTTTCTGTCCCACATTGAAGTAGTTGTAGTTTGGTTTTCAAAGCTATCCATTGTGACACCAGTCCTGGAATGTCTCTGACACACCTCATATTACCAATCACCTTTGTGCCTCTACGCTTCCAGCTATTTATTCCCTGATGGCCGGCCCCAAAATCCAGACTTGACAGGACTTTGTGAGCCTTCGCCTCAAGACCACATTAAAGTTACGCAGGTCAGAGCAGCATGCTTCTTGATATTACGAATTGTAAATGAATGCTTGACTCATAAATAAAAATTTTAAAAACATGTTTGAAAGTTAAGACACACATTGAATAGGTCATAGTCAATAACCAGGAGTCTCTTTTGAACACCAGCCAAAGATAGAGTAGAGGGAATAAAACACTCTACTTGCAGACTAGAACATATAACATTATTGTACCTAAAATACTGACTGGGAGGTGAGTTCAAAGTAAATAGCTTTCTTTGTTCAATGACTTGGCGTCAAATGAAATTTCCCCTTTATTAGACTGACTCCACTCTAAAGCGTGGTGGGAAAAGCCCCATCAGTCCTTTACAGCAAAGTGATGGTGAGTACTTGCCCCTGAGGGCTCATGACTCCCTTTTCTCTCCTCCTCCAGGAGCAATATGAACTCTACTGTGAGATGGGCTCCACCTTCCAGCTGTGCAAAATCTGTGCTGAGAATGACAAGGACGTGAAGATTGAGCCCTGTGGTCATCTAATGTGCACCTCCTGTCTCACTGCGTGGCAGGTAGTAGAGGAGACTGTTGTGGCTTTGTTGTCTTTTGGGGAGGCGACGCATGGGGGGGTTGCACATTCTTTATCCCTGTCCACTATTGCAGGAATCCGAGGGTCAAGGCACAGGCTGTCCATTCTGTCGCTGCGAGATTAAAGGTACCGAGCATATTGTTGTGGATCCATTTGACCCCAAGGACAACGGCGGGAGCTCTTGCAGGGGCCTATTTGGGGCAGAGGGCGCTCCGTCGCCTAGCTACGACGACGATGATGATGACAGACTTGAAGACCCCCACCTCATGATGAGCAAACTTGCTTGTACAAAGGTAGCTTAGTTTAAAAAAAAGTTGAGATATATACAGTATATGTGTGTGTGTATATATATAACATTTTCCCCCAATACATTTCATTCATTTATTCTCCCTCTAATGAAGCAGTTATTTAATGTCTGTTGACATCCACATAGCCATGATTAATTAGGAAGAATAGTTAGAAAAATTACTTTTCGGGTATGTCATCCGGTTTGACGAAGTCGTGTAGTTTAGTCAGTTTGAGTAAACTTTACTTGTTTTACTGATGGTGTCATTAAAGTTGTTTTGTGTGCGTGATGCAGGTGGAGCGTCCCCCGTCCCCCATGTCCGTGACTCCTCAGTCATCCCTTCCACCCGTGCCGCCCAGACTAGACTTGCTTCCACACCGACCCCCTAACCCACCCGGTGCCTCCAGTCCTGGAGTCACTGCAAAGGTCAGTAAATCATGACAATGATATAGGAATGAACTTTTCTTTTGATGACGATGAACTATTATTAATTATTAACATGATGTCAGCTTTGGCTAGGTATGCTACATTCATGCTCGAGTACCTTCTCCGGTTCACATTGTTGTGCTCCATACAGTGCAGGCGTGGAGAAGGAGTTCAGAACATTCACAAACTTTCTCCCATTTTGTTCATCTATTCGTTTTGCTTAATCAAGGCAGTCGACTTGCAGAGGGACTGGTTTGTACCAGTGACACTTCTAAATATGGCTCGTACAGATAATAAGCTTTCAGGAAATGGCCCATATTGTGCTGTCGGATGACTATTTTCACAGCTCTGAGTCAACCAATGACTACGGTGTTGTTAAGAGGAAGTGGGCGCATTCTGTTGCTGCGTGGTATAGTTTGACCACACAGCAACGCACAGCTTACACTATTTTCGACGTTTGCAGTAAGCCACCCTAACTTGCTCATTAAGGCTAAGGCTAATAACCTCCTAATTAAGGCTTACTATGTAATTATTCCACTCTGTACATGTTCATCAAGCCATAATTTAAATCTGTTGAATGCTGAAAATGTCTCTGGTTATAAATATTTTATATGTACTGTATTATAAAATGATTTTTTTTAATATACAGAAATGAAATCACAAGAAATATCAAGAAAATCGGATTTACAATAATAACACATTGTTTCGCACAGTACTCTTAAAAGTGTACCTACGACGGCCCAATCCGAGGTATTGATGGGGAAATGGAGCCGTGTTGTCAAGTCTGTTTAATATCTTATGTTGCCCTCCTTGTGTAGTCTTGTATTCTTCAAAACAGCACGCCTGCAATCCCCCCTGGTTCATTTTAATGCAAGACGCCACATGAGGCGTCGCATTGTTTATTGGGCCACCCAGAAAGTGCTATTGAGTGATACGAGTTATGCAGCCAACATTTCACGACCCATTTATCTTCTGGATGAACAGGTTTAGGCATGCAAAAGTAGTGCTTATCCTTGTTATTAAGACATCTACATATGCTTTGCATTTCTCCATGACCGCTTTTTCATAGTCCAAAATCCTGTGCGAGCAGGTACTCCCTGCGACAGCAAATAGCGATCAAGGTTCACTTTTGAACAACGGTCACATCATGGCTCCGCTTCCAGCAGGCCAAGGGGCAAGAATGTCTGAGTGTTTTATCTGCCATGGTGTCTTGCACAGATCGGTCCCCAAAGCCTGTGATAAGCTTGCTTTCATACAACCTGTGGAATCAACATTCGTTTGGATGTGGTTGTTCTTGATAAACCAAATTTATATTTTCATCTGACAACCAGAGGTACCCTTTAAGTGCATTCATCTTATCTATGAATGAGAAAATGAGGGCAGGCGTTGTATTCATCCAGCTCATACTGTTTGTATTATTACATCAGAACAACAAGCAGCCCCCGTGAGGTATTTCGATGTCACTGTCCTCTCCAGGCAGCGTCTCATCACAAAGACAAGCCCCTTCCTCTCCCACCAGCGCTGAGGGATCTCCCACCTCCACCGCCTCCAGACCGCCCCCACGCATCCGCCTCGTCCTCAGAGGGGCGCTTGCCGAGACGGCCCCTTCCCTGCACGCCCGGTGAGGCTCCCAGAGATAAACTGCCTCCAGCACCCCCATTCCGACCGCCCACTGACTGGAACTCCCGGCCTGTTCCCAAAGCCCCGACATCCTCGTCTTCATCCTCATCCAGTCAAGTCTCCGTTCTGGGTGTGGACATGCGTGCGGGTGTCAGGGAGCTCTCCAACCGACACTCCCTCCCTTTGGCGTTGCCCTCTGCTCTAGACACACGCACAGACCCGCAGAAGAACAATAACTCTCTCAGTTTGGACCACCAGCTGGTGAGCACAAACACAGAATACCACACCCACACTTTCGGACTGTCTTGTAATTTGAACATATCATGCAGAGTTGACTGATAGATGCACACTTGTGTTGCATTTATGAGTGAAACGAGTGCTTGAGTAATTAGAGTACCTCGATTAAAAAGTAATGCCCTGCCTCGAGTAGCCATTTATGTGAGGCGGCCAACTTCAAAATAAACCTTAGCTTACCAAAGAAGAAATGGACATCAACGGCTTAGTAGGCTTTTAAAGTTGTTCGTGGCAGCAAACGGTGGCGAAGCAAATTTGAAGCTTCATTCTCCCATCTCTAAGCCGTAGCCCTAACCATGTGAACGTTACCATTTGTTTTGACTCACTGCACTTTGTTTTTGTTCGTGTTTCTGAGATTCTTCTATTTCCAATTCAGAACTTTGTCTCAGTGGTTGGACACGATTATAACAACCCCAAAGTCAAACCATCATCTTCTGCCAATGCCATCTACGCACTGGCAAGCAGGTATCTATTAACATTGCTTTCTTTCAGAATGTAAGATGATCAAATTAGTGAGGAGCACAGTGAAACGGTAGTTTGCATTTTTGTCTCACGGTAAGACGCTTCTGGGTTAGATTTCATTTGGCAGTCTAAAAATGTTTTGGGTGAATTGATAGTCATAAACGTGAATGGTTGTTGATGTCAGCTGTGTCATTGACAGATTATCATCCATATGACAAATACAGTATGGTCAATTGGATAAATGATTGAAAAATGATCATTTGGATTAAAAAATAATAATGATGGATCGCATTTCTGGTAATACAGTGGTACCTCTTTTTTTGTGGTGGGGGGGGGGGGGTGCAAGGCTTATTTTTTGTTTGGGTTTGTCTTGAGTAGCAACATTTTAATTATGACAACATGCATGTTGTTATCGCCCAGATCCTCTTCAGCTGTGAGGTCAGCGACAGGCGAGGAGTCCCGTGACAGTGAGGAGGAGTCGGAGTACATGATCCCCTCCTCTCGGCCCATCCTGCCCGCCGTCGCGACGCCACCTATGGGAGAGAGCCCCCCGGTGTCGAGGTCCTCGCAACCCAAGTCTGTCGTTGCTATTCAGGCGCAGGCTCAAACCATTGCTTTCAACCCACGGTACATCACGGCAACTCGTGGTGATGAGGATGCATGCTTTATTGTGGCAACGTTGCTCAGATATGACGGTTTCTTTTCGCAGGCCGACACTAACGGAACTGGAGGACGGCCTTCCAATGTATGAGGCCATGTACAACATCCAGGCTAGGTCGCAGGAAGCCAGTGATCCAGGTTCTTATGCTACAAAAATAAACACAATTAAATCACCTCTATTGTATTCTGATGCATTCTTCCCGTCTCCACTGATCCAGATTATTCAGAACTCCCCCCTCTGCCCATGACCAACGGCCCCAGGGAGCACACAGCAGAGGACAGGGAGGATGAGGATAACGGATATGATTTCCCTCACCCACGATTGCCGATGCCCCCAACCCGGCGGACCTTTTCGGAACTGGGAGGGTCCTCCTCATCAACTTCATCCTCCTCGTCGAGCTCATCCTCGGCAGTAGCTTGTAAGCGTTCTTGAGTTTACTTACGTAGTCCTGTCGGGAATGCATTTGACTCATTGTCATCTATGAGTAAGGGAGTTTTTCTTTTGCCGAGAGCACGTCAGAGAAAATTCAGTTGTCAATTGCAAAAACTGAAAACCGCAGGCACAGAATTCAGCAAATGTTTATGATACACATGTTAGTGGTGGCTCACATGGCCTCAAAGTCATCACAAAAATGTGAGGAAATGGCGAGCTAACGATTTGTAGTCCGAGCAATTTTGATATTTTATTTCATTAAATATACATATATTTTCAATTTAACTTTCACTTCTCTTGTTTGTTTTCATTAACTATAATAACCTCGTAGCTTTTGGTAGATGTCTTATTTTTCTTTATCATTTCTCATCTGTGTCCTATGTGTTGTGTTGTGTTATTTTTGTTATTTTGACTTCAAAATGGCGCCGCGTGAGTGGCTGCCTTCCAGCAGCTCCTATATTTTGTTGTTCTACTTCTTCCTCTCATAACTTTGCTGTTGTGAATCGGGAATTTCTCCATTGCGAGACTAATAAAGGTTTTCTTATCTTTCTTATCTTATTTCTGTATAATTGCACCTGTTTATAAATAATAATAATAATAATAATAGATTTTATTTATAAGCGCCTTTCAAGACACCCAAGGACACTTTACAATAACAAAAAACACAAAACAATACGGGTTGAGCAGCGGCAGCCAAAACGCGCCAGCGTTCACTCAACCCGAAAGTCAGAAAGAAACCACAAGGGAGGGAGAGGGGGAGAGGTTTTCTTGGGCTCAACTGCAGTAAAATACAGTCATACCTCGGTATTCGACCATAATCCGTTCCAGAAGGCTGTTCGAAAACAGATTTGTTCGAAAACCGAAACCACGCTCTTTTAAAAAAAAAAAAAACGTTCATTCAACACGTCTTCACAATGGAACGCTCCATGAGGAAGCGTCACTTCCTCGTCTACCCGAGGAAGCGTCACTTCCTCGTATAAGGAAGGCGAGAGGAGTCAAGTGACGCATTCAAGTGCGCTCAGTTTGTTCGAGAACTGAAATTTGGTCATCATCCGAGGCAGAAAAAACTCGAAATTTTTGGTCGAGAACAGAGACGTTCGAAAAGCGAGGTTTGACTGTACCTACTTAGCTTTTTGCTACTCTTGCTTCGTTGTAAACTTGCAATGTGCGCTGTTCAGCAAGAAATGTTCTCATCTAATTTTTGAATCCCTTTGCAACTGTCCACTTCTGTCACGTTTGATGCCGTTTCCTTGGCTAAAAATCTTAATTGTTTTGTCTGAGAGTACTCAGCTTCGCTGTCTCTATCTTGTTCCTTCAGGCATGTCAGAGTCCGCGGAAGCCCCAGAGAGACCTCCCAAGCCTCTCCCAAGACGCATCAATTCAGAGCGTCGACCCAGCCCCGTCCCGCCAGTCCCTGGCCCTCCCAGTTGCGGGGCATCTGGAGGAGACGTCAACCCTCAGATTAGCAGCGAGGTCGAGCATCTCATGAGTCAGGGGTATTCGTACCAGGACATCCAGAAAGCACTGCTGATTGCACAGAACAATATCGAGATGGCCAAGAACATTCTGAGAGAGTTCGTCTCGATTCCCTCCACGGCGCACATTTTCACATAGCGCACTTGGCCTTCTTGCCCTGGCTCGGCTTGATCTTTTTATTTTATTTTTTTGAAGGTCAGCACGGCTCGTTGCCTGCAGCGTGACCCTCTATGGTGCTGTAGACACCCCCGCCCTATTCCGGCCCGTTGTGGAATTTTGAATTTGGCTGGCGCTCGCAGCCTTCTCAAACTGCGACAAGAGCATCTGGCCAGGCCCGATTCGCGAAGTCCAAAACAGGACGCCTTTCGGAAGCCTCGCCAAAAATGTAACCAAGACCTCACGAAGAAAATGTATGTCTATATGAAAGTTTAATATATGGTTAAATGTATATTAAATGTGTGTAATATATACAAGTCAGTATGTGAAACGATGTCCCCTTTGAGGGTCGCTCTTGGTGAAGCGCCAAGTGTGCCTCTTGTCAAAACAGCGATTCGAGGGTTGACTTGAAGATGACTCAGAATGGCACCACTAGTTTGTGCGTACGTGCGTGCGTGCTTAGTATGCATGTTTGAGTGTGAATAGTTACTCCAAATCTTTTACATACCATGACCAAATTTAATTTGTGATTGTTTTGGGGGGGGGGGGGAATGAAAATGACAGAAGGAAGTTAGAAAATGAAATGCAGGTATATTGAACTTAAGTTAAATACAATTGAAGTGTACTTGGTGTTTTACTTGCGTACCTCCTAAGGGAGCCCAAGATCCCGGTAATTGCAATGATCCTGACAACGGGGGTCAAACTCATGGCCCGACGCCCAAATCTGGCCGGCCACATCATTTCATGTGGACTTCAAAATCAAATCAAGTACTTCAGTTTCCATGATGCTTGCTCAAATCTGGACCATAATTTGAAAATGTCTTTTGTAATAAATCGCGGTGAGGTAATACAAGCATTTTCTTGTCACCAAACCTGTTACCACAGTAACTTGAACAACAATGTCATATCTATTATTTTTGTCGACTGATTTCAATCCTAGTTATCCAATAATTTGTTGGTCGTGTACCATTATGTAATAGTATGAGGAGGTGATAAAACATTGACTATATATGGTTTCACAGTCAGAATGGCCCTCTAAGGGAATCTGTAACGACAATGTGACAAAGAGTTGGACACCCCTGATCTAGAATTAGCTAATTGCTGTTACCAGGATCTTTTTGAATGCCTCAAATTAGTTTGTTTCAAACCTTCACAGGTATGACTCAATTCAAAATGTAAAATGAAAATTAAGTTCTCTGTGTCTTCACTTCGAAGTCTTTGGCCACTTTCTTCTGTCATTTCAACCTTAAACATACACGTTAACTAAATATTCTATAAATATGCATCAACGTGGAATTCCGGCTGTCGAGGTAAATGCCACAGAGCTCTTATTTCTTTGAACAACATGGCTTTGGTACTAAAATTTATCATGTTGTTGATTCCAGCCAATGTTGCTTAATTTGAGGACAGGACGCAGGGGTGGCGCTACACCGGGGCTAGGACGGCCTTTTGCCCCGTCAGAAATCTGTGTAGCCCCCAGTTAAGACCCGCCAAGGATTTTATTTGGTGTTCTAAAATATATATTTATAAATTCTATATCAGCTCTCTATTTATCGCTCTAGCCGCCCTTGAGCCCAGAGAGAGAAAAACTCCTGGTGCTATTCCAGACTTGCGTGTGCGTGCATGCGTGCGCCTGAAATGAATGTGTATGTTTTTAAATTGGCCACCGCGCAGTACCAGACGAGCTCGTGTTCTGGGATCTGAGGCGGCTGACTTTTTTTTTTTTTTTTTTTTGTCTGACATCATCATCGTCTGGCTGGTTCAGGTTCCGGGCTCCAGCTCAGTGCGGTGTTATGATTACAAAGAAAAATATTGTCATTGTTTTCTTTTTGGTAATATATTATTGTAATGTGATCTTAAATATTGTTGTAATTAATTCAGAAGTGCTTCACTGCTGCTAATATTACAATAGTGTTCAACAAATTAAGCCTTAAATGTACATTTTTAATATTCTTTAATCTGTCATCGTCCTTTAAAGTGACAGTATCGCCATGTTTCTGCAGTTGCTAATGTAGCAAACTTGAACGTACAAGCAGCTTGAGAGCTGTCCACTCTGCACTGTTTAAACTCGCTCTCTCTTGCTCTCTCTCTCTTTTGGGAGGGGTCGTTTCCATCAGGTCATTATCGCAACAGTTAGCAAAATGCAACACGGAATTGGGCTTTAAGCTCCAGGGTTACACCCCATAGCAAGGGAAGAGCTGAGGATGTAACAAGTAGTAGGCTTGCGACTTTGTTGAAAATCAGCAGCAGTAGGGCCTATCCACAAAACTAACTCAGGAAAAACGTTTTTGGACTCGGCTGACGTTGCCTTTTTTTTTTTTTTTTTTTTTTTAGTTTCCTTCCGTCATTCTGACTGGCACAGTATTTTTCAAGGTCAGCAGACCTCTGTAGACAGCAGCGTCCAGGTACTCTGAATGAACACACACATGAGCTTTGAGGTACATTGATGCAGCACTCAAAAGTTCCATATATGAAGAATGTGTCTCTGATGCTGGTACAATTCTGAATAAGCTTGTTCTGCTTTAAGCTGCCCAGTCGATCGTCATTTCTGATTTTATGTTCCTAGTTGCCTTGACCAACTTCTCGAATGCGTGTGAGTAATGACTTAATGGGGTCTTCATTAGTGTGTCATTGTGAAATAATTTACTCACACGGTAACAGCCAAATTGTGCTTTGATACTGTCACTCTAAAGGCGCTTGCAATCATACAAAAGACAAGAATGCTGTTTGCTGTCATTTTACATTCCTGTATTAAGTTGCTGCCCCCGCCCTACAGACATTGTTTTGTGTATTGCTCTGAATAATTCTCAAAAGCCGTGCCATTTGTGTTGAGATCAAGATTAACCGAGACCTTTTGCTGGGGGGGGGGGGGGCGCGCCTCTTTGTGCACGCCGCCCTCTCTGCGTGTAGGAGTGAATGTCGGCGTGTGGGTGTTTGTGAGAGAGAGAAAATGAAGGCGGGCAGGCCTGTTTGTAGCTTGGGGTGAGTGCAGGTGTCTATGCAATATGCATGCAGGTGTGCGTGCGCGTGCACGCGCAGCTTTGTTTTGTGTAGACATCTGGACGGACGTAGCTACAGTATGTAGGGCGAAGGGTATTGTGTGTAGGTGTTTGCGTGTAGTCGTGTGTCTGTAAAGTGTGTGCAAGTAACTGTAGGTAGGTGCCTGTGTGTGAGTCAGATTGTGTTCATGTGTCTCTGGCCCGCAGGATCTTCATCCAAGAGCACCTGCCGTTTACCTTTCTTCTTAGCCCTCCAAAATAGAAGGAAAGTACACCCCGGATGGCTGTTTTCTCTGCGCATGTAAGAGCAATGTCGTGAGTGCTTTATTGGGGATGGGGCCACAAGAGGGAGCTGTGGTTCCGCATATTCTCGTCAACAGTCATTTAAAAAAAACTGCATTGAGTTTACCCGTTTTTACCTCCGATCAATTTGGAAGATTGCACAGTGCTGTCAATAAAATTGAACGCAGGAGACATTTTCTGATTGCATTGTGTTTAGTTTATCTCCTGAATTTATAGATTTTTTCTGCTCTAGGTAATTCTTGTCTAATGTGAATATGCTTAATTAGATGACTGTTGACAAAAGTATTATGATTCATGAATTCAATTCATCCATTTTGGTCACATTTGCTCTCATTGAGGTCAAAGGCTGGAATTTAGACAAACATTTACAGCGCAAGTTAGCTCTCGCCTTCCAAACTGCATACACCACAGCCTTACAGTTCATGAATAACTTGTAACCCGGCCTGCTCTGTGGATTGTCATGGAAAGCTCAAACAGTAATAGAAATTCATTTAAAACAATGATCACTCTTTTCAGAAATTTTTTATTCAATAGAATTTTTAAAAAATGATTTCAAAAGGCATCCCTTTACATTTAATGTGTCAAGGGGGTTTAAAGGACAAACATAACATTCGGGAACAATTTTAGGTCTGACAGCCTTTTTTTTTCTTTTTAATTTTTGGGTTCGGAAACCAAAACTGATGTCAGTTTTTCTGTCGCACATCAAGTTTCTGAGCTACAGGATCCCCATTTTAAATAAATAAATAGTGTGGGTGTATGTAAATAAAACATTAAGATGGGGAAGAGTTACAAGCTTTGGAAACGAACCAAAAAAAAAAACAGCACAAAATAGAATTTACAGCGGTATGTTCTGATTACAAGATTTAAATAACCAGCACTAATCCTATTAATTCAGACTATGCCTGCTCTCTGTTTTCAGATATTGATTGCACTAACCTACTGGGAGCTGCACACACCTCTTACCGCACTCTCTCAATTGTGACAACACAAACAATTTGACCTGTAGTTGTCGAGAAGTACGGTCATAATTAGTTGGTGAGTCTTAGTACAACTAATCAGTGGCATTTGGCTTATCTGGTCAAATGTGAAGAAAAATCATGACGTGCTAGAATAAAAACTGACAGCAATTTTAGAATCAGCATGCCGATTTTAGTTTTAATCGACATAAAAATGCAGTGAAAAAGATTTTTTTTCTCAAAATTGTTTCCCAACTAATTGAAACTGACTGGTGACACAAAATAACTTTCGTCAACAGGACTGCACAAGTCGTAATCGGAATATACAGTATTGTGATCTCCTTACCAGGACTTCACGGATGATGTCAAAATGCCACAAGGCACAAAACATTATCTGAACAAATCAAATCACAGCAAGTCATATTATTGATGCAATATTTTCACAATTCAATGCATAAATGCCAATTGTGTTGCACACATTTATTTTGGAACAAATCATTCAGCTCTTGTTGTCTTAATGTTTTATTTTTTTTAATGTGGACAGAATGAGTTGTTTACCCTGCTCAGTAGTGCAATCACATTGTCTCACTCACACAATGAATGGATTGGAATCAATCATGCCTGGAGTTCACTACTTGGCTGCCAACTAGTTTGCGATCTAAGAAGTGCAAATTAACATCGGCTGTGGGTAGTAGTTACAGTACAACCATTCCAGACTTCTGCATTCTGCTCAATATTTTATTACCACCTACTGGTGTGGAAACACAATTTCGAATCATTGCGAGAGCTATTCTCCCATCACATAAAAAATAAACCACAAAATAACAAAATCAACTCACTCAACATGAATTTTCCCTATTGGCAACCAAGGAAATGTAGTGAAAGAGCCATCCACATATATATATATATATATATTCCCCTTGAGGGGAGGTGGGGGGAACAATGTAAGATTTTAGTTAGTTGTTTTTTTTTTTAATTCCCTGTTTAAAGATACAGGGTAAGACCCGAACTGAATAGAAGGCTTCACGTCTAAACCACGGGGAAGATTCTGTATCATTTTGACTTATTCATCAAAAAATATTCATTTAACACACATTTACTATTTAATACACAAGCCGACTGTTCCTCACAGAGAGGACGACTTAATCCAGTCACCATGTAAGCCTTCATATTCACATCGCAAAAATAAAGTTTCACATTCGAGAAACAAAAGAGGACTGCATGACGACCACAAAGAAATCAGTAATCTCTTTGGCATAATATTTTACCATTTGTAAAGCTTGAACACACACACGTGCAATACTCATTATGTGAAGGAACAAAAACTAAGGCAAGATGTTAATCCTATGCTGTGAAATCGACAATAATTTATAATAGTTTTCCAAAAATATATCATTTACAGTGGAACTGTGAAATGTTAGCGACACAGATTCAAAGATACTGATTTAAATGATCACGTTTTGATTGAAGCGCGAAAAAGGCAACAATATGTTTGAATTGTCTCGAAGGAAAGCTGTGACGTGTACGCAAAGATTTTCAGTGTACGGACTTTTGCAGAACGGATGTCTCTGCTCTTCATAAAATCAAGTGTGAATACACTTTAAATAAGCAAATATATACACGGATGGCATAGTATGTACACTGGAGGAAGAACTTCTTCACGTGGCTCTACAGTGATTGTTAGGCAATTTAAAAAAATAGTCCCTGCTCAACGGTGATTCAGCAACATACAAAACTGACAGCCTAACAGCCTCATTCAAACATTGTTGCCCTCCAACAAACATGTGTAGGGAAGTAATCAAACCCAGTGTGATATTTTTGGGGGTCTCGGACAGCTTTTGATTGACAGGAAAAAGAGGCTGCGGTGGAAGCCAATCAATGGGTCTCGGGAGTGTTGTCGGGTCACAGCAGTGGCTTCCTCCTCACTGTTGGTTACTCCACAGGAGAAACACATGAGCAAAGATGAAAAAGATGGAGAGGAATGGTGAGTCAATGGAGCACAGGAAGTCTTTGGTGGGGGTTTAGTGGGGCGGATGTCTACCTGGGGACTGCGCAGTAGCTTCTCTCCGTTGACGCCGAGGAGGACCGCGTCCTCTGTGTTGTCGCTCTTCATTTCAACCACAATGTTGTCTTTGCTGGATTTCTCTTTGGTGCTACATCGCACAAAATATTGCACAAAAAGTCACTCGAGAACCCAAAATGCTTTTTTTTCTTTTTTTTTAATGAGGCAAAATAGCACTCTATAATATTGTACAAAGACAGTTGGAACATCGGTCACGAGTCACACTTGCAATTGCTCCAGTCATCTCATTCACCTTTCACATGCTTAGTTTACCCCACAGGGGTCAAACCCTGGTCCTTAAGGGCCGCTATTTTGCATGTTCTTGATGTTTCCGTCCTCCAACGCGCCTAATTCAAATGATCAGCTCATCAGCAAGCTCTGCAGAAGCCTGACAATGATCCCGATCATTTCAATCAGATGTGTTGGAAGAGGAAGACATCTAAAAGGTCGATAAAAAAATATGCCGTCAAGAAAAGTGAGGACCTCTTTAAACATTTTGTGCATCATGATTAATTGCTGCAATCCTACTTCATTGTGCTGCCCATTCTGGCGTGCCCGCCTTGGCCATCAGGAGGCAGTATTGTGCACTCATGCTGACAGAAACAAAGGTAACTTCTCCTACTACTCAAAGTGACTCTGTAAAAATGCTGTAACATTTGTAATTTTTCACAGAGGCTAAAGAATATATACCCGTGAATATTTTTATATTATCTTTCTACATGTATTACCCCACCGTTTGTGTTTAACTATTCGTTTCTTCTATAAAACTGCAACTATCAAAGCTTGCCATAAACGTGTCTATGGCATTTTGCGTTGTCTGTTGGCATTAAGCTAAGTGCATTTTCCTAAGGCAAAAAAAAAAAAGTGGTTTTAAATATGCAATGTGTAATCTTAAAATAGATCAGCAGAAATACAAAAAAAAACTAACAAAAGAAAGATGTTCACCCTGGAGAAGAAAGCAAAAACCGTGTTGACTAATCTTAATGTGCACTTACAGGTCCTGCTTGCCGGAGCGGCCGCAGATCTTTCCTTTCTTGTAGAGGAAGTAGAGCACGCTTCCCAAGATAGCCAGCAGCAGGATGCAGATGATGATGACTGCAATGATTACGCCATTGCTCTCTGGTGGAGAAGATGCACAAGAACAAGGTCAGCAATGATGGAAAATGAGGGGGCCTGGGGTCAGGTGCAGGGTGAGATGAGGTCGACTGTGCAGCATGCCGCGGCGTGGAGGGACGTTGTGTCTGAAAAGACCTTTTCACAATGGTGTCACACCTACTTCCGGGTGGCAAAAACTGATTGCACCGCGATTTGACCAACCAAGACAGGGTCACAAGTTTGAATGATAATTTTAGTTGCTGTGTCAGTCGAAAAGATGTTACGCGAGGTACTGTAACTTGCTTGGAAGGCAGACGCAGAGGTGGCTGCAATTCACATTTCAACAGGTCAGTTGAGTAAAATAAATATATAGTATACAACCCTTCGCAAAAATGATGGAATCACCAGTCTCAGAGGATGTTCATTCAGTTGTTTCAATTTGTAGGGAGAAAAAAAAGCCTCTCGCAAACAAAAATAAAGTCATTTCAAATGGCAGCTCTCTGGCTTTGTGAAACATGAAAAAAAATGGTCGTCAGTAACGGTTACATTTTTTGATCAAGCAGAATGAAAAAATGATGGAATCACCCTGGAAATTATAATTTCCCAAAAGTGAGCCCTGCATCAGATTAGATCTGCCAATTGGTCCGCAGCTAAACATGAGTCATCACACCTTGGAGAGCTGTTGCACCAAGTCAACTGACATGAATCATGGCTTCAACATGATTGAATGAAATAAAATCGAGCATGACAAAGCTCCAACCTGCAAAGATGATCTGCTGGAGCCCCATTGATGAAGATTATTGTTAATCTGCCTCTTTAATGTATCCTAAACCCTAAAATTGCCATTTGAAATGACTTTAGCTTGTTGTCATGTCTGTGATTTGTCTTTTTTTTCTACAAATTTAAACAACTGAATAAACATACCCCGAGACTGTTGATTCCATAAATTTTGACAGGCGGTGCAGAAATCCAGCGATGCTAAACATGAACATTGAGCCTACTAAAGTAGTCCTGATCTCTTCTCTGCAACTACAGTAGTATTAACATCCACTGGATCGATCCTGCTCAACCCACAGGTTCCATTATATTTTCGAGTGGATTTTCGATATTCTTTTTTAAGTAAATCCAAAACGTTTTGGTCGTCTTTCAGTTCAGATCAGCGTTTCTCATTTTCTGCCACCCGGACGTACCCTGGTGCCTATTGTTTACAAACATCATAAAAAGGTCTATAGATTGTTTGTTTTTTTGTCTAAACCTGGCAACCACGAAAGGAAAAAGGATTTGCGAACACTTCGAAGTGCAGGTGAGGTAAAGTGTGCCGATGCATGCTGGGAATGGTGGCGTTCATTCGTCTGGAGAGCCAGAGACACAGAGCGGAGAGTGGACCCTTGAGCACCAGAGTGACATACTGTACAAACCTTTCCTGATTTTCTTTGGTGGGATAGCAGTTGCGGCTTGGACTGGGAAAAACCACATGAGTACAATTATCAGTGGGAGTCTAAGGTTAATTGAATAACTCCTCCTAGCGGGCCACACAGGCGCGGCGCGCACACACACACATTCAAACACAATGACCATATTAGGGAAAGATTTGAGGGCTGAGTATCTGCGTAAAAGTGTGATGGCGGTCAGTAGCACAACACCCCTGTGTAATTTCATTTAAGTGACACTTGGCAAGAAACAGCAACCCGGAACACATTTTCCTCTAAGGGGTCTGGAAATGCCAGAAATGCTTTAGCCCAACTAATGAGAGGAAGCACCAGAGAGTTGCCTTAATGGTGGTCAGGCGACTTGGGTTGAACATTTCAAGCATCAGCTGCTTCCTAACAGTCATGTTAGAAGCATGCAATTTGTTGTTTTTGTTTTTTAAACTGGCCTTCTCCTGCGTGCCATCATGCCTTTGTACTAATTGCAATCCTCATATATCAAGTTGTGTATCTCAGAGTTGAGATTCAAACCCATATCTTAAAACTGCGAGGCAGACTTGCCAACCACTATAAAACCATGGTTGCTATGCAATAACATCCAAGTGTTTTTGGATGTTTTTTGGTTCTGGTGGGTGTGTCAATGTGGTTTTCCAACTTTTTACACCAAGTACCATCTAAATAAAAATAAAAAAAGAATAACTAGCTCTCCAAGTACCACAGCAATGGCCATCATTAAAATACAGTAACATCGTACAAAATGAGGTTTTATTCCTAATATAAGTCTCTTTAATATGAAGGTTGACCACTGCAACATTATGCAATTTGAGCAGTAGGACAATGAAAAATTGAACTTCCATAGATAATGATTTAATTAAAATGTATTGCATGTAAGTTTGATAAAGTTAAAAAAAAAAGCGGACCAAAAGAAATATTTAAAAATTAACAGTTCTGAATGATTCAATGCAAATGTATTGAACTTAAAAGTGAAAGACAACTGAATGTCCTTCGTCAGTGAGTCTTTCACATACCTCAAGAAGGAACCTGTGTACCGCAAGTGGTACTCATAGCACACTTTGAGGATCGAAAGTCTAATACAGTGGTGTCCAAACTATGTCCTGGGGGCCATTTGCAGCCCGTCATCCATTTTTCAGTGGCCCGCCGAATATCCTAAATAATGCCATTTGACGCAGCCCCCACTTACTCCCCCAAAAAAGGTGCGCATAGTGAGAAAGGAAGGTGCCACTACTATTAGTAATTTGATTCACATACTATACAACTTTTCTAGCTGTGTAAAGATACAAATAAACTATTTCTGACTAAAACGAAAGATCACTCTTCCTAAGATTTTGAATGTGGAGATGAGTTTTGCTGTTATTCTGAAAGAAAATGTTTTTTTGGGGGGGGTTGTCTTTTACTGAGGACTTGATGATGAAACCTCCTTATATAAATTATTTCTAGATTCTAAATAGTTCAATCCAATGCAATTATAAAGCGTGTCCTATTATTAAGAGTGCTCCTGCTACTGCTACTCAATACGACACCAATCCTTCAACACTACAAAATACTAAGCATGCGCATTTCAAGTGAGTTCTACTCTGTTGCGTTGCAGCTATACGCAGTGAGGCAGACAATGCCGAGCGACTGTGGCCTTACCTGTGGAAGAGGAAAGAGTGCTTGTGCTAGTGGCGGTAGCTGCTGCTGTGATGCGTGCAACTGAAATAAGGTAAGAGGCACACAGGGGCGTTCACAAAATGTTAACAGACACACACACACGAGGGTGGTGGGTAGGGGAGGGCACACTAATCAACAAGGTAGCACAGCTAAAACACAAATAACAGATGTGACACAGAACAGAAGAAGGGATGGGGGGCGCGGGGGGGGGGGTCTCAAAACTCAAGCAAGTCTCCACCAAATGTGGCACTTTTAGGAGCGTAAACAGATAAACGCCATGGAGACATGAAGCTACATGTCCTGAAGAGTTTGGCTTCATTTTGGTTTCATGAAGAAACAAGGGGGGTACAAGACTCAATGATACTCTGGTGCTGCAAAGCTGTGGTGTGAACACAAAGTGGTCCACTTCTTCTATTCCTCGCCATTCAAGATGCCAGGTGTCATAAAAGAAGACACAGATGTGACACAAAACTAAAAGTCACCTGTCTGTTCCTACCAAACACGGTAGTATGTATTCTTTGCATTGCATTATAGCGTATTGGGTTGTAGCAATGTCAAACATATCGCATGATAAACGAAGTGAAAAATATCGCATTGCATGGTAACTGGAGTAAAGTGATTTGGATCATAATCATAACATTGTAGGAATCAGTTGGAGTTAATCAGACCGTAGGACACCGTAATCGGAATGAACCCTTAAGTTATTTGTGAAACATGTTTTTTCCAATCCTCTGCTAATTAGCATTTTTCCCCATTGATGTCAATTATAAGAAAACACCAATTGTTTATTTAACCCACTGTAAATAATATTTTTTTTTCTTTTTTTCTGCTATGTTAGTCGCCAATCCATGTCATTGGTTGTCCAACTTTTTACACTAGGCACCACCTAAAAAAACATGACTTAACTCTGCAAATCCTGTATCACCGTAAAGACCAAGGGTAGGGTAGCGGAGCAACTGTGGCCTTACCTGTGGTAGAGGAAAGAGTGCTTGTGCGATTGGTGCTTGTGCTAGTGGTAGTTGCTGCTGCTGTGGTGTATACAACTGAAATAAGGTAAGAGGCACACAAGGGGTAGGTCACAACATGTTAACCCACAGGGGGGAGGAAGAGGAGGAGAACACAACTATAGTGACACACAATCAACACGTTAGCACAGCCTAAACACAAATAACGGACGTGACACAGACCACAGGAACCCGAAGGGGTGGAGTTGGGAGGGGGGGGTTGCTCAAGCAAGTCTCAGCAAAATCTGGTGCTATTCGGAGTATCAACGGAGAATGCCATGAAGGAATTAGATCTACAAATCCTGAAGAGTGTGGCTTTATTTTGGATTCATCAAGAGCGATAATGTGCACAAACCTGTGCTGTGAAAGCAAGACGCTGGTGCACTTCCTTTTGTCATTGTGGAATACAGTAGATGTTGATAAAAGTAGACCAAGGCAGAACACAAAATAGAAGAGCAAGTTGTTTGTAGCTTCTTAGTAGAATGGAAAGATGTATTCTTGCATTCCCTCAGACTGCAACATTCTGAGTAGTGTCAGTTGCTATATGTCAAATGTAGGGCGTTGTAATTGGGGTGAATCTGTTGATGCTTCGAAATCATCTGAAGTCATTGGATCGTATGGCAATGTAACTGGAGTGAGTCGAGTGAAATAAATGGTATTGCATTGTAATGGAGTGAATCATATCATACTCAATTCAGATCACTTTTGTTTATAATATAACATAATTGAATAAGTGAAAAGTGAATCCCGTTGCCTCATACAATTGGAGCGAAGTGTATGGCACCACATTGTAATTGGAGTACTGGTACATTGTATCTCATAGCGGCATAACTCGGGTAAATCGTATTGGATCTCACCTTTATTGGCTGTATATTGTATGTAGTGACTCAGAAGGTGTTACATCATAATTTGATTGAATCAAACTGGATGTAATTGGAGTGAATCCTACTGTCTCTGATTTGATTGCAATCAGTATCGTGAATTGTATCGTTGATCGTAGTAATTGCATTTCATGGAATTCAATTATTATGATTATTATTCTTGAAATCCTATCACTTTGCTTTGTAACCAGTCTGTCGTAGGACAGTGCGTTGTAATTGTATCAAGTCATATCAGAATCAGAGTGAATGTTATTGTGTCATCGCAGAGAATCCGAAGAAACAACATTGCATTGTATGTTATCCCATCATCATGGATTGGAGAAGCAATGTATCGTGAAGGCATGACATCAGCCACAGTGAGGTCAAGATGCTGAACCCTAATGTGAAAAAAAAACCAAAGTAGAGGCAGGAACTCACTTGCTTTGATGTTGAAGGCCAGCGCGTCTGCGCCATATTCGTTGGAGGCATTACAGAAGGCGGTGAGGTCGGATGTGACCTCCACGCTCACCATGCTGTGGACGCCATCCTCCATCTCGTTTTGGGACGTGGTCTCCAAGATCTGGAGTGACACAGCAACCGATTGCCACCAGTCCATCAGTCAACATATTCCTTGTTCTGTATCAACCCATCTATGGGTCATCCCAGAATTGAGGCACAATTTAGGCAAGAATCTTCTTTTTTTTTTTTTTTTAAAGGACCATTTGTTTTGTTAGCGCAACCATTAACAGTACATTAATTTTTGAATGATAATTTGTCATATCATTAATTTGTAATACTTAGGCACTTGGAAAAAAACAAATTTCAAGAAATATAGCAGAATAAATCCTTTACAATTAAATAAATAAAGTAAGTTTTTTTAACACTACTTTATCAATGGTAATATTGGAATTTTGAGGTACTTGAGGTATATACTTCATTACTCCTGAAAAAAAAAACGAACATATATGAACGCTGGTCCAATGTTAAACGTAATTGCCTTTATGACATCATTTCTGCTGAGTCACGTATTTTATTTTCTTCTCTTCCTTGAGATGGCAAGAATGGTTGTATCATCAGTAGACGTTAAAAGAGACCAAACTTCAGAGCACAACCATTGGTATTACTATCGATGTGTCTGTGACAAAATCTTTGAACAATTACCGGTACAAGGAAGAGATTAACAAAATCTTCACGAAGGCTATTTTACTTATCGCATCAGTTTGCTAAAGGAGGGACAAGAGATACATGGTATTTTAAATGAGATTTTGGAATTGCTTTTGCTACAACTACAGTTACGTTTTGTCTCAGGACAACTATATTTAACAGCGTGTGCATGTTTATTTTGTGAATGGATTATAATGAAATTACATTGGGGGGGACACAAATGCTCCTCCAATTCCGGAATGAAACATACCCTGATGGGTTGGGAGAAATCATGCTGTTGTACTACATTCTAAAAATGTGTGCAGGATATAAACGGTCAGTGGTACCTTTCCGTCAGCGGTGGTCCAAATAATTTGGGGGGATGGGAACCCTCGCACATGGCAGGTCAGTTCCACTGTGTTAGCCACACTCTCCTCGAGGTCTGTGTGTTCTGGTTTCATAATCTGTGGTGCGCCTGAACATTGAAAATTTGCAAGTTACCAACTAGAGTACTATAAAACTTGCCAAAGAATTCTGGGAACACATTCTGTTATTTATTCAGCAACATAATTCAGTTCTCAAATAATATACAGTATTTGCTAAAGGATATGTTGTGCATGCATCAACATTATGATTACTGATTGACTGTATTATAACCCCGCCCCCCAACACTTTCTCAATATCTAGATTGAAGTAGCATTCAAAACAATTGTAGACAAATGAACTTCCTTGATGGAGGTAACAAACGGACTGACCTTTTACAGTGACTCGAAGAGTTTCCATTTCGCCCATGCCGTCAATTTCAGGAACAGTTACCATGCACGTATACGCCCCTGCTGTGTCGAAGGTGACATCCTTCACTATTAAAGTGTGACCAACTGACACCTCTCGTCCATTCTAAAAGCACGAAAAGTCAAGTTCATAATCATCATCGACAAGGAAACACTATTGTTTGAAGATTATTATTATCATTATCATTAGTAGTAGTAGTACTGTAATAGTAGTATATATATACAGCATATAACAAGTATGCAACAAAAAATACAATTGCTTTTAGTGGACAACAAACACTGGTACTAATTGCCATGTCCAAGCTACACTGTTGACAACAAATATTTGTACTTTATCATGTTCTTTGTAAAAGCATACAGTAATGACATTGCCACACATTTTATTTGATTGAGTTCAATGGACATTGTGCTGCTGCTTCTGGTGTGCACGCCTTGGCCACGTGGAGGCAGTTTAATACCGATGTATAAGCTCCTCAGTTAAGTGTTGTCATATTAGTCATTCTTCTCAGATGATAAAGAATGTATATCTGAGTATTGTCGTGTTGCCTGTCTACATGTGTTGCTGCACCATTCGTGTTTATAAAACCCACTGCTATCTGTTTGCCCAAAAGCATCTCTTCATCATTTTTAGCAAGAAATGTGGGATCAATGTGAGTGAACTCAACCTTCACCAAAAACCTTTAAACTGATATGAAAATGACAAAAATGTGCATCTGCAAGACCTTGAACCAGGCTGTGTGCGTCTGTAGAGAAGATAGGGCATTGCAGGTGGCTGTCAACTCCTCGCCTTGAGCGATCTCTATGTTGGTGGGCAGTACCACAGCAGGCTCCAAGTCTGCACACACAACAGGCGAGCAGAGGGGCAAACTTTAAGAGTGGTCAAATGTGGCAAAGCAAAGTGACATGATGTGCGGGAGACATACAATTAACAAATACAGTTGTATTCCCTGAGAGTTCCTCATAGGTTTCCATGTCCATTGAGATGCATTCATAATAGCCATTCTGGAGACGGGTCACGTTTTCCAGTATAAGCGTGTTGGATTCCAGCGTATATTCTTTCTGTAAAAAGCAAATGGAAAAACATGTAGATGAGAGTGCTTCCTGTATCTGCTGAACTTAAGAGAGTAGCTTACAGTAGTGCCTTGAGATACAGTTAACCCCCCTCCATTTCGAGTTCCAGGTTTGCAATCCCGCTAATTTGTGTATTTGTTTTTGTACAGTTCGTAATTCTATTTCGCAAGCAGATGTGAAGTGGTTGGCATGAAAATCGGCAGCTTCAAATCTCGGCCACCTGGGGGCAGTATTACACTGAAATACAGACAGACTGTACTCGAGGCTCAGCTCCTCTTCCTGCTTTTCAGTACAACAGTAATATTGGTCGTTCTTAAAGAATATAGGCCTGCCGTGTTATATGGTCTGTCTCCATGTGTTACACTGCTTGCGTTCAGATATCCATTGCTAAACAACAACACTACGTAGATGTGCTCGTGTGCCGATGGAGTCTACTATTGTATGCTGGCATTCAGGTGTCAGGTGTTTCTTTAAATACACAAAATCTCTTTGGTCCATGTTTAGTTTGACAGTAACCTTAAGCTGAGAGTGGCGATAAACAGCTTCACCACTCTTTTTGTTGTGCAGTGAGTTGAGTCGCCAGCCACGTACAGCGCTCACATCAGAAGTTTGCGCTCCCAAGTCAAAGGGAAAGTTGTTCAATCGTAAAAAGGTTGCGTCACGTGTATCTCAAGGCACCTGTTAGAATAAAAAGTTGCTTACTTCTCCGTGCTTGATGATATAGACTGAAGATGGTGTATTACCGTTGCCATAGCAATGAAACATAATTGAATCTCCCTCTTTAATTTTGCCTTTCGGTGACTCCACCCACACGTTGACAGCAGTGGACGGGTCTGAAACACAATGCGGTGACGGGTTCAGAGATGAAGTCTCATTTTCGGAAAACCTCAAATTGTTTCTTATTTAGACAACATTGTATTTGCATGGTCATTTTAAACTAGGTATAATTTGAATCCAATCCAGATTGGCAGAAGTTAAAATACGGCACAGAACAAGGTGATATACGACTGTACCACATGCACTTTAGACATCACATTTCTGTGCGTAAAGACTAGATAACTCATGTCCGAGCTGTAGCGTGAGGCTCACAGTACACGGTGATGTTAATGCGGTTGGTCTCGGTCATTCTGGTTCCTCCGGGAACGAGGTAGGTGACCTTGCAGTAGAACTGAGCGTCTTTGTCCTCCTTCATCACCTTCAGGCTCAGTTCACTCCTCACAGAAAAAAGACCGCTCGACTCCATGGTGGTGCTGGGCATGATCTTCATCTCTGCAACATGCACACACACACACACACACACACACACACACACACACACACACACACACACACACACACACACACACACACACACACACACACACAGAACGTAAACTGGTGTAACTGAGCTGAGATAGCCGTTAATCATTCATCACTTGTCTCACCGTCACTATCTCCTTGTATTGGCGCGTTATTTCGATACCATGTAATGTTTGGCTTGGGGAAGCCATTTTTGACCTCGCATGAGCCAATCTGGAAAAAGTACAAATGAAATCAATTATGATGATTTCGATGTCATCATATTGTATAGGAAATGACAGTTTGCGTACCTTGGACGGTGTAGCTTCATAGACATAGATGCCCGTCTGAACGCCCTCAATGGTTGGGGAGTCTGGTCTTTCTGTGCAATATAGCAACTCAATCAAGAACTGAACAACTGCACTTGGCAACGCTTGGAAAATAATGTCGATTCATAAAGAGCTAAACTCAAATTCATGTTCATTTATCTGTTGGTTTTGGCCATGTTGTGTCTGGTTACGCTTCTTGCTACACTCTCGGTTACACTTGTGTGGTAGAATTATATGAAGTTGGCATTGTGAACTCTTGAAAGACTGCAAGTCAAAGTGGATAAATAAACTCTAATATTAGTTCATCCTTCATTTGTCTTTACTTCAACAAAAAGCCTAAAGTTTTAAACCAAAACCTTGATAGAAAACAAATCTGATATTATTTAATGTAATAGATATTAATTTATGGATTTTGTTTGTTAAAAAAAAGTTACACGGGAAGAAGAGCTTAGAAAAAAAAGAATTGCATATCACATGACAAGCCGAAAAATAAAATTCAATGAAAATCACCAACTGGTGAAAACATGCCATGTTTGTTGTTTTCAGTTACCCGGACGATGACCCGGAAGTACATCAACGCCATTAAAAAAAAAAAAGTTTGCGATATCTCGCAAACTTTGCGAGGGAATGCAATCTTGTGCATGAGAGTGAAGCGGACATTCGCCAAGTTGTTCAAAATCACGCATTTAAAGAAAAATGGTTCGCTTACAACAACAAAAAGATTGCGATTTCTCGCAATTTTTGCGAGGGAATGCAAAACTTTGCGAGGGAAGGCAAACATTTTTTAATGGCGTTGATGTACTTCTGGATCATCGTCCGGGTAACTGAAAACAACAAACATGGCGTGTTTTCACCCGTTGGCGAGTTTCATTGAATTTCACTTTCATAATCGGCTTTAAATACAAAGACATTAAATCTTTCTCCTCCATGATTCTCTCCTTTCCGAAGTAGTGTCGTCTCTCAATCAGCCATGCATGAGAGTGAAGCAAACATTAGCCAAGCTGACCCGGAAGTACAAAATTGTGCATTTTAAAAAAAAATGCGTCCCCTTACAAAAAAAAAAAGATTGCGATATCTCACTTTCTTTGCGAGGGAATGCAAAGTTTTGCGAGGGAACGCAACGGGGTTTTTTTTTCTTCCATGTCCCCTTAGGAACCCCGTACAATCGCAATGTTGAAGGGGAAAAACATGCAATTCGATTAGTTTTCTGTGTTTTATTGTTTTTGTTCCTGATTGTAAAGTGTCCTTGGGTGTCTTGAAAGGCGCTTCTAAATAAAATGTATTATTATTATTATTATTAAAATCATTCATCCCCACGATTCACCACGGCGCCATCTTGTGGCTTACCGAACACTAATAATTTGGTGCGTCCCTCGGAGACGCCGTCGGTCAGACTCTTGACGAGACAGATGAACTCGAGCTGGTCTTTGAGCTGCACGTCTGTGATGGTCAACACCACCTCTCCGGTGGCCACCGTGACGTTGACCATGATGCGATCCGTGAACGACGTGCTTTGTTCCACCATCTGCGTCGTAGCGTCCTGATAGTAGATGTTGTGCTTCTCCCCCGTTTTCGAAACCTGGAGATGGGAATCGGTGCCGATCACGCACGTGTTATCGCGCAATTATTGCGTATATTTGTCTTAATGTGTGAGGTCAGGAAACTCACATAGAACCACTGGATGGTCAAAGCCCCGATGCCGTCATCGGAGGTGAACATGCAGGTGATCTGAGCTGTCTCTCCTTTCAAAACCTCCACCCTGTCCTCCATGCTCACCTCTACCACTGCCCATGCTGACGAGAAAGAGGAGAAGCCTTTAAATTGCAATTTTACGAGGCAGTGAATTAAAGCCCTCCTTTCTTTAGTGCATCCCACAGCATGTATTCAAAATAACATTTGGCACGGCCCGCGTCATCATTTTATTTTATTTCATCATTTTTTTCTTAACTCATTCACTCCCAAAGACGTTTTTAAACGTCTTTTCAGACTTGGTCCAGAATTGGCTGGCACTGAATGAGTTAAATGGGGGTGTGAAAAGTTAGTGTTGAAAAAGGTGGAGCAGCGATAATCACAGAATTGTTAGTTCTCGTAGGCGAAATCCGATGAAGCGCATGTGCATCAAAATGCCACAGCGACGTAAACGCAAAGAAGAGACGCTATGACAAGAATGAGGCACCCGCCCACCCATGTCCACATTGATGTGCTGCATTCCACTATGTCACCCTCTGGCAGGAAGAAAGACGCATTTTACAGGCGGCACAGTGCCCCCACTGTTTCCTCCTCGATTGCCTCTCCAGGACAACCGGTTTTCCCCTTCTGAGCTCTCCTGATGTGACGCATCCTTCAAATGTGCAGCACAAACACTTCATTTTTTTTTTAAACACATTGTATAACAAGACCTCAGTACAATGCCTGATCAGTGGGAACAGGATGTACCTGAGCTCAATTTTGAGCTTCATGGCAACGGCTATGAATGGCTGCAGTATGTAAAATGAGAAATCTACGTTCTTATTTTTAATTATATAGATAGGAGAGGGAAAAAATTCATGTTCAACACTCTAAATTGTCCCTAGTGTGATTGTGAGTGTGGATGGTGGTTGGTCTATGTGTGCCCTGCGATTGGCTGGCAACCATTGCAGGGCGTCCCCCGCCTACTGTCCGAAGACAGCTGGATGGGCTCATGAATTTAGGACGTTGTGCTTATAGCAGTCTACTTTTCCTTGTAATGTAATTGTTTTTAATCAAGCAAAAAACAATATTAAGATTATACGAATATAGTATAGTTCTGGTAATATTAAGACATTTCTCAGCATTTTGACACTTTGTTTTTTCTTGTAATAGTTTTTCTATTTTTTTTCCACAATATAAATAATCCCCAGATTGCAAAATGAATAATTCTGTCTGTCTTTGTCTCTGTGTCTACCAGATTGTGAAGTTATGTCATGTATCAGAAAATCCTGGAGTTTAATGCTAAAAAAAAATTCATTGGCATCGTATTTAGAAATTAGTTAGAAATTAAAACTGTGAGTGAGAATGTATGTTTTCATGTGGTGAATAGCCTCATAAGTAATGGTTTGGCCCGTCATTTGTTGTCATTTAAAAATGGCTTTGGTTGGAGGTAATAAATACTGTAGATTCAGTGTATGACATAACTTTTTGTCATTGATCAAGTATTGCATTGCATTGATCTTTATCTCAAGGACTGTCTTCCTCTTTTGGAAGTGGCCTCGAAGTGACCCTGAACGTAATAAAATGCTCACATGCTGCCATTTCAACTCGTGTTTACATGTGAAACCCAGGCGGCCTCCTGTGTGTTTGGTAACTTCTAGCTATGAGTTTGGAGCAAGGTTTTAGTCCAAAGATTAGCTCTCGGGAAAGCAATGAGATGGACACGGGCCTCCATCAAGGACGATGGAGTTGAAACAAGCTAGTAACCAGGTTTCATGGCGTTGTGGTGACAGGGACGGAAAAAGAACAAGCTCAAGCGAAATGTAGCCTTCACTGAGGAAAAGCTACATTCATACAGTACCGGTACTTACCGAATTCAACATCAATCCAACTTTGGACCAAAATTAAAGAAATGTATGTTTGGTATATTGATATAACAAAGCTTTTTTGCTCTAAATCTTGCTAGCTGCAGGGGAGTGGCGAGGCTAAATCTGTCTGAACTCGTGCGCAGTGTTCAGGGTTCACCATCTAGTTCTGGCAGCCAAGTGTGCCGCAAATGCAGAAGTTCCATTCAAATTTCAAAAATGCTGTCACAGAATGAAAAACGAAACAAATCATTTCTATGTTTTAAACGTGAGCAAAATCCAGTGGCTAAAAAGCAAAGTGCAGACAGTCTACCGTGCACACATTTACTCAACCTGTTTTTAGTTATGTAATGCCTCGTCTTGTTACAGAGCGACTTAAACATCGAACACTACGACACAGTGCACCCTTCTCCTTTAAGAGTATCTCCATTATGGACAGCCCCACCTGCCTGTCACTCTGCTGTGTGTTGTTGCCATTTAGGACCTAATGGAGCTGGACGGGGAAGAGATGCAATTAGAATCTCCTAGGTGGACATTTCCTACCCATTAGCCATGGAAGCGCAATGCTGACTCACCCCGAGCAAGACATTCGCCCCACTTCCTCCACTTGATACAGCTCACTACCCAAGGCCTATTCAGGGGAGACCGTGTGTGTTAAATGTCACTCGTACTTTATGTGCAGCGCACAGAGTGAGGAGAAGCTAGCATTACACAAGGCCGCAAATCGATTCTATTCAATGGGGAGGGAGCAGTCGGCGATCATCGTCCTAAATCAGTATGACAGAAAAACGTTGAGCTTCCACTTGAGAGGATGTTCCTTTTCCTGCCAGCAAACTAATTTTCACACATATTGGATGCAGAGACAAAAATAATTTGATGTGCTGAATTTGTGATGACCCTCAAGAAGACCGCAATCGATCCGTGAGTTTCCGTTGAAGCCGAAAATGCCAGACGAGTGTTGAACTGAACAAGTTGCTAATTTGGGCACTTGTGACAATGATAATGGAAATAAAATGTGGATCAAACTAAACAGGACTGTACAACTAGTTGGAAACCTTTTGGGAGTCAAGAAGAAAAGCTTTTTACTCTACTTTCATTTCATCAAGTGTTGTGAAAAATTGATTACTGGAGGTACAAGCATGACCTGGCGCCACTGCATGCGAATAAAAAAGATGAGCTTTCTCTCAGTTCACGTTGGCAGACCCTCCAAGGTCCTGTCCACACAAATGCAAGGTTTCAGTGTAAACATTATCTGTTAAGCATACTGACCTCAACAAGGTTGTTCAAATAGTTTTGGACGATCGACCTTCTTTGATATTTGTTAAAACTCTTGCAGAATATGAAGTTGTACTTACTGAAGTGCAGCATCGGTAGCAGTAGTTTCTGCATTGCTTAAGACATACTGTGTGCCAGACGGACTTCTAACAGGCCCACTTGGTGAGATGACACGTGGCATGCGTTTGTTCAAAGGTTTCAATCAGTTTGGAGTTACGCGCCATGAAGGCTGCATTGCACCAGTCAGATGGCAAATCCCTTTCTCGCCGTTGGCAGCCCGCCCAAAACAAAGATTGTCGCCGACATGCCTGAACATTAGCTAGCATTCCAACACAGACTTTTCGATAAATTATGGAGCATAACTCTTGCCTAACTTTGTGTCCACCCAACTCCAAACATATCCCTGCACTGAAAACTTACTGTACATTTTGCATGAACATGATTTTTATCAGGGACAAAATATTCCCACATAGACTCTTGGTGGTTATATGGGTAAATGTGCAGATTAACAAACATTCATGATTCATGATTTTGAATCGTGTCGGCATGCAACGGGAGGTTTTTGGCAACCGCACACACGCGCGCACACACACACACACACACACACACACACACACACACACACACACACATTCTGTACATACACAAACATACATAGACACGCCAAGACAGATATTGCCACAGGAGCTAAAGTTCCCAGAGAGCGCGTTACTCTTTTTAAGCACACCCAATTGACTGAATTACAGGCTGCTTTACATGCTGTGTGTTAATATATCCATCCATCCATTTTCCGAAGCGCTTGATCCTCACAAGGGTCGCGGGGGGTGCTGGAGCCTATCCCAGCCGTCTTCGGGCAGTAGGCGGGGGACACCCTGAATCAGTTGCCAGCCAATCGCAGGGCACACAGAGACGAACAACCATCCACGCCCACACTCACACCTAGGGACAATTTAGAGCGTCCAATCAGCCTGCCATGCATGTTTTTGGAATGTGGGAGGAAACCGGAGCACCCGGAGAAAACCCACGCAGGCCCGGGGAGAACATGCAAACTCCACACAGGGAGGCCGGAGCTGGAATCAAACCCGGTACCTCTGCACTGTGAAGCCGACGTGCTAACCACTGGACTACCGGGCCGCTTGTGTTAATATAGCTTTTTAAAATTGTAATTTCTTTCAACCTTTTCTTGATATGTCGGCAAAAAGAACAAGCCACACCAGCATCCCCACAATCTTAACTCACTCGCCCACTCCATGCATTCCATGCTGTGTGAACGGAATCCCTTCTTTCAGCTGAGGCGTTTAATCTGTTTAATCAAAGATGCCGCTGGAAATGAATATTTACATTGTATTTACATTGTTGATTACATGGGACGACGCATAAGGCAGTCAAATTCTTCCCCTCTTCTTCCACTCTTCCAAATAACTACAGGATCTTATTCCAATGCACTATGCACGTCACTTCAACTTGGCACCAGGCATGGGGCTCTGCGACATGTTTCGAGTCCTGTCACATCTAAGAATAACAATGGCCTATCAAGCTTGTTTGCTTACATGACACTGCAGTATGACAGCACGTTGACCCAACTCACGCCAGGAATAGAAGCCCTCACATCAGGACATGAGACAGAGAAAAGGCGAGCATGGGAAATCACTACCTCGGTGTACATTTAATGTAAGGAAGGAAAAAATTAGGATGTTAACGGATGAGCATGCAAAGATAAGGAGTTCATGGACCTTTATTTCATAGATCCATAGGTGGCGCCCTTGCGGTATCAGGAGAAGGGGTGGAAATGTGGGCGGCACCTCGGTGGACCGGTTAGCACGGCCGCTTCACAATGCAGAGGTGCAGGGTTCGAGTCGGCCTCCAGCCTTCCTGTGAGGGGTTTGCATGTTTTCCTCGTGCCTGCGTGGGTTTTCTACGGCTACTCCGGTTTCCTCCCACATTCCGAAAACATGTATGGCAGGCTGATTGAACATTCTAAATTGTCCCTCGGTGTGAGTGTGAGCGCGGATGGTTGTTCATCTACGTGTGCCCAGCGATTGGCTGGCAACCAGTTCAGGGTGTGCCTGCTGCCCGAAGTCAGTTGGGATAGCGTGCCCGGCGACCCTTGTGAGGATAAGCAGATCAGAAAATGGATGGATGGGTGGATGGATGTTGTATCAAGTAAATATTGTAGAGTGCCATTTTGTTCACACACCAACTATTATCATAACATGCTAAACAATGCAAGATGGGAAGTTTGACCATCACATCAAGTTGATCCTGAAGACTTTAAGGCAATTAAGCAAATCAAATTTGAACAACCTCCCTCCATCATCGACAATTTTACTGGCAACAAAACTTGACAACAACAGACAACCATAGCGATGTCCCCCACTCCATCCCACGAAGATCTACTGCCACAACAGTAGTCCCCACTTAGTTTCGGTCTTCCCCACTTGGCATAATGGCTCCCAAGAATGTTATGGGAAAGTCTTGAAATCATAGACACTAAAGGCCTTGTCATACATTCATCAATCACATTAAAGCTTTGTTACGCACCCCAGGGCATTTTAAAACACACACACACACACACACACACACACACACTACAGAACCCACCCACTGCTCCATTTGTTTGCTCACATATTCTGTAATGTGATAAATATACATGGATTTTTTTTGCAGAGCTCTCAATGTCTACATAACACAAAAGTCTTAGTTTGAGAGTTCAAGCCATACATTTCCAGACAATAAGCACATGAACAGCATATTTCTTTGTCGTTTTCAAAAGTTTAACCGACAGACACAATGCTATTAAAATGATTCACTGCTCATGAAGATCAAACCAAGTCATGGTGTAATATACATGCTAGGCCAGAAGTGCCCAATCTCACTTCTGAAAGAAATACTACACACACGCGCGTCAACTCTTTGTACCCCCAAAGCCCGTCATTGGTGCATACACCGTTGTACATTTTTGATACCGCAAAAAAATGACAGTGCCAGCCTTTACCAAAACTTCTGTTTTGAAACCTCTTCATGTTTTCAATGTTCGGGCTCTAAAATGTAGTCGTCATCTCGCGGCACAGTAAATAAACGTCCACCATTCATGCAGTTTTATCTGTCACTCAGTGGTATCTTTGGCTTGCGCAACAGACGCTTGTGGTTTGGAGTTTGGATGGAGGGGCTTCCATCCTTGACAACCACGCTTGTTGTTGTTTGGACTCAGCAACTCAATTGGAGATGAGAGGACTTGGCCGATCATCATATTCACAAATAGCATCTGGTAACTGGACTCTCATGGTGCAGACTGATGGGATTCACTCAGCACTATTTGCAGTAGTATTCAAAACTTGCCGTACGATTTCATTTTAGAAGTATCATGCCTTTTTTTTTTCCACGAATGAAAACAGTTCCCAGGTGTCTTAGCAATTGTCGTATACAAATGGGCCGCTGCTGAATCCATCGCACTCTATTATTGCCGCATGTGCCGACATCACCATGACAACCCGGGGAAAAAGTGCATACTGCGAGAATTACGGCAGTCGGTCTGAACCGAGCATAAAGAGAGCGATAAGGATTTGCATTTGGGCCGTTGCTATTGCAATAGTTCAAAGAGCTGATGTCCGTGCAGCTGGTGTGGGAGTAAGTCCAAGTCCTATGAGTTACTGCCGTTTTGTGTGGGGTGGGGTCCGCTGGGATAGGCTCCAACTTCCACGTGAGACTGAACCGGATAAGCGGTATAGAAAACAATGGATAGATTTATGATCAAGATGGCAGAGGCGGACCAAAAATCCAAGCTTGTAAATGAGATGTGACTAACAAGTAGGACGTTGATGCGGTGTGTAGTTCAGGTGGCATTTATTTCCCGGTGCATGGACAGAAAGTGATGGACAGAAGCAGATGCAGCACACACAGGGACGGACCGACGCACAGTAAACTTCGCATTCTCATGATTCCTCGGCAAAAATGGAGTCCGCTTGTCACGACAAACTGACAGAAACTTTACGTACGCACGCATGCCAAAATCTCCGGGACTCTAGAGCCGAATGCCGTTAGTACCGATTCAACGTGCCAACAGGATAAACCATTTCCTAAAGGCGGAGAGGAGCAAGGATGTAAAGAATGTAAATAAAGTGGCGACGATCAGAGCGGACCACACACCAGCAGAGAAAGGAAGGAGGCAAGCGGGTTCCTTCTCTGGTTTCTGCCGCAAATCGGACTCCATATTGGGTTTCAACAAACCACCTGCCGTGGAGATCAGCTCGTGCTGATGTTGGCTCGCTTCACAGCCCGCCAGACTCCGGTCTGTCTTCCAAGAGGCAGGAGGGGCACGAGTGGTCACAACTGTTACGACACCCGGACAATCTGTGTTGCCATAACACTGAATTGAGGGTTTCACTGGTACAATATTGTTTGTCACCACTTGTCAAGTCAAGTCAAGTACAACTTTATTGTCAAATGTGCTATTTCCTCCCTCTTAAACAGACAACAAGAGGAGCCGCTGCGGGTGCCCGCGCCGCCATCAAAAGAACACTTAACATAAAATGACAAAATAATACAACACAACACATAAAACAGACAGTCGTGCCATCTTAACCACTTTTCTTCCATTCACTTTGTTGTTATAAGCAGTAATAGATGAAAGAGGAGTGAATCAAGGTGTCCTTTCACCAGTGGATCAAAGACGTCATGCTGCAATGTGCACACATCTGCTACAAGCTAAGCTTGAAAGCAACAAGAAGCTGTAGCATCCATTAACGAAAAAGAGATTGGCTCTCTTCTCCTGTCCCATGTAAATCTGCTTCAATTCCAAGCCGCGACTCCCAATTCCACTTGTGTCATGTGACGGACAAAGTAAACCACCAACAAAAAAGATGATTCTTGATTTTAATGTTAGTAACATTGACTTTTTTTTCCCTGGAAATTAGGGCAACTTTTTATTCTGGCATTGAAAAGTACAGATGGTTGTTATGTTTAATTGGTGGTGGGATTATGAGGTAGTCCTTGGAAAGATTTTCCTCTTTGAGGGGTTATTAGACCCCCAAAATTTGAGCAACCCTGATGCGATACTGTCGGAGAAACAGAAGTTGAGGCGGGAGGATACTGTTGTTGCTTGCTACCAAACACTTGAAGAAAAAGAAGCCGTTTTATGGGGATGCTATGTTTATAGTCACACACAAAAAAAAAAAAAAAAAAAAGATTAAGAACAAGACACAAAGGGGCTCGGGGATTGAAGGGATCAGGATTACGATCTGGTTCTTGTTCAGTTGTTGGGCCATATTTTCCTTGAAAGAAATTTCCGCTGTGTTCCACTTTAAATTATAAATCAACCCCCTTTTTTTTTCTGTCGCTTATCCTCATTAGGGCCGGGCGTGAGCTGCAGCCTATCTCAGATGACTGTGGGTGAGAGGCACTGTCCTACACCCTGTAATGATCACCAACTATCCCCTTCTTCCAAGTTTCACTTTTTTCTCTATGCCCCCCCCCCACACACACACACACAAACACATACAAATGTAAACACCTTGACTTTTGACATTATGTAAACTATTCCCATGTCCAGCTCCGTGACCCTCTCAACTTGGGGAAACCCCCCCCCCCCCCAAAAACATTGATAAATTAGCCTCAAATCTATGCTGGCTCGCATTCATACGCATGTGTCTGTTTGTTTGTATGATTGTATTTCCTCATCCCTGTTGACATGATTGGTACAAACGCCCACTCCATCCTTCTTTCCCACGTCCCAAACCGCACAGAACAATCCACATACGAGTCCGCTGCGAAGAAGGCCAAGGTAAAATAACATGAAGCGCTCAGAAGTATGGGAAAGGCCAACAGGGACGATATTTTCGGACAGGACTGATTGTGTTGGTGTGGTAGAGACGTTCCATGACATGGCTTCACAAGCATGAGAGCACAAGTTTGAGTGCATTCCTCGCTCCGGTAAACTTATGGCTAAAGATAGACTGTCTCTGCTCTGAGATTTTTTTCATTGACTTCACTGCTCTGGTATTTACACCAAGGTCGATGATCAAATGGTGTTTTACCTGCACTGCCATATACAACGGAACCACAAAAATACAACCCTGTTTCGTGATGCTTGACTTAATTGTCTTCATAGCAAATAAGTGAAATATTTTTCTTTTTCTGTCCAATACATACACAGTGTCGTTTTTTAAAAAAAGTATTATTATCATTGTCTGAGCAGCCAAGATGATTGTGTGTTTCCTGCTTAATAATAATGATAATAATAATAATAATAATAATTTCAGGCTCCTTTAAAAGGATGAAAGAACACTAAACAATAAAATGGTAGTTAGCCACTCAAATCTGCCCAAGTCGTGTTCGACCTGAAGTCTAAATTTAAATCTGGCTAGACTTAGATGTGTTCTGACCAGACATAAGTTGTGTTCGACTTTCTGCCACCAAATTGTCACTCCGCCAGATGGATCTTCAAGGGCACTCGCTCTGGTGTGCCGAAACATCCAACTTGTGAGGGGCGTGGCCTTGCCAGGCAAGGTTATAATCAAAACAAACCACCAAATCCTGTTGAAATGGTTAATTAATATGTCTCGAGAAGGAGCCAATGATTCATGCTATAATATGATAAAATAGTCAGTACTCTATCGGAGGAGTTTCATAAAAAATAACAATAAATGACCGAGTGTGATTAAGCATTGTCGACATATGAACGTATTAGTTGCAAAGTGCCTCGCCTGAAATAATTGGATCCCAAACATGTCACGTGACCTGATAAGAAAATGTAACAGTGGCATGAAAACAACGATCCCTTTAGTACCGGAGCAGCTGTTTCTGCTTTCTGGGAACACAGTCACGTCAATGAAGATCACAATAAGAGAAACAGCCATGAAAAACTCTTTAAAGCAGGACAACAAGCCCCCACCAAGGCAATCCTAATTTGATTCATCACCAAACTGAAACACCTTCATTGACGCATACTGCGTGCGTGTGCCAGAATTTTCATTGAAACTCATTATTTACTTGCACAAAAGAAAATCGGAAAATATCCAAAGAATGTCCGCACGGTGGAATTGAGGTTCGCATGTTTGCCTCACAGTCAAGTGCCCCCCCGCTCCCCCTCCAAAAAAACACATGGTATGTAAGATGAAGTCTAAATCAGGGTAAGCGACGGTAGTTATTACAAGAAACTCCATCCCCAAAAGTGACTACATGATGCAGATGTATGAGGCAAGGTGCCTGTAATCTTCCAGGAGGTAAAGCGAAATCTGTTGAGAAGAGCCAAAAGCATGAAGGTACTCCAAACCACAAAGTGTAACAAAATAAGATGAAGCCACATCAGTTGACCGTGCGTGGAGTCAGACGCACGGCCCGTGGCTGCGGCCCGCTTGGCTGCATTAGGTTAAAAGCATCGTAATGGGCATTAGGAGCATTATTTCAGGGAAACAACATCCATTATTAAGCAGACCTGCAAACCCCTCCTGACAGGACTCTCGTCTCTGAGCGCATCACATCCATGTATCAATTTGGATCCTCTCAAACTGACCGCCACATTCAAAACAAAAAGTCCAAAACGGTACGGCGCCTACTTTCGATACCGCTTGTCCTCATCAGGGTCGAGGGTGAGATGGAGTCCGTCCCAGTTGATTTGGGAGAGATGGCTCACCACACACCGAACAACACAGCTGAACATGAATAATCTCAGTCCGTGTGCAGGGTCCTGCGACTAGTTTTCATGAGTGCCTGACCGTCAAGGCTCTAGTTTTACAGCGGTGCAAAATTAGAATCACCGATAAATGGCGTGACAGCGTCGCAGATGCAACAGCCAATCCATATCACGTGGCTTGTGCAACATTTTAGGGTAGGATTCAAGGTCCAACCAGCCGCTGTACTTTCTGTATGTGTACGACGAACTACTGCCTATGACGTGTTGTCCAAAGTGTCCAATAGGATTGCGATTTATTGTCTAAAGGCCACCAATGTAGTCAGTTTCCTGCGATACATCGGCAGGAAGTGGGAAGACACCCACAAAGGGACAAAATGGCCTCTTTTTTTTGTTCATCTTCACCTTCATACTTAGAGTTCAACAAGCCACATTTCATTTGTTTGTGACATCATGGATCTGTCCATTAAATAGAAATGTGTGTAAAATCACTACCGTCTGTCGAAACTCAGGAGGACCACCGCTACTATTAACGTCTTTTTTGAAAAGTTTGCACCCAACTCATCTCTTTTAGTCTTGAGTCAAAACTGACAAGTGATGACAGAAAAAAAGAAGGATAAAGAATGGGGGATGCTCCGAGTCCCCACCTCGTTAGCCAGATCCTTTGCATGCCTCCGATTGCTGCTCTGTTGCAACATACAATATACGGCATCGGGGCAAGAAAATGAAGGGCGACTGCAAGAGTTTCAGAGCCTGAATGGATATTTCGATAGTGTATGTGACATGTGAGTGACTGGGGACTCGTCCAGGAAGTTGTCTGCTTTTCGGCTGATGTCAGCTGGGAAATATTCCAGCTCCCTGCAGCCCTGAACAGCATAAGCGGTACAGGATATGTATATTGTATTTACAAAAAAAAGACTGCAGATTGTTGATTCCAGTCTGTGCTTTTTAACAGAGTCACCAGCGGTACACTTCCTGACACATTGTCTCCAAGTCATGATATGACACACAATGGCAGCCTTGCTCTGGCATTCTTCTTTACTCGCCTTGTCAAACTGAATTTAAATTTCATGTGCAAATCAATGTCCATCTGACTGTTTTTTGTTGTTGTTTTTTTTTTTGGGGGGGGGGGGCCTGGCTACCATAAAAAGGTCCTGGGAAAGGCTTAGGTGCATACTGGGTGATGTCAATCACACAGGAGCAAGTCTGGTAATCTGGACCATCTAAGAACAGTATTGGATAAACGTTTCCCTTGCACTGTTGTGTCAGCTTGACGCTCTGCAGGCTCATCTCTGAACTTCCTGCAGCCCTGTGAAGAGACCTCTTTTTATTTTGCGACTTTTTAGTCGCGTCATTGCGAACGCCTATATGAATACCGCTACAATGGACTACGCGAAAAACGTCAATTGACGTCAGCCGTGCCTTTCATGACAGCATCCCTCCTTTTATTGTTCAAGCCATGTGTTTTCAGATCAAATCATCATTTTTCAAAGATAATTATATATCACAATTTCTATTATCCATCCAGGGCAACCCACTGGTCCAGTGGTTAGCGCGTCGACCACACAGTGCAGAGGTACCAGCTCCGGCCTTCCTGTGTGAAGTTTGCATGTTCTCATTGTGCCAAGGTGGGTTTTCTCCGGGTACTCCGGTTTCCTCCCACATTCCAAAAACATGCACGGCGGGTTGATGAAAAATTGTCCCTAGGTGTGAGTGTGAGCGTGGATAATTGTTCGTCTAGGTGTGCCCTGCGATTGGCTGGCAACCGGTTCTTCAAATCCCTTCACTGTGATCAGGCTGTCAATTTAATTTAGCAACATGATACGTGCTGTAAGAGTCTTGCATGAGAAGACTTTAATAAAAACTCTCAAAAATGGATTCACAAACTCTGCCATATCGGTTCAAAGCTGCCATTTTAAACCTTGGCGTGTGTTGGATGACACACATCACTGCTATAGCACATGGCTCGCAACCACTCCAAGTCTTCTCCCTAGGAATGTCCATTACGTTTGTTACTTCACACCCCATGCAGCTTCCTGGAATGTTCTTCATTTGTGAAAGCCAAGCGTCCGTGTGGCACTGGCGTCAGTGTGAATGACACGCAGGAACAACTGCCTCCCCTCGGGGATACGGAGTCACCTTTGACACATGCTGGGAACAAAAACCACAGTGATGGCGGTAAGCACTCCAAAATGTGTGCATTTTCAAGTGACGATGAGTCGAACGTGTTCATTTTTCTAGTCAAGTAATTTGACTGTAGTTACTTTTCTATGGCCATTCAACAGTACTTTGTAGAAAATATTTGCTCCTTATACAATTTACATCTTTGAGCGAGTAAATAAAAATTGGTGCTCGTTCGGCGCCAGTGCTGTGCTAAGTTGTTGCTGAACAAGTTTGGTCAAAAAATCATGGTAAGAGTCTCGCGCCACTAACGTCATCGTTTAACTGTTGTGATTCCTCATGTCTAAAATTCTCTTTGGCTAAACCGTCACTCATGAGCTCATCCTTGGGATCCGAGCTGACTGGAAGGTGGGGTACACCCATAATGGTCGCCAATCGCAGGGCACATATCGATCAACTAACTTGCATTCACACTTACATTCGCGCCAACGGAGAAATTCGAGTTTTCAACCCTTGTTGGAATCTTGATCATTGTTATTGTTTTGACTTACAGTACATCGAACTTGTGACGACGTCATCAGCTCATTCCAGACAAGAGACACTCAACTTCAGCAAACAACAAGCAAACGCAAAGACGTCAGAAGACATCCTGCTCTTCCCCTGTCTTAAAAGGTACGGTCACTTGCCCCTCTGACAATCTGCAGATGTCACAGAACCCCTCATCCTGTTTGCGTTTTGAACTGACGGGCTGTGAAATGTCATTTACGGTCACCTTTTGACCGATGAACTTGCAAAAAGAAGTCAAAACAACAAAGACCCAGAGGAGAATGTCTATTTACTCACCGAATATTGAACTGGTGGCACCTTTTTCAATTCATTTTTTGTCTTGTGTTACCATCGCATTCGAAACAAAACATCCATTTATCAGCAGTGGCTTATCTGCAGGAAGGCGATAAAAAGCTCGATGGAAACATTGTTTCGTGATCAAGGACATGACGAACACCCACAGCATGTCTGTGTTGAGCATTTTAGCCATGGTCCACTCAACAGTAACATTTTTTGCAGTTGCTAGCGCTAACGCGGCGTTTGAGTTTTCCTGCCTGGTCCGCAGTATTAAAGCAGGTGGTCTTGTGTTGCCATTGCACGGTGATTCTCAAAGTGCAGTATGAGTAACATGAATGGCATGTGTGTGTGTGTGTGTGTGTGTGTGTGTGTGTGTGTGTGTGTGTGTGTGTGTGTGTGTGTGTGTGTGTGTGTGTGTGTGTGTGTGTGTGTGTGTGTGTGTGTGTGTGTGTGTGTGTGTGCGTGCGTGTGTGTGTGTGTGTGTGTGTGTAAAATTTAGATAGATAATTACATCCATCCAGCCATCCGTTAGCTGAACCGCTTTATCCTCGCGAGGGTCTTGGGTGTGCTGTAGCCTATCCCGGCCAACTTCGGGCAGTAGGTGGGTTACAACCCGAACTGGTTACTAGCCAATCACAGGGCACACATAGACAAACAACCATTCATGTTCACAATGACAAATAGGGACTAGTCAGAGTCTTCCATTAACCTGCCATGCATGTTTTTGGAATGTGGGAGGAAATCGGCGTACCCGTGCATAAATTGGAAATCATTTTTTTTTACATAAAACGGGTCATCCATGAGTCAAGGAAAAAGCCATGACATTTTGGTTGAGGATCAGGATAAAGGTGTGGCCACAGTTGTTTGAGTCACTTTGGGATCAATGAATCCCAGTATTTGTATAACTACTTTCACTTGTGTTAACAGTTTGGCCTTGGCAGAGGCTTCCCAATGCCTTCCTTGGTAGTTTTCATCAACTTCAATAACAATCTATGTCTTGTATTATCTTGCGAACAAAAAGAGTGACTCTCTTTGAAGTCAAGATGGCACCCGAGTAGGCAGCCGTCGGCAAGTGCTCTCATGAGCCTTGCTTTTTTTGTTGTTTTTTGGTTTGTTTTTGTTATTTTGACTTCAAAATGGCGCCGCGTGAGTGGCTGCCTTTCCAGCAGCTCCTCATAACTTTGCTGCTGTGAATTGGAAATTTCTCCATTGCGAGACTAATAAAGGTTTTTCTTATCTTATCTTTTTCTTAAGGGGGAGTTCATTGTACAGTCACCAGTTGTGTGCAGCTGTTGCTCTCAGCATGGAGCTTAAAGTGGTACCAGCCAGGCCCGACAGAGGCCCGGCAACCTTTTAATTCACTTTATACAGCTGGTATTACATTGTCGACAAACGGGAGCAATTGATCCCAATGCCATCCATGCAAATATTAATAGGTTAAAAAAAAATGTACATTTTCGACCACTGATTTGCATTTTTGGGCAAATTTCAAGATCAGTGGTGTAATTAGATGCGAGTGACCCAACTTTTTGTTTGTTTGTTTGTTTTGAAATACAAGCCGTCATTTTTAATTTTGTCCTGCGATCTTAAATATAATGAATACTTCGATTTCTTGACGTTGTATTTAATTATGTCATGTAGAGAAAGCTAGCAAAGTTGCTATTTTTCTAATCACTATTTAACCTTCCTCCCTTGAAGATTTCATTTTGCAACCCGAACATCAATCCTTCCGTTTAAACCTACTACTCTTTTTGCACACTATCATAAGAAGTAGTGACATTTTTGGCGACTCAATTGTTTCTCGAGACAAAACACATTTGGAACTTCCTTCCTCCCTGCAACTGTAAAACAAGTGCTTCTGTAAACACGTCATTCAACAAGACCCGAATTGTTTGAAAGCTGTTTAAAAGTGGTGGTGGGTGCGTACGCAATAATAGAGGGACGCGGCAAAGTGATGATAACAGCACAAGTCCTGAAAGCAGCTGTGTCCACCAATCAGCCTCCAGCGCAGCCTGGTATTGACCCTGGTCATGGTGATAATGGACGAGATTCACAGCAATGGAAGGATCAGACTGTAAAATGAAACCTTTGCCATGTCGGTAAACCACTACACCACTTCTTAGCAAACACTGTATTATTCTGTTTAAAAAAAAAATCTTTAAAAAAACTAAAACAAAGGCGAGTCATGTTGTTTGTCTTGTATTTTCTTGATGACCTTTTTATTTTTATTTTTAGTCATTATGCCAAATTATTGGGCACACTTTAAATGAATGTAAGGTTAAACAAAATCGGATTATATTTGTTTGTACTTTTGTATCGAGGCTATAATAGTGTTGCCAAAAAGAACCCGATAGTACATCACATCTTCCTCCATCAATGACTTTTATGCACTATGCCTGACTGAAGTACGCTCCTTTACAGTTGATGTGCGACCCCACAACAGGTAATTTTACCATTCTGTTGTTGTTGTTTTTTTCCGGAAGATCAGCACTCGGACAACCCAGCATGTGGACAAAAGTATTGGGACTGCTGGTTAATCATACCCACAAGGAACTAAACATGGAAAAAGTGTTCACTTTTGGACGAACCCAAATGTTTTTGATGGGTTTGAGGTCAGGGCTCTATACATGCTTCCACTGCATGGATTTTACTTTGTGCACTGGGACACAGTCAAACTAGAAGAGAAAAAAGTGCTGCCACCAAAACTTCCCATAAAGATGAAAGCACATACACTTGACCAAAATGTCCCACGAACCAAAAACGCCGAAAAGCAACGGCGATCTCCCAAGACTTTTGCTACTATCGATTATATCTGAATACTCAGTGAGCTGAACTCACGTCAGAACTTATTGTGTATCATGTTTCACAATTCCGAGAATGCCTGCCCTTTAAAGGTGAGACAGATGCGGTTTGAGGCCCGCATGAGTTACAGTGTTGGACGGAGGACGCTGTTGCATGAGATCACGTCAACACGGCTCAAAGCTCACGCCGAATAAAGAAGCGTACTGTTTAGCGCGCAGCTCCGCGAGACAAGAATCTGCTTGAAAGTGTACCGTAATAGGCCCAATTACTCAATCACACGTGATGTGACTGAAAAGACTCCGACTTTATCCTGTGATTAAAATGCCTGGAAGTAATGAGTTATATTTAGCAACTGCCATCAACGGCATTAATCCACAATTCATCTCTGCGAGTCAGGAAAACAGAAAGCCGGAGCAAGAGCAACAGCTCACTATGATTGAGCAGAATTGAAAACGACAGTATGTAGACATTGATTTTATTTTTAATTTATTAAAAGCAGACTGTCAAATGCGTGCCAAAGCGACAAGAGGTGCTAGAACCCCTAACCGTGTGACTACTACCAGAAGGCCTTTATGGAAAAGGTATCCAGTGTAAATGAAGGGGAATGAAAATCCTAAGAGTGTTAGTGAAGTCGAGTTTAATACAATAGTTTGAGTGGAGTTACTCCACAATCGAATATAAATGATAAATTTAAAAAAAAGGGATGTGTAGTTGGGGTTGAACAGATTAGTTAAATCCGCGAATGGCCTTTACTACTCCACATCATCGTTTAAAGCTTGACATCGACTAATCGCTAATGCTTCCGCCGCCGCACTATTGTGCTTTCGGAAGCAGCAAAATGTCCAGCCTGCAAGGCGACAAAGTCTTGCTGGCTGGGTCAGAAATGACAAAAATAAGATGGTTGTCGTCGAGTATAGTGATTAGCTTGGCTAGCTTCGGCTATTCTGATCACAGCTACTCTTGAAATGAGCCGGACTGCGGCACTAGCGGTGAGAAAGGAAGTGAACGTTCGTTCGTCATTGCCACAATATTATGTCCAATGATGCTGGCACAACAACTGAGTGCTAATGAGAACTTTATTCATAACACATTGACAACACGCACTTAATTGCCGACAGAATTGGATCTAAATGTAGCTATTTTTAAACATTTGTTTTTATTTGCTGCCATGGTGGTGCAGCGAAAGGTTTTGACGTGAAAACCAGTCGATGGTGCCAAAAAGTTGGGCACCACTAGCCTGTGCTAAAAATATTAGTGATATCATTGATTAATCAGCTTCGACAAGACTTTTAATCACATTATAGTCGACAACAACAAAAAATCTTTAGTTTCCATTGAGAGAGCTTGTGTCTCAGCCCAAGTGTCCTTTATGTTTGACAACAACAACAAAAGACCTCCACACGGCACCTTTTCCCAACAAGGGTGACAAATGAAAGCGCCGGTCTTCACTACGTGATAAATGTTCTGGAAGAATCTCGATTTATGGACTTCCACTGCTGCACTGTGCTGATCGTCAGCCAGATCCGTTCAGCCTCCATTTTACATCCCGCGACAGAACAAAGTCGTTTATTGTCACCGCGAGGAGCAGACAGCGAATCTCTTGACATGAGCCAAGTCCAATGCGGCTGCACTTTGGCCCCGCTTGATTGGCCCATGTCACAGGAAGTGAATATGTTCTGGGTCACTGCTGTACTTCAGCACCCCCGGCTGTCTTTCTTCTGATGTCATGGTGGAGACAAAAGATGAGCGACTCATGTGGACATGCATAGACCCACACAGCGACTCGCTGGTTGTGCCAGATGCCTGAGCCGACTCCAAGCAACCGGTTGTTTACCCACGCAAATCAACGACCAAGTATCATGACTTTCATTCTGGTAATCTGGCCGAACGGTTAATCAGAATAATCTGTCAGATTTCTATCACTTTTTTGGGGGCGACCTCAAAAATGTTTCCCAATGTTTAAACATCCCTGCACGCACACGTTCACACCCCGGTGGTGTTGAACTAAGTTGTGTAGGCACAACTGGGGCAGATTGACCGAAGTGTGGCTGTCATTATGTGCCTACAGCTCTTCCGACCACCACCAAATATTCACGCCCAGCCGTACACTCGCGTGAGCAACACTGGAGGCAAGATGGATGAAATGTCTTGGCCAAGGACATAGAGGACGTATAAATGAAACACCTCCTCTTCACTGTAACTTAGTTCCTTGGCATGACATGAACAACTCTGTTAAAACGGTTAAATGCAGGTGTAATGAGGGATGTGAGGGAGGTGGGTGAGGTCCAGGAAGTGACTACTAAGTGTGTGTGTGTGTAGGGGGGGCTTGTAAGAGCCTGTGAATAATGGTCAGGCTGACCCGAAACGGAAGATGAACAAACACAATGTGCATGAAGGAGGTAAGGAAAGCTGGCCAAAGACAAAGGGGCATAAGAAGGGGCGGGAGGGAAGTCCGAGACTGAAAGAGAGGAAAGGTTCGTCATGGGCGGAGGCCGCGTTCAGCATCCACGGCATGTGACACACAAACAAGTCAATCAACGACAGAAACGAAGCCGCACGGTCGTGGTTAACACCGTGGTTTCAAGCCGCGCTGCCCTCAAAATAAACGGCCAACCTTTTGCAGCCAATGTAATGCGCGCGGGAAACCTTTGTTACTTTTCCCTTCAAGTCATGTTAATAATTAATTTAAACATGCATCTCAATGCACGCTGAGAACTTCTTTCACTGATATGTGACCGGAACGTACTGCTCGGGTCAGACAGGAGCTGACAGAAAGCAGAGAACTTCTGTGCGGCGCTAAAAATACATACAGGCAGCTTATGGGAGCCACTTTATACAGTGAATGATCCGTCCTCTTCCAGTTTACCTGCTCAATCATGGGTCGGGGATATTTTACATTAAAAAAAAGATAGATATCATGCGCTGTCCATCCACTAAGAGGTTACATCAACTTCACTTTACAACTGTAGGATTGTGCACTATCCATTTTGTTTAAGCATGCGTAAACACAACTATTACAGCACTCTTGATTTTTTTTTCCCGGAAAGTTATTCTAAGCAAGAGAATGAGTCACGTGGAGTTTACACAGAACCTGCACTAAAAAGTTTGTCTGCAGGCAAACCGTTGATCGTTTGTTTTGTGTGTGTGTTATAAAGCCCAAGTACATCCCACTATCTACTTTTAACTGTTTTCGGAGAAAGACTTTCCCTATCTCTGCGATGAGCAGCGGATGCACTCACCCGTGAAGCCGTGAAGGAGGAACACAAGTCCGGCGAGCAGACAGGCAGAGTGCCGAGCGTCCATGCTTGTTGATCAGTGCTGTGGAGGTCCGTCTGATGTGCATGTGAAAGTGCGTGTGAGAGAGGCAGGAGGAGGAGAGTGTAGCATGGAGTGGTCCTGAAAACGCACACACATTGAGGGAGGGAGGATGCACCCATGCGGGGGGGCTGAGACTAGTGGTCACACGTAGCCAAAAAATAAAAATAAAAATAAAAATCATACTTGGGGCTTCCACGCTGCGCGTGTGCAACGAGTGGGGCCCACGAGCCGGTGTCCCAGGACATCCACCTGAGACATCCGGGGCCCGCTCACCCATCAGGTGAAATAGGCAGATGCTAAGGGCGCCTTGGACTCTAGAGGGCGCTAAAAATTGGGTGAAAATTCAACTTAAGTATAATTACCGTATTGGCCCGAATATAAGACGGTTGCATTGAAATAAGACTGAAAAAGTGGGGGTCGTCTTATATTCGGGGTCTAGACATTATACCCATTCATGACGCTAGATGGCGCCAGATATCATTGAAGCGAATGCTGAACTTGACTCCCCAGGCCAAAGCGAACCCCTGCCACGAAGAATAAAAATAAAAATAGCGGTAGCACGAAGAAGTAAGAAAGAAAAGAGAAGAAAATAATAAAAGAGATAACAGAAAATGGAGAAATATAGCGACAATCTGGAGAAAAGTGGGTCGAAGATCGGCCAGGTTAACTGGCAGCTGAGGAGAAGTTATGATGTAATTTACATTTCAAAAACCAGAAGCCATTCATTTACGAATGTGATTGCACTTTAGTTTACATATTGTTCATATATGAATATTTGAATGAGGCAAAATAACATGCTTTTTCTCTCAAATATATTGTTATAATCATTTGTTTCAGATGTACTGTAATACAGGACAACTCCCTCTCCGTGCAGGATACCGATCTTAATATGGACACGGGACAGGGAATGAATTGGGCAGGCCTGCAGTACAAACTATGTTAAAACACCTGGCAGAGGACATCATATCATTTATAGTACAGTAAGTATGCAATGCTGACCTCTCTTGCTCTTTGCTCTCTCAATCTCTCTCTCTCCCGCTCCCACTCTCTCTTTCTGTCTTACTGCTGGTCTTTTGGCAGGTAAACAGTCTGTGAGTATGTGAACATGGTTTTGGCTTTCGCTGATGGAATACGTGCGCAGGTTGCCAAACTATAATAGAGTGCATAACATATGACTCAGTTTGATATTACGAAACACATTCTCAGACAGTGGCATGGATCATCAATGCCTAATTTGACCAATACTTTGGTTTGTTGACTCTGTACTTATAAGACCACTGGCCAACAACGATGTGCCCTGTGAGTGGCTGGCAACAAATCCAGGGTGTACCCCACACTCTCTTAACCAAAGTCAGCTGGGATAGATCACTTGTGACTCAAATAAAGACATGTGCTCAAGAAAAACGATGGCTGAACTGTTGTAAACTGACAATCAGCTTGGCTCAACCAAGTATTTCTAAACCCAAGCCGGTAGACCTGGCACACTCCGCTAATCTCTTTCATGATTCCAGTATAAGATAAGATAAGAAAACCCTTATTTGTCTCACAATGGAGAAATTCCCATTTTACATCAGCAAAATTACAAAAGGGAGAAAGTAGAAGACAAAAAGTATATAAATAAATATAAATGTAAAATATAAAATATAAGCATATTAAAAATGGGTAAGTGGAGGTGAGTCCAGGTTTTCAGGACCGTCTATTCAATAGCCAGCAATCGGCAGGAACGAGCGGCGGTGCCTCTCCTTCTTGCGGTGCGGGTGTATCAGTCTCTGGCTGAAGGAGCTGCCCAGCACTGTCAGGGTGGCCTGGAGGGAGTAGGAGGGTCTGTCCATCATCGCCGTTAGCTTAGCTAGCATCCTCCTTTTGCCCACCTCCTCCAGAGTGTTCAGGGAGCTATTTTTACCCTTGAGGCCCCTCTGTATTTATTGCCCGTGTTTTGCAATAGTAAGTTGAAACAAGTCCTAGCTGGCATGCGTGTAAGCGAAATTGCGTTTGGTTATGGAATCATCTCACATCACAGGGACTTTTAAACAGGTGGCAGTGAGGAAAGTGAGGCAGACCGTGTTTGTCAAAGTCCCTTTTGCAACTCTGAAATGAGGACTTGCAGAAATTATGAGCACAACTACTTAATTATATATATTCTTCGTCTTTTGAAGATTAAACTCAGACAACCCTCGCCTTCCCCAGCCCGTATAAGGCAGCCCCCCCCCCCCTCCCCCGCCCACATTTTATGCCATCAAGCTCAGCTGTTACAAACGTGGTCCAAGTGGAACAAAGTTGAGCAGATATTAATGTGCTAACTATGTCAGGCTGAGGATATTCACTTCATTCACTTTCACCAGTCTGCATTGACAAGGTAAAGGTCAGGTATTCACAGTAGATAGGTTGCTCGGTAGGTTTTGCAGTCTTTACAACCAATGTTTGTTTTTGAACGAATAGAATGATCCCATCATGAATATTGACTGTTTGTTTTCCGTTTTTAATTTGAGTTCTGAGTTGAAAATAGAGACTTGTGGTTCTGGGTTAGGTGGAGTTACTCTGGCTGCCAGGATACATAGCCAAGTCACCGATCGAGTCATTATCAACTCTTTCTTAATTTTGTGAAGTACAGAGTAAACATTCGGATCAACACCTGTCGAACAATTTCTCATTTCTGGCATCTAAGGCGCAACGAACTTAAATATAGAAAAGAAAATAGGGATTCCAATACCAATCACATGGATTAGCTACATATTTTCCTATTTTAGAGCTGCTCACTAACGATTATTTTAGTATTGATCCATCCGTTATCCGAACCGCTTATCCTCATGAGGGTTGTGTGGAGCTTGTCCCAGCTGTCTTCGGGCAGCCAATCGCAGACAAGTATTTTAATAATCCGTTAACCACCAGGGTTTTTTTTTTTCAATTAATTTATAAATCAGATATTTTTTTAAAAAACATTATTTCCAAATTCCCATCCTTTTTTAAAATAGTATTTCAAATTAACAGTGTAGAAAATGCACAAACATATTACGGTTCTGGTTTGGTCTGTATGATTTAATAAATGTTTGAAAACGAATAAAGTTAAATACAACTGAACTCTACTTCCCACATATGCTACCATTTACTAACCTGATAAAGGGGATGGATGGTATATATAATATGTTTTGGCCACCCGGTCACACAGCCCGGCCTTTTTACTTACTGTACTGATCTAACAAGCTTTGTGTACAAGTGTTGCAAATCTGCATCGCAAACATTTCACGGTTTAAAATTGAAAAACAAAAAAACGGCGCAGTCAGGTGCGGCAAGATCAGTAGACCCAAGGGACCCGCTTTGCATACAATCTGCAAAGTCTGTTGTAAAACCTCACCATCTGGGCACTGAAGTCGTTCCTTCATGACTTTGTTTGATATCGTGTGAAATTTCCGAGTCGGTCCAGTTGGACGCGGATGAAAGAATGGTGAGACGTGTGGTGCACGTCGATCTCTAACCTTCCGTGTTGGAAAACTGTGTCTGATACATATGGCTGCCAAGTGGACTGGCATGGCTCCACGTGGAGCAGCCAGGCAGATCCAAGTTACTGTAACTCTGAAGGAGTTTCATTCTGATGATCACCGCTGCTTTTAAAGGGATGGGGCAAAGGCGGGTGTTTTGTTTGTACCCTTTCCGCACCATTAACGCTCTTGACTAATACCTGCTTGAGAGAAAGTAATGACGCATTTTTTTCCCCCGGATACACTTGATTTGATTATGGAAAGTACAGGCCCACTTTGCCAGTGGCCAGTTTCTGTTACAAAAGCATTTTTTTTCCTCTGTACAAATTGGATTTGTTTTGCTGCCATTTGTATCGCCCTATTCTTGTCGTGTATCCGTTTTGATTTGTTGGCAAAGAGTTCATGAGAGAGCTTCAGGGAGATTGTGGCTGTGCCAAAAACATCACACTGTGGAGGGGACGAATGTTCAAAGTGGTTGGCCCGTACCCATCACCAAAATAGACTCTAGACTAATCTGGCCTGGGTGGCATGTATGGTGAGGCGGCCCCGCAACAGCGCGCATAATCTACGCTTTGTCTTGTCAGTCAGTGTGACATTTATTTGTTCAGTTTCGTTGGTCACTCTCGTGGAGGAGCGGGCAACCAGGACATTGCCGATACACATCGACTCTTAAGTAACATCCACCTGATGCATCTATTTTGCCTTTTATGTTGAATACAGAGTAGTCATTCAATACAGAAACGAGTTTCATACTGGACTGTTCAGAGGCATTGCGTCATTAAAAGAGACTAGTGGCCATGACTGACATAGTCTTAACCTAATAACATAGTTGCATCTTTAACAAACAAAAGGTAACGGCACATCACTACAGCAATTAATTATTCAAATAATATATCATCAATGATGTACCTAAATAAATATGTGAATTATGAGCTCATTTGACCAGCCGTCTCGCCGTTCATGTTCTGTTCAATGAGTGTCAACATCGCTAGCAACGAGTGGATCAGAAGCACTAACGTTACTGTTAGCTGGCTGCTCTTCGCAAGATTGTGTCCTCCACAATTACAAACAAACAAATTGAAAAAGTTTGCTATAATGGCTTTAAAGGTATGTTATACATTGAAAATTAAGATCTGTAGTAAAGTGTTGCAGTTAAATGCCGCCAAAAAGCTATAAGCTTTAGAATAAAGTTAGCAATGTTTACTGTATTATTGTAGTTGCAGTTTGGTGTGTGTAAGACTGTACTAGATCGTTGTGATTGACTTTATTTTTGGATCACACACAAAAAAATAAATATTCTTTTTGTTGCACACTGGATTGAAGATTGCAAGGCTATATTATTTTATGACAACTCTTAACAGAGAACTGAAGTGTGTCAAACTGCCCTCAGTCTTTTGTAAATGGGATTGTGAATGGGATTCATGTTTCCCCTCATAAAACTACTGGAGAGGAAGAGCTCATGGAGATATTTACAATTGTGTTTTGATGGAAATATGATGCCAACACTGATAAGACATTCTTGCTCTCTGATCCACCCGTGATGTCATGTTAATTGTGCTTTGTATTGCACGTCTGCGCAGAAAATATTTTTGGACCCTCATGCTTTACATACACGAAAACAATATGGGTTATTTGATCCCAATATTGGTCAGTAAAGCGTATTTGCAAACCTGAACCTGCAAACAACAACGTTTATTTATAGTCGATTTGCGTGAAAATTGTGTAAACTGATGCGTTAAATTTTTCCCTCTGGAGAAAAGCGCGGCAATTACGGTTTGAAATGACAACATTATCTTTGAATAACTGCATTGTTCAGCCAAGGTCAGTAAATTAGGAGAGCTGCCACGAAGCTAGGATGTGGCAGAGGAAATGTGACCGTGATCGCGTCAATAAAAATAGCCAATTCGGAAATACTGTTTTGAGAGACGCCTCTTAAAATTCCTTGAGGATGAGTTGCAAAATGAGAGTCCCCTTTCTACTAAATTGAATACGATACATCCTGGAAAGGGCATGTGGGAATTTGCGGGCCAGTGAGTTTATGTCGTGGGGCTGAATGGAGAAAACAGAAGCAGGAAAAGACCCCCCACGCCCCCACCCCTTAAACTGTTCCCAGGATAAGACAGAACAAGCGCATGTTTAGAAAGAACCTCTGTCTCAGCATCGTGAATCCCTCCATCGTGAAACATGTCAACTCGCAGTTTTGTTCATACGAAACCTGAACTCTCACGACGCCGGAGGTCCTAAAACATCTTCAAGTAATCCTTTACTGCATTCGAGATTAAATGACCAACGTCTCACAGGACTTTTCTTTTCTCTTAGTGTACTTCCTGCAGTACCGCCAAATGTGTGTCCTGTTAAATTTCAGCCCTGTGATATTTGCTCCAAAAGAAAGGAAGTAAGGATAAACAAAGGAAGAAAGAACAAACAAAGGAAGGAAGGAAGGACGGAATGACAATGAAAGTCAAACAAAGAAAGAAAATGTGAAAACTCGACATTCACGTTCATTTAGTTGGAATATAATGTCTTGACTTTATGCAGGAGATGGTTGTGAAAGAAGTGATGAAAGAGAGGGGAAGGATAGGAAGTAAAGACCTTTGCAGGAGAGCAGGTAGAAAGAAAGAAGGAAAGAAACAATCAAATACGAAAAAAAATTATCCTCTTTTTATAAAGTTGGAACTTCTTTGACATTTTTCCATGAAATGTTTGTGATAATTTCAACAATTTCTCCCAGAATGAATCAGGTGTCTCAGGCTATCTTTCTGTTCCGTCCCATCCATTCCATTTGATTGATTATGAATTTATTTCCTTTTGGTGAAACGAAAGTTGACCCAAGTGGCTAGCTTTTTGACCTGGTCATTGAATTCAAATTAAGCCAAATTTGTGATTTTTGATCCAATTGTTTTTAACTCTTTCGTGCACCCCGTAACCTGATAATGTGATAAGCTGTCCACTGTAGTAACCGCTGTCCCCCGAAAGGCTTAAGGTGTAATTATCTTGAATGCTGTCGTCATGCATGTGGGTTTTAACCCTTTCTCTGTCGTCGCTATCCATACCATAAACCTGTGTGTGTGTGTGTGTGTGTGTGTGTGTGCGTGCCTCCTCAGTGTGACCGATGATTTCACAGTATGGCTGCTGTTCACCTCACCAGCGGCTCTGTGTTGTGCTCAAGGTCTAAGCAGGGGCTGAAGGAAGGAAGGAGAGGAAAAGAAGTCATTCTTTCCGAAGCCATTGAGGGAGTCGTTTCTGGGAGTTGTCCACCCATCATGAGAGACGCCTATTGTCCCTGCTCCTGCTGCTGCCCGACTATGTCGGGAGACTTCCAGTTATTGCTGTGTGGTGAGGGGACTCGGAGTGGGAGAGGAATGAGAATTTTTGCAAAATGCTGTCATGACAACGATGAAAGTGACAAAGAGACACTTTGATCAACGCACAGGACAAGATGTGAACTTTGCTTCGCCTTGGCGATTACATGGAGTGGGCAGCGTTAGTCTTCATAATTGCCCCACTGACATCAGAATAGGGAGAAAAGCTGCTTTAATACAATATACATGGGGGCTTTCCTCTTGTTTTAAATTCTTTCGTCTGTTTTGATGACTTCTGAGAAAGTGTGGCTTTGGGACCTGACTTCCATCCCATTTGAAGTGTATTGTCAAACTAAACATCAAACGTGTATTTATTAGTTGATCAAGAGTTGTGTCTGATAGAGTGTATTCGTATTGTTGTTGTTCATCTCATGTAGTTTATTTTTCTAAAAAAACAGCCAGTGTTTGGCATGTCACTCCAGTTATCATTCCGTCATTATTTCAGGCTGGCCCGGTCCATCGGCCGTCGTCGTCAGGGACATCCAAACGGTATCAGGACCGTACTTACTATGTCACCCGCATATGCAGCACAAGCAGACTTGAGCTAAAAAAAAAGTCTTACATGCCTTTCGGTCCCACAGACCACAGTAACATTGTGCCGGCCTGAAATAATGACGGAATAAGGACTAATGGAGTGACGTGCCCACCGTGGTAAATCGGCGACACAATGAAATCTCACGGCTTGGGTGGACGGATGCAGAATAGAACAGAAACCAAGTAGGAAGTCGCGGCTCCTATTAGCAACATCCTGCAGATGTATGCATGCCGTGCTCAAGGTCCCGAGAAAGGCCGATCAAAGAGGAATTCCTCCTGGATGAGTGCCACGGTGTTAGTCATGTTATTCATATCTTTCTGAGTCACACCAGAAAAACTATGAGCAAATCCTCCGCCCCCTCCCTTCATGCATTTCATTGTCTGAGGTCTGGGGACGGGTCTACTTGCCTGTCCATATTTAAAGTCACAAAAATGTATCTGGTTAAAACCTCTAGTGGTTTGTATATATCCCACCGGGTCAGTGTGGGGCTTTCCACACTGCAACGAATGGTGCTAGCCACCAGTTAGTCATACTCGCTCAATAGCTGGCAATTGCGCCAGAGAACCACTGATGCAAACAAAGTTCTTATGTCGTGGGAGAGGGGGAACTCATGCCCACACCCAAACACAATCAGAAAAAAAATGAAATGAATAGAATAAAGAACGAAATAATTAATAAATAAATGCTTGCATATGTTTTCAGCAATTCGTTTTCAACCATGCACAATATATTTAGAAAGAAAATCTCTAACTTCACTTGGCATTTGGAGTTTATCCTGAGTAAAACAGGCACAATTCAAGCAAAGACAGCTCGTTTTTCAAACCAAAATGTGTGGTGCGAGCAAGCTTCGGTTTCGCCGCCGCCCGAGTGAAGTAATAAAAGTGGAGTTAGTGGTCTCAGCTGTTGGCAAGGAGAGTGATCTGTATTTTGCAGCGATATCTGCTTATGACAAAACAAAATGTTTAGACCTGCTTGATTATACCCTCCATCTATTTTCTGTACTACTTATTCTTTCCTGTCATTAGGGTCAGCATGGCTCGGTGGTAGTGTGGTCATTTCACAACCCAGAGGTCGGTGGTTTGATCCCTGGCTATTGCGACCATGTGGAAGCGTCCTTGAGCAAGATACTGAAATGCCATCATCTTCCACCAAATACCACAGTGCCAGTGAAAGTGGGTGCCTCTGGGATGTGCGTGCACCTGATACATGATATTTCATTGGCCCATAAAAGACACTTAAGAAATCCCTGTAGAAGCAGCAAACCATTTTTTAGTGTTCATTTGAAAGGAGCAATTTCAGCTTGCACAAAACAAACACAGGAAGCTGACTGGCTGTCTGGCTGATATACCAGAAAGGGGTTGCTACCATAAAAGGAGCAAGAAGCTCCATAGCAAAGCCTAAAGTACCTTTTATAGCCGCATGTATTGCCTCTGTGTCTCTCTGTTGTGTGAGATGCTTATACAAATGCCATTTGTCATGTGTCCAAAGGTTTGGAACTGGATATCTCATGATCATATCAGATCATAATCATCATCATCATCACCTCTGAAAAGAAGACAACAGTCCAACATGAAGATTAAGGAGAGGAAGGAAATACCAACGACATTTTTAAGATGAACAGGTTGGTGGAAATGGATGAAGTAAAGCAGTACCAAAATAATGGGTATGACAAGAAAAAACACAGCACGATATTGTATTAATGTGCAGATACAGCAGAGACATCTTGTGTCCCCACTTCCCTGAGAAATTTGCAATAATCCATTCACAAAATACAGAAATATGCACTTTTAAATAATTAGTGTTGTCCTGTCCAAAATGTAACCCGTGCTATAATAAAAGTGATCCATCAATGTTATTTGAAATACCAACCTTCAGCACCCTGCCAAAATTGTTATTTCTCTTGATATCCAATTTACACATCATCTATAACAGAAACAAAGAATTTTAAATCAGTTATTTTGTTTTGATGTTGTCGATATGTCGTACTCGTAAATGTTAAAACATTTAGATTTATGAAAGACACATTTTAAAAAGTAGCTATAATATCTCATAAAAAGTGTACATTGGCGGCTTAGTTGAATGAATTATTAGTTTGTTTTGTTTTTTGTGTCACTAAAATGATCCAATAAACGGTCCTTTTTTCAAAAATAATTACCCTGGTCATGATGGTGTGGTCTGTCTATCTATTTTTCGTTGTTTCTATCTATCTATCTATCTATCTATCTATCTATCTATCTATCTATCTATCTATCTATCTATCTATCTATCTATCTATCTATCTATCAAATCTATCTATCAAATCTATTCTAATTAACTAACTAGCTATCATCCAAAATATGCCTAAAAACACACGAATCCAGTTTGTCATGAAAAAATTGACCACACAAATATAACAAAATAAAACATTCTGTCCTTATTTTAGCGGCCGTCACGGACGACAGAGCGGATATTGCGCATGCGCACACCAACACCCCGGAAGTAACCAGAACACATGACCAGGACAAATATGGCGCCCACCTCGTCGACGGAAAACGCGTTTCAGTCAACAGTGAGTGTTTTCTCTACTATTATCTAATTCTTCAGGTCATTTCAACTCCTGCATGAGGTAGCTACATGAACTAGATGAATTTCGGGTCACAAATACGAAAGGAGAAAACTGAGGGAATTCGCAAATGCGGCGGAAGTCTTCGGTGCGTCTTTGAAAGTAAACATCCGGTTGTTCGTTCGTATCGGCAGCTCGTTGCTTCTGAGAAAATGGGAAAATAAAATTAATCTCTCTCCCCTTCTAAAGGATGCAGCAACAAAGGAGCAAGCAATGGTCGGAATGAGATATAACTGAGCATGCAAACAAACATGGACTTTGACGAGGTGACACATTGAGCGCACAGTGCCATGGGACCAGTCAACATTGTTATTTCCACTGTCGGAAAATGCCTCGATGTAGTCAGTTTAATGCTGGACGTCAATTACCTCCTCGTCCACACTGTTGTCCGCACAATATTGACTGTGTCCCACGTTATTATCAACCTGCCTGCACTCTTGGTCTACTGCATCCTGGTGCTGTGCAACTTGGTGGCGCTCTTCTTGCTCTCCACTGCGGTGGCAATGTCCCACATCGCCCAAGGTGCGGCTGCCGGCCTCATGCTTTCTCTGGAGGGGGTTCTGGAGAGCTTGAAGATGGTGGGCTACCTGTTAACGCACATGCTGCTCCGCGGCAAGGAGCAGCTCTGCCGGGGGCTGCTGTCGCTGTTGGAGGCCTGCGGCATAGCCCTTAGCCTACTGATCTACCTGGTCAACATGACGGTCAACTACGCCCTCATTGCCGCCCTCAACCTGCACTCGGCCTTGCTCAGTGTGTGGCAGACGGTGTCCAGCCCCCTGCAGATGGCGCTGGAGCTCACACTGACCTCCATCACCTTCCTCTATAGCAGCCTGATTGGCACATCGGCCTTCCTGTGGTCCCCCTGCAAGCTGGCGTTGGACTTCCTGGCTTCGCTGGTGCACATCTTTGTCAGCATCTTCATACTCAACACATACGGCCTGGTGCTCACCGTCGGCATAGCGCTGACGACCACCGCCTACCTTAACCCAGAAGTGACCAGGCAGGCGTCGCAGAGACTCATGGCTTTTGTGAACTCATTCCCGGCACTCCATACCCTTTCCACGGCGCTTCATTCAACCTTGTGTTTAATACACGGCGTTATGCGGCACCTGCACCGGTTGTCGCTTCACCTCTACCTGCTAGAGAGAAGAATCTGGCAGCAGCTGTCTCGTCACAGCAGCCAGTTGAGCTTGGCGCTGAGGATGCAGCTCCACGGGCAGAACCGAGCGGGCACTGACCCAGATGGCGAGGTGATCAGGCGGGACCCGCCCGACGGCAGGGCGGAGGACCACCAACGGGAACAGTCGGCGTCGTCGAGCACTGTAAGACCTCTGAAGGCGGAGAAACTGTGGAGGCCGCCGGCGGAGAACCTGCTGACGTTGCTGAACGAGCAGGAGCACCGCAAGATGTGCGTCATCTGTCACGATTGCGCCAAGACAGTGGTGCTGCTGCCATGCAGGCACCTGTGCTTGTGTCGAGGCTGCACCGACATCCTGCTGCACCAGCCTTTCTACCAACACAACTGCCCGCTGTGCCGCCGCATTATCTTCGACACCATCGAGGTTTACCTCTGAGGCGGCACAAAAATTCTACTCCCACATTTTTACAAACCCTGGAAGGGTTTTTTTTTTCCTTCAACCAGTATAAACTCCAGCTTCACTGTGACCCTGAAATAGCCATTTTAAGTAATTGCCTTCTTGAATATTTTTTTCCACATTTAATCCCAGGAAGGAGGAAATTATATCATTGCCAAACGCATGAGCAATATGCAAATTTAACCTGAAACAGAAACAAATTTCGCGATCATAGTGTTGTGCAGTAGCACTGTGGATGTGTGGTTTGCGCAGTTTTGAGGGTTAGGGTTTGAATCTCATAGCCTTCCTCTATGTTGTTTACGGCATGTTTTCTGCCATGCTTGTGCTCTCAGAGTACTCGCGTTTCCTCCTCAGACAAGTTAGACTGAAGACGTTGGATTATCCAATGGGGTTACTGTGTTTATGGATGTTGTTAAATCAATGTTATGGAAAATGGTTGGATTGTGTCCATCTATTTTTTTGTTTTCATTCAGAAGAGTCATGTCAAATTACTCTGGTCAACAGCAAATATTGATGTGGGATGTCTTTATGTGTCCCTAAATGTATTGTTGGCGCTGATTCCATAAAATATGTCAGTTGTTTTTTTTTTTGTGGCACAATCAATATTTTATGTGATATTATAATTTGAGCTATGACGTTTCAGGAAAAAAAAATCCACCTCTTGCTTAATTGAACTATGAATTCATAAGTATTACAAAATATATTGCTATATTACAGATTAATATTATGTAAGCATTATGTGCCAGAGAATAAAACAAGGAAAGATTTGTAATCGGCGCAAAAAAAAAAAATGTTGACCAATGTTATCACCAGTGAGGATGGGAGAATCTCATTAACTTCATGGGTGTTTTGTTGAAATCGACACTTTTTTTTCTTGTTGTGAGTGAGCCAGCTCTCTGCTGAGATGACTGAAAAAAATGTTTGCATGCAAGTGAATTTTGACTGTTCAGTTCATTTGGTGGACGGGATCGTGAATGAGAACCTTGTTTGTGCAAAATGTGGTGATGGACATATTGATCTGGGCGATTTCATGAAAAGGAAGAACTTTTTAGAAAAGAAATACCACAGAAAATCAACATTTGCCAAAATGACTCGGGGTAATGAATATGTACGTACATGTTTGTGGAAAGATGACAAAAGTGCCACTTTCGTCTCAAATATCAACATGTTAGCAACATTGCTGAGCCTGAACTTTTTTTTTTTTTTTTACAATAGTAGGTTAATTTTCACACATGGCCCCAGAAGATGTTTTTTTATTTCAAGAATGTTAATTTATTATCTACCACTTTGCCATGAATCGACTTGATTTGTATTTTTGCAGGTTATTTCCCCTCACATATTTGCCTTTATCCCCCCTCAACAAAATCCATAAAATACATTCTTTTGTATAGCAATGGTAATTACCCTTCACAATTCCAACTGTTTTTGAAGTGTTTTGTGTTGAATGAGTTTACAATGTTCAGAGAATCCTTGTGGTATTTTGTTCGTATGTGATTCCCTGCAAAGTGCCGTCTATCTTTTCAATTGTTTTTCTTTTGTTGGATGACTCAATTTTATTTTTTGCTTGTTTTGTGAGTGACACTCAAGAATATGTTAGCCACATCCTCCTCAGGTATTTGTCAAAATGCCCACATGCCGCACCAGTATGTCATTCCTACAATTGCAGCAAAGGTACATGTGTTGAGTGGGAAAGAATTGAGACAATGTGATTTGCAGACTTCAATGTAACTCAACTGAGATGGATAAGCGAGGCTTTTCATAATAAAACAGCAGTAAATTATTTCTCACCATTTTGTGATTTATTTATTTACTTATGTATTTGGGCCACGTGACAGTTTCGGACAATCGAGTAGTTGGGACAGTAGCTTTAGCAGGGAAGCCCAGATTTCCCTCTCTACATACACTTCTGTAAACCTTTTCAAGGCATTCCCGGGCCAGCCAGGGGACATAATCTCTCCAGCATTCCTGTAGGACGTGCTCGGAGCACCTCACTAGACAGGCATCCGAATCAGATGTCCGAGCCACCTCATCTGGCTACTCTCAACGTGGAAGCCCAGCGGCTCGGCTAGGAGTCCCTCCCAGATGACTGAGCTTCTCACCCTCTCTCTGAGAGCCCAGACACCCTGAGGAGGTACGTCATTTTGGCCACTTATATCCAGGATCTTGTTTTTTTTTTTCAGTCATGACCCCCATATATGGATTTTGTATCTGTCTGTTGTGGTGAAGAAGGAGCTGAGCCAACAGGAGAACTTCTCAATTTACCGATCGATCTACGTTTCAACCCTCAACTATGGTCACGAGCTACGAGTCGTGATCGAAAGAACGAGATCCAGGATACAAGCGGCCGAAATGAGTTTTCTCCGCAGGGTGTCTGGACTCTCCCTTAGATAAGGTGAGAAGCTCGGTCATCCAGGAGGGGCTCAGAGTCGAGCCTCTTCTCCTCCACATCGAGATGGGCCAGATGAGGTGGCTCGGGCATCTGATTAGGATGCCCCCTGAACGCCTTCCTGGTGAGATGTTCCGGGCATGTACCACCGGCAGGAGGCCCAGGGGATGACCCAGGACATGCTGGAGAGACTATGTCACCCAGCTGGCCTGGGAATGCCTCGGGAAGAGCTGGAAGAAGTGGCTGGGGAGAAAGAAGTCTGGACTTCCATGCTAAAGCTGCTGTCAATCCAGAGGCACTGTCCAAGATGTCCACGCGATGTTGTAGAGGCGTGTCAACCAATACAGCCCCACAACATCCAGAGCCTTTCGAAACAAGGTGGGTCTCATCCACTTGAGGGAGTTTTTTTAATTGTGGAAAACGTTTGGAAATGATTTATCCTGCTCTCATGTTTTTACATCCCGAAAACCTGGTATTTGAACAGGATGGGTAGACGTTGTCTTTCCACCTACATGCCAGATCTTTGGTAGGATCTACTCATAACATTGTTATTTTACTGCTTGTCAATGAATTAGGGCCACTATTTTGGAATACATTTGTTATGATGGCCCCTGTCTTTGTGGGCAAATATAATAATGTACAAGAGTAATCTTCCCACAGTATCTAGTAACTTGAGACAACCGCTTGAGTTGTGTCCACACAGCGTTTGTACACATCCGACAGTAATGTATGTTTGCATGTGAACATGTGTGGGGGGTGGATTGGCCGGCTCAGATGGGACCACTTCCACAACCCTGTGACAATTCTCTGGAGTCATATCATTTACAAGTGGGCCCCTTTGCCTTTCCCAGGTTCTAAAAATGGAGACAGACATCTGTGCAGATAAAAGAATCCCCACGCTGACGTCAGCCTGCAACATTTTTGCATTTGTAATGTCATTGCGATCAACATCTTTTGAGTTGGTCACACAACCGGGACAAAGTCAAACCACATCAGAGCTCAGTACTGAGTGGTTGCTTTTGAACAAAAACACAGTCAGTGATCCACAAACAAGAAGGGTTGCTCTTCGTGTCTGCTGGCCTGTGTGCAGCCTCCGCAGTGTTTACATGTTGCTTGTGAGTAAAGATGTTGCTACCAAAGCAAAGGAAGCTTCATGTCAAAGCGGGGGAGGGGGGGGGGGGGGGGGGTGCAGCTAGGACAACATACTTCCGGGATTCAATTTCTTCTTACTGACCTCAGTGGGCCCCCCCGTCCAGCACAGTGTGGGAAAATACCAAAGTTGAAAACTTGTAGTAAATCTCCAGTCTTTGTAACATCTTTGTGGAGGTTTGAGCTCATATGACAATGGTGACGTCGGTAGCGAGGTGGGTAGTAATTGACTGGCGGACGGGTCTGTTTGAATGGATGGACAAACAGATTGGCAGGTGATCAGGGATCAATATCCCGCCACGATGAACTGACTGGTAGGTTGATGGAGACTCGAAGAGGGAGATTGTTAGGGATGGATAGAGAGATAAACACGCAGTTTGTGGTGGATGGTCGGCTTGGCAGAAACGGATGAAAGGACAGAGTAAGTAGAAAGGAATGGATGGACGGAAATTAGGACAGGCAGATAGATTGGGACCAATCGATAAAGGTCAATAAATAGGTTTGGATGGACCAGTAGTTAGGTCGTGATGGATGGACTGAAAAGTAGAGAGCTAGTTCGGGATGGGTGCAAAGACATTTACTGTAGGTAGGGTTGGGCAGACTGACAAGTATGAAGTGATGGACAGGTAAGGAATTAGACATGGACAGGTGGACTGTCAAGTTGGCAAGTATGGACTGTAGAACCCCCCCCCCCCCCCCCCCCGATGGATGGTACTAATGAAGGATGGGCAGGTAGGTTGGGACAGGCGAATATGTAGTCGATGTGGATGGATGGGAAGATGATTGGCAGGTAGTCAGGTTGGAATGTATTTATAAATGGACGGTTAAGATGTAAGGACTGGTTGGTATTCATCGTGGATGGATGGATGGATACCCAACCTTAAATTTGACCTCCATTTTAGCATGACTCATCATTTATGCCAAAGTTAGTCGTAATAACGACTGGGCTGACAAACAGATGAGATCCCCTAAAGCAGGAAGCTGGATGCCCTGTAGCTCTTGAACCCAGAGATGCCATGAACTGCGCAGCTCTGCTTGCACTAACGTATGGCATTAAATAGTCAGTGGATGGAGATGTCACAAATAGGAGTGGTTTTGTTTTGCAGAAGTAATCTCAGCAGTTCACAGACAGTTGAGTTTATGAGACAATGTAGTGTGCATGAAGGTGAGAATAATCTGATTTGTCATGTCTGGAAATATACTATACACACTGACACACTGTTGATACTGTGCTGATACTGTGTCACTGACCACTACCACCTGCTGGACCTTCAAAATCCCTGCAGCCAACCCACTTGACAGACTGAACTGACTGATTTGATGATGAAGTGTATACAATATCATTCACATCCATGCATTCATATTGTATCATTCAAGGTTAAGATTGCACGATTGTCTGTGTCTCATGTGTTGTCTTGTATTATTTTGTCAGTTTTTGTTAACTTTTCTTTTGATGGCGGCGCAGACACCCACAGCGGCTCCTCTCGTTTTATGTTGAGAGGGAAAATATTTCGTTGTATCTATACAATGACAATATAGGCGATTCTGATTAATGTGTTTCAATAATGTGAAAATCATGTGAATGAGGATGCTTGTGGGCTTTGTCTTCACAAAGTGTTATAATTTCAGTCTGCTGCGTTTCTTGCATGCTATTTCCCCTGCTGTGGAGAACACACACAATGGAATAAGACATGCCTTACTATATCGTTTTTTTCTGGCTAAAAACGCCTTACTCTACATGGTCGGTTTTTTTCCGGCTGAAAACGCCTTACTATACATCGTCGTTTTTTGGTGCTAAAAATGCCTTACTATACATGGTCGGTTTTTGTGCTAAAAACGCCTTACTATACATGGTCATTTTTTTCGGGTAAAAATGCCTTACTATATACATGATCGTTTTTTTCGACTTAAAAACGCCTTACTATACATGGTCGTTTTTTTCGGCTAAAAACGCCATACTATACATGGTTGTTTTTTGTGCTAAAAATGCCTTATTCTACATGGTCGTTTTTTTCGGCTGAAAACGCCTTACTATTCATGGTCGTTTTTTTCGGCTAAAAACGCCTTACTATATATGGTTGTTTTTTGTGCTAAAAATGCCTTATTCTACATGGTCGTCTTTTTCGGCTGAAAACGCCTTACTATTCATGGTCGTTTTTTTCGGCTAAAAACGCCTTACTATACAGTACATGGTCGTTTTTTTCGGCTAAAAACGCCTTACTATACATGGTCGTTTTTTGAGGGGGGATAAAAAACGCCTTACTATACATGGTCGTTTTTTCGGTCAAAAAAATGCCTTACTATACATGGTCGGGTTTTTTTCAGCTAAAAATGCCTTACTATACATGGTCGTTTTTGTGCTAAAAAGGCCTTACTCTACATGGTCGCTTTTTTCGGCTAAAAACGCCTTACTATACAGTACATGGTCGTTTTTTGTGCTAAAAACGCCTTACTATACATGGTCGGGTTTTTTTCAGCTAAAAACGCCTTACTATACCATGGTCGTTTTTGTGCTAAAAACGGCTTACTCTACATGGTCGTTTTTTCGGTCAAAAAAATGCCTTACTATACATGGTCGTTTTTTTCGGCTAAAAACGCCTTACTATACAGTACATGGTCGTTTTTTGTGCTAAAAACGCCTTACTATACATGGTCGGGTTTTTTTCAGCTAAAAACGCCTTACTATACCATGGTCGTTTTTGTGCTAAAAACGGCTTACTCTACATGGTCGTTTTTTTGGGGGGGGATAAAAAAATGCCTTACTATACATGGTCGTTTTTTCGGTCAAAAAAATGCCTTACTATACATGGTCGGTTTTTTCGGCTAAAAACGCCTTACTATACAGTACATGGTCGTTTTTTGTGCTAAAAACGCCTTACTATACATGGTCGGGGGTTTTTCAGCTAAAAACGCCTTACTCTACATGGTCGTTTTTTTCGGGTAAAAATGCCTTACTATACATGGTCGTTTTTTTCCGCTAAAAACGCCTTAGTATTCATGGTCGCTTTTTGTGCTAAAAACGCCTTACTATACATGGTCGGGGTTTTTTCAGCTAAAAACGCCTTACTATACATGGTCGTTTTTGTGCTAAAAATGCCTTACTATACATGGTCGTTTTATTCGGCTGAAAAACGCCTTACTATACATGGTTGGGTTTTTTGGCTAAAAACGCCTTACTATACATGGTTGTTTTTTTTTATTCAAATCACCTGAACATCTTTGGTCATTTTCTTCTTGTGAAAAACGCCTTACTATATGAGGTCGTTTTTTGGCTGTAAAAACGCCTCGCGATACATGGTCGTTTTTTTCAGCGCAAAACGCCTTACTTTACATGATATTTTGTTGTTGTGAAAAATGCCTTCTGTACTTGAAAAAAAATACTGACAAAAAAGCCATGCACACTTACAGTAAATGCTCACATTTCCAAAAATGGTCTTATTTCGGTTAGTGCGTTGGCATTGCGCTGTGGAGATACGCGGTTCGAATCCATCTGTGTTCTCAAAAATGTGTCTGGCCATGCATTTTCTCAGCCACAGCTGTTCGGGCTCAAAATCACATCTTCAGACAATGTAAAGTGTTTTCATCACCTGACTGGTAGTCGAATGGTTAATGCGTCGCCGTTGTGCTGCAGAGGTGCAGGGTTCGAATCCAGCCTTCCAATGTATTCTCAAAAATGTCCATTGCTGTGCATTTTCTGATCCTCTTCTATGCACAACTACTTTTGCTCACATCCCATCGACAGACAAGGTGAATTTTATGTTCATCAACTGACTGGTAATCAAATGGTTCGTGCGTCAGCCTTGCACTGCGGAGTTGCAGGGTTCGATTCACTCTCCAGCCTTCCTGTGTGTTCTCAAAAACATGCATTGCTATACATTTTCTGCTCTTCCCCACGCAACTATTCACGTTCAGACTGAGGAACAAGAAATGCATTCATTCCCTGCCTGGTAGTTGAATGGTGAGTTTGTTGGGACTGTGCTGTGAAGGTGCAGGGTTCGATTCCGGCCTACCTGTACGTGCTAGAAAATATGCGTGGTCATCAGTTTTCTGATCCTCTTCTCCACACAACGATTCGCGTTCACACTCACACCAAGGAACAATTCACAAAATGCCTTACCATACATGGTTGTTTTTTCGGCAAGAAACGCCTTACTATTCATGGTCGTTTTTTTCGGCAAAAAACACCTTCCGGTACATGATCATTTTTTCGGCTAAAAACGCTTTACGAGACATGGTTGGTTTTTTTCGGCTCAAAACGCCTTACTATACATGCTTGTTTATTTCGGCTAAAAACGTCTTACTATACATGATCATTTCTTTCGGCTAAAAACGCCTTACTATACAAGGTCGTTTTATTCGGCTAAAAACACCTTACTATACATGGTCGTTTTTTTCGGCTAAAAACGCCTTACTATACATGGTCGGGGGTTTTTTTGGATATAAAACGCCTTACTATACAGTACATGGTCGTTTTTTGGGCTAAAAACGCCTTACTATACATGGTCGTTTTTTTCGGCTAAAAACGCCTTACTGTACATGGTCGGGGGGGGTTTTGGATAAAAAACGCCTTACTATACAGTACATGGTCGTTTTTTGGGCTAAAAACGCCTTATTATACATGGTCTTTTTTTTTTCGTCTAAAAACGCCTTACTATATTTGGTCGTTTTTTGTGCTAAAAACGCCTTACTCTACATGGTCGTTTTTTTCGGCTGAAAACACCTTACTATACATGGTCGTATTTTTCGGTCAAAAAAATGCCTTACTATACATGGTCGTTTTTTCGGCTAAAAACGTCTTACTATACAGTACATGGTCGTTTTTTGTGATAAAAACGCCTTACTCTACATGGTCTTTTTTCTCGGCTGAAAACGCCTTTCTATACATGGTCTTTTTTTGTGCTAAAAACGCCTTACTATACATGGTCAATTTTTTCGGCTAAAAACGCCTTACTATACATGGTCGTTTTTTGTGCTAAAAACGCCTTACTATACATGGTCGTTTTTTGTGCTAAAAACGCCTTACTATACAGGGTCGGGTTTTTTTCGGCTAAAAATGCCTTACTATATATGGTCGTTTTTTGTGCTAAAAACGCCTTACTCTACATGGTCGTTTTTTTCGGCTGAAAACGCCTTACTATACATGGTCGTTTTTTGTGCTAAAAACGCCTTACTATACATGGTCGTTTTTTTCGGCTAAAAACGCCATACTATACATGGTCGTTTTTTGTGCTAAAAACGCCTTACTCTACATGGTCGTTTTTTTTCCGGCTGAAAACGCCTTACTATACATCGTCGTTTTTTGGTGCTAAAAATGCCTTACTATACATGGTCGTTTTTTGTGCTAAAAACGCCTTACTATACATGGTCATTTTTTTCGGGTAAAAATGCCTTACTATATACATGGTCGTTTTTTTCGGCTAAAAACGGCATACTATACATGGTCGTTTTTTGGGGGGGGATAAAAAACGCCTTACTATACATGGTCGTTTTTTTCGGCTAAAAACGCCTTACTATACAGTACATGGTCGTTTTTTGTGCTAAAAACGCCTTACTATACATGGTGGTTTTTTTCAGCTAAAAACGCCTTACTATACCATGGTCGTTTTTGTGCTAAAAACGGCTTACTCTACATGGTCGTTTTTTTGGGGGGGGGATAAAAAAATGCCTTACTATACATGGTCGTTTTTTCGGTCAAAAAAATGCCTTACTATACATGGTCGGTTTTTTCGGCTAAAAACGCCTTACTATACAGTACATGGTCGTTTTTTGTGCTAAAATCGCCTTACTATACATGGTCGGGTTTTTTTCAGCTAAAAACGCCTTACTATACATGGTCGTTTTTGTGCTAAAAAGGCCTTACTCTACATGGTCGTTTTTTTCAGCTAAAAACGCCTTACTATACATGGTCGTTTTTGTGCTAAAAAGGCCTTACTCTACATGGTCGTTTTTTTCAGCTAAAAACGCCTTACTATACATGGTCGTTTTTTTCGGCTAACAACGCCTTAGTATTCATGGTCGCTTTTTTGGGGCAAAAAACGCCTTACTATACATGGTCGTTTTTTTGGGCTGAAAACGCCTTACTATACATGGTTGTTTTTTTTTTTATTCAAATCACCTGAACATCTTTGGTCGTTTTCTTCTTGTGAAAAACGCCTTACTATATGAGGTCGTTTTTTGGCTGTAAAAACGCCTCACGATACATGGTCGTTTTTTTCAGCGCAAAACGCCTTACTTTACATGATATTTTGTTGTGAAAAATGCCTTCTATACTTGAAAAAAAATACTGACAAAAAAGCCATGCACACTTACAGTAAATGCTCACATTTCCAAAAATGGTCTTATTTCGGTTAGTGCGTTGGCATTGCGCTGTGGAGATACGCGGTTCGAATCCATCTGTGTTCTCAAAAATGTGTCTGGCCATGCATTTTCTCAGCCACAGCTGTTCGGGCTCAAACTCACATCTTCAGACAATGTAAAGTGTTTTCATCACCTGACTGGTAGTCGAATGGTTAATGCGTCGCCGTTGTGCTGCAGAGGTGCAGGGTTCGAATCCAGCCTTCCAATGTATTCTCAAAAATGTCCATTGCTGTGCATTTTCTGATCCTCTTCTATGCACAACTACTTTTGCTCACATCCCATCGACAGACAAGGTGAATTTTATGTTCATTAACTGACTGGTAATCAAATGGTTCGTGCGTCAGCCTTGCACTGCGGAGTTGCAGGGTTCGATTCACTCTCCAGCCTTCCTGTGTGTTCTCAAAAACATGCATTGCTATACATTTTCTGCTCTTCCCCACGCAACTATTCACGCTCAGACTGAGGAACAAGAAATGCATTCATTCCCTGCCTGGTAGTTGAATGGTGAGTTCGTTGGGACTGTGCTGTGAAGGTGCAGGGTTCGATTCCGGCCTACCTGTACGTGCTAGAAAATATGCGTGGTCATCAGTTTTCTGATCCTCTTCTCCACACAACGATTCGCGTTCACACTCACACCAAGGAACAATTCACAAAATGCCTTACCATACATGGTTGTTTTTTCGGCAAGAAACGCCTTACTATTCATGGTCGTTTTTTTTGGCAAAAAACACCTTCCTGTACATGATCATTTTTTCGGCTAAAAACGCTTTGCGAGACATGGTTGTTTTTTTTCGGCTGAAAACGCCTTACTATACATGCTTGTTTATTTCGGCTAAAAACGCCTTACTATACATGATCATTTCTTTCGGCTAAAAACGCCTTACTATACAAGGTCGTTTTATTCGGCTAAAAACACCTTACTATACATGGTGGTTTTTTTCGGCTAAAAACGCCTACCTATACATGGTCGTTTTTTTCATCTAAAAACGCCTTACTCTACATGGTCGGGGGGTTTTTTTTGGATAAAAAACACCTTACTATACAGTACATGGTCGTTTTTTGGGCTAAAAACGCCTTACTATACATGGTCGTTTTTTTCGGCTAAAAACACCTTACTGTACATGGTCGGGGGTTTTTTTGGATAAAAAACGCCTTACTATACAGTACATGGTCGTTTTTTGTGCTAAAAACGCCTTACTATATATGGTCGTTTTTTGTGCTAAAAACGCCTTACTCTACATGGTCGTTTTTTTCGGCTGAAAACGCCTTACTATACATGGTCGTATTTTTCGGCTAAAAACGCCTTACTATATACATGGTCGTTTTTTTAAAATAAAAAACGCCTTACTATACATGGTCGTTTTTTCGGCTAAAAACGCCTTACTATACAGTACATGGTCGTTTTTTGTGCTAAAAACGCCTTACTCTACATGGTCTTTTTTCTCAGCTGAAAACGCCTTTCTATACATGGTCTTTTTTTGTGCTAAAAACGCCTTACTATACATGGTCGTTTTTTTCGGCTAAAAACGCCTTACTATACAGGGTCGGGTTTTTTTCGGCTAAAAATGCCTTACTATATATGGTCGTTTTTTGTGCTAAAAACGCCTTACTCTACATGGTCGTTTTTTTTCGGCTGAAAACGCCTTACTATACATGGTCGTTTTTTTCGGCTGAAAACGCCTTACTATACATGGTCGTTTTTTTTGGCTAAAAACGCCTTACTATACATGGTTGTTGTTTTTTTTTTTTTTGATAAAAAACGCCTTACTTTACATGGTCGTTTTTTCGGTCAAAAAATGCCTTACTATACATGGTCGTTTTTTTCGGCTAAAAACGCCTTACTGTACTCGGTCGTTTTTTTCGGGTAAAAATGCCTTACTATACATGGTCGTTTTTTTTCGGCTAAAAACGCCTTACTATACATGGTCGTTTTTTTCGGCTAAAAACGCCTTACGATACATGGTCGTTTTTTTCGTCTAAAAACGCCTTACTATATATGGTCGTTTTTTGTGCTAAAAACGCCTTACTCTACATGGTCGTTTTTTTTCAGCTGAAACCGCCTTACTATACATGGTCGGTTTTTTTGGGGATAAAAAATGCCTTACTATACAGTACATGGTCGGTTTTTCGGCTAAAAACGCCTTACTATACATGGTCGTTTGTTTCGGCTAAAAACGCCTTACTCTACACGGTCGTTTTTTTCGGCTGAAAACGCCTTTCTATACATGGTTGTTTTTTGTGCGAAAAACACCTTACTCTACATGGTCGTTTTTTTTGGCTGAAAACGCCTTACTATATATGGTCGTTATTTTCGACAAAAAACACCTCACTCTCCATGGTCGTTTTATTCGGCTAAAAACACCTTACTATACATGGTCGGGTTTTTTTCGGCTAAAAACGCCTTCCTATACATCGTCATTTTTTTCGGCTAAAAACGCCTTACTATACATGGTCGTTTTTTTGGGCTAAAAACGCCTTACGATACATGGTCGTTTTTTTTCAGCTAAAAATGCCTTACGATACATGGTCGTTTTTTTCTGCAAAAAACGCCTTACTAAACATGGTCATTTTTTTCGGCTAAAAACGCCTTTCGAGACATGGTCGTTTTTTCGGGTTAAAACGCCTTACTATACGTGGTTGTTTTTTTCGGCAAAAAACGCCTCACTATACATGGTTGTTTTTTTCGGCAAAAATCGCCTTCCTATACATGGTCGTTTTTTTCGGCTAAAAACGCCTTACTATTCATGGTCATATTTGTTTCGGTTAAAAACGCCTTACGAGACATGGTCGTTTTCTCCGGTTAAAACGCCTTAGCCCGTTTTTTAAAAACGCCTTAACCCCTTTTTTAAACACGCCTTACGAGACATGGTCGTTTTTTCGGCTCAAAACGCCTTACTATACATGGTCGGGTTTTTTTCGGCTAAAAATGTCTTACTATACATGGTCATTTTTTCGGCTAAAAACGCCTTACTATACATGGTCTTTTCTTTTTGGTTAAAAATACCTTACTATATGGTCGTTTTTTCGATTTAAAACGCCTTACAATACATGGTCGGGTTTTTTTCGGCTAAAAACGCCTTACTATACATGGTCGTTTTTTTCGGCTAAAAACGCCTTACGATACATGGTCGTTTTTTTCGGCTAAAAACGCCTTACTATACATGGTTGTTTTTTCGGTTAAAAATGCCTTACTATGTGGTCGTTTTTTCAGCTAAAAACGCCTTACTATATATGGTCGTTATTTTCGACAAAAAACACCTCACTCTACATGGTCGTTTTTTCTGCAAAAAAAACGCCTTACTATACAGGCTCGTTTTTTTCGGTTAAAAACGCCTTGCTATACATGGTCATTTTTTTCGGCTAAAAACGCCTTACGAGACATGGTCGTTTTTTTCGGCTAAAAACGCCTTACGATACATGGTCGTTTTTTTCGGCTAAAAATGCCTTACGATACATGGTCGTTTTTTTCTGCAAAAACGCCTTACTAAACATGGTCATTTTTTTCAGCTAAAAACGCCTTTCGAGACATGGTCGTTTTTTCGGGTTAAAACGCCTTACTATACGTGGTTGTTTTTTTTCGGCAAAAAACGCCTTACTATACATGGTTGTTTTTTTCGGCAAAAATCGCCTTCCTATACATGGTCGTTTTTTTCGGCTAAAAACGCCTTACTATTCATGGTCATATTTGTTTCGGTTAAAAACGCCTTACTATACATGGTTGTTTTTTGGGTTAACAACGCCTTATTATGTGGTCGTTTTTTCAGCTAAAAACGCCTTACTATATATGGTCGTTATTTTCGACAAAAAACACCTCACTCTACATGGTCGTTTTTTCTGCAAAAAAAACGCCTTACTATACAGGGTCGTTTTTTTCGGTTAAAAACGCCTTGCTATACATGGTCATTTTTTTCGGCTAAAAACGCCTTACGAGACATGGTCGTTTTTTTCGGCTAAAAACGCCTTACGAGACATGGTCGTTTTTTTCGGCTAAAAACGCCTTACTATACATGGTCGTTTTTTTCGGCAAAAAACGCCTTACTATATATGGTCGTTTTTTTCGGTAAAAAATGCCTTGCTATACATGGTCCTTTTTTTCGGCTAAAAACGCCTTACTCTACATGGTCGTTTTTTTCGGCTAAAAACGCCTTACTATACATGGTCGTAACAATATTTGGACGAGCCAGTGTCTCATCAGTACACATAGTAGGGGGTATATATTGAAACACCGTTTTAAATGACAGAAATGGACTCATACTGTACCACGAATTTCATACCTGGAGCACCCATGTCCCCCTTTTCCCCTTTCTCCCCCGGAGCAGAATCCCTTCCATCCCGTCCGTCTCTCCCGGGCTGACCGGGGCTACCGTGAACTCCGGGGGAGCCCGGGATGCCAGGCTGGCCCGTGCACAGACTGGGAGGGATCTTGTTGTCCTCTAATGGAGCAGAGAGACGCACTTGGAGGACAAGCAGGAAGACGGGTAAATGCAGCACCTTGAGCGTTGTCATTGCACAGCCACTGCAAACAGAGAAGAATGACAGGAGATTCCAGCGCTTAGACAGAGCCGCACAACTATCTGAAGAGCAACCTACAACTAGATCAGAGGTTCTCAAAGTGGGTGGTTCATGATTTTATGCCGTACATTTGAGTACAGCCGAGTTATGTTTAACTTTTAAGTACAATACAGTAGCATTCAAATTTTTAATTTTGTTTTCGAATATTAATTTCGTGATTTCCAACCCCCTAAAATAAATGTTACAGTCTTATTAGAGTCTTGTAATGTGACTGCTTGGTGTTTCAAGACCCGACTTTGATTGCCACTGACTTGGTGCTAACACTTTATGCCCTAAAACCACATTCCATTCGTTTTTTTCCGGCTAAAAACGCCTTACTATACATGGTAATTCTTTTTGGTTAAAAACGCCTTACGAGACATGGTCGTTTTTTCGGGTTACAACGTCTTACTATACATGGTCGTTTTTTTCTGCAAAAAACGCCTTACTATACATGGTCGTTTTTTTTCGGTAAAAAACGCTTTACAATACAAGGTCATTTTTTTCGGTTAAAAACGCCTTACGAGACATGGTCGTTTTTTTTGGTTAAAAACGCCTTACTATACATGGTCGGGGGGGTTTTCGGCTAAAAACGCCTTACTAGACATGGTCATTTTTTTCGGCTAAAAACGCCTTACGAGACATGGTTGTTTTTTTTCGGCCAAAAACGCCTTACTCTATATGGACGTTTTTTTCGGCAGTCCAGGCTGCGCCGACGCAATCACGTGTTGATCACGTGATCTCATGAAGCAGCACACGCACCAACACGTGGATTGCTCTGTGAGCCCGACGTATGTGTCGACGCATCGGTGTTGCTGGACCCATCACTAAAGTATAGCATTTCTTCTGATTCATTCATTTTAATTGCCGCCCTTCAAACGGATCTGATGACTGACGATAGAGTACCTCCTGCTGGATGAAGTTGTCAGAACAGTCTTTTTTTTTCTTGTTCTACTTTTTTTTTTTTTACCATTACTATTTTCTTACTTTACCATTGTCACTTGCCATGCATATTTCATATTTCGTTTCATATGAACTCATTTGTTGTTGTTGTTTTTTCATGTACTTTTTTTGTTTTCAACCACATGACTACGTACTTCTATGGTGAGCTAACATTTTTTTTTATTTTATTCATTCTATTTTTTAAATTCGTGAATTATTTTATTTTTTTCTTCATCTTTATTTTATTTGTATTTAAGTTTAAGACTGCCACCATCTTGGCTAAAAATGCAAATTTTAGTTGATTAAAAAAAAGTTTTGTCTGATAATTCATTGCGGTTTTTAATTTTATTTGTGTATTTTTATTTCATTTCTATTTAATTTTGAAAGTGCTTGGCTGAAAACGCACATAATTTCTTGTTCTTGTATATGTATGTATGTATGTATGTATATAAACTGCACTGAATCCTATTGAGGGGTCCTTTCAGTGGTCTGCAGCACAGTTTAGCATTTTAATGGTTTTCGACATGATTGTATTCTGAAAATATTCTCATAATTTAAGCAAACCTTGCCGTGCATATCGCAATTCATCTTGTCTATTCATCTAAAACGATATGTCATAGACTTTCCGAAGGTAGATGTGGTTTTAGAGTACTTTAGCAGACGCACACCAATGGAAGTTAGTACCCAGTGCCAGGCTCAGCTGAACTCCCTATTTTTCTCCTTTCACCCTAAAAAAACGGGGGGAATATTTTTTTTTTAAATATTTCGAGCTCACCTCTGCGTTGCAGGCATCTCAAATCATATTTCCACATGTCACAGCAGTCTCAGAAAGTCTCTCCATGGTGTTTGCCCTTGTCAACATTTGGTCCATTAAATCAGCAATGGTGCCTCCTAAATATTAATTCCCTCATTGGCGCAGACTCAGTGAAGACATCATTTTGTCTGACACCATCCGGCTCACAATGTTGCCACGTTTGGGGAAATCATTAGACTGCGCAGACTCGTGCGGATCCAGTGGAATGTGTTTACTTTGGTCAGGTTTGAGGAATAAAAAGCACAGAGTGGAGCGTTGGATTGGAGCGATGGAATAGCCGCATGAAAATTTGCTCTTGGGACTGTAGCTTCATCATTCACGCACTGCTACGTCTTGTTCATGCATGCCGAGAACCACTTAAATGAATATCATGTTTAATTTGGATCCTTTTTGAAGTGTTCTGGCTGAATTCATTTTGGATCAATTTGGATGCGAAAGGAACACTGTCAATTAGCCAAAATGGCATAATTTGGGAAGTGTATCCAGTTTTCGGTATCACAGGTTAAAGTTGTTCTGTCAGTTGAGCTTACAAACTCAAATAATTTTCTTCCAGAACAATATGGGTGGACCTGCAAAATTTCATAAGGCAGTTAGTATGACTATTCACATAAACAAAGCTATGCAAGGCATTGTTTTTGATAGCATAACAGCCGTGCCAAAAGATGCAATCTCTTCAAGAACATGCAATATTGTAGCATTTTTTTTTCTATCTCAGAATCGCTAAACGTTAACTTAGAAGTAGCAATTTATCATTTGAACTTACAGTAAGTACATGTTTTTTTTCTTTACACACGTACTGTATTTCTACTTTCGCCACCTCCGGTGTCCAGTATGAAGGGCTATTACATTTTTGTCAAAGGTTTTCTCAATATTTATTTCTTGACATTTTAAAATGATTGCAAAAAAAAAAAAACCTCTTTGCATCAAACCCTTTAAAATGAGCCGTACCATATCAAAGGATATCGTTATCGTACTGAATCGAACCAAATTGAGTATTGCACTTGAAAATCAACTGCCTTTGCATCGTATCGCACTGTTTTTTGTTTTTTTTATTGGAGAGATGCACATCCCGAGTATTTGTGCATCCGCTTTGACAGGCATCCGGTGTCGAATTGTGCTTAAGCATATAAAAGATTTTCGCTGACGAGAGAAACGTCGATGCTGGAAAAAAAAAGAAAAAACAGGTGCAGTTTAGTATGTGCCCATTGTGACTTTTTCTTTTCCTCATTACACAACAACAATGTATGCGTGTCTCGTCTGCCTCTAAAATTTCTTCTTAGGAACGCCTTGAATAGGTCATCGTGTGGTTAGTTTCCTTACGCAAGGTCTGACACGCTCATGCAAACACTGCAGAGTTTTTCCAGTCTGAGTACACCAGGAAGCCAGTGAAGGTACTGTCTGTCTTTGTGCTGGAGTAAATTCCATTGTATTCCCCCAGAGTCATCTGGATCCACACCTGGTCCCCCGGAACCAGATGGAGCAGGGTCCCGCCCGACAACGACACCGGTTTGGGCCAGTTGCCGAAAAACTGGAAATAGGAAGCTGCGGCGTGTCCATTTTTCATGAGGTCAAACTGCAAGCTGGTGCGATACACGGTGGCGTGGACGGCAAAGTAGTACACGCCGGGGACTTTGCACGTGAAGCGGCCTGTCTCCGAGTTGTAGTCCCCCTGCTGGTTGAGGAGGATCTTGTCGAAGACCACTGCGTCGCCTGCGGGGAGGGGCAAGTCGCGGCCTTCGGACACTTTGGCGCTGAAGGCCGATTTGGGGGCTACGGCGCATTGGCCCGCATCGCCCTTCTGCCCTCGCTCTCCGGGGTCACCCTTGTCTCCAGTCAGGCCTTCCTCACCCGTCTGACCTGTGGGGGGTACACCGGCCTGGGATATTAAATGTGCAACTGTCAGGGAATTCTACAACGGAAGACAGAGACGAGCCTTGTTTCAGGACTGTACAAGTAACTCGGACCAGCCAAGATTGGCTTTCTTATCGCGAGGGACAGCAGAGGCCACACTCTCGTGATCGCTCTTCCAAACTGTCAGCTTCTATGCCGCCCCCGTCTGCTTTTTTTTTTATTGAGTTCAAGCAAAATGTTATTCAAAGCTTCAGACACAAGACAATAACGGTACCTCCTCTTGTTTGCATGTTGCGCCTTTTTGCGGCCGAGTCGGCAATCCGTTTCTTAACGCCCTGACTGTTCCCTCACACTCTGTGCGGCACATTCTACTGCAGCTGGAAACTGCGTGGGTGGATTCAACAAAATGTTTTAACAGGAATATCAAGAAGTAAAACTTTTAAACATGATATGATTGTACCTGTCAATTTATCTCACAGCAACAAAAGTATACTGCTTCGTACTTCCACTTTATACTTTTGATACAAACATTGCACTCTATTTGCACTCTTGTTGAGACGTTTGCTGCCTCCATCGTGTGCAAAATATGACAAATAATTGGCAGAACAACAGCCTGTATTTTGAAAAATTGTAAGTTTACTTTTTTGGGGGGCGGGGCTTTGGCTTGGGTGCACAAATTGCAAATAGGTGAGTTATTCTACAAATATTGGAGGGAGGAACCCGGCAAAAAGTTTAGTTTTTGACTCTGGAGTGGTGAGTCTGTGACAGTTTACTGGAAATATCACATATACAGCATGTCATTGTTTCCCTTTTTCTTTTACTTACACTGATTGATTGGTTTCAAAGTGTTGAATAAAGGTGAAGAATGTCAAAACATCCTGAGACATTTCTGTATGCGGCCCTTGGAAGAAAAATATTAGACACCCCTAGTCAAATAATAATATAGCAAAATCAGATTTATATTTTCGAGCCTTAAAGAGCATGATCTTATCCACCACTCACACCAACTTTCGCCACCATTTACTGTAAGCTATGCTATTTGAAGATCCACAGCTACTTTCAAGCATTGGCCGGCCTGTCCGAAACATTATCATGCATAAACATCAAAATCCCTTGCAGTAGGTAGCATGTAAAATTCAAAAGGTAAGCAGAGCTGCATTGACTTTTATTTGGATACACAGATTAGCGTTATCATCATTCCCTTCTTGATTGCACAGTGAAGTTGGCAACACGGTGGCCATGGCTTTTTGTGTTTGGTGTTGTGATGTGTATGAAGTGCTGCCTCCACGAGTGAAAATGCTTTTGTCTTTCAAGGCGCTTCTTTGCCCACCACCAAAACACACACTCCGGGCTCTATATCTCCAAGTTAAAGGTGCTTGCGACTCCGGTAGTCATGGTAACAATATTTGGACGAACCATTGTCTCATCAGTACACATAGTAGGGGGTATATATTGAAACACCGTTTTAAATGACAGAAATGGACTCATACTGTACCACGAATTTCATACCTGGAGCACCCATGTCCCCCTTTTCCCCTTTCTCCCCCGGAGCAGAATCCCTTCCATCCCGTCCGTCTCTCCCGGGCTGACCGGGGCTACCGTGAACTCCGGGGGAGCCCGGGATGCCAGGCTGGCCCGTGCACAGACTGGGAGGGATCTTGTTGTCCTCTAATGGAGCAGAGAGACGCACTTGGAGGACAAGCAGGAAGACGGGTAAATGCAGCACCTTGAGCGTTGTCATTGCACAGCCACTGCAAACAGAGAAGAATGACAGGAGATTCCAGCGCTTAGACAGAGCCGCACAACTATCTGAAGAGCAACCTACAACTAGATCAGAGGTTCTCAAAGTGGGTGGTTCATGATTTTATGCCGTACATTTGAGTACAGCCGAGTTATGTTTAACTTTTAAGTACAATACAGTAGCATTCAAATTTTTTGTTTTGTTTTTGAATATTAATTTCGTGATTTCCAACCCCTAAAATAATACAATAAACGTTACAGTGTCTTATTAGAGTCTTGTAATGTGACTGCTTGGTGATTCAAGACCCGACTTTGATTGCCACTGACTTGGTGTGAACACTTTATGCCCTAAAACAACATTCCAAGTAAAAAGATTGATGGTGTTGCACATCTACACAACTTGTGCCAGTCTTCTGTTTTCAATTGTATTACAGTGTGAATTCCTTTCAAAGCAAAAAAAAAGAAAGAAAGAAAGAAAAAATTTTAAAAAAGGGATTGGAAAGGGATGTAAAAACTCCTGCTGGTTGGGTTAAGAAGTATGGTTAGTAAATATGCGCGATGGTGCTAGAAGGTGAGTCTGTATGTCGGCAGCATATTTATTGACCACCAAAAGTTGGTTAGGGGAGTTAGCAATGATGCTAGTAGCATCGCAACATGAGCGGTGTCCTGGCTGAACCGCCACTGGTCATGATAATGACCCTCTTGGAATTGCTGTTTATTATTGCGATGAAGGAATCACGTCTTTGGGGTTCTCAAGGAGTCAAATTTCAACGAGGGAATTGGCCCAAATGATCCCCAGAGGGGAACAAGCACACGCCCTTTAAATTGCTTTACATTGCTCAAGCCTCCTGATTGAAATAGTGCATAACACTGGTTTCTTCGCACATGTTTGTAATGAAAGCCGAATACCAGACAATTGACTCAGAAACAAGTCACTTCCTAGTGTGAAAAGGTTTATTCTAAAGCTCAACTTTTTGAATCAGTTTGCTGCGCTATTTGCAATGTTACTCTTTGATGATGCTTGCTGGTTTTTTGAGAGGGTGGGGGGGGGGGGGGTGGTGGATCCCGTCAAAACTCCAGATTATGAGACACATCAGCCAGTGTAGGAAGCATGCAGTGAGCTGATGATGTGGACAGGAAGAAGCACAGTCAGCGGCATTGCTGTCTTTTATGGCTTAACCATAAAAAAAGAAAGAAAAAAAAAAAGAAGCTGTGAAGACAAGGAGGAATGTTGAACACTTATCACATTTGAAAGCCCTGAGGAGGAAAACTTGGAGGAGGAGGGAGCAGCTTGAAGAGATTTTGTATATTGCTAGTTGCTCACGACACACTCGGTTATAGTCGAAAGCAATTCCTGCATGTTGTGTTACAATTGAATTCAATTCAATGGTTTTATTTTTCACAAACTCACGATTCATATCAGGCACAACATTCAAGTCAAGAAATGAAATTTTATTGATAAAGGTGAAGCAAAGTGCTGTCCAAAAAAAATCACGGAAAACTAGGGCTGCACGATTTGGCAAAAATAATTGACTGAAATGACATTTTTCCCTTGTCAGTATTGCAGTTGAATGTGTAATTGTTGTTTTTTTCCAATGTCCTCTTCCCGTGTATTTATTTTTTAACAAACACTAGCAATACATTCATCTCTATTACAGTGAACAATATCAAATTGATTAAACATCATTTTGTTGGTCTTGAAGGTTCGGCTTATCGGAAAATGAAGGCAAATAAAATGAGTTAGAGTCCTTAACTTAGTTTTAACACTTTACATGCAGTCTTAAGCATTCGCATTGACGATTTTGCAAATGTGGCGAAAACAGAAGTCCGAAAATTATAAATCATGTGACAATAATGCTTTATCGTGAATTTTTCTTGTTTCATGACAGAATGATCTGAAAACATGCAGAGGATGCACTTTGGCACTGAACTTAGACATGAGATAACGACATAAACGACATCAAATATACACATATAATAAAGACGACAGAACAACCACCTACCATTTGAAAATTAAATTGTCAACTTGAATTTGATTATTTGTTCAGCCTTACATGTAATAATAAAACATCTCCAAGTAACGGCATTTAAAAACAAACCCAAAGAATCCAAAACAGAGGAAAAACACAAAGTCAGTCTCATGCTGTGACGAAAGACACAACATTTTTAAAAAACGGGTTCAGAAAAATACGAAAATAACTTGATTATATATATATATATATTTTTTTTTTTAGTTTTTGTTTTTGTTTTTCTCCACTTGTGACTTATCTGCTCTGTGTGTCCTTTTAGGTAAACCACTATATTTATGCCTCACTTAAAACAAAAGTCAACTTACCGATGTCAGCCAGCTGCTGGTGGTGTCTGCGAGCTGAGAGGAAATGGTGATGAAATACAATTAGACGGTGGCTTGGGTGTTTGGTCTTGTCCAGTGTGGGCGGATGCCAGAGAGAGAAACTGAGGGAAAGAAACTGAGAGGGAGAGAGGGAGGGAGAGGGAAAATGAAGAACACATTTGATGGTGGAGTGACAATCTAACGCAGAGGAAAGGAGGGATGTAAGGGGATGATTATGTAATGTATTAGGTATTGTCTGGAACAAAACTTGCAGCTGTGCTCACAAAAATGATCATGTGACCGTCTGTCACGCTATGCGAGTGCACACCACTTTGGTCACTTCACACACAAAAAAAAAGGTTGGGGGAAAGAGGGCTTAGTTTGAGAGGTATGGGTAAAACTTTAACCCTACTTGAAAACTCTAAAGCCTGATCCTAATTGCAAACCATAAACCTGAACCCTACTTGCAAATACAAACTCAAATCTTACTTGGAAACCCTAAACCTCATCGTACTTGCAAACTCTAAGCCTGAACCCTACTTGCAAACATTTCAACCTAACCCTACGCGTCAACCCTGACTCTACTTGCAAACCCCTATTCTCATTGCAAACCCCAAACTCTAACCCTAGTTGCAAACCGTTAACCCTAACCCTACTCTCAAAGCCTTAACCCTACTAAAATACCCTCACCCTACTTGCAAGCTGTCAACCCTAACCCGACTTGCAATTCCTAATCCTAATTGTAAACCCCAAACCTAACCCTACTTGCAAACCATAGACCTCATCCTTCTTGGAAACCTTAAACCCGAACCCTGCTTGCAAACCCTTAACCTCAACCCTAATTATAAACCCTGACCGAAATTGCAAACCCTAACCCTGCTTACAAACCTTTAACCTCAACCCTAATCGTAAACCCTAACCCTACTAGCAATCCCTAAACCTTAACCCTACTCATATACCCTGAAACTACTTGCAAGGCATAAACCCTTCTCACCCTTTTCAGTACAGTATCAGTAAACCTGTTTCGACATATATGTACTGTATATGCGTCATCAGTCTTTGATATTTAAAAAACAAAAACAAAACAATAACCATTACCGCACACTGTGATTATCGCCAAATAAAACAGATGTTCGAGTAAGCTATCAAGTAAACTATTCAAAATGACCTCCGTGTCAAGTAAAGCCCCAGTTGCATATTAAGAAGAGGGAAGATCTTTGTCAGTACTCACCCGATATTCATGCAGCTCCTTCACTGATTCCGTCAGCCTCTTGGCAATGTCCATGACCAGTTTTTCTTTTCTTTTCTCTTCTTCAACAGTTATAGATGCATGCCAAGTTCTCGTGCCATATTTCCTCCTGTCTGCTAATTGGCTTGCGCTCCAACATGTGACTACAAAAATGGCAGAAAAAGCCTACTAGAACATCTGGACTGGGTTAATCGGCGCTACTGTATATTGTGACAGTGGTGCTTACTCCCATTTAACACTGGTTTAAAAATGTGACTGGCTAATTCTCAACAAAGCCAGCTCTACAGTTGTAAACTGTGCGCACGTGCAACCACGTTCTTCCTTTTTTTACTTTCCCATTCAATTTTTTTTTCCAATTGAGTTGTACAGAATGCAGGTCTAAACGCTTCTTCATAAAGTCTGAACATAGTCACAGCAACAAAGTCATCGCTTGATATCGGCGTGTGTGTAAAATAGTGTGTACTCGTTACAAGATGATGACAAAAAAAAAAGCCATAAAGGAGACATGTTTATTATTGAAACTATCACTTAAATAAAAAAAGGTGCATAGAAAATAAACATGATTAGAAACTTTTCTTTTTACACATTATGTACAGCTTTGTTTCCTCATTATACATTCAACCGAGTATAGCTTTGTGGTTTATTTTCTTATTGACGGTGGTGGTTTTCCTTCATTTGCTGGGAGAGAACACTGTTAAGAATCCGTTTATTACGATGATAATGATGATGGTGGTGGTGACAGGAGGATTATCGATACGACAAAAATCACATATTGAAGGCATTCATAGATAGAGCCTGTTCATGGTTCCTCCCCCTCCACTCTCTTTCATCCGCTCCCACAGTAACACCACATTCCATCCAACAAGGCTGATGAGTTCAACACCAGAAACAATCATACACAGACACGCGCACACGCAAAAACAAAAAAACACTGACTTGTTCGACCTCTCTAAAAACTCCAAGTAACAACTCCTTTGTGGATGTTGCACAAAATAAATAAATGTTCAGCATTATGACTATTAACCAAAAAAAGTACAAAAGTACAACCAAAGCTTCAGAGGACTTGAAAATCGCCATTTTGGTGGGATATTAAAAAAAAGAAAATCTAACGTAAATTATTACCACATCACGTAAAAGTCCCTGTTTTAACATTCAATTGGGGAAGGGGAGTAAAAAGAAATGACCTCAAGAAATTCACAAGCACATGAATACACTTACAGATCACATAAAACTCCTCCGTTGCGGGAAAAGAAAGAAAGAAAGAAAAAAAAAACTGCGCCGCCCCTTTCTTGGCCGAGGGGCGGTCGCAGGTACAGCA